>NC_045960.1:42035500-42639732 GCF_010909765.2 Amblyraja radiata | reverse complement strand
TCCAATTTTGATGTGGAATTATAAAAATCATTTATTTGTACAGATTGCACCAATTGAAACGTTGGATAGGGCAAGAGCTTGTATGAAATGCACATACAGTGCATTCAGAAAGTATTCACACACCCTCATTTTTTCCACATTTTGTTACGTTACAGCCTTATTTTAAAATGGATTAATTATTTTTTTTATCATCAGTCCACACACAATACCCCAGAATGAAGAAGCAAAAACAGGTGTTTAGAAATTTTTGCAAAGTAATTAAAAGGAAACAACTGAAATATCATATTTACAAAGTATTCAGACCCTTTGCTATGAAACTAAAAATTGAGCTTAGGTTTCATCCTGTTTCCATTATTTATCCTTGAGATGTTTCTACAACTTGATTGGAGTCCACCAGTGGTAAATGAAATTGATTGGACATGATTTGGAAAGGCACACACCAGTCTATATAAGGTTCCACAGTGCATGTCAGCAAAAACAAAGCCATGAAGATGAAGGAATTGTCCACAGATCTCCGAGACACAGATCTGGGGAAGGGTATAAAATAATTTCTGCAGCATTCCAGGTCCCGAAGAGCGCAGTGGCCTCCGTCATTCTTAAATGGAAGAACTTTGGAACCACCAGTATTTTTCATAGAGCTGGCCGCCCGGCCAAACTGAGCAATCGGGGGAGAAGGGCCTTGGTTAGGGAGGTGTCCAAGACACCTCCCCCTCCCTCTGCAATTGGACACTGGATTTCCTCACCAACAGACCACAGTCTGTTAGGGTCTCCTCTACTCCTTCTTCACCCATGACTGCATCCCTAAGAATGGCTCCAACGCCATAATTAAATTTGCCAACGACTCCACGGTGGTAGGACTGATCAGTGACAACGACGAGTCAGCCTACAGGGAGGAGGTCCAGCACCTGGCAGCCTGGTGTGCCAACAATAACCTCGTCCTCAACTCCAAGAAGACAAAGGAAATTATTGTTGACTTCAGGAAGAACAGAGGGGGCAGACATACCGCCATCCATATAAACGGGACTGAGGTGGAGCGCGTCTCCAACTACAAATTCCTCGGGGTACACATCTCGGAGGATCTGTCCTGGTCCCTCAATACCTCCAAACTGATCAAAAAAGCACAGCAGCGCCTTTACTTCCTGAGGAGGCTCAAGAAAGCTCACCTGTCCCCCCAGATCCTGACCAACTTTTACCGCTGTACCATCGAAAGCATCCTGACCACCTGCTTCACGGTATGGTACAGCAGTTGCACCGTAGCTGACAGGAAGGCACTACAACGGGTGGTGAAAACCGCTCAGTACATCATCGGTGCCCCGCTCCCTGCCATGGATGCCCTCCACCGAAAACGGTGTCTGAGACGGGCCGGGAAGATCATCAAGGACCCCTCCCACCCTAACCATGGAATGTTTGCCCTCCTCCCATCAGGGAGGCGGTACAGAAGCCTCAGGTCTCGTACAAGTAGGATGAGGAACAGCTTCTTCAACAACACTATCACATTGCTGAACTCGGAGTCCCGCCGATAGTTTTCTCCAGTCTCTCCGTCCACATTGTTTGCTTATTCTGTATTTTTATTTCTATATTGCACTATTACTACGAACAGACGCTAAACTGCATTTCGTTGTACCCATACTTGTATCTGTGCAATGACAATAAAGTTGAATTGAATTGAATTGAATTGAACCTGATGGTCACTCTGACAGAGCTCCAGAGTTCTTCTGTGGAGATGGGAGAACCTTCCAGAAGAACAACTATATCTGCAGCACTCCACCAATCAGACCTTTATGGTAGAGTGGCTATATGGAAGCCACTCCTCAGTAAAAGGCACATGACAGCCCGCTTGGAGTTTGCCAAAAGGCATGAGAAACACGATTCTCTGGTCTGATGAAACCAAGATTGAACTCTTTGGCCTGAATGCCAAGTGTCATGTCTGGAGGAAACCAGGCACCGCTCATCACCTGGCCAATACCATACCTACGGTGAAGCATGGTGGTGGCAGCATCATGCTGTGGGGGTGTTTTTCAGCGGCAGAGACTGGGAGACTAGTCAGGATCGAGGGAAAGATGAACGGAGCAAAGTACAGAGAGATCCTTGATGAAAACCTACTCCAGAGCATTCTGGACCCAAACTGGGGAGGAGGTTCACAGTCCAACAGGACAACGACCCTATGCACACAGCCAAGACAACGCAGGAGTGGCTTCATGACAAGTCTGTGAATGTCCTTGAGTGGCCCAGCCAGAGCCTGGACTTGAACCCGATCGAACATCTCTGGAGGGACCTGAAAATAGCTGTGCATCGACGCTCCCCATCCAACCTGACAGAGCTTGAGAGGATCTGCAGAGAAGAATGGAAGAAATTGCCCAAATACAGGTGTGCCAAGCTTGTAGCATCATGCCCAAGAAGACTTGAGGCTGTAATCGCTGCCAAAGATGCCAAAGTATTGAATAAAGGGTCTGAATACTTATGTAAATGTTATATTTCAGTTATTTATTTTTAATTACTTCGCAAAAAGGCTGAATCAGCAAATCTAATATCATACTTATACAACATTATTTTAAATATAGAAATACCTACAACCGATGGTATTAGAAGAGACTGGGAACAAGAACTAGCTATAAAAATGTCAAAAGAGAGCTGGGATAAACACTTACTATATCTGCATAAATGCTCGATCAATGTACGACATACTCTTAACTAAAATTTAAAAAATTACATAGACCAGTGGTTCTCAACCTTTTTTCAGTGATGTACCCCCTGTGAAATATTTTTTCAGCCAAGTACCCCCTGTGAAATATTTTTTCAGCCAAGTACCCCCTAACCAGCGCAAAAATATAAATTAAAAATATATTTTAAAATCTCACGTACCCCCTGGAGTGCCTTCACGTACCCCCAGGGGTACGCGTACCCCCATTTGAGAACCACTGACATAGACTATATTATTCAAAAACTAAAATAAATAAACTTTTCCCCAATGTCTCACCCATTTGTGATAAATGTCAGTCACAAGAAGCTACCATAGCGCACTCTTGTTTTTTGTATAAAAATCCAAAAATTCTGGAACGAAATATTGAAATCTTCACAAAATTAATTAAAATAAAACGTGTACCAAAAGCAGAATGGATAATTTTTGGAATATCGGAAGGTAACCCCGAATTAAACGTGTTTCAAAAGAACTTACTTAATTACGGGCTAATAATGGGGGAAAAGCTTATACTCAAATTTTGGAAAAATGCTCCAATACCAACAATAAAAATGTGGATTTCAAACATGTTCGAAACACTACACCTGGAAGAGATGAGACTCCTCCTAGCAGGCAAAGCAGACCACTTCCAAAAGACGTGGTCTGCATTTATGGAAATATTACAAGCATAAGGTGCAATAGTAATTTAAAATATAAATGGTACCAGGATCTGGTAACGGGGGGTATAAAATAAAAAATTTAAAAAAACACGGTTGTTATATCCTTTTTTGCGGAGTTTTGTGTTATAATAGAGCGATTGTTTTTCCTTTTTTTTCTTTTCTTTCTAGGGTCTATTTTCTTTCTTTACTTCCTTCTCTAACTTCTTCCCTAAGGGGCTCTCTTCTCTCAACACTTTCCTGCACCTTCATGATTCCTGCTCACTTTCCTTACTTCTTTTATTTCTACCTTTTTTTAAAGCTCGAAAAACGAAGTGGTACAACAAATGTAATAAGATATATGTGTTGTGTATTACTGTAATTTACTGTACTTCCAATTAAAAAAAAATATTAAAAAAAAAAAAAAAAAAAAATTCTAACCTGTTTGCGCTTTTTTATTATGGGGTTGATGATAAAAAAAAAATAATTTAATCCATATTAGAATAAGGCTGTAATTTAACAATTGTGGAAAAAGTGAAGGGGTCTGAATACTTCATGAATGCACTGTATATTTAAATTATGGAGTGTTGCCAATTGATTTTGGTCCTTGGGCAATACTGATCCGTGATTAGACATAAACTGCTGGAGTAACTCAGCGGGACAGGCAGCATCTCTGGAGAGAAGGAATGGGTGACGTTTTGGGTCGAGGCCCTTCTTCAGACTCTCCAAGTGAGTTCCTTGCTTCTACTCACTTATGTCTGGTACAGTTGTAACATGGTATACCAATTCCTCTACTCATTGTTGTGACTTATGAAGGAAAGAATGCCATATGCCTTCTTCACCAGCTTGTCTGTGTCGCCACTTTCAAGGAAATACGTACTTGCATCTCTTCTTCTCTTTGTTCTACAATACTCCAAATATGGCTTTACCAACTTCTTTTTTTCTTCATTGATCAGGGAATTAAGCACAGAAATTGGGATGTGTTAGAGCTGTACTAGAAGTTGGGAAAGCCAATTTTGGAGTAATGTGTACATTCAGTCATTAAAATGCAAAAAAGATTTAGGAGGATCTTACGGGAAGGTTTGAGTTATCAGGAGAGGCTTGACAGTTGGAGTCTTTGTTCCCTGGAGCGCAGGAGGCTGAGGGCGACATAGAAGTTTATAAAATTATAAAGAGCATAGATAGGCGAATAGCCACAATCTTTTCCCAGGGTAGGGAAGTGTAAAAGTACAGAGCATAGGTTACAGGAGCGAGGGGAAACATTTTAAAGGGATCTGAGGTGTAACTTTTCACTTATTTGAATGTGACAAAAAATGAATATTGAGAATTTTTTACATGTTTTCTTTAAATTTCACAAAATGCTTTTAAATATTATTTAATTTAAATAAGATCCATGTTATCAAAATGTTCTTTTTCTTCTTCATGGCTATAAACTCTCCATTGAAATGATTGGGCTCACATTTTCTGCATCATATAACCATATAACAATTACAGCACGGAAACAGGCCATCTCGACCCTTCTAGTCCGTGCCGAACACGTATTCTCCCCTAGTCCCATATACCTGCGCTCAGACCATAACCCTCCATTCCTTTCCCGTCCATATAACCATCCAATTTATTTTTAAATGATAAAAACGAACCTGCCTCCACCACCTTCACTGGAAGCTCATTCCACACAGCCACCACTCTCTGAGTAACGAAGTTCCCCCTCATGTTACCCCTAAACTTAATTCCCTTAATTCTCAAGTCATGTTCCCTTGTAGGAAACTTCCCTACTCTCAGTGGGAAAAGCTTATCCACGTCAACTGTCTAACCCTCTCATCATTTTAAAGACCTCTATTAAGTCCCCCCTTAACCTTCTGCGCTCCAAAGAATAAAGCCCTAACTTGTTCAATCTTTCTCTGTAACTTAGTTGCTGAAACCCAGGCAACATTCTAGTAAATCTCCTCTGTACTCTCTCTATTTTGTTGACATCCTTCCTATAATTAGGCGACCAAAATTGTACACCATACTCCAGAATTGGCCTCACCAATGCCTTGTACAATTTTAACATTACATCCCAACTTCTATACTCAATGCTCTGATTTATAAAGGCCAGCACACCAAAAGCTTTCTTTACCACCCTATCTACATGAGATTCCACTTTCAGGGAACTGTGCACAGTTATTCCCAGATCCCTCTGTTCACCTGCATTCTTCAATTCCCTACCATTTACCATGTACGTCCTATTTTGATTTGTCCTGCCAAGATGTAACACCTCACACTTATCAGCATTAAACTCCACCTGCCATCTTTCAGCCCACTCTTCCAACTGGCATAAATCTCTCTGTAGACTTTGAAAATCTACTTCATTATCCACAACCCCACCTATCTTAGTATCATCTGCATACTTACTAATCCAATTTACCACACCATCATCCAGATCATTGATGTACATGACAAACAACAGTGGGCCCAACACAGATCCCTGTGGCACCCCACTAGTCACTGGCCTCCAACCTGACAAACAACCATTCACCATTATTCTCTGGCATCTCCCATTCAGCCACTGTTGAATCCATCTTGCTACTCCACCATTAATACCCAACAATTGAACCTTCTTAACCAACCTTCCGTGAGGAACCTTGTCAAAGGCCTTACTGAAGTCCATATATACAACATCCACTGCTTTACCCTCATCAATTTCCCGAGTAACCTCTTCAAAAAATTCAAGAAGATTAGTCAAACATGACCTTCCAGGCACAAATCCATGTTGACTGTTCCTAATCAGACCCTGTTTATCCAGATGCTTATATATATTATCTCTAAGTATCCTTTCCATTAATTTGCCCACCACTGACGTCAAACTAACAGGTCTATAATTGCTAGGTTTACTCTTAGACCCCTTTTTAAACAATGGAACAACATGCGCAGTACGCCAATCCTCCGGCACTATTCCCGTTTCTAATGACATTTGAAATATTTCTGTCATAGCCCCTGCTATTTCTACACTATCTTCCCTCAATGTCCTAGGGAATATCCTGTCCGGACCTGGAGACTTATCCACTTTTATATTTCTCAAAAGTGTCAGTACTTCCTCTTCTTTGAATCTCATAGTTTCCATAGCTACTCTACTTGTTTCGCTTACCTCAGATAATTCAATATCCTTCTCCATGGTGAATACCGAAGAAAAGAAATTGTTCAATATCTCCCCCATCTCTTTTGGTTCTGCAGATAGCTGTCCACTGACTCTCTAATGGACCAATTTTATCCCTCGTTATCCTTTTGCTATTAATATAGCTGTAGAAACCCTTTGGATTTACTTTCATCTTACTTGCCAAAGCAACCTCATATCTTCTTTTAGCTTTTCTAATTTCTTTCTTAAGATTCTTTTTACATTCTTTATACTCCTCAAGCACCTCATTTACTCCATGCTATCTATAATTATTGTAGATCTCTCTCTTTTTCCGAACCAAGTGTCCAATTTCCCTTGAAAACCATGGCTCTTTCCAATTTTTACTCTTTCCTTTCAACCGAACAGGGACATAAAGATTCTGTACTCTTAAAATTTCACCTTTAAATGTCCTCCATTTCTCTTCCACGTCTTTCCCATAAAACAAACTGTCCCAATTTACTCCTTTTAAATCCTTTCGCATCTCCTCAAAGTTAGCCTATCTCCAATCAAAAATCTCAACCCTAGGTCCAGTTCTGACCCTCTCCATAATTATATTGAAACTAATGGTATTGTGATCACTGGTCCCGAACTGTTCCCCAACGCATACCTCTGCCACCTGACCCGTCTCATTTCCTAACAGGAGGTCCAGCACTGCCCCTTCTCTAGTAGGTACCTCTATGTATTGCTGCAAAAAACTATCCTGCACACATTTTACAAACTCCAACCCATCCAGCCCATTTACAGAATGTGTTTCCCAGTCTATGTGTGGAAAATTGAAATCTCCCACAATCACTACCTTGTGCTTACTACTAATATCTGCAATCTCCTTACATATATGCTCTTCCAATTCTCGCTCCCCATTTGGCGGTCTATAATACACCCCTATAAGTGTTGCTACCCCTTTCCCATTTCTCAGTTCCACCCAAATAGCCTCCCTAGACGAGCTCTCTAATCTATCCTGCCAAAGCACTGCTGTAATATCTTCCCTGATAAGCAATGCAACACCTCCACCTCTTGCCTCTCCAATTCTATCACATCAGGTCCAACCTTTTGGAGGATCCACAATTAGATTTCCCAATGTAACTCTGGAGACTATGATCATTCGTGTTCTATAGCTGGCATTCTTGTGCAATCTATCAGAGGAGTATGGTAACAAGCCAAAATTTAAGACTTCCATTTTTGAATACCAAAAGTCAAAAGGTCATATGTGATAGGAGCAGAATTAGGCCAGTCGGCCCATCAAGACTACTCTGCCATTCAATCATGGCTGATCTATCCTCCTAGCCCCATTCTCCTGCCTTCTCACCATATCCTCTGACATCCAATAATCAATGATCTATTTATCTCTGCCTAAAAAAAGACCTGAACACAGGTGAGGAGAGTCCTAAACTTGCCTGCATTTACCCAGGTAAATGCCAACAGTTTTCCCATGGAATTGCCAGAAAAGAATAACCAAAATATGGCAGTTATCTTCACTTTTTTTCTGAAGGATAACACTTCTAAATGAGACTACAAAGAACTAGTGGTGTTCTTGAAATTGAAACAGAAATAAACAAGATATTTGCCCTGATGTATTGCATTCACACTTGGGCCATCGTGTTTTCACAAAGTGATTTTCAGAACAGCTACAGTAAAGTAAAGAAAGGTATCTTAGAGAGCAAACATGGGAGTAAAAGAATAGTAATAATATTCTTGAGCTCCAGTCAACAAATTAGTCAACAATATATTTTATATTTCAGTATTCACGAGGCATTTCTTAAATTGACTCGTGGAGCAACTGAAGGTGAGGCACAATTTCTTAAATCAGAACAGGTCAGCAATATTCCAGCTTTAAGGGTGAGTATGGAAGCCTCTGTTAATTGCGTTCAACCGTGTATTTCTATTATTTTGTATGGAAACGGAGATTTGTTACATTGGGCCTATAATAGCAAATATGTGTTCTTAAAGTTATTTCAATTACCCGTACTTCCCGGCAATGAAGACGCACCTGTGTCGAAGACGCACCCCCAATTTAGGTTGCTACATTTTGAAAAAAGGATGGCGGGACATGATCAAGGGTTTGGTTTAGTCCAGGGGTTGGCAACATCGCCTGCGTGCCCCGGAACTGACTGCAGTTCCCAGATCCCTCGCGTCCCGGGACTGGCTGTAGCACCCAGGTCGGCTCGCTTGCCCCAGGTCTGGCTGTGACACCCAGGTCGGCTGCGTGTCCTGCGAATGGCTGTAGGTCCCTGGTCGGCTCCCTTGCCCCAGGTCTGGCTGTGACACCCAGGTCAGCTGCGTGGCCCGCGAATTGCTGCAGTTGCCACGTCGGCTCGCTTGCCCCATGACCCAGGGCTAGCTGCAGTTCCGGGGGGGGGGGGGGAGGAGAGAGGGAGAGGGAGAGGGAGAGAGATGGTCGAAGGACACCATGGCTGGCAGGCAGAAGGCGCTGAGGTGGCCGCCACTTCCGCTGTCCGGTCCCGGCGGCCGCTCGCAGCCACGCAAGCTAATTCCCTCCCCGGCCACAATGCGGTGGCTCCACGCCCGCAGTGCGGTGGCAGCGGTGAGTGTGGTGCTGGCATGATCCCCCACCCCCTCGTCAATGCTCCTGCCCTCCACGCAACTTTGCCCCTGACGGCCAAGCCAATTTGTGCAGCCCAGGCCATGCTGACCCGGGCCAGACTCCCCACACGCTGTGAAAGGAACTCTTCCCCCCCCCCCCCCCGCTGTCCTTTTATGGCCGCTTCAAACTTAAAATACCGACAAGGTCACCAATCCTTATGCCAGGTTATGCGGCGAAGAAAATGAACGATCTTTTTGCTGAGCCACATCCGCTGTTAAATAAAAGTTGAGAAGACGGTGAATAATTTCCACATAGATAGCCAATGCATTTCCAAAGAGCAAAGGAAATTTGAAGTCCGCCTCAATGCCCACACAACTGCAACTTCTTAAAGAGACACTACCTTTTAAAACACATGAGACTCTACAAAGATTTATCACGTAAATGAGCAAGCTCATTCAATTACATCCTATTTCATCTGAATTATAGGATTAATTCAACATTCACCAAGAACCGGTTCCACAAACAAGTAACACTCACTCACTCTACACCCTCATTCTCTGTTGCTGTTGTTATTGCTCCTCCCTTAGACACAGGTCATTTCATTAAAGCTTCAAAGTATAAGCTACATTTCACATTCCATTCACTCCTTATCAGCAAGCGTAAGGAAGTGTATATAGTGTAAAAGAAAAACCTCAGGTGCACAAATTTGTCCGAGAGGGGTGAGCCAGAGGCCCGTCAAAGGGTCAACGGCGCAGCCCCCTCGCTACCAAAGATCTTTTTACATGGCAGAATTTTACATTAATTAACTTCACATTCCCTTGTCTGACAGAGCCGTTCTGTCTACTAGAATGTTTGGTTCTGTGGGGACCAATGTGCAGAATTCGTAATCTGCTGTGTGGGCAGTAATGTCAGCTAGGGCATTCCCCCGGGAGACTTTGTTGTGCCCACTTGTCTGGGCATTGCACTTAATAATGGCCAATTGGACCGGGAGGGCTAAGGCGTGCAGTAGCTGTTGAGGTTGCAAGCGCTGTTTTTAAGTTGCGAATGTCTTCTTCTTGTTGGAGTGAGAGAGTTAGAATGAGAATTGCTGCGGTGCTTTGGCAGAGACACCAGCAATGAGTAGTTTAATGTATCCACTGACGGTAGAAATTAACCAAGCCCAGAAATGGGTTTGGTCCGATTCACTGTCATTCAGGGTCTTGTCACGCCTCACACTTGCCCGATTACTCACAGACTTTCCCCTCTCCCTCCATCAGGGAGACGAGCTCTGTATTTGCTAACAGATCAGAGTATTTTTTTTCAAGTTTGCTTTAAACTGTACCCACTGTTGGCTGCAAAATGTTAAAGTTCTTGGGGCAAAAGTGAGCAGCCTCGATTCTTGCGGGGTAGTTAAGGTACTGTGCCTCGAAAGCCAACAGCTTTTTCCCTTTTCAGTCTTCTTTAATTTATCTGCTGTTTCTCTTACTCTGGTGTTCTGTGTTGTTGAACTCTCACTGCTGGATTCATTACTGCTCTTCCTCTTCAGCATTAAGCCCTCTCCCTTCTTCTTCCTCAAGCCCTCTCCCTTCTTCTTCCTCATCTTCCTTATCAGTTCTATCTTCTTCTGCCTTAAGCCCTTCCCTGTAGGAGTACCGGAGCACCCTTCACGGAATCTTAGTGGGATAGCTCCTGCTGTTAGTGACTGGTGGCCAGGATGGGGGAGATATTCTACACTATTTCCAATTTTGTTTCTCTCCCCGAATTTGTTCCTCATCCCCCCTCTCTCTGTAAACAGGGTCGCCATACCAGACAAGGGGTCCCTGTGGATATTTTGCTTAGGTTTCAATTTTTACATACCAATTGTTTAATATTATTTTGGCCAACCATATTCTCTTTTTTTTTAAATCTATTCATTATGTGATCTTTACGTTTTCCTGGATCCAACTAACACATATGGATCCAAATAACACATATGCTGTACCGAGTATTGCTCCCACATTACTCTTGTCCAGAGCCTATCCCATTACTCAGCCCAATATCGGCTTAATACTTCAGACAGCCAACTTGTCTTACCTTGCGTTGGCTGTTCTGAAAGATCACAGGGAAGGACCACAGTGTTCCCGGGCACTCTCAGGAGTTCAGACTCAACGGGTCCGATAGTGCACATTCTACTCCCTTTGAGATCCCGGCCAAACTGTAGCCTCTTACTCAGTCTTCAGAGATAGTTTCCAGCAAGATCCTGCCGACAATGCCAATGTTAAGGTTCATTTCACTTCAAAAAGACCAAAACGCAATAAAATTAGTCAAGTAGTAAAATCTTTATTTCACCCAGGCGGGTGTGGCCGTCATTCTTATAGTATGTAAAATACAGACTCCAGAGTCAGTCTATCCCCACACACAGGGTAATGTTCAATTTATACCCCAATAATCAGCGATTCAGCAATACTTTATCTTACAGAGCATTGTACAGCCTCTTGCCTGTTAAGATTGGCAGGTTCTTCCGAGAGAGGAAGGGTTAGCCCATATATGGTCATGCTGAAGAAGCTATTTTTCTGCAGATCAAGCATTTGTTTTTTTTAACCTAATTGACACACATTATAATCTTATAGAGTAAAGAGTAGGAGCCAAGAGTCTGAACATTCCCTTGATTGTTTTTCTCTATGTTATAAACATTAATGTATTTGTGCTGTTATCTCGCTAATGTTATGGAAGAAGGGCAAAAACATTTCTGTTAGCCTTGCTAGTGTAATAGGAGAAAGGTGAAAGCATCCATTTTATTGCTTCTAAATCTACAGCTGAATCCATTTTATAACTTTTAAATCTTTAAACTTTCTCATCAGTACAGCAACATCGTTCTTGATGTTGCTCTACTGAGGGATAGCCAAGTCTATCTTTCTTGGCTAACAACCTAACCTTCGGCATCCAAGACGCAGGTAAATTTTCGTGCCTTATTTTTGAGTTAAAAATAGCGTCTTCATTGCCGGGAAATACGGTAAGTGACAAAATATTTTTATATATGTTTAGTCAAGTGATTTGCCAAGACCTTACAACAGTATTGTTTCTTTTGCAAGTCAGGGATGAATCTCCTGTAGTTATCGAACACTGCTAGAGGGGTCAATTTTCACTTACAATAACGTGCCTGTAACAACACAGCTGCTGGTAAAGGCACAGAATCAAATCGTTAGAAACAGAATAAGATGGTTGAGAGCTTAAAGTTCCTTAATGTAAATATTACTAACGATCTGTTATGGACCAAACATATAGAAGTGACAGCTAAGACAGGCAACTGAGCAAATTCAGCTTGTCTCCAAGAACTCTTTCAAGCTTTACAGATGCACCCATAGAAAGCTTACTGTTGGGTTGCATCAGAGCTTGGTTTGTGTTGTGGATGTAGCCCAGTCCATCATTCAAACAAGACTCCCCACCATTGACTCCATCTACACTTCACGCCACTTCAAGAAAGTAGCCAATATAATGGAAGACCTACCCCAGTATTCCTTCTTGTCACCACTCCTGTCGGGCAGTAGATGCAGAAGCTTGAAAGTGTGCACCACTAATCTCTGTAACATCTACTGTTTCTTATCAGGCTTTTGAACGGTCCTCCCATATGCTAGGGTATAGTCCGATTCACCTATACCTCATTGTGGACATTGACCTTGTCTCCTGAATTGTTATGCTACAATGCTGAGAACTATATACGATACGTTACGATAGAACTTTATTTATCCCAGGAGGGAAATTGCACTCTGTATTTTCCCCTTTGGTCTAGCTGTTGTACATGTTTGATTTTACGTTTAGAATTATCTGATGGTTTTGGACAGCATACAAAACAAAGATTTTTAATATAGCTTTGTAAACATGACAGAAATAAACCTAAACAATCTGTGACTGGGCATTATATTGCAGGACCCATGATAATGGCCTGTCCCACTTACGCGGCCTTTTCGGCTACTGCGGCACCCGTCATAGGTCGCCGAAAAATTTCAACGTTGAAAATTCCCTTTAGTGTAACCAATAGGATATTCCCAATTGACCAAAAGCAGAAATATTACCAGCATTTGTTGTCAAGGAATACAGTTGTAGCTAGATATATTAAACTTAGGTGTTTTTAAATGTTATGAATTAATCTACACAGAAGTGCTCTGCATGTTGTTTTGTTTTTTGGAATATACTTCATTCATAAGTTGTAGATGTTACTGAGAGTAAAAAAAGCTAATAGGTGAAAGGAAGATAGGAGAAAGAAAACAAAAAATGAGGTAGCAGCAGGAGATTTGCACTCACAATTGCACAATGATAATTTATTCTACGCAGTTTATGAAGACCAGTTATAAAACGTGGCGCGGTGCCAGTAGAGCAGGCTATGAGCGCGTGCCAGTGTGGCATCGGCTCCTGGGTGTCCGCTGTGTGCCTCTTTGAAGTAATCATCGCGTAGTGATGAGGGTATCACTACCTTGTGGCCCTTAACAACAACACCATCCTGAACCACCAGTTCATCACGGACCAGGAAGAACGGCTGCGCCTCTGTTGGCGTGTTGGATTGTTTGTCTGGCCAGCCTGTTTTGATGATGAAGGAGAGAATCTGGAGGGTATTGTCAGTGGCAGTATACGCAGCCAGGGTGCGCAGTTGCTCGGTGGAGACAAAGTCGACACCGAGGACAGTGACATTTTCTTGTTCGTAGGGATGTTGTTCGCAAGATGCCCGAGGTGCATGAGAGAGTGTCCGCGACGTGCATGTCCTTGCCCTTTTTGTAGGTAATAGAGAAATCGAATCGCTGCAGCTGCATCATCATGCGCTGCAGGCGAGCTGGTGCAGCATGGATGGGCTTGTTCAGAATTGTTACCAGTGGTTGGTGGTCCGTCTTGACCGTGAAGGTGTTCCCAAAGATGAAGTCATGGAATTTGGAGCAGGCAAAGACGACAGCCAGCAGTCCCTTCTCGATCTGCGCGTAGTGCTGTTCCGTGTCGGTCATGGTGCGAGAGGCATACGAGACAGGTAGTAGGGTGCCATCGGCAGATGGTTGCAAGCAGGCTGCGCCGAGCTCGAATCTCGAGGTATCACAGGTGATCGTCACCGGACGTTACAGGTCGAAAAACGTCAGGGTCGGTGCATTGGTCAGTTTGGATTTTAAAGCATCGAAGGCAATCTGATGTTGCTGGAACCATGACCAGGCAGTATTCTTTTTGGTCAGCTGACGCAGTGTTGCTGAGGTTCGGTATGAACTTACCGAGATAGTTTACCATGCCCTGGAAACGCTGCAGGCTTTTCACGTCTGTGGGGGCAGGCATTTCTGTAATGGCAGCAGTTTTCTTCGGATCAGGTTTGAGGCCGTCGGGAGTGAAAATGTGGTCGATGTAGGAGACCTCCGGGACCCTGAACTTGCACTTGTCAGGATTCAGCTTGAGGTTGATTGAGCCTGAGATTGTGATCGTGCTCCGTTGCGTCTTTGCCATACACCAGGATATCGTCGACAATGATGGCACAAGGTAGGTCCTCGAACAGCTGCTCCATGTTTTTTTGGAAGACTTCACTGGCGGAGGTGATTCCGAATGGCATTCTCAGAAACTTGTATCTGCCAAATGGGGTGGCAAATGTGGTGAGGTTTGACGACTTCTTGTCCAGCGGTATATGCCAGAAAGAGTTCTTTGCATCAAGGACAGAAAATAGGGTGGCCATTCTGATCTTTGCCGCAACATCCTCGACGGTCTTCATGGGATGGTGGGGGCGCTTAATGGCAGTGTTCAGGTCTTTCGGGTTGATGCACAGATGGATTTCATTTTTTCCCTTCTTGACTGTGGCAATCATGGTTGAGACCGAGTCGGTGGGGTCGCTGACTGCTTCAATTACGCCTATGGAGACCAAGTCCTTCAGCTCGGAATGAACCCTGTCAATCATGGCAAATGACAACCGGTGTGGGGGTCGGATGACGTGTGTCACATCAGGGTTGGTAATAATCTTGTAGGTCACAGGCAGCTTGCCTAGTTTGTTATCAAACAGATCAGGGAATACTTTCAGTGGGTCCATCGACATATGCAGCTTGTGGACTGTTTTGTCAAAGGAAATCTGCCCCAGTTCCTGACAGGCACGATTGCCTAGCAGAGTCATAGAATTAAAGTTCAAAACATAGAAGGTCAAATTCCTTGTGGTTTTTTCCAGTACACATTCCAAGGTGATTTTACCCAGAGGAACCAGTACCTCCCTTCCGTAAGCATGTAGAGTGGAACTGTCCTTGATCAGTGGCTCATTAATTTTAATCTTATTGAAGAGGTTGATTGACATTGTATTGACCTTTGCACCCGTATCCAATTTCGCGCCAAAGACGACATTGTTTACAGATACCGTCAATGTAGGATCAGAATTCATAGCTGTAGCATGCTGTAACGAGTAAACAGTCGGATCCTCTTGCGAGTTAATTGGGCTATGTTCGGGGGCGGATTCTAGCTGGTATTGAGCAGTGAGACTATTATTGTCTCGTTGCAAAAAATTGAGATTAAACTTGGAGCTGGGCAAAATCTTCCCACGGGCCCGACTTGCTGCCCGACATGCAGATGCAAAGTGGTTTAACTTTTTACAGTAATTGCATGATTTTCCAAATGCAGGACAAGCTGATTGTCTACTGTGTAAGTAATTACAGTTAGGACATCTCTTCTGAGGATCGCTGTGAGCTGCCTGGCTTGCTTGGGTCATAAATCGCCTGTTATCTGTGTTAGCTCGCTGCCTAGTGAGGCCCATCAGATTGATGGATTTGGTTTCGTGCGGACTGTCTAGAGGGTCTATAAATTCTGCTGTTCTGCATACGCTGCCTCATCTAGTGTCAAATCTGGCTTTCTCAGTAGCTCTGATCTGAGCTTTTGGTCGCTCATGCCATTCTCTAGAATGTCCCTCATTAACTGAACAGTTAGCTGGTCAACCGGCATATCTTGGAATCGGCTTCGCTGGGCCATATACATCAAATCTGAGATAAACGAGTCAACTCGTTCGCCAGGGAGCTCACGACGAGAGAAAAATCTTGCCCTGTCCAAAATGTGATTTGAGGGCAGGTCACAGATCTGGCTTAGTTTACGTAGCAGAACATTGGGGTCGTTGGGAGATTCAGATGGGGTTATTACCTGGCCGTTGGCACCGAGGGCAGCCGGAGCATAGAGGAATGTTCTGGATCGTCAAATGGCATCTTAACCCGCAAGGTTAAGTAAGAGGGAGGCCTTGACAGCGTTGGTTCATTTCGGTGTGCAATGTTCATGTAGTGTCGGTAATCAATTTCAAACATGGGCCAACGTTCACCGATATCCGCATCAAAGACAAGTGGGTCAGGCTTTCGACAAGAAGAGGCCATCATAAAGCAAAATAAAAACTCACAAAAAAGATAAAAGAAACCCGATATACAGAAGGACATCAAACCACTTCTGACGCCATGTAGACATACACCAGACACAGCATGTGATTCAAGTTCATCTTTAATCAGCACTGAGATTTTAACAGCATAAAGGATGGTTGGTTGTCAGTACATCCTAGCTGCTCGAACTGAACCGTGCTGGAAGCAAGTGTTAGTATAAGTGTTACAGTGGGGTGGAGTTAGTGATGCTGGCTTGTGTGTGATTGGTTGACATCCATCATCAATCTACAGTTGAGGTAGATGAACACAAACTCGAGACCGTGACACACCCCGTCCATTAACCATTGAAATGCCTGCGCGGCATTCTTAAGGCCGAACGGCATTCGCACAAACTCGTACAATCCAAATGGCGTAATGATTGCTGTCTTGGGCACATCCTTCAGGTGGACCGGAATCTGGTTATAGCCCAGTACCAAATCCACTTTTGAGAAGATAGTAGCCCCGGCCAAATCGGCGTTGAAGTCCTGGATGTGGGGCACGGGGTATCGGTCTGCGGCGGTAGCGGCATTCAGCCCCCGATAACCCCGCAAGGTCGCTAGCCCCCGCTTGCCTTGGGGACCATGTGGAGTGGGGACGCACATGGGCTGTTTGAAGGGCGGACGATCCCCTTATCTTCGTATCATCTGCAAACTTGGCCATAAAGCCACCAATTTCATCATCCAGATCATTAGCATATAAAGTGAAAAGTAGATGACCCAACAACAACCCTACAGAACACCACTAGTCGTCGGCAACCAACTAATAGAAGCCCCTTTATTCCCACTCGTTGCCATATGCCAGTCAGCGAATCTTCCATCCATGCTAGTACTTTGATTTTAACACCATTGGCTCCTATTTTGTTTAGCAGCCTCACTTGCAGCACCTTATCGAAGGCCTTCTGATCCAAGTCTGATCTAAGTAAACAACATCTACTGACTCTCCTTTGTCTATTCTGTATGTTACTTCCTCAAAGAATTCCAACAAATTCTTGGAGGAAGTAATTCAAATTTTAACAAATGCGGTTGAGATCGGCCATCTGACCCGGCCGAGGCGGGACTTTAGGGAAAATTTTGAAGTGGGCTCTCATAATTTTGTCTGGATTAAAGGAGGTGCCGGACTACGTGTTGCCAGAAAATTGGTGGTAGACCTGTTCTACGTTTACATATCTGTTGTTCTGTGAATGAATTTCATTGTTCAGTTTTGGGACATATGACAATAATACACTCATGACTCTTGATTAACTAATGGCACGGTAGTGCAATGGTAGAGTTGCTGCCTTACATTACCAGAGACCCAGGTTCGATCCTGACTCTTAGTGCTGTCTGTACCGAGTTTGTAAGTTCTCCCTGTGACCGTGTGGGTTTTCTCCGGGTGCTCCTGTTTCTTCCCACATTCCAAAGACGTACAGGTTTGTAAATTAATAGGCTTCAGTAAAAAATTGTAAATTGGCCCTAGTGTGTAGGATAGTGCTAGTGTACGAGGATCGTTGGTCGACACAGAATCGGTGGACTGAAGGGCCAGTTTCCTCACTATATCACTGAACTATTATAGTTGCTTTAAGAGACCACCATGGGAACGCTGTGGTGAGATCCAGGAACGCAACCATAATGGCAATTATATGTTCCCATGGAACAGGTGGTCTTTATGCAGCTTTGAATAATTAATAGCATTCCCAGCACATCACATCGAGGACCTTCATCATCTCCAGGCGTAAGTGCATTGCCTCCAATCTTTAGGTATTTCTTTCCCCTTTGTTCCATGATTAGCTTGTTTGCTTCAGTAACACCTGTGAAATAGATTTACACCCTTGCCGCATCCTGATCCACAAGAAAGCATTTATTTCGTTTTTAATTAAAACTAGACCAAGTGCGGACCCGTTGGGCCCGGTCCCCCAAGGCAATATTCCACCACTGACCCATAGCCCCCAACTGCGCAGGCGCGGCTGACGGATTCCTGTTGTGATGCCAGAGATCCCCGTTGTGACGTGAGTCACAGCAACCCTCCCCAACTGAGCACGTGCGGCTGGCAAGTGGGAGAGCGACTGCGACGTTTTTAATGTTCAAAATGGTAATAACCTGTAAAATATAAGAGCAATGTGAACGCATGTCACTCTCCCTCTTCAGTCCGCCTCCATTATCTTCCTTCTCCCCACCCTCCACCAATCCTCCCCTCCTTCCTCTTCCCCCTCCCCTCCTATATTACCTCACCACCCCTCTTCCTACCTTTATCCTCCTCCATTCCCCATCATCCCCCAGCACTCCCTCCCCCTCCTCTTCACCCTCCCTCTTCTTCCCCCTCTCCTATCCCCTACCCTGTCATTCCCTCCCTCCATAACGCCTCTCCCCTCCTTACACCCCACCTCTCCCTCTATCCCCCTGCTCCTCAATTCCTCACCTCCCCCCATCCCACCTCCCTCCTCACCTCCGCCACTGCCCTCCTCTCCCTCTATCCCCCACATCCTACCTCCCCCACCCCCCTCCTCTTCCTCTATCCCCCTCCTCCCTCCCTTTCCCCTCCCACATCGTCCCTACCCCCCTCTATCCCCCTGCTCCCCCACTCACCTCCCCCCTATTCCACCCTCCCCCCCCCCAGAAAATCGCGGTTATTTTAAATGAACTTCTGAATGAAAATCACGTTTTTTTCCTTTAAAATAACCTAATCACAGTTAGCTGTTAATGAAAACGGAAGAATTTGATTAAAACAGATATATTTTTAGAATAAAATCAACGTCAATGAAAATCGCAATTTAAAAAAAAAAAGAAATTCGGCATACCATTGTGACATCAAATGCGGCTGACGGGGAGGGCAATGTCAATAACTTGTAAAACATTACATCAATCTGAATGAAACTTGCTACAACACATCACGGGACAATGGTGAGTAAGGTGGGCCTAAAATTGTAGCGCTATCGTGTACCGTTTATGTGGAGTTTTGCGCACAAATATAGGTACAAACAAACTAACAAACAAGATGAGAGTTTTAGTTATATAGTTATACTAGACCAAGTGGGACCCGTTGGGTCCCGTTCCCCCAACGTAATATTCCACCTCACACCCATAGCCCCCAACTGTGCAGGCGCAGCTGAGGTGTTCCCGTTCTGAAGCCAGAGATCCCCGTTGTGACGTGAGTCATGGCATCCCTCCTCCAACTGCGCCTCGCCATCACAGCAACCCTCATCCAACTGCGCCTCGCCATCCCTCTTCCTACCTCTATCCTTCTCCATTCCCCCTCATCCCCCAGCATTCCCTCCCCCTCCTGTCCACCCTCCCTGTTTATCCTGTCCCTTCCTAACCCCTCCTCTCCCTCAATCCCCCCCATACTCCCTTCTCACCTCCCCAGGATCTTGATGTAAACCACCGCCGGCCCCGTTTTCTCCAGCAGGGCGGCGATTAAGTTGTACTTGAAGTGGGGGTTGTCGGTGGGGCAAGCTTCCTGGAGCCGGGAGAGGGCTTGAGGCGGGGGCTGTCTTGGGGGAGAAGGGCGGGGATCGTCCTGGAGCCCGGGGAGGGGGAGGGCTTGAGGCGGGGGGTGTCGGGGGGGGGGGGGGGGTGGCGTCCTGGAGCTGTGGGAGGGTGAGGACTTGAGGCGGGGCTATTGGGCGGGGGAGGGGGCGAGCGTCCTGGAGCCGGGGAGGGGGAGGGCTTCAGGCGGGGGCTGTTGGGGGGGGGGGGGGGGGGGCGAGGGTCCTGGAATCGGGGAGGGAGAGGCTGAGGGTACCCGGCGCAGCCTCTCCCGGCCCCCGCGCCGGCTCCAACCACAACCCAGGACCCGGGGGGGGGGGGGCAGAAATTAAAATAGAAGGAAACGTACCCGTGGAGCCGTTGGGTCGCCGTTGTGATGGGAAACAAAGGTGGCGGTCTGAAATTGTGCAAATGCCGCACTGAGAACCCGTGGGGTATCCTTTGTGATGCCTGTCAAGTAAAGACGGCTAGTGGGGGCACTTTAAAAAAAAAAGTTGTTTAATTTACATCACAGGACAATGGTGAGTAAGGTGGGCCAATAATTGTAGTGCTACCATGTACCGTTTTTGCGCAAATACAAACCAGGAAAACAAACGGACAAACAAACAAGATGAGAGTTTTAGTACTATAGAGATAGAGATATAGAAAGATTGATAGAAGACTAGACCAAGTGCGAACCCATTGGGCCCGTTCCCCCACCGCAATATTCCACCACTCGCCCACAGCCCTCAACTGAGGGCCAGGAGCCGTTGGAGCAAGAGGAGGAGTTTCCGGGCGGTGAGTTTAAAAATCGAGCACGGGGCTTGCTTTCACAGAGGTCCAGGAGCCGTTGGAACAAGAGGAGGAGTTTCCGGGCGGTGAGTTTAAAAATCGAGCGCGGGGCTTGCTTTCACAGAGGCCCAGGAGCCGTTGGAGCAAGAGGAGGAGTACCCAATCTGTAACGTTCCATCACACTTCAAAGGAAGTGGTCTGGTGGAAGCCGCTGATTGGTGGAAGCGGACTAGAGGAAGCAGCTGATTGGGAGCAACCCCAGGTTTGCATTTCAGGTTAAGGGTACAGTGAGTTAAGGGTACAGTGAGTTAAGGATACAGTGAGTTATGGGTACAGTGAGTTATGGGTACAGTGAGTTATGGGTACAGTGCTTTTTAGTAAAGGTACAGTGTGAAGGATTAAGATTTTTATAGAGTGAGTTGATTTAATTTGGGGGCAAGTCATGTCAGTTGAGATCGGCCCCATGGTTTGCTCATCCTGCAACATGTGGGAGATCAGGGATATGGTTGGTGTCCCTGGTGACTACGTTTGCAGGAAGTGTGTCCAGCTGCAGCTCCTGGCAGACCGCATTGAACGATTGGAGCTGCGGTTGGATTCATACTGGAGCATCCAAGATGCTGAGAAAGTCGTGAATAGCACGTACAGTGAGTTGGTCACACCGCATGTAAAAGTTAAGCGGACAGAAAGGGAGCAGGTGGCCATTAGCCAACGTAGCAGTAGGCAGGTAGTGCAGGAGTCCCCTGAGGTCACTTCCCTCCTAAACAGATATACCATTTTGGACTCTGTTGGGGGAGATGGCTCATCAGGGGAAGGCAGCAGAAGCCTAGTTCATGGCACCATGGGTGGCTCTGCGGCACAGGAGGTGAGGAAAAAGAGTGGAAGGGCTATAGTAATAGGGGATTCAATTGTAAGGGGAATAGATAGGCGTTTCTGCGGCCACAAACGAGACTCCAGAATGGTATGTTGCCTCCCTGGTGCAAGGGTCAAGGATGTCACTGAACGGCTGCAGAACATTCTGGAGGGGGAGGGTGAGCAGCCAGTTGTCGTGGTGCACATTGGCACCAACGATATAGGTAAAAAACGGGATGAGATCCTACAAGGTGAATTTAGGGAGCTAGGAGATAAACTTAAAAGTAAGACCTCAAAGGTAATAATCTCTGGATTACTACCAGTGCCACGTGCTAGTCAGAGTAGAAATAGGAAGATATTGCAGATGAATACGTGGCTTGAAAAATGTTGCAAGGGGGAGGGATTCAAATTTCTAGGGCATTGGAACCAGTTCTGGGGGAGATGGGACCAGTACAAACAGGACGGTCTGCACCTGGGCTGGAATGGAACCAATGTCCTTGGGGGAGTGTTTGCTAGTGCTGTTGGGGACGATTTAAACTAATGTGGCAGGGGGGTGGGTGCATGAGCAGAGAGACAGAGGGGTGTAAAATGAGGGTAGAAGCAATAGGTAGCAAGGTGAAAAGTAAAGTGGCAGGCAGACAAATCCAGGGCAAAAATCAAAAAGGGCCACTTTTCAACATAATTGTATAAGGGGTAAGAGTGTTGTAAAAACAAGCCTGAAGGCTTTGTGTCTCAATGCAAGGAGCATTCGTAATAAGGTGGATGAGTTGAATGTGCAGATAGTTATTAATGAATATGATATAGTTGGGATCACGGAGACATGGCTCCAGGGTGACCAAGGCTGGGAGCTGAACATCCAGGGATATTCAATATTCAGGAGGGATAGAGAGAAAGGAAAAGGAGGTGGGGTAGCGTTGCTGTATAGAGAGGAGATTAACGCAATGGAAAGGAAGGACATTAGTTTGGAGGATGTGGAATCGGTATGGGTAGAGCTGCGAAACACTAAGGGGCAGAAAACGCTGGTGGGTGTTATATACAGGCCACCTAACAGTAGTAGTGAAGTTGGAGATGGTATCAAACAGGAAATTAGAAATGCGTGCGACAAAGGCAAAACTGTTATAATGGGTGACTTCAATCTACATATAGATTGGGTGAATCAAATTGGCAGGGGTGCTGAGGAAGAGGATTTCTTGGAATGTATGCGGGATAGTTATCTAAATCAACATGTAGAGGAACCAACGAGAGAGCAGGCTATTTTAGACTGGGTATTGAGTAATGAGGAAGGGTTAGTTAGCAGTCTTGTTGTACGTGCCCCCTTGGGCAAGAGTGACCATAATATGGTTGAGTTCTTCATTAGGATGGAGAGTGACATTGTTAATTCAGAAACAAATGTTCTGAACTTAAAGAAAGGTAACTTTGAGGGTATGAGACGTGAATTGGCCAAGATTGACTGGCAATGAATTCTAAAAGGGTTGACGGTGGAAGGGTTAGTTAGCAGTCTTGTTGTGCGTGGCCCCTTGTGCAAGAGTGACCATAATAGAAACATAGAAAATAGAGGCAGGAGTAGGCCATTCGGCCCTTCGAGCCTGCACCGCCAATCAATATGATCATGGCTGATCATCCAACTCAGTATCCCGTACCTGCCTTCTCTCCATACCCCCTGATCCCTTTAGCCACAAGGGCCACATCTAACTCCCTCTTAAATATAGCCAATGAACTGGCCTCAACTACCTTCTGTGGCAGAGAGTTCCAATATGGTTGAGTTCTTCATTAGGATGGAGAGTGACATTGTTAATTCAGAAACAAGGGTCCTGAACTTATAGAAAGGTCACTTTGAGGGTATGAGACATGAATTGGCCAAGATAGACTGGCAATTGATTCTTAAAGGGTTGACGGTGGATATGCAATGGAAGGCATTTAAAGACTGCATGGATGAACTACAACAATTGTTCATCCCAGTTTGGCAAAAGAATAAATCAGGGAAGGTAGTGCATCCGTGGATAACAAGGGAAATCAGGGATAGTATCAAAACAAAAGATGAAGCATCCAAATTAGCCAGAAAAAGCAGCCTACCAGAGGACTGGGAGAAATTCAGAGTCCAGCAGAAGAGGACAAGGGGCTTAATTAGGAAAGGGAAAATAGATTGTGAAAGAAAACTGGCAGGGAACATAAAAACTGACTGCAAAAGTTTTTATAGATATGTGAAGAGAAAAAGATTAGTTAAAACAAATGTAGGTCCCTTGCAGTCAGAACAGGTGAATTGATCATTGGGAACAAGGACATGGCAGACCAATTGAATAACTACTTTGGTTCTGTCTTCACTAAGGAAGACATAAATAATCTGCCGGAAATAGCAGGGGACCGGGGGTCAAATGAGATGGAGGAACTGAGTGAAATCCATGTTAGCCGGGAAGTGGTGTTAGGTAAATTGAATGGATTAAAGGCCGATAAATCCACAGGGCCAGATAGGCTGCATCCCAGAGTACTTAAGGAAGTAGCCCCAGAAATAGTGGACGCATTAGTGATACATTTTCAAATCTCTTTAGATTCTGGAGTAGTTCCAGAGGTTTGGAGGGTAGCTAATGTAACCCCACTTTTTAAAAAGGGAGGGAGAGAGAAAATGGGGAATTACAGACCAGTTAGTCTAACATCGGTAGTGGGGAAAATGCTAGAGTCAGTTATTAAAGATGGGATTGCAGCACATTTGGAAAGTGGTGAAATCATTGGACAAAGTCAGCATGGATTTATAAAAGGTAAATCATGTCTGACGAATCTTATAGAATTTTTCGAGGATGTAACTAGTAGAGTGGATAAGGGAGAACCAGTGGATGTGGTGTATCTGGACTTTCAGAAGGCTTTCGACAAGGTCCCACATAAGAGATTAGTATGCAAACTTAAGGGTTTCAATATTGATGTGGATAGAGAACTGGCTGGCAGACAGGAAGCAAAAAGTAGGAGTAAACGGGTGTTGTGAGGTAAATGAGACTTTCACTACTCGTAATTTACTTAACTTTATTTAAGCTTTAAGCAACTTATTTCTTTAATACATAAACTCAGAAACGTCCTGCAAACATGGCTGATTCCGCAGGCTTTTCCCGCCCGAAATACTTCGCACATGCGCACATTTCGGAAATGTCCTGCACATGCGCACACTCTAGAAGAGCTCCGCACATGCGCACATGCGCACATGCGCCCACTTCAACGGGTCCTTTTCAGAATGGCACGCAGTAACTAGTGGGGTACCGCAAGGCTCAGTGCTGGGACCCCAGCTATTTACAATATATATTAATGATATGGGCGAGGGAATTGAATGCAACATCTCCAAGTTTGCGGATGACACGAAGCTGCGGGGCAGTGTTAGCTGTGAGGAGGATGTTAGGAGATGCAAGGTGACTTGGATAGGTTGGGTGAGTGGGCAAATGCATGGCAGATGCAGTATAATGTAGATAAATGTGAAGTTATCCACTTTGGTGGCAAAAATAGGATAGTAGACTATTATCTGAATGGTGGCCGATTAGGAAAAGGGGAGATGCAACGAGACCTGGGTGTCATGGTACACCAGTCATTGAAAGTAGGCATGCAGCTGCAGCAGGCAGTGAGGAAAGCGAATGGTATGTTAGCATTCATAGCAAAAGGATTTGAGTATAAGAGCAGGGAGGTTCTACTACAGTTGTACAGGGTCTTGGTGAGACCACACCTGGAGTATTGCGTACAGTTTTGGTCTCCTAATTTGAGGAAAGACATTCTTGCCATAGAGTGAGTACAGAGAAGGTTCACCAGACTGATTCCCTGGATGTCAGGACTTTCATATGAAGAAAGACTGGATAGACTTGGCTTGTACTCGCTAGAATTTAGAAGATTGAGGGGGGATCTTATAGAAACTTACAAAATTCTTAAGGGGTTGGACAGGCTAGATGCAGGAAGATTGTTCCCGATGTTGGGGAAGTCCAGAACAAGGGGTCACAGTTTAAGAATAAGGGGGAAGTCTTTTAGGACCGAGATGAGAAAAACATTTTTCACACAGAGAGTGGTGAATCCGTGGAATTCTCTGCCACAGAAGGTAGTTGAGGCCAGTTCATTGGCTATATTTAAGTGGGAGTTAGATGTGGCCCTGTGGCTAAAGGGATCAGGGGGTATGGAGAAAAGGCAGGTACAGGATACTGAGTTGGATGATCAGCCATGATCATATTGAATGGCGGTGCAGGCTCGAAGGGCCGAATGGCCTACTCCTGCACCTATTTTCTATTTTTCTATGTTTTTAACTGTGCAGGCGCGGCTGATGGGTTCTTGTTGTGACGCCAGAGATCCCCACTGTGACGCCAGTCACGGCAACCCTCACCCAACTGCGCTGGCGCAGCCGGCAAGTGGGAGCGCGACTGCGACACAAACATGGAGCAACTCAGCGGGACAGGTAGCATCTCTGGAGAGAAGGAATCGGTGACATTTCGGGTCGAGACCCTTCCTCTGACTTCTTCTGAAACGTCACCAATTCCTTCTCTCCAGAGATGCTGCTTGTCCCGCTGAATTACTCCAGCTTTTTGTGTCTATCTACGATTTAAACCGGCATCTGCAGTTCCTTCCTACACAGTTAAAAAGCATACTCCAGTGACATTATTGTAAGCTGATTTGCATTTTTTACTTGATATACTTGGTATTCTTGTTACATGCAGTATAAAATTATTGTTGGTCATATCAGCACAGCAAAGAAGAGGTCAGATGTCTCCACCTTGTATGTTCTTCAGCAGGATTTCCACAGGCAGTAGAAGATCAAATTAGGCTTTCCTCATAATTAAATTTAATTTCATGAACAAAAATTGCATATGCATTATACCAGTGTTTAATTGCCAATCAGCATTTTAATGTTATTGTACAGCATGAGACAGAATGGTTACAATTAATGACTCGCTCATCTTTACAGCCACATTTAAATTAATTGTGGACAGGAGGTATTGGGCAGAGCAATTTATAGACTGAGAAAATGGGCCAATGGCTGCCTTTAGGCTGTTTTTCTGTGTATCACCGATGGAAGCAACGAGCAGCTCAGACTTTATTGAAGTACAATCCGAGATTTGAAACTACTCGATAAAATAAATCTATTTTGCTAGATGTACTTTGACCTCACAGAGAAGCAATGCCTATTGAGATGCAGCCACAATCAATTGAATCATTTGGTGTACACCTATGAAACACGTGCAGTTAAACATTTTACGATGTTTTATGATTAAAGATCCCTTTCCTTATACTTCTAAATTGCAGAAACTCTTCACGCGTCAAAGGAGATAGCATGTCAAATATTAAACATTCACTACTAAATTAGAGTGTCATGAAAAAGGTTTTTCACCATGCATATAAGTACATTAAGGTCAGCAAGAATCGGCATTATCTCTGCTCTGTTCAATTGCTGGATTTCTTAAAATGCAAGCCTTTTACACATCTATTGACCATTATGCTTTATCATGGTCCCAAACCCCAGCTCAGGCCATATCTCTAACCATGTTTCCAGCCCCAAGCTCTAGCTCCACAAGCACTTTCTCACCAGATGGAAAAGAAGCAGAATTTATTTTGTTCTCAGCAGAAAGGAAAGAAAATGTAAGCATTAATAATCTTATTAGAAATGGTTAAAAATTTAATGTTCACCTATTAAGATATGGTCGAAATCACCCATGATTATTTTAAACAGGTGAATCCATTTCGAGACAAAATCTGCAAGGTGTTTAGTACACATGAAAATGGATTATTTTCATTTGAAGACTTCCTGGATCTGTTCTCGGCCTTTAGTGAAACTGCATCACTTTCTGTAAAAATTGACTATGCATTTCAAATCTTTGGTATGTTTTCACTTTTTTTTCTTAATTTGAGCCTAAACGATAATCAAAAGTGATTAACTTTCATGTTAATACTGGATAGGAAATCACTACAATTTATGTTATTTAACAAAGAAGAATGTTGTCAAGCTTAATGCATGGTGGAGAAAATTCCCATTTTTATTGAAATCTCAGCTGGATAACAAGTTGGTTTAGCATACCAAAAATAAGTTGTGGGTTCTTAACCAGTTCACTTATTTTTGTTCATGGCTTGAGTTAGTTCTATAACCAAAACACTGCTTTGATTCTGTTGTATGAAGCACTCAGAACTTTAGTTATAATTATAAAATTATAAACTATGGGTGACTACATCATAAAGTATGACGGTGTGTCATTTTTATGACACATACTTAGCTCTCTTTAAGGCCTTAAAACCATCAAGAAAAGTGGTTCAACCATGACTTACTATTTGTTTTGAAGTTGAAAATAACATTGGATGGATCACAGCAAAATGCTTCTAATTTTATAAATAAAAGTAATAACTCTTGACAATTGGGATATTTTCACGATTCAGCAAAGAAAGATCAAGGCTTGATAAGGAAAGAGTAAGTATTAGGTAATCACGTGAAATTGGACATTAAAATATTGACTTTAATTTTTGTTTGGTTCATTCTGTTTTTCTTTAGGCATCTCTTTTGTGTTGGCTATAATTTGGTATTTCTGATGTTAAAATCAGAATTGCAGTATGATGGCCAGCAGAGATTGCTTAAAATTTCAGAGTGGGAGTAGGTCCGGTGGACCATTCATCAAGATCATAGCTATTTTCTACCTCAACAGCATTTTGCTATGTCATCTCTACATCCCTCGAATCCACTAAAATCTAGAAATCTATTGATCTGTTTTGAATGAACTCAGTGACTGAGTTTCAGTGAGATTTTCTCTCATTTTTATCAATTCTAGAGAATTTAGGCCTAGTCTACTCAATCTCCCCTCATTTGCCAGAAACCCTGCAGGTAGATTAATTGGTTACTGTAAATGATTCCTAGTGTAAGTGGGTGATAACAGAATTGGGAATGGGATGGGGGCACACAAGTAATATTAATGGACATGTAAAAAAGTAAACATCATAGGGAAGTAAGACATTGATCAGGTTGCTCTGAAAGTTGATATAGACGTGATGGGCTAAATTACCTTCTTATATGTAATAAACAACTATCAAATATCAAACCTGCCATCCCAGGAACCAGTCTAATGAACCTTTATGCACTCTCTCTGTAATGAGTATATATTTATCTAAAGAAAGTAGATCAAAAACATATACAGGTATGTCTTATCAGGACCCAATATTATTTCAGTAAGATTATCTTTGATCCCGTATCAAATCCTGTCATAGTAAATGTCAATGTACGATTTGCCTTCCTAATTGCTTGCTGTTAGCTATCAAATCTCATTGGTTGCCATATTGTAACCAAATTATCTATTCTATTTTAAAATTTCATCTAATTTGAACATTTTTAATCAAATAGAAAGCACAATCATAAAGGTAGAGAGGAAGCCTTGATCATAAGTAAAATTATGAATGTACTTTAGTATTGGTTTATTTTCCAAACTTGTTTTGGTAATGAATGATGCACATGGTGTTGACAATGTTATTGCCAGGAGATATCATAACATTATCCAGACTTACAAATTAAACTCTTTCGGACTTCCGGTGGTGCCATGGAGCTGTGAGAGGCGCAGCATTTAGCTCCGCTCCCGACGAATGCGTTAAATCGCTGAAAAAGACGTTTTGGAAGACGGGACTGATTTAAAAATACTTACCGGAGCTGCTTGACGTCGCGTAAGTGACGTCATCAGAAATCGCCGCGAACTAACGGAGAATAACGGCAGTTTTAATTGCGAAAGAGGAATCTTCCCCAGAGACCTACAAGACCTGCTACAAGACTCCACCTGAAAGAACTGGGTAAAACTGTGCAAACAGCAGCAGAAAGCTCGGAAGAAGAATCTGAAACTCAAAGATTAGCCACTGAAATGGCCTCAAAGGAGAAACAGATGGAGCAATTGGAACAATCGGTAAGAACCTCAATAATGAGTGACTTTGCTAATTGCTACAAGACGGGAACACTGCACTGGAGAAAAGTCTGTCTAAAAAAATTAAGCATGGTAACGAGGAAGTCATTGAGGAAATCGATACGCTAAGGAAACGTGTGGAAGAAATTGAGGATGATTTAAGTACAGAAATCAAACGGGTTGAAAAAGATTACAACGAGAAGTTTGATTCTGTTCTCAAGACCACTAAAGCATACAACACGGTTATGGAAGATATGGAAGCTGCAATGAATGATATGTCTAAAGAGATGAAGAGACTCAGGAAGGAGCAAGAATGTGTCTCGGGGCAACTGGCCAAAATGACTGACAAATGCCTGGATTTGGAAGCACGATCGAGAAGGCAGAATTTAAGAATAGTTGGAGTGAGAGAGGGAAGGGAAACTGGAAAGAACCCTCGGGAGTTCGCTGCCAACTTACTTAAACAAGTATTTAAGCTGTCTGACAATCCGAGAATAGATGTGGCTCATCGGGTTCGTCGAGCTCAATCAAGGCTAGGAGCCCCTCCAAGACAGATCATAGTGAAATTTCACGACATTTCAGCTCTGGAAGATATGAAACAAATTCCATTCGGAACAAATTTGATGTTTGAAGAGGACAATTTGAGATTCTTTCGAGACTATCCAGCAGAAATAGCCCAAAAAAAGGGACATGTTCACAAAGACAAGACACATTATGAAAGGAATCCAAAGTGTAAGATACGGAGTAATGTACCCTGCAAAAATGAGGATTACTTATAAGAGTGTGGAACGTGCCTTCACTGACCCAGAAGAGGCATTTAAATATGCACAAGAAATTGTAAAGGAGACCGACACATAAGTAAACAGCACGATTATCAGGAGTTGGTCCTTTATAATATCAGCAGAGGGGAAGCGGTGAAGATATGACTTTTTAATAAAAGAAAATGCTCTTGTTAAGATGGCGGCATTTTACACGAGGCGATGGCTAGACATTTTATCTCCCTGGAATGTTAATCCAAGGTCGAACTTTATGTTTCACTTTGAATGAAGGACTTAAAAACAAAGCGGAGCCGTGGAACATGGAAAATTAATACAAATGGACTTGAAAACAAAAATTTATGAATTAAAAAATCTCATAATCTTATACTAACATATAAGTAATTGAATTAACTTAGCAATAGCAATCTAATATGAATTAGTACAATGTAATAATGATTAACTCATCCGGGGGGGGGGAGGCGGGGGTTATTTCATAGTGTTAATTAATCTCTAGATTTAGGATAATGAGCTAAATGTATCGATATATATTACTATCATACTAACAAACGAAAACACATATAACAGATTCAGCTCCAGTTGTGCGTAAGTGGAGGGGAGGAGACTCAGACACTTGGCAGATAGCCAAGAACCTGATTCTGGTTAACCCCTTTCAACCTGCTGTTGTCTAATATAAGAGACTGGGACCTAACTGGGAAGTAAAGTGTAATAATTGTTAGTATATATTGGTATATTAATATATATTTAATGCTAGATTATTTGAAGATGCATTTAGATATACAGATTCAAAGTTTAAAAAAAATATATATATATCACTCAGTTTTGAACTAGCCTTTCTTCCTTCTTACAATATTTGGTCAAGGGAGCGGAGCTAAATGTAAATTAACATCTACGGAAGTTCTTAAGAACTTAGCTACCACCAATAGGTGGTTATTTTTTTTATAGTATCCTTATTTTTAGATACAGGGTACTATAATATCACTTTTTTTTAAATTTCTATATCACGTTACACTTTTCTGTCGTTTTTAAGGTTTATTTTGAAAGGGATATGCCAACAAAATCTAATAGTCGGGGATGATCACCCAACACCTAGAGGTCTGAGGTATTGTGTTGCACCATATGACTTAAAGGTATCAAAATGATTCACAATGCAAGACGATAAACAAAAGAAAACTGGAGGAATCACGTTTTGTAGCTGGAATATAAGGGGCGCAAACGAGCCAATTAAAAGGGGTGAGATTTTCGCCCAATTAAAATCACTCAACTCTGACATAATTTTCCTACAGGAAACACACTTGAAACGTCAAGCTCAGACTAGATTGAAGGAAAATTGGATCGGGCAAACATATTACTCTTAATTTATTTCTAAATCTAGAGGCACGGCAATTATTATTCGTAAAGGTATACCATTTAAATCAAAGAATATTATAACAGATAAAGAGGGGAGGGAGGTATGTTATAGTCACGGGAGAGATTCATTCTACCCCACTTTTTATTTCGAAAAAAAGTTTTATTTGTTCTTTTATATACTCACAACCCTGCGGGTTATTTAATATATGTACATTGAATCTCCAAAAAGGTTTTATACTCGGCATTCCCTCAATTTTAAGTATAAAAGTCAATGGTGAATGATCAGAAATAATACTATTATGATATGATGGTTTATTCGTATACGGGATTAATTTTGTGTCCAATAAAAAATAATCAATTCGCGAATAAGTTTTGTGAACTGATGAATAAAATGAGTATTCCCTACCGCTTGGATTTGCTATTCTCCAAATATCAGCTATGTTATTATTTTTTATATAAGTATTTAAAAATTCACAGGTCTTAGTTTTAACAAGACGCTTCCCTAGCTAAGTATGGATCTATAACACAGTTGAAATCTCCCCCCATTATTATATTTTGATAATTATGCTCTGCGATTAAATCTATTATTTTCCTAAAAAATTGTGGGTTATCAAAATTAGGCGCGTAAATATTTATCATAGTTAATGGTGTATTGTAAATTTCTCCCGTGACTATAACATATCTTCCCTCTTTATCAGATATAGATTTCTTTAATTTAAAAGGTATACCCTTCCGAATTATAATAGCCGTGCCTCTTGCTTTAGAGGTGAATGAGGAGTAATAGGTTTGACCTATCCAATTTGCCCTTAATCTGATCTGAGTTTGTTGTTTCAGATGTGTCTCTTGTAGGAAAGCAATATCCATATTTAATGATTTTAATTGTGCCAGAATTTTACCCCTCTTAATTGGCTCATTCGCACCTCTGATGTTCCAACTACAGAAGGTGAGACCTCCGATATTTATTCGACTATTATCTTGCATTGGCTATTATTACCAGACTGTATGATTCATGTGATGCAGCCAAGTACCTCGGAATCCCGAATCCAGAGTTGTCCTTCATAATTTCTACAGTAGTTCTACATCTCCTGACACTTTTAAATATAAACAAGGGAAAAAGAAAAACATAAAATAAAGTGTACATAAAAATTGTTAAGTCACACAACAAATAATTGTGAATAAACAAAAAAAGTGAATGTAATTTATCAAAAAAGCGATAAATTACAAAAAAGCCACCTAAGGTAGCTAGATTTATTTTTAAATTGACCTCCGTCGATGAAATTATGCACTGGGCCTTGTCCCCCTATTAGAATTTGACCCAACGTTAGTCGGTTCCCTCTAATTGTTACCAAAATTATATCAGGTCAACTGCTGAACAGCTTAAAATAGAATAAAATAAAAGGGGAGGTAGAAGATTTGGATTAAAATTAAAGTAATTATGGGTTAAAGTACCTCGTCAATAATGACACTTTTCATTTACCTGTATGTTAAGTAATTCATAATTAGTATTTAGTATTTAAAATATATGTCTAACCTCCCCCATCCTTCCTGCTATATAGTTAGTCGTGTTAGTATAGTACATTGCGCCTTTAACGTTAGTTGAGTTTATTGCGCGTAAGTGGTTAGTTAGTTAGTTAATTATATATATAAATAATAGGTCATATATCATATAGTGTGGAACAGATGCCTCATAATGGCCATTTCAAAAGGAGACGCTCTCATAGTTCTCCGTGCTGAGGGGTTTGTTGACGAGCTTGCGACCTTGAGCTTCCATCTGTGCTTTCAGTTCAGAAGTTTAATTCGGCCTCTGTTATTGAACAACACATTCTTGCCAGATAAGCCTGTCTGGTAACCGTCTGAAGCGTTCTAGTGTCTTAATTGAAACAGAAAAAAACAAAGTTCCACAGATAAAATGTCTATTATTCTGTTCCTCCTTGAATTTTGTTTAAAATCTCCTGGGCATATTTGCAAGCAGAGTCCGGGTCCGTAAATGAGCGTTGCTTGCCCTTAAACGTAATAAGCATTTATGCTGGATAGATCACGCCATAACGAACTTCAGAATGTCCATATAAAATACTGCTTGCCCTTTTAAACTCACGTCTTTTTGCCAAAATTTCCCGAGGATAATCCCTGTAGAATCTTACGATATTATCAGCAAATGTAAGATTTTCTCCATAGGTTATTTTCTTTAATAGAGTTTCCAGAGTTGAAATATCCAGGAACTTTACAATGATTTGCCTTGGTTTAGCATTATCATGTTTTTGGAAGCGACCCACTCGATGAGCCAGATCTATCTTTGGTTTTTCTGGAAGTTTGAAAACATCTTTAAGTAGATTAGTAATAAAATCACGCATTTGAAGGCCGTGTTCAGCACCCTCTTGAACTCCTACTATTCTCAGATTTTGCCTCCTTGACCTGGCCTCTAAATCTTGACATTTCTCATTTAGTTTATTCGTTAGCTCCCAATTAGTATCGTGTTGTTTTTTCAGACCTTGTATTTCTTGGCTCATCTGTTCCATTTCACCATCCATCTCTTCCCTCAATTTTTCCGAGTCTGTTAATTGCTTCAGCAGGGTGTCATGTTTATTGTTATACTCTTTCTGGATACTTTCCAATTCCTTCGCCATCCTGGACTCCAAATCTTTAAACTGCTGGTTCAGGGCTACATAAAGCTCTTTTACTTCGCCGCAGCTATTATCAATTTTCTTAGAAAGATTGCCCTCCATAGTGGAGAAGTTGTTCTGCATTGTAGAATTCATTTTGGCAAATTGCTTCTGAAGATCTTTAGTGATATCTTTAAGAATATTAGCTCTTACCATTTCTTCCCAGCTTTTCATTTCTTTCTCCTTTGTATCACTTCTCGCAGCCATATCGCTTGTAGGTTGTTGAGGTTCCAGCTCCTCTTCCAAACTTTCAAAAGTGAGTTCCGGGGTGGTTTCAAGCTCATCCAGAGCTTTTTGGAGCTGGAAACTGATTGTAGTTTTCTTGGGTCCTTTCTGACCTCTTCGCTTTCTCATCCAGTTTTAAGGATAAGATCGTTTAAAATCCCAAATCCACCGGTACCGTTTGATTGAGTCAGTACCCTCGACGTTCAGCAAACCTGATAAGATTTTTTTAACTCGATCCTGGCATGGGAGTCGACTTTAAACACGATTTGTTGGAGGAGAGCTCAGTGCAGCTGCCTTCACTGCTTCATAGCAGCCACCGGAAGTCTACCCCACTTACTATGATAAATATTTATGCTCCTAACTTTGAGAATCATCAATTCTTTAATAAAATTCTGGATATAATTTCAGTTTAATTATCAAAATGTGATAATTGGGGGAGATTTCAATTGCGTTTTAGATCCATATCTGGATAAATCTGCAAAGCAAAAGAGGATTAATATAAAATCTAAAACCAGTGAACTCCTAAATACATATATAAAAAACACAAACATAACAGACGTATGGAGGATTGCTAATCCAGTTGGAAGGGAATACTCTTTTACTCAACGGTACATAAAACTTATTCACGTATCGCCTATTTTCTAGTGGATACGAAATTAATTCCGTATACAATTAATCCCAAATATCATTATAGCATCATTTCTGATCATTCCCCGCTAACTTTTTTCTTAAAACTAGAAGGAATGTCTGATAAAAAATCGTTTTGGAGGTTTAACCCCCAAATTCTAAACAATCCACAAGGTTGTACATATTTAAAACAACAGATGGATTTTTTTTGTTGAGACTAACGACACTCCAGGTATTTCACCCTCTTTATTATGGGAAGCTTTTAAGGCATTTATCAAAGGAGTTATAATTTAATATCAAGCTTTTCAAAATAAAAAGAATAATACTGAGCAATTGCAGCTAGAAGAACAAATTAGACAATTGGATCTAGATAATGCTAAAGACCCAACCATAGACAAACATAATAAGATAACAATATTGAAATTCAAACTAAACAAAATTTTACCTGCAAGAGTAATAAGACTATTTCAAATTACAAAACAGGAATTTTTTGAATTCGGTGATAAACCACATAAACTTCTAGCACGTCTACTGAAAAAAGGGGAAAAGGAAAATACGATTACCAAAATTAAATCAGATAAAGGCGAATTGTTAACATTACCTAAAGACATTAATAAAAGATTTGCTCAATTTTATCAAAACTTATATACATCTAAAACTTCAGCAGATAACACTAAAATCATATATTTTTGAGACAATTGTAATCTCCCAAAACTCAATCTGTTGGAACAAGTGGAATTAGGAGCTCAGGTTTCAGTTAAAGAAATAGAGGAAACAATAAACTCGTTGAAGAACGGTAAAACGCCAGGACCGGATGGCTTTAGTAATGAATTCTATGAAAGATCTTACGAGATAATCTCACCACGCTTACAAAAATTATACACACACGCTTTTAAAGAACAGACACTACCAGAAACACTAGCCGACTCAAGTATTACACTTATACCTAAAAAAGATAAAGATCTAGAAGAACCTGGTTCATATAGAGCCATAGCATTGTTAAATACAGATCACAAAATATTAGCGAAGACCCTAGCGAGAAGATTGGGTAAATATGTTAGTAAATTAATAAATGCGGATCAAACGGGGTTTATACCCAAGAGATATTCATTTAACAATTTGAGACGTTTGTTTAATATAATGCACTCACATAAAACTGAAGAAGAAGATTTATCAATTATTTCATTGGACGCAGAAAAAGCATTTGACCAAGTGGAATGGCAATACCTTTTTAAAGTATTGCAAAAATTTCAAATGGGAGAGAATTTTATCTCATGGGTAAAATTATTATATGACAAGCCGACTGCTAGAATACTGACCAATAATATACTATCTTCGAAATTTCAACTATCCAGGGGCAATAGGCAGGGATGTGCATTATCGCCCCTGCTATTTGCTCTTGTGATAGAGCCTCTAACAGAAAGTATAAGAATGCATCCGAATATCCATGGTTATAATACCAAACACTCAAATAATAAAATGTCATTATATGTAGATAACGTATTATTATACATTACAAAATCGCAAATCAGCATACCAAATATATTAAATTTAATAGAGGAATTTGGTTCCTTTTCAGGATATAGAATAAATAGGAATAAAAATGAAATTATGACGATAAAACCTCAAGAGCCGACACACCTTTTAAAATTCCCCTTTAGAGTCGCAACAGAAAAATTTAAATATTTGGGTATCCAAATTACCAGAAAATATAAATCTTTATTTAATGCAAACTATATGCCCTTACTAACCAAATTAAACGCGTTGATTAAATTTTGGAAAACACTTCCGATGTCCTTAATAGGCGGAATAAATGCTATAAAAATGATTTTCCTACCACAAATTTTGTATTTATTTCCATCAATACCAATATACCTACATAAAAAATTATTTAAAAAACTTGACTAATATTATAAATTTTATATGGGACTATAAATCACATAGTATCCAAAGAAAACACCTGTGTAAACCTAAAGAATTTGGTGGACTGACACTCCGTAATTTTTTGTACTATTATTGGGCAGTGAACATCAAAAATGTAACTCACTGGTTGGACAAGTCTGCCCAACAAGTAGACTGGATAATAATGGAGAAAGAGGATTGTTCTCCTTTCAATATAGGAGCAATCCTTTTCTCCCCGATAAAACGGAATAATACAATATATAAAAATAATCCAATTATTCATAGTACAATACAAATCTGGAAACAAATAAAATTAACTCTCAAATTAAGAAACCTATCGCTTCTCTCTCCAATAGTTAATAATCCATAATTTAAACCATCTACTATTGATAAAACGTTTACCCATTGGGAAAGAATAGGAATTAAAACGCTTGGAGATATGTATGAAATGGGAAACCTTTTATCATTTCAACAATTACAATTAAAATACAACCTGAAAAATAATCAATATTTCAAATACCTTCAAATCCGAGATTACTTGAAAAAACACACTCAAGAATATCAAACCTTAACCCCAGATCTATTAGATGAAGGAATGAACAGAAAGGCGGAATCAATTAATTTAATGTCATATTTGTATAATATTTTAAATATAGAAATACCATCGACAGAGGCATAGAATGGATTGGGGACAAGAATTATCTATAATAATTCTGAAAGACAGATGGGAAAAATACTTGCTATATGTACATAAATGCTCGATTAATGTAAGACATAACTTAATTCAATTAAAAATTTTACATAGATTATATTACTCGAAAACTAAACTGAATAAAAATGTTCCTAATGTTACTCCCATCTGTGATAAATGTTTATCTCAAAATGCTCCTCTAGTACACTCTTTTGTCTCTTGCATAAAACCTCAAAAGTTTTGGAATGACATTTTTGGAATTTTCACAAAATTATTTAAAATAATATTGAGACCCAATACAGAACTGATTATTTTCGGATCAATGGAAGACGGATGTAAACTGACTTAGTTTCAAAAATGTTTCCTTAATTATGGCTTAATAACGGCAAAAAAACGAATACTTAAATTCTGGAAAAATGCACCCACACCAACGCTTAATATGTCGGAAATGCTACATCTTGAAGATATGAGATTCGTCTTACCAGGCAAAGCAGACCAATTCTTAAAGATTTGGTCTCCCTTTATCGACTTATTACAAGCATATGGTGCAACGCAAACTTATATACATCTTATATACGAAGTCATTCAATTTCTCTTTTTTTTTCAATCTCACCACTTCTTTGTTCTCTCCTTCGGGCTATACAGCCCCATGGGCTCTTTCTTTTCTATTTCTTCGCGAGCTAATAATATCACTACTTTATATAATATTCTCTTTCTCTCTATTTCTTGCTTTTCTTACTCTTTTTTACTATTAAATTAAAAATAAGAAGTTGTACACAAAATGCAATATGTTATTCATGTCTTATATTGTTGTACACTACTAATAAAAATATATATTTTTAAAAATTAAACTCTTTCATCAATAACTACAGGAATGCAAGTTTAATCATACCAAAATTTATATTTATATGTTTATGTTACATTATTGGTATTCTTTGTGTACTAATTTTGCAGCTGCATTTATTGTAGTTTAATGTAAATATTTGTTGCTCTCTTTGTTTCTTGGATTGTATTTTAATAATATCCTTTATTTTTCATCTAGATTTAAATGACAATAACTACATTGATCAAGAAGACATAAGGAACATCATCCTTCGTTTAACTAATGGGTTGATGGATGAAGCAAACATATTAACCTTGACTCTCAATGTAGGTACCTAATCTAATTTGTCATAATTTAACGCAGTAGTCTACTTTTAAAGCCACAAAATCTACATAAAAGTGGCATTATTTTAAGTAAATTTTCATGTTTCTTTGCTAAATCCTAGAAATTTGTATGGCATTTTTTTCATCTTTGTTTTGTCTTCTGTTCCATCTAAATTTACCCAATCAATCAATTTGGGAGCACAATCTTTTTATAGAAGTCCCAGTAGTCTTTTAACATTTATCCTTCGAGCATCTGACTGTGTTTTACTTCCATCTTTCTTTTAAAATTAACCATTGCCCTTTCAAGCTCTACCCTAAATATCTAAACATTTACCTCAAAGGTTTATGTGTCTTCACAAATTCACAATGTCTCAATCTCCTGTGGTATATGCATTCTTAGAGTCTCAATCTTCCACAAATCACTTCTCATCATACTTTTATATTTCACTGAACTCACAATGTTATGCTTTATTTCTCAACTTATTACTGATTAAAGTTTGAAAAGATCAAAATACCTTCAAATTCAAACCGACCAGCTTCAACTGATGACGTCACAATGGCTCAACTAGCAGGGGTAGGGAAAATTGCTATTGCAACACACAGGGCAAGTGCAATTGGAATGTTTTGACGTCACAATGGCTCAACCAGCAGGGGGAGGGCGAATAGCTATTGCAACACGCAGGGCAAGTGCAATTGGAAGTTTTTTTAAAGATCACTGCTGAGGAAGGCAAGGGGATTGCTGGAATCTTACGTTCGGGAACGGCTTGAGTTGGAGGACAACGCCTCCCGTGGGGGCTGCTTGTAGGGAACGGGTGCATTGGGGGAGCAGACCCAACAGGTCTGCACTTGGTTTGGTATCTTATAGGTTTGCAGATGACACAAAGCTGGGTGGCAGGGTGAGCTGCGAGGAGGATGCTATACGGCTGCAGGGTAACCTGGCTGAATGGGCAGATGCATGGCAGATGCAGTATAATGTGGATATATGTGAGGTTATCCACTTTGGTGGCAAGAACAAGAAAGCAGACCGCGAAGAAAGCAAATGGCATGTTGGCCTTCACACGAGAGGATTTGAGTATAGGAGCAAAGAGGTCCTACTGCAGTTGTACAGTACCCTGGTGAGACCACACCTGGAGTATTGTGTGAAATTTTGGTCTCCTAATTTGAGGAAGGACATTCTTGCAGCGTAGGTTCACTAGGTTAATTCCCAGGATGGCAGGACTGACATGAAAGAATGGATCGACTAGGCTTATATTCACTGGAATTTAGAAGGATGAGAGGATATCTTATATAACATATAACATTCTTAAGGGATTCAACAGGCTAGATGCAGGAAAAATGTTCCTGATGTTGGGGGAGTCCAGAACCAGGGGTCACATTGTAAGAATAAGGGTTAGGCCATTTAGGACTGAGATGAGGAAAAACATTTTCACCCAGAGAGTTGTGAATCTGTGGAATTCTCTGCCACAGAAGGCCAATGCACCGGATGTATTCAAGAGTTACATATAGCTCTTAGGACTAACGGGATCAAGGCATAGATACATAGATACATAGAAAATAGGTGCAGGAGTAGGCCATTCGGCCCTTCGAGCCTGCACCGCCATTCAATATGATCATGGCTGATCATCCAACTCAGTATCCCGTACCTGCCTTCTCTCCATACCCCCTGATCCCTTTAGCCACAAGGGCCACATCTAACTCCCTCTTAAATATAGCCAATGAACTGGCCTCAACTACCCTCTGTGGCAGAGAGTTCCATAGATTCACCACTCTCTGTGTGAAAAAGTTTCTTCTCATCTCGGTCCTAAAGGATTTCCCCCTTATCCTTAAGCTGTGACCCCTTGTCCTGGACTTCCCCAACATCGGGAACAATCTTCCTGCATCTAGCCTGTCCAACCCCATAAAAATTTTGTACGTTTCTATAAGATCCCCTCTCAATCTCCTAAATTCTAGCGAGTATAAGCCAAGTCTATCCAGTCTTTCTTCATATGAAAGTCCTGACATCCCAGGAATCACTGGTGAACCTTCTCTACACTCCCTCTATGGCTATAATGTCCTTCCTCAGATTTGGAGACCAAAACTGTACGCAATACTCCAGGTGTGGTCTCACCAAGACCCTGTACAACTGCAGTAGAACCTCCCTGCTCCTATACTCAAATCCTTTTGCTATGAAAGCTAACATACCATTCGCTTTCTTCACTGCCTGCTGCACCTGCATGCCTACTTTCAATGACTGGTGTACCATGACACCCAGGTCTCGCAGCATCTCCCCTTTTCCTAATCGGCCACCATTTAGATAATAGTCTGCTTTCCTGTTTTTGCCACCAAAGTGGATAACCTCACATTTATCCACATTATACTGCATCTGCCAAACATTTGCCCACTCACCCAGCCTATCCAAGTCACCTTGCAGTCTCCTAGCATCCTCCTCACAGCTAACACTGCCCCCCAGCTTAGTGTCATCCGCAAACTTGGAGATGTTGCCTTCAATTCTCTCATCCAGATAATTAATATAAATTGTAAATAGCTGGGGTCCCAGCACTGAGCCTTGCGGTACCCCACTAGTCACTGCCTGCCATTGTGAAAAGGACCCGTTTACTCCTACTCTTTGCTTCCTGTTTGCCAGCCAATTCTCTATCCACATCAATACTGAACCCCCAATACCGTGTGCTTTAAGTTTGTATACTAATCTCTTATGTGGGACCTTGTCGAAAGCCTTCTGAAAGTCCAGATACAACACATCCACTGGTTCTCCCCTATCCACTCTACTAGTTACATCCTCGAAAAATTCTATAAGATTCGTCAGACATGATTTACCTTTCGTAAATCCATGCTGACTTTGTCCAATGATTTCACCACTTTCCAAATGTGCTGCTATCCCATCTTTAATAACTGACTCTAGCAGTTTCCCCACTACCGATGTTAGACTAACTGGTCTGTAATTCCCCGTTTTCTCTCTCCCTCCCTTCTTAAAAAGTGGGGTTACGTTTGCTACCCTCCAATCCTCAGGAACTACTCCAGAATCTAAAGAGTTTTGAAAAATTATCACTAATGCATCCACTATTTCTGGAGCTACTTCCTTAAGTACTCTGGGATGCAGCCTATCTGGCCCTGGTGATTTATCGGCCTTTAATCCATTCAATTTACCCAACACCACTACCCGACTAACCTGGATTTCACTCAGTTCCTCTATCTCTTTTGACCCGCGGTCCCCTGCTATTTCCGGCAGATTATTTATGTCTTCCTTAGTGAAGACGGAACCAAAGTAGTTATTCAATTGGTCCGCCATATCCTTGTTCCCCATGATCAACTCACCTGTTTCTGACTGCAAGGGACCTACATTTGTTTTAACTAATCTCTTTCTCTTCACATATCTTATGGGGAGAAAGCAGGAACAGGGTGCTGATTTTGGATGATCATATTGAATGGCCAAATGGCCTACTCCTAGCCTGTCCAAGCTCTCCCTATAGCTGGCTCGAAGGGCCAAATGGCCTACTCCTGCACCTATTTTCTATGTTTCTAAATTACTTAACTGCCAGACTTTTAAAGATGAAAATATTATGTCTACAACCCACATATTTCAGTTAGCCATAATTTATAATGGTATTTTTCATTTCTTTAAATCCCTAACAGATCTTAAATGAAGGAGATTTAAATAATGACGGCATGTTGTCATTTTCAGAATTTGAAAGTGTAGTTTGCAGATTACCTGACTTTCAAAAGTAAGTTACTGAAATTAATTTAGTTCAAAGAAAAATATTGCAATACGAAATCAAGTACACAGTATTTGTATGTACTTCAGAAATAATAAATGATCGTTTATTCTCTGTTAATTTGATGAAAAGGTAAGTATGTATAAAACAGCGCTTTGATACGTACCTTTTATGAAAGAATTAACGGACAAGAAGTTATTTGTTTGAATTGCATTAAATTTGTTCACTAAGCAAAATGAAAGATTAATTTGATATACTAACTACTGAAACACGATTTCATTTGGTGGCTGCTTAGTTTGATATATTGGAAACTTATCATGAGGCTGAAATTTCATTTGGCTAGTACTAATATATAATTATACAATAACACATGGCTAGCGGAATCACAGTAGAATTTCTATTCCCTTGTTCCAAGAAGGTCGCAATTCTTAAATGGCTCCAATCCTTCCAACTTAAGCTGAAAAACTTGAAAGATTAGTGTTAATATTTGGGTGTTATAAAAGAACTTGTAAAGAACGGAGTTCTTTCCCAAACTCATAATTTGATGGTTTACTTTTGAATTCTATATACTGTTTGTTTTTAGACATAATTTATTGCCATTAAGTGAACCCTAAGGTGGCTTTAGTTAAGAGGATATTGCCTGAAAAAGCAAGGAAAATTTCCTTTCCTTCCTCAGAAATGGACTATGGATATTTTTTTTCTGCTACTTCTAGCTGAATGAGGATGGGGAACAAATCACTGGTCTGTTTAGTATTCCATTTAGAGTCATTGAGTTATACAGCACAGAAACATGCTCAATAGCCCAACTTGTCAATGCTGACAAGATTTCCTAGCTGCACTAGTCCCACTTGCCCGAGCTTGGCCCATACCCTTCCCACCCATGTACCTGTCCAAATGTCTTTTAAATGTTATTATAATACCTGACTCAACTACCGTGTCTGGTAGCTCGTTCCATATATACACCACCCTCTGTGGAAAAAGTTAACTCGGGTTCCTATTAAATCTTTTTCCGCCCATCTTAAACTTATGTCTACTAGTTTTTGATTCCCCTACTCTAGGTCAAAGATTGTGCATTCATCCTATCCATTCCCTTCATGATTGTATACACCTCTATTAAATCACCTCTTAGCCTCCTGAATAAAGTCCTAGCCTGTCCAAGCTCTCCCTATAGCACAGGCTCTCGAGTCCTGGCAACATCCTCGTAGATATTCTCTGCACTCTTTCCAGCTTACCTTTGCCGCTTGCCATTGTTAATTAGGAAGATTTTTGCCTTCAGCTGACATACATCATCTTTGAGTAGTAGTTAAAGTTATCTAAAAAAAATAATTCAAATAAACAGTTAAGAAGCCTGTACCATGTTCTCTTGAGGTCAGCATTTCTGCTTTTCCTTCAAGCACTTTTTAAATATTTTATGATCAGATTAAATATTTCATTCACTGTTTAATAACTAGTCTGTTTATTACTTGCACTGCAAATATCTAGTTTATTCAAAATATTACTCAAGAGATGTAGGCATTTCTGACTAGGCTACTATTTATTGTTCATCCTTAATTGCCCTTTAACTGCAGTCCATGTCTTAAAAATGTAATAATTAATTTTACTGTGAATAAAATACTCTCATTCAGGAGTTTGAACTCAGACCATCCCAATATCCGGGATTATTCTTTTGAGATCTCAGTTAAATCCTCCAAGATGAAGGTGTCATATGATCATAACCTGGGCAAAAATAGAATAAAGAGCATAGAACAGTATAGCACATGAATGAGCCCATTGGCCCACAATGTCTATGCGGAACATGATGCCAAGTTAAACAAATCTCCTCTGCATGTGATCCATATCCCTCCATGCCCTGCATATCCATGTGGCTTTCTGAAAGCTCTTTATATGCCAATATTGTAGGTTTTCACTGCCACACCTCGCAGTGTATTCCCAGCACCCGCTTCTCAGTGTGTAAATAAAAAATATGCCCCACATATCTCCACAGCTAGAATATTAGTAACAATTACTATATTAGCCTTCATCAGTCAGAGTATTGAGTATAGAAGTTGGGAGGAAATGTTAAAGTTGTACAAGACATCGGTTTAGTTACATTTAGATTAATTTAGAGATACAGTGCGGAAACAGGCCCTAGGGCCCACCCTCACCGTTCAGTGATCCCCACACATTAACACTATCCTACACACTCTAGGAACAATTTAAACTTATACCAAGTCAATTAACGTGCAAACCTATACGTGTTTGGAGAGTGGGAGGAAACTGAAGATCTCGTAGAAAACCCACACGGTCTCCGGGAGAAAGTACAAACTCTGTACAGTCAGCACCCGTGGTGGGGATCAAACTGGGTCTCTGGTAGTGTACGGTAACAACTCTACCAATGTGCCGCCCTGGTGCTGAAGCCACATTTGGAATATTGTTTTCAGTTTTGATCACCCTGTTATAGGAAATATGTCTGAAGAAGTGTCTCGACCCGAAACGTCACCCATTCCTTCTCTCCAGAGATGCTGCCTGTCCCACTGACTTGCTCCAGTATTTTGTGTCTTTTGGAAAGATATTGTTAAGCTAGAAAGGGTACAGAGAAGATTTACGAGGATGTTGTCAGGACTCAAGGGCCTGAGCTATGGGTAGAGGACTTTATTCCTTGGAGTATAGGAGGATGAGGGGTAATTTTATAAAGGTGTATAAGGTGATTTGATTGAGTAAATGCAGCGTTTTTTCCCCAGAGTAGGGGAATCTAGAACTAGATGCCATAGGTTTAAGGTAAGGGAAAGATTTACTAGGAACCTGAAAGGCAACTTTTTTACACCAAAGAAGGTGGGTATATGGAACAATCTGCCAGAGAAGGTAGTTGAGCCAGGTACTACCATAACATTTAAAATACATTTTGACAGTTACATGGATAGGATAGCTTTAGAAGTTATACCTGTATGCCAAATGCAGGCAGGTGGGACTAGTGTAGGTCGGTGTAGGCAAGTTGGGCAAAAGGGCTTGTTTCCACGCTGTATGACTCTATGACTATAACTGCGAGACTAAACGCACTGCAGGTACTGAGAGAACAAGCATAAGGGAACTAATTCATACATGGTCACCTCTCTATCTCCCACAGGTACATCTGTTCTAAACAGTATTGTAAAGTGTGACCAATGCAAAATTTATGTCCTATCTCCAGAGCAAAGATATTTCCCATTGTATTGAATGGATTTGTTTAGAAACAGATCCTGATTCAGTGGGAATGCAGAGCATTCCAGGAGCAATGTTTGCAATAGAAGCAACTTGCTGGTGAAGAGCCACGCACTCCCATCACCATTGAATCCAACCAAAGCTCTTCCATTCTGTTGGGTTCTATCAGTTAAGAATAGTGGCAGACAATTGTAGGGTGGGACGGGCTCCCTACAAAAAGACGCAATTGGAGATTTTGGAAACATTTTCAACTATCTGCTAAGATGACTACGCTCAATTTTGATTCCAAAAGGGTATGTTGGCTACAGAAATATGGTCAAATTAAATATATTACAGTGGTTGGATTACTGTGTCTTCCTGATATCTTGGCATGACTAATAATGAACAACAGAAGTTCTGGTACAATTGAAGTTAATTAAGGTTGTCTATGATATAATTCAAGCAAGGATGATGTGTGTACATCCCTTTTTTTTTTTTTTTAGAGCTTTCACCATCCGGTTCCGTGAATGAAAAACACCAATTAAGAGTGGAAGATGCAAAACCTGAACAGATATTTTCTACATTTAAATTATTCAAGCATCCCATTTAATATTGGTGCAGCACATGTTTGAATAATGATTGATTCAGCAAGGTATTCAATTGGGAATGAGAGAATTAGGCACAGACATTTAATGTTATAAATTTTCCAATGAGTGCAACTCATTCTTATTTATGTTTAATGAAATGTGAAAGACATGATGCCTGTCTTTTCATTGCAGAGGTGATGGGAATCTTTCATTATTTCAAAATTGTTCTAGGTCAATAAGTGATGCCAATTTTGTTCGGGTGCCTAAGTTGAGTAATTGCTGCTGACACCAAAGAAACACACTGTACTCAGGACTGTGGCTAAAAACAGGCTAAACAATGACGAGGAACAGATATTTAGATAATTTACTGTCAACCAAACACAACATCTTTTTATGTGCTTCCACTGATGCAAATCAGATACTGTAACTCAAACGGATTAAAAATGTGCAAGGCATTCCCAGAAAAAAAGACTTAGACATACTACAAGCGTACACTTCAAACGACATACATAATACTGAAAAATAGTTGTTTTTTTGTTATCAGTACAGTTAATAACTATTGGATTGATTATTTTAGAATATCAATAAAATAATAGGTTGTCTTTAATGAATTATCAATTGAATGGTGTGGTTGATAAAATGTAGGCAAATCCAGCATCCAAACAATGATAATAATACGTATTTCTGAAAAGAACATGAACTAGATTTTCCAGTTTCAGCATTTGGCATACTGATTTGCAATACCTTGGGAAAATTAATGGATGAATTGTGCAAACCATTATGATCCATATTTGATTTCCCACCATTTATTATCTTTTACTTCCTGCTTTCACTCATAATGATCTGTGTCAGTTGCATTACATTGAGTTTTCAGCACCACACAGGGGTGTGAGATTGCAACCTTCACGTGGTCCACCCTGTTTCGACTTATGCAATCGACCCAACGTGCACAAACAAATAATAATAATAATAATAAATTTTATTTATGGGCGCCTTTCAAGAGTCTCAAGGACACCTTACAAAAATTGAGCATGTAGAGGAAAAACATGTAAGGGGAATGAAATAAATAGTAGAGACATGACTAGTACACAAAGTAAAGACAGAATTCAATACTAAACACAGTATGAGGCAATTAATGCACAGATGAAAAGGGACGGGGACGTGGGGCTAAGGATAGGCAGAGGTGAAGAGATGGGTCTTGAGGCGGGACTGGAAGATGGTGAGGGACACGGAATTGCGGCTCAGTTGGGGGAGGGAGTTCCAGAGCCTGGGAGCTGCCCTGGAGAAGGCTCTGTCCCCAAAACTGCGGAGGTTGGACTTGTGGATGGAGAGGAGACCGGCTGATGTGGATCTGAGGGACCGTGAGGGTTGGTAGAGGGAGAGGAGGTCAGTGAGATATGGGGGGGCCAGATGGTGGAGGGCTTTGTAGGTGAGGGCCACGATTTTGTAGGTGATCCGGTGGGAGATGGGAAGCCAGTGAAGTTTTTTGAGGACTGGAGTGATGTGATGCCAGGATTTGGTGTGGGTGATGAGTCGGGCGGCTGCGTTCTGGACCAGTTGGAGTCGGTTGATGTAGGTGGAGCTGATGCCAAGGAGAAGTGAGTTGCAATAGTCCAGTCGGGAGGAGATGAAGGCATGGATGAGTCTTTCAGCAGCAGGCGGTGTGAGAGCGGGTCTGAGTTTGGCGATGTTGCGGAGATGAAAGAAGGAGGTTTTAATGACATGGCGGATGTGAGGCTCAAGGGAGAGGGTGGAATCAAAGATCACGCCAAGGTTGCGGGCCTGGGGAGATGGAGAGACAGTGGTGCCGTCGATGGTGAGAGTGGGGTTATTGATTTTGCTGAGTGTGGCTTTGATCAAATAGAACAAGTTGACCTACAACTTTAAGCTGTGCACGCCATACGCAAAAAGAAGAATCTCCAGACAGGGCGGCACGGTGGCGCAGCAGGAGAGTTGCTGCCTTACAGCGCTTATAGCTAAAGATCTGGGTTTGATCCCGACTGGGTAGGTCGCGGAGCAGCCGTAGAGGGAGGAGTTACACCCGAGCGGTAGGGATAAAACCCGAGCGCGGGGCTTGTTGCTTACAGAGGCCCGAGAGCGGTCACGCGACAGTGAGAGTAGGAACGGAGCGAGGTGGAGGATAAATGCGTGGCTGAAGGACTGGTGCAGAGGACAGGGATTCAAGTTTCTGGATCATTGGGACCTCTTTTATGGAAGGTGCGACTTGTACAAAAAGGATGGGTTGCACTTGAACCCGAGGGGGACCAATATCCTGGCGGGGAGATTTGCAAAAGCTACTGCGGAGACTTTAAACTAGAACGGTTGGGGGGAGGGACTCAAATAGGGAAAGCTAGTAGTCAGTGTGTGAGGCAGGAGGCAGAGAAGGGTAGCACTCAGACACAAAATGTAGGGGAGAAAGAAGAAAAAGATAATAAACAGAGAATACGAGGGGGTGGGTTTCTTAAATGTGTATATTTTAATGCTAGGAGCATTGTAAGAAAGGTGGATGAGCTTAGAGCCGGGATTGACACCTAGAAGTATGATGTTGTGGCGATCAGTGAAACATGGTTGCAGAAGGGCTGTGATTGGAAACTAAATATTCCAGGATTTTGTTGCTTCAGGTGTGATAGAATTGGAGGGGCAAGAGGTGGAGGTGTTGCATTGCTTGTCAGGGAAGATATTACAGCAGTGCTTTGGCATGATAGATTAGAGGGCTCATCTAGGGAGGCTATTTGGGTGGAACTGAGAAATGGGAAAGGTGTAGCAACACTTATAGGGGTGTATTATATACCGCCTAATGGGGAGCGAGAATTGGAAGAGCAAATATGTAAGGAGATAGCAGATATTAGTAGTAAGCACAAGGTAGTGATTGTGGGAGATTTCAATTTTCCCCACATAGACTGGGAAACACATTCTGTAAATGGGCTGGATGGTTTGGAGTTTGTAAAATGTGTGCAGGATAGTTTTTTGCAGCAATACATAGAGGTACCTACTAGAGAAGGGGCAGTGCTGGACCTCCTGTTAGGAAATGAGACAGGTCAGGTGGTGGAGGTATGTGTTGGGGAACACTTCGGGTCCAGTGATCACAATACCATTAGTTTCAATATAATTATGGAGAGGGTCAGAACTGGACATAGGGTTGAGATTTTTGATTGGAGAAAGGCTAACTTTGAGGAGATGTGAAAGGATTTAAGAGCAGTGAATTGGGACATTTTGTTTGATGGGAAGGATGTGGAGGAGAAATGGAGGACATTTAAAGGGGAAATTTTAAGAGTACAGAATCTTTATGTCCCTGTTCGGTTGAAAGGAAATAGTAAAAATTGGAAAGAGCCTTGGTTTTCAAGGGAAATTGGACACGGTTCGGAAAAAGAGAGAGATCTACAATAATTATAGGCAGCATGGAGTAAATGAGGCGCTTGAGGAGTATAAAGAATGTAAAAAGAATCTTAAGAAAGAAACTAGAAAAGCTAAAAGAAGATATGAGGTTGCTTTGGCAAGTAAGGTGAAAGTAAATCCAAAGGGTTTCTACAGCTATGTTAATAGCAAAAGGATAACGAGGGATAAAATTGGTCCATTAGAGAGTCAGAGTGGACAGCTATCTGCAGAGCCAAAAGAGATGGGGGAGATATTGAACAATTTCTTTTCTTCGGTATTCACCAAGGAGAAGGATATTGAATTATGTGAGGTAAGGGAAACAAGTAGAGTAGCTATGGAAACTATGAGATTCAAAGAAGAGGAAGTACAGACACTTTTGAAAAATATAAAAGTAGATAAGTCTCCAGGTCCGGACATGATATTACCTAGGACATTGAGGGAAGTTAGTGTAGAAATAGCAGGGGCTATGACAGAAATATTTCAATTGTCATTAGAAACGGGAATAGTGCCGGAGGATTGGCGTACTGCGCATGTTGTTCCATTGTATAAAAAAGGTTCTAAGAGTAAACCTAGTAATTATAGACCTGTTAGTTTGACGTCAGTGGTGGGCAAATTAATGGAAAGGATATTTAGAGATAATATATATAAGCATCTGGATAAACAGGGTCTGATTAGGAACAGTCAACATGGATTTGTGCCTGGAAGGTCATGTTTGACTAATCTTAAATTTTTTGAAGAGGTTACTTGGGATATTGATGAGGGTAAAGCAGTGGATGTTGTCTATATGGACTTCAGTACGGCCTTTGACAAGGTTCCTCATGGAAGGTTAGTTAAGAAGGTTCAATTGTTGGGTATTAATGGTGGAGTAGCAAGATGGATTCAACAGTGGCTGAATGGGAGATGCCAGAGAGTAATGGTGGATGGCTGTTTGTCAGGTTGGAGGCCGGTGACTAGTGGGGTGCCACATGGATCTGTGTTAGGTCCACTGTTGTTTGTCATGTACATCAATGATCTGGATGATGGTGTGGTAAATTGGATTAGTAAGTATGCAGATGATACTAAGATAGGTGGTGTGGATAATGAAGTAGATTTTCAATGTCTACAGCGAGATTTAGGCCATTTGGAAGAGTGGGCTGAAAGATGGAAGATGGAGTTTAATGCTGATAAGTGTGAGGTGCTACATCTTGGCAGGACAAATCAAAATAGGACGTACATGGTAAATGGTAGGGAATTGAGGAATGCAGTTGAACAGAGGGATCTAGGAATAACTGTACATAGTTTCCTGAAGGTGGAATCTCATGTTGATAGGGTGGTAAAGAAAGCTTTTGGTGTGCTGGCCTTTATAAATCAGAGCATTGAGTATAGATGTTGGGATGTAATGTTAAAATTGTACAAGGCATTAGTAAGGACAATTCTGGAGTGTGGTGTACAGTTTTGGTCGCCAAATTATAGGAAAGATGTCAACAAAATAGAGAGAGTACAGAGGAGATTTACTAGAATGTTGCCTGGGTTTCAGCAACTAAGTTACAGAGAAAGGTTGAACAAGTTAGGTCTTTATTCTTTGGAGCGCAGAAGGTTAAAGGGGGACTTGATAGAGGTCTTTAAAATGATGAGAGGGATAGACAGAGTTGACGTGGATAAGCTTTTCTCATTGAGAGTAGGGAAGATTCAAACAAGAGGACATGACTTGAGAATTAAGGGACAGAAGTTTTGGGGTAACATGAGGGGGAACTTCTTTACTCAGAGTGGTAGCTGTGTGGAATAAGCTTCCAGTGGAAGTGGTGGAGGCAGGTTCGATTTTATCATTTAAAAATAAATTGGATAGGTATATGGACCGGAAAGGAATGGAGGGTTATGGTCTGAGTGCAGGTAGATGGGACTAGGGGAGAATAAGTGTTCGGCACGGTCTAGAAAGGCTGAGCTGGCCTGTTTCCGTGCTGTAATTGTTATATGGTTATATATGGTTATATGGGTACTGTCTGTACAGGGTTTGTAATTTCTCCCCATGACCGTGTGGGTTTTCTCTGAGATCTTTGGTTTTCTCCCACACTCCAAAGATGTACAGTTAATTGTAAGTTAATTGGCTTGTATAAATGTAAAATTGACACTAGTGTGTAGGATAGTATTAATGTGCAGGGACCATTGGTCAGTACAGACTGGGTGGGCCGAAGGCCCTGTTTACGCGCTGTATCTCTAAACAAAACATAGAAAAGCAAACCAAATAGTTAATTCCCAGAGGAATAGAAAAGCAAAGATTTGAAAAATCTTTGAAGATATTATGCACAGTTCCGTTCCCCAATTAATAAAAAAAAAAGCTATAAAGACACCAGAGAAAATGAAAAATGGATCAGAAGAATACCAGAATGGAGAAAAAATATTTAATAGGAAAAAAATTATGAAGCTGCAATTCTTTTATCTAGAAAAGGGTGGACAAAAAGGATTTGATAGATGTCTTTAAATCAAAGATTTTATTGTGGCAAATATAGAAAGGTCTTTCCACTTAGAGAGGAATTCAAATCAAATAGCTATTATATGGGTCATCCAATAATAAATCCAATAGCAAATAACTGAAGAAGGGTCTCAACCCGAAACATTACCCATTCCTTCTCTCCAGAGATGCTGCCTGTCCCGCTGAGATACTCCAGCTTTTTGTGTCTATCTTCAGCCAATTAACAACCAACTTTTCAATCAACAAACTATAATTCTGAAATTTGCTGCAAATGGGCAAACATTAAACACAGAAATCTACTTAAGTAAAAACTAGAACGTTCACAATGAAGAATGGAATAGAAGAATACTTTGATACAGTCAGATAATGGGAAAATAATCTTACTAATTTTCACTTTTTTTTCCTGATGTGGATATTGCTGGCATCCTAAGTTGCCACTGAAAACGTTACAGGCTTTCTGAGAGAGAGTTCCAAAATTTAGACTAAGCAAGCATTAAGGAATGGCAATATACTCCCAGGTCAGGATGATGTGAACCATAAACTGTGACATAACCTTCACATCGTTCTTAATGTGTCGAGACTGAGGACTGGAAGCAATACTCTGGTAGTTGCTTATATGAACTTCTTAAAGATTTAGCATAACTTCCAGGCTTTTAGTTTAGAGATACAGTGCGGAAACAGGCCCTTTGGCCCACCGAGTCCGTGCTGACCAGCGATCCCCACACACTAACACAAGCTTACACACACTAGGGACAATTTACACATACCAAGTATACAAACCCAAGCCAATTAACCTACAAACCTGTATGTCTTTGGAGTGTGGGAGGAAACCCATGCGCTCACTGGGGGAACATGCAAACTCCATACAGACAGCACTCAGTCGGGATCGAACCAGGGTCTTTGGCGCTGCGAGCACTGTAAGGCAGTAACTATCACAACGCCACCGTGCCGGCCACAATATTTTATTCTCAATATTTCTATGTATGAAACCCAAGATTCTCTCAATGTCCTGTCACTTTCAAAGATCTATATGCATGAACCATCAGGTCCTTCTGTTCCTGTACACTTTTTAGAACTGTTAAATCTGTATTGCTTGCTCTAGTTCCATCTGCTTTTATATTCCACCAACCATCTATTTACTCAAGCTGTTATCCTACTTCAGCAGCTCTTCCACTCATTCCTTTTCCTTCCTGAGAGTAGGGCCCTTTATTTTGTAATTGCAGTTGATCTGTTATGGAGTCACTGAACAATACAGCATTGAAATAGGCCCTTTGCCCCATCTTGTCCATTCTGACCAAGTTGGTATTCTGGGCTAGTCTTATTCCAAAATCTTCCTATCCATGTATATATCCAAATATCTTTTAAATTGGAATTGTATCCATTTCTACAGCTTCCTCAGGCAGCTTATTCCAGAAACAATCTATCCTCTGGGTGAAAATGTTGTTCCTGTGGTTCCTCTTAAACACTTTTACACACTCTAGTTTTAGAACTTTTCCTGGGAAAAGCTTACAAACATTCATATTATCCATGACCCTAATAATCATGTACACCACAGTAAAGTCACCCCTCAGCCACCTACACCCCAAAGAGAAAAGTGACAGCTTAACCAACCTTTCCCTATATCACAGGTAGACAAAAATGCTGGAGAAACTCAGCGGGTGAGGCAGCATCTATGGAGCGAAGGAATAGGTGACGTTTTGGCTCAAGACTCTTCTTCAGACTGATGTGGGGGTGGGGGGGTGGGGGGGGGGAGGTGGGGGCAGGTAGAAGAAAGGTAGAGGCAGAGACAGTAGGCTGTGGGAGAGCTGGGGAGGGGAAGGAGGGACCAAAGCAAGATCTACCTGAAATTGGAGGTCAATGTTCATACCACTGGGATGTAAACTACCCAAGCGAAATATGAGTTGCTGCTCCTCCAATTTGCAGTGGGACTCACTCTGACCATGGAGGAGACCCAGGACAGAAAGGTCAGATTCGGAATGGGAGGGGGAGTTGAAGTGCTGAGTAACCAGGAGATCAGGTTGGTTAATGCGAACTGTGCAGAGGTGTTGGGCAAAGCGATCGCCAAGCCTGCGCTTGGTCTCACCGATGTGGAGCAGTTGACACCTATAGCAGCGGATGCAATAGATGAGGTTGGAGGAGGTGCAGGTGAACCTCTACCTCACCTGGAAAGACTGCTTGGGTCCTTGGATGGAGTCGAGGGGGGAGGTAAAGTGACAAGTGTAGCTCTTCCTGCGGTTGCAAGGGAAAGTACCAGGGGAGGGGGTGGTTTGGGTGGGAAGGGACGAATTGACCAAGGTGTTACGGAGGGAGCTGTCTCTGCGGAAAGCCGAAAGGGGAGGAGATGGGAAGATGTGGCCAGTGGTGGGACCCTGTCGGAGGTGGCAAAAATGTTGGAGGATTATCTGTTGTATGTGACGGCTGGTAGGGTGGAAAGTGAGGACAAGGGGGACTGTCCTTGTATGAGTGGGGGGACTAAGGGATATAGAGGAGACCCTGGTGATAGCCTCATCGATAGTCGAAGACGAAAAACCCCGTTTCCGAAAGAATTAGGACATTTCGATGCCCTGGCATGGAACACCTCATCCTGGGTGCAGATGTGGCGTAGACGGAGGAATTTGGAATAGGGGATAGAGTCCTTGCAGGAAGCAGGGTGGGAAGAAATATAGTCCAGATAGCCATGGGAGTCAGTGGGTTTGTAGTAGATGTCGGTCAGTAGATATTTATCTGTATCACAAGCCTGCAAACCCAGGTAACATCCTGGTGAATCCAACTTCATATGGCTTTTATGGCTGGGTGACCAGAACTGCATACAGTACTCCAGATCAATGTCCAGTACTCCAAGGACTTGTACAGCTTGCATCACAATGTTCCAACATTGGTACACAATACCTTTCCCAATGAAGGCAAGCATGTCAAATGCCTTCTTCACTACCCTGTCGACCTGACTCACGACTTTCAGGGAACCATAGAAAACATAGAAAAATAGGTGCAGGAGTAGGCCCTTTAAGCCAGCATCACCACTCAATATGATCATGGCTGATCATCTAAAATCAGTACCCCGTTCCTGCTCTCTCCCCCCCCCTCCCCCCTATCCCTTGATTCCTTTAGCCCTAAGAGCTAAATCTAACTCTCTCTAGAAAACATCCAATGAATTAGCCTCCTCTGCCTTCTGTGGCAGAGAATTCTACAGATTCACAACTCTCTGGGCGAAGAGGTTTTTCCTCATCTCAGTCCTAAATGGCCTACCCATTCTTAAACTGTGACCCCTGTTTCTGGACTTCCCCAACATCGGGAACATTTTTCCTGCATTTAGCCCGTCCAATCCTTTGTAAGAATTGTATATGTTTCTATAAGATCCCCTCTCATCCTAAATTCCAGTGAATGCAAGCCCAGTCGACCCATTCTTTCGTCATGTGTCAGTCCTGCCATCCTGAGAATTAACCTGATGAACCTATGCTTCACTCCCTCGATAGCAATAATGTCCTTCATCAAATTAGGAGACCAAAATTGCACCCAATACTCCAGGTGCGGTCTCACCAGGGCCCTGTACAACTGCAGTAGGACCTCCTTGCTCCTAAACTCAAATCGCTATGAAGGCCAACACGTCATTAGCTTTCTTCACTGCCTTCTGTACCCGAATGCTTACTTTCAGTGACTGATGCACAAGCACACCCAGGTCTCATTGCGCAGTGGTAGAGTAGCTACCTTACAGCGAATGCAGCACCGGAAACCCGGGTTCGATCCTGACTATGGGTGCTGTCTGTACGGAGTTTGTACGTTCTCCCCACGGCCTGCGTGGGTTTTCTCCGATATCTTCGGTTTCCTCCCACACTCCAAAGACGTACAGGTTTGTAGGTTAATTGGCTTGGTAAATGTAAAAATTGTCCCTAGTGGGTGTAGGATGGTGTTAATGTGCAGGGATCGCTGGTCGGCACGGACCCGGTGGGCCGAAGTGCCTGGTTCTGTACTGTATCTCTAAACTAAACTAAACCTCCCCTTTTCCTAATCTGACACCATTCAGATAATCTGCCTTCCAGTTCTTGCCACCAAAGTGGATAACCTCACATTCATCCCCATTATACTGCATCTGCCATGCATCTGCCCACTCACCCAACATATCCAAGGCACCCTGCAGCCTCAAAGCATCCTCATCGCAGCTCACACTGCCATCTAGCTTTGTGTCATCCGCAAACTTGGATGACACAACATTTAGTTCTCTCATCTAAATTGTTAATATATATTGTAAATAACTGGGGCCCCAGCACTGAGCCTTGCGGCACTCCACTAGTCGCTGCCTGCCATTCTGAAAAGGACCCATTAATTCCTACTCTGTTTCCTGTCTGCCAACCAGTTCTCTATCCATGTCAATACCCTACCCCCAATACCATGTGCTCTAATTTTACACGCTAATCTCTTGTGTGGGACCTTGTCAAAGTTTTTTTTGACAGTCCAGATACACCACATCCACTGGCTCTCCCAAATGCGGCGCTATAACATCTTTAATAATCGACTCAAGCATCTTTCCCACTACTAAGGATAACTGGTCTATAATTCCCCGTTTTCTCTCTCCCTCCTTCCTTAAAAAGTCGAGTTACATTGGCTACCCTCCATTCCACAAGAACTGATCCAGAGTTGAACTTTGCATCTATACTAACGGCTGATAAATCCCCAGGGCCTGATAGTCTGCATCTCAGGGTGCTTAAGGAAATGGCTTTAGAAATCGTGGACGCATTGGTGATCATTTTCCAATGTTCTGTAGATTTAGGATCAGTTCCTGTGGATTGGAGAGTAGCTAATGTTATCTCACTTTTTAAGAAAGGAGAGAGTGAGAGAAAACAGGGAATTATAGACTAGTTAGCCTGACCGGTGGTGGGGAAGATGCCTGAGTCAATAATAAAAGATGAATTAGCGGCAGTTTAGGATAGCAGTATCAGGATTGGTCTGAATCAGCATGGATTTACGAAGGTTAAATCATGCTTGACTAATCTTCTGGAATTTTTTGAGGATGTAACTAGAGAAATGGATAAGGGAGAACCAGTGGATATAGTGTACCTGGACTTTCAGAAAGCGTTTGATAAGGTCACACAAATGAGAATAGTGGGCAAATTTAGAGCACATGGTATTGGGGGTAGAGTGCTGACATGGATAGAAAATTGGTTGGCAGACAGGAAACAAAGAGTAGGGATTATCGGGTCCCATTCAGAATGGCAGGCAATGACTAGTGGGGTACCGCAAGGCTCGGTGCTGGGACCGCAGCTATTTACAATATACATTAATGATTTAGATGAAGGGATTAAAAGTAACATTAACAAATTTGCAGATGACACAAAGCTGGGTGGCAGTGTGAACTGTGAGGAGGATGCTATGAGGATGCAGGGTGACTTGAATAGGTTGGGTGAGTGGGCAGATGCATGGCAGTTGCAGTTTAATGTGGATAAATGTGAGGTTATCCATTTTGGTGGCAAAAACAGGAAGGCAGATTATTATCAGAATGGTGTCAAATTAGGAAAAGAGGAAGTACAACAAGATCTGGGTGTCCTTGTTCATCAGTCACTGAAAGTAAGCATGCAGGTACAGCAGGCAGTGAAAATAGTTGACCTTCATAACAAGAGGAGTTGAGTGCAGGAGCAAAGAGGTCCTTCTGCAATTGTACAGGGCCCTAGTGAGACCACATCTGGAGTATTGTGAGCAGTTTTGGTCTCCAAATTTGTGGAAGGACATTCTTGCTATTGAGGAAGTGCAGCGTAGGTTCATGAGGTTAATTCCCAGGGACTGTCATATGTTGAAAGAATGGAGCGTCTGGGCATGTATACACTGGAATTTAGAAGTATGAGAGGGGATCTTATTGAAACATAAGATTATTAAGGGATTGGACACGCTATAGGCAGGAAACATGCTCCCGATATCGGGGGAGCCCAGAACCAGTGACCACTGTTTAAGAATAAGGGGTAGGCCATTTCGAACGAGGATGAGGAAAAACTTTTTCACCCAGAGAGTTGTGAATTTGTGGTATTCTCTGCCTCAGATGGCAATGGAGGCCAATTCTCTGGTTGTTTTCATGAGAGAGTTAGATAGAGCTCTTAAAGATAGCGGAGTCAAGGGATATGGGGAGAAGGCAGGAACGGGGTACTGATTTGTATATTGGTATGCTGTTAGAACTGTATGGCATACTGTTAGAAATGTCTTCCATCATAAAAAAGTGAGGTGATTCATCACAAAAAGAAAATGCTGTGATTTATATGAGTGATCAAATGACCTTCAGAATACAAGGTTACAAACAGAAGCAGTGGAAAAGATGTGCAAATACTGAGGCATAAATGCTTTTATGGTAATCACTTAATATTGGAAATTTCCTTTCAGTGTTTAATGTATGTAATATCTTATAAGACTCATACCATGTTCTAGTCTTTAACTCTGTTCAGCAAAATCTATTTTATAGGTCTTAATGATGAAGGAAGTAACAAATTGTTTGAAGAGCTTGACAATAAGAGATGTCAAAATAAAATCTGACAAAATTAACCAGTTTCATTAAAAAATATATATATCTGGTCAGTACACAGCTCATAAATTCCAAGAATCATTTCCTACTCCTGGCATGTTATCCAAAATTAAGAAATTGACACATAGACGATATATTAATTGAGAAAATATTGCTGTTGAAAATGAGAAGGCCAGAGCTTGTTTTGAAGCTTTATATACTGATCATGGAAGTATATGTGTGAACTCCTTCCAGTTTTCTATAGTTAACCTTGTTTTTGAGTCAGGGCAATGAGCTGTCACTATTGACCATACAGTCAGTCGGCTCCTTGATTAATCTGGTGAAAAACAACTTTGTACCTGTTCTTTTAAGATTAGCTATGACATTTTGAATGGGAGATACAATATATCACCAGGCACAAAAGCAAATAGAATTGTATAGATGTAGACAGTTTAATTTCCAGCTGGGCTCCAAGATCCAGAGAAGAATGGATAGAATAAGTGTCTTAACACGAAGGTAATTAGTTTTTCAACAAATGAAAAAAGTTATGTAACAATAATGGGGGTGATGTGATAGAAAAAATGGTTACTAGATTGATTGAAAGGAAGGTATATTCTATTATATAAATAAATTTTTGAAGGCATTTACACAACTGAATATTAGGTGACGAAGGGTCTGAAGAAGGGTTTCGGCCCGAAACGTCGCCTATTTCCTTCGCTCCATAGATGCTGCTGCACCCGCTGAGTTTCTCCAGCAATTTTGTGTACCTTTGAATATTAGGTGATATCTCTAAATTGAAAATTAGTTCTAGATTCATTGAAGTTCTTGAAGTAAAGAGGATCTGTTTGCACACTATTACAATTCCTGTTCCATTTTAATGAATTAAGTAGTATGACTGAAGGCTGGCTAAGTCAAGGCTTAGGGTGAAGTCAGGGACCATAACATTCTTTGCAGATAGAAAGGAGAGGACCACAGTAAAATGATGTACCATTGTCAATGCTGAAAAAGTATGATGGAACAGGATAAGTAAAAATTGTCTTGAAGCCACCAATTGGCAAGTGAAATTATGCCGTTTTCAATTGCCCTAAATTGTTAATGTAGATACTTTTTATTCTCTTTTAAGAATAAAGTTATTTTAATTACAGTGCGTAGAAAGGCACTGCAGATGCTGGTGTTTTCCGACGATAGACACAAAGTGCTGGAGTAACTCAACAGGTCAGGCAGAATGATGAAAAAGGATGGGTGACATTTCGGGTCGGGACCCTTCTTCAGCAGTCTGAAGAAGGGTCCTGACCCAAAACGTCACCCATCCTTTTTCTCCACTGATGTGTGCTTGACCCGCTGAGTTACTTTGTGCCTTTAGTTTTTTAGAGATACAGCGTGGAAACAGGCCCTTCGGCCCACCGATTCGGCACCAACCAGCGATCCCCACACATTAACACTACCCTACACACTGTAGGGACAATTTTAAATTTATGCAATTTTATGAAGCCAATTAACCTACAAATCTGTATGTCTTTGGAGTGAGGGAGGAAACCAAGGATCTTGGAGAGAACCCACGCAGGTCACGGGGGAGCACTTGCAAACTCTGTACAGATAAGTACCCGTGGTCAGGATCGAACCCGGGTCCCTAGCGCTCTACCACTATGCCAACATTCTGTTTTTTTCACTTCCAGATTTTTCCCCCCGCTCTTTCTACTAAAATCAGTTTGAAGGATCCCAACCCCAAAAGTCATCTATCCATTTTGTCCCGAAATACTGCCTAAATCATTGATTTAATCCAGCATTTTGTGTCTATCTTTGCTATAAACCAGCATCTGAGAAAAGTTTGGAAAAATAACTTCAGCAATGAGATAGCCAAAGCATCTATCTATCTATCTATCTTCTATTATCTATTACTTCTATTCTATTCTTTCTATTACTATTACTAAAACTCTCATCTTGTCCTCTTCCGATTTGTGTTTTTAAATTTGCGCAAAAACGGTACGCTATAGCGCTAGGATTTCTTCGCCACCTTACTCACCGTTCTCCTCTGCTCCAAGCGCCCCAAGTTTTGTTCCGTTCGGTGAAATATATTACAAATATTATTGGTCTGTTATTCACCAGGATGGCGATGCCCCTTCCGGCATCCGCTGTCAATCACCGGCCGCGAGAATAAAGCTGAAGGAGCGTAGTGAGCAGAGTGCGGGTTGGGTCTGTGTTCTGAGTTCGGGGTCTGTGTTCTGCGAGCGAGGGTTGTGTTCTGCGAGCGGGGGCAGCGTTCTGTGTTCTGCGAGCGGGGGCGGCGACCACCACGATGATCCAGAAGCCAATGTGTGCAGCTGGGGACGGGAGCCGCTGAGTGAGTCCGGTGCGGAGTCCTGGAGCCAGTGAGTGCGGTCGGAGTCGGGGCCGGGAGCCACTGAGCCCACACAACACCCTCCCCTCCCCCCCCCCACCCCACACTACCCCCTCCCCCTCCCCCCACACCACTCCCTCCCCCCAACACCACCCCCTCCACCCCGCCCCCCACACTGTCCCCCCCACACCACCCCCTCCCCCCAACACCACCCCCTCCACCCCGCCCCCCACACTGCCCCCCACACCACCCCCTCTGCCCCCCTCACCCACCCTCCCTCCAGTGAAAAGGTTCAGAAAACACAATGGAGCCAGCACCGATGACCAGGGAAAAGTAGAGTCTAAAATGGTCCATTGTTGGTGGTGGAAGAGGTGGTAACAAAGGGATATATGGAAGCGAACCTGCAGGATGACTGGGGTGGGAAGGGTGGAGAGAGCGGAAATGCAGTCGGGTAAATTTGCCATTAAACGCAATCACCGGCTGAGGTCCCAACGGGTACCACTTAAGGGGCTGATCCACTTGGGCGACCTAATCCACGAGTTAAGAAGAGTGTCTTCGACCTTCAAGCTCGAGGGCACTCGCTTGGAAAGCCTTGAGCGCCTGGAGCGACCGTCAGCGATGAAACCGCAAGCTGGATCGACCGACCGCACACACACACGCACAAACATGTCGCAAAGGAGGGGGCCAGGGAAAGTGCGGGAGTGCTGTCTGTGTGATGAAGAGGAAGGTAAACGGCTGCTACAGTCTATGGTAAGTCCTTTAGAGAGCGCGGGGGGAAGAAGTGGGTGGGGGGGGGGGGGGGGTGGAGAACGAGTGGAGACACTTAAGAAGTATAATAAAGCTTACGGGCAATTTACTTACCGGTCGGTTTTCCTTGGTCATGAAAACTCCAATGAGCCAATAAAAATGCCCGGTCAGCGAAGGAGATTGCCGACGGCTGCCCTCGACTGCCTGTAACTAAATAGCGACCCCACTCCACTGCACTACGAGTCAAAAAGAACCATGCCGACCAAATTTTGTACCTATATATTTTGTATGACCTAGCTGAGACCGCGAGTATTCAAGAACTTCCCTCGAGCATGAAGGAGAGTTCCAGTGACCTCATAGGTCCTCCTAGGACTTCGTGTCGACCACATGCTGGGAGTTTGATGGTCGAAGACACTCTTCTAAACTCGCAGATTAGGTCGCCCAGCCCCTTTCGTCTCGTAAATTCTAAAGGCAACCAGAATCACTTCTTGAGAAGTGAGCCCGGAACATTGCTCTGCAGTTTTCGTAATGACCAAGGAGTGTCACTGTTGACAAGTTACAAAATTAATCAAAAACTCATGTTGATCAGGAGAGAGAGCAATAATGGAATGAAAAATAACGATCCTTCCATTAAAAAAGAAATGAGCATGGCAATGATGTAAACTTTCACTTTAATAACTGCAGCAGAAATTCTGGCTCTGTTGCAACATGATATTCTCAGGGCACAGCTATAGATTTGGAATAGTCACATGTTGGTAGTTATAATAAAACTATCCTTCTCATTCCTGAAAGGAAATTGTGATGCTGTTTAGGGATTATTAATGTGGAATGTTCTGTTACAAAGAGGAGGCAGAGTCTAATACACAGTCTGGGAAATCTTTCAGATGATCACCAACTGTGTTAATGTTAGTTTGATAAATCTGCTGTGAAACCTCACTTAATATCAGTGGAGTGGGAACAACTCTGAGGAGTTTCCCCAAGTGGAGTCTCTGCATTAGAGACTCAATATGATAGATAGGGTGGATAGTTTTTGGTTGTTCTACTGATGCCGCCATAATAATAATAATAAATTTTATATTTAATGGGCGCCTTTCATACAAAATCTCAAGGACACCTTACATAGTAAAACATATAATCAGAATAAAATAAGTAATAAAGACATCACAGAGACACAAATTAAAAACAGAATTCATTCCAAAAACAGAAAATCAAAAACACAGTGTGAAGAGAGAGCAGCGGCAACCAATTCGTGCCAGCGTCCACTCTCTCTTCACGGCAGCCATCTTGGACACAGACTTACAGGATTACATTAGACAAAAAAATCATCCCCCCACAATGGATACCACTGAGCCATAGGCTCCTTGTCTCTGGTGGAATAAAGAGCAGAGTGTGCATTAATACAGAGGAAACACTCAAAGTTATAAAAGGCATCTTTAATTCGTTGGTGGTTCTTCTCAGCTTTGACAAGAGCACACACAAGTACTTTATTGAGTTATACAGTACATCCCTTCACTTCACCACGTCTCCACTGACTATCAAGTATCTATTTACTGTACATTACTCCGTTTTTACTTTATCCACATTAATGTTAACTCCCCACAGATTCTACCACTTACATACACACTCAAGGCAATTTACAGTGGCCAAGTAACCAACCAAGCCGGACGTGGGAGGAAACCAGAGCAGCTGAAGGAAATCCATGAGGTCACAGGGAGAAACTCCACGCAAACAGCACTAGAGGTCAGGAGTGAACTGTAATCATTCATTTTTTTAATGATTAATATTTTCTGCCATAATCATTTTTGGCAGGAAAGTGGCCTCCAGTTTTTGACACTGTCTTTATGAGAAAAGTGGATAATAGAATTCTAAAAATACTCTTAAAATTTTTCTGGCGGCTCTTAAAAGTCTGTTGAATAAGAACTGGTGGAACACTGATTTCAAATATGATTGCCGATGCCTCCATTTCCATGTGATCATAGTTCCCCTCACTGTTTGTTGATGTGTGTGAAGTAAAGACCGTGGGATTTCCGGGCCATTGTATACTATGAGGCTCAGCACAGTCCCCACTTCATATCTGGAGGCATTACAAGTGAACTTTAACAAGTGGTGTTATTACTGCACTGAGAAAAGCTCACTCCCAAAACCTTATTCAGAAGGTCTTGTCACCTGTCGACCCAGTTTGCTGCTCCCATTGTTCACCTTTCCCATCCTCTCCACCCGCATAGTTACATCTGCCCATTATACACACCCCACCCAGTTCCACCCATCACATGTGCAGGAAGGAACAGTGGATGCAGGTTTAAACCAAAGATAGACACAAAAAGCTAGATTAACTCAGCGGGTCAGACATCATCTCTGGAGAAAAGGAATAGGTGATGTTTCGAGCCAGACTGACTGAAGAAAGGTTTTGACTGAAACGTCACCCATTCCTTATCTCCAGAGATGCTGTGTGACCTGCTGAGTTGCTCCAGCTTTTTGTGTCTATCGACCCATCACATACCAGCTTTCATTTTCCAGGCCCCATATGTTAGCAATCTTTCCTGTTCCCTCTCTGTCCTAATGCAGAGACTCAACCCAAACCATGAACATACACCCTTTACCTCCATAGATGCTGCTTGGTTCTTCCAGCATTTTGTTTTGTTTTCTAGATTCTGGCACCTGGGCGGCACAATGGCACAGTAGTAGAGCTGCTGCCTCACAGTGCCGGTGACTCGGGTTCAATTTTGACTATGGGTCCTGTCTGTGCGGAGTCTACATTCTCCCTGTGACCACGTGGGTTTTCTTGGGTGCACCAACTACCTCCCACATTCCACAGACGTATGGCTTCGTAGGTTAATTGGCCTTGGGAAATTACCCCTTGTGTGTGGGATGTGGAAGTGGGGAAAACATAGAACTAGTGTGAAGAAGTGGTCGGTGCAGACTCAAGGTGGGACAAAGGGCTTGTATCCACGCTGTATCTCTAAGCATTCAGAAAGTATTCAGCCCCCTTCACTTTTTCCACATTTTGTTACATTACAGCCTTATTCTAAAATTGATTCAATTCATTTTTGTAAATCATCAATCTACACATAATACCCCATAATAAAAAAGCAAAAACAGGTGTTTAGACATTTTTGCAAAGTAATTAAAAATAAATAACTGAAATATCACATTTACATAAGTATTCAGACCCTTTACTCACTACTTTGTTGAGGCACCTTTGGCAGCGATTACAGCCTCAAGTCTTCTTGGGTATGACGCTACAAGCTTAGCACACCTGTATTTGGGTAATTTCTCCCATTCTTCTCTGCAGATCCTCGCAAGCTCTGTCAGGTTGGATGGGGAGCATCGATGCACAGCTATTTTCAGGTCCCTCCAGAGATGTTCAATCGTGTTCAGGTCCGGGCTCTGGCTGGGCCAGTGAAGGACATTCACAGACTTGTCACAAAGCCACTCCTGCATTGTCTTGGCTGTGTGCTTAGGGTCGTTGTCCTGTTGCAGATGAACCTCTGCCCCAGTCTGTCCAGAACGCTCTGGAGCAGGTTTTCATCAATAATCTCTCTGTACTTTGCTCCATTCATCTTTCCCTTGATCCTGACTAGTCTCCCAGTTCCTGCCACTGAAAAATATACCCACAGCATGATGCTGCCACCACCATGCTTCACCGTAGGTATGGTATTGGCCAGATGATGAGCGGCGCCTGGTTTCCTCCAGACGCTTGGCATTCAGGCCAAAGAGTTCAATCTTGGTTTCATCAGACCAGAGAATCTTGGTTCTCATGCCTTTTGGCAAACTCCAAGCGGGCTGTCATGTGCCTTTTACTGAGGAGTGGCTTCTGTCTGGTCACTCTACTATAAAAGGGTCTCCCATCTACTTCTCTACTAGAAGGTTCTCCCATCTCCATAGAGGAACTCTGGAGCTCTGTCAGAGTGGCCATCAGGTTCTTGGTCACCTCCCTGACCAAGGCCCTTCTCCCCCGATTGCTCAGTTTGGCTAGGCGAGTCCTGGTGGTTCCAAAGTTCTTCCATTTAAGAATGACGGAGGCCACTATGCTCTTCGGGACCTGCAATGCTGCAGACATTGTTTTATACCCTTTCCCAGATCTGTGTCTTGACCCAATCCTGTCTCGGAGGTCTACGGACAATTCCTTCATCTTCATGGCTTGGTTTCTGCTCTGACATGCACTGTCAACTGTGGGACCTTATACTCACAGGTGTGTGCCTTTCCAAATCATTTCCAATCAATTTAATTTATCATTGGTGGACTCCAATCAAGTTGTAGAAACATCTCAAGGATAATCAATGGAAACAGGATGAACCTAAGCTCAATTTTGAGTGTCATAGCAAAGGGTCTGAATACTTATGTAAATGTGATATTTCAGTTATTTATTTTTAATTACTTTGCAAACATTTCTAAACAACTGTTTTTGTTTCATTATGGGGTATTGTGTGTAGATTGATGATAAAAAAAAGGATTTTAATCCATTTTAGAATGAGCTGTAACTTAACAAAATGCAGAAAAAGTGAAGGGGTCTGAATACTTTGAATGCACTGTACATCAGTGGTCTTTACGTTCTTTTCACATACTATCTCTTATTGCTTCCACCCACAGTACAGTTGATCCATTTCCAGTGGTTAGTGTTAATACATTAACATTGTGTGTTCCAGCAGATATCTTACATAATATTGTACATGTCCAGGAAAGATTGAGATTTTAGGATTTTTTTACCTTGCCAATGGCCTTGAGCTTTTCACAGATGAGCTGTAGACTGGTTGCATCACCCCCAAAACGAAATAATCAACTTTTTTGTGCACAAGGACCCAGACACATTCACCGTTCTGGAGCTCAACACACTGCTCATGAAACCATCTAAATATTTCATCAAGAATGCAGAGATTATCCTCCTCTGTGGTAAATGTGGTTATAATGTCATTTCGATTCCATAAATAGAGTTGAACTCCCAATAAAATCTTGCGCATGGAGCCTATTTTGATATCCAATATTTTGAGCTAGCATATGGCTGCTTAATAAAGTTCTTTAAGCATGTGTGTATTATTCAATAATGCTAGCATCTTTATCTGTGCTTTATTGTACATATGCATGTGGCAGGTTCAACTTGGTGACCACTTTCATGTCTGTGGATCGAGCAAAAAGATTGCAGGCAATGGATATTGTTCATTGTCCATATTTGTATTGTACTGTACTAGCAGCTTGTTCCATACACTCACCACCTTCTGTGTGAAAACATTGTCCCTCAGGTTTCTCTTAAACCTTTCCCCTTTCAATTTAAATCTATGCCCTTTAGCTCTCGATTCCCCTGCCCTGGGAAAAAGACTGTGCATTCAGCCAATCTATTTCCCTTTTATGATTTTATATATCTCTATAAGATCACCCTACAGCCTCCTGTGCTCCAAGGAATAAATTCCTCCCTATGGGTCAGGGATTCAAGTCATGGCAACATCCTAGTAAATGTTCCCTTGTCCCTTTCCAGCTGAATAGCATTCTTCCTATCGCAGGGTGACCGAAACTGAACACAATACTCCAAGTGCAGTCTCACCAATGTCTTGTACAATTGCAACATAACATCCCAAAATGTATATTCAATTCCCTGACAGATGAAGGTCAATGTGCCAAAGGTCTTCTTACAACTCTATCTACATGTGGTGCCTCTTTTTGGGAATAAGCTTTGACTATGATTTTACAATTGCTATGGTTTCTATTATTGCCATTGGCACATATGTTGTTTAATTTTTGATCCCTATACAGTTGATCATCATCAAAATTATACAAAGCTCTTATTGATGGCTTTATGTTATAAATGGAAGTCTTTAATTGAGAACTTACTTTACTGATATTACTCTAGTTGTCAATCTTGAGTCTATCCGGAGGAAACCCAGGCGATCACAGGGAGAACATGCAAACTCCACACAGACAGCACCCGAGCTCAGGATTGAATATGGATCTCTGGTGCTGTGAGCCAACCAGCTACCAGCTGCTCCACTGTTTCTTCTCCACACACAAATTTGTTTTGAAGCACTCATTTCAGGAAGGTGGCAACTTTACATCTTTGAGACGCATTGTTGTACACAACTGTGTGGTCTTGCCTGACCTTTGGTAAATTTGTAACTTTCTAGGTAAACACAAAATGCTGGAGTAACTCAGCGGGACAGGCAGCATCTATAGAGAGAAGGAATGGGTGACGTTTCAGGTCGAGATCCTTCTTCAGACTCACTCTTGTAACTTTCTAGTACTTGCAAAGATGCTTTGCAGAGAAAGTAATTAATCTGTAACCTTTACAAATGAGATATCTTTTGTGTTGCATGGTGCCAGGAGCTTGCCAAGATTGGCATATGTTTCCATGCCTCGCCAGTTACATTGCTTTTGTTGTTCTCTCATGTTACTTAGTTTTAAACAGCACACATTTGACAATTTTCTTTGGCCTATAGGATATCCCCATCTGTTCTACATGAGAGCTTCATTTTTTCTAAAGGCTGGTGGATATTGATTTTAATGCTCACTAAACTATAATTTCTCTATCTTTTTAGACACGTTAGAGAAATTTATACCTGAAAAACTCAGAGGCAGGAAACCCCACCTCATGTATCGATTAGATAATACTCGAATTAAACTTTAGGGAGTAATTAGAATCTTGATCCATTCATAGTTAAGACTCGGCACCACTAATACATATTAAAATATTTTTAATGTTCAATTGAGCTTCAGATCATTCAGTTTCCCTTGATCTCCAACAGTTTCTTTTGACCTTAAATTCAAAACATCTATTCGTCCACGCCTGCACAGGATATGTTGTAATAGACCCGCATGCACAGGAAACACCTGTGTTTTACTTCAAACACACACAAACATCGGCTGAATTAAGACAAGGGTCGAAACTACATTTCCTATGATCCTTTACTGGTTCAAAAGAGCATAGTTTCTTGATTTTGTATTATGTGATTATCATTTGCTCATGAATGGGCATCCCAAATTGTAGCTCTCTCGGTGTTATTTCCATTGATAAGCTGAGATGTTTCTTGTTGATAACCCATTCAGTAGTTATCTCTCAATCTTCTAGCCAGATGTCCCAGAATGAATAATAAACTATGAACTGTTGGAGGAACTCAGCTGGTCAGGCAGCATCACTGGAGGGAAATGGACAGACGATGTTCTAGGTTGGAAGATAGACACAAAACGTTTGAGCAACTCAGCGGGTCAGACAGCATCTCTGGAGAAAATAAATAGGTAGGTAACCCTTCTTCAGACTGAACGTCATCTAATTACTTAAGAGTGGGGGATTGAGGATGGGAGTAGGGGGTAGACGGAAATGTGGGGGAGGTGAGGTGGGAGAGTGGAGGAAGAGGGGAAATAGAGGGAGAGGGGGGGGGGGGGAGTGGGGAATAGAGGGAGAAGTGGGCAGTGGGGAGGTCAGTTGGGATAGTGGGGGAGGGGGAAAGGGGGAGGTGAGGAGTGGGGGAAGGGGGTATGGAGGGGAGAGGAGTTATGGAGGGAGGGAGGGTGACTGAGGGTAGGGGAAAGGAGAGGGAGGGAGAGGTGAGGGAGGGATTGGGGGAGGGGAGGAGGAGAGGGGAAAAAAAGAGAATGAAGAGGAGGGGGAGGGAATGCTGGGGGATGAGGGGAAACGAGCCACGCCTGCGCAGTTGGGGTCTATGGGTCAGTGGTGGAATATTGCGTTGGGGAACGGGTTGCGTGGGGGAACGGGTGAGTGGTGGAATATTGCGTTGGGGAATGGGTTGCGTTGGGGGAACAGGTGAGTGGAGGAATATTGCGTTGAGGAACGGGTTGCGTTGGGGGACCAGGGCTCCCGTGTGACAGGTCCCACTTAGTCTAGTACTTATTAAAAAATGATCACTGTTTTAACACAGGACATGCAACAGTTATTTTGTGCATTTTTTTTCTGAAATGTTGATTGAAGGGTAAAAATCATTCAGAAAGCTGGAGGTACATCCTTCAGACTTGTTGAAGATTATATCTTGGAATCTTTTACCTTCCCCTGTGAAAGGCGATCAGAATTTGGATTAATGCCTCATGGAGGCAACATCTTTGCATTGCTATTTTTCTCCAAACTGAAATGGCACTTCCTCTGATCATGTGTTTGAAATTACAGTTTGTCAATCAAGTTCCAAATGTGGCAACTAAACTCAGTGATCTTTATTCAGACTATTCAGACTGGAATCTTTAGTGGCCTCAATTCATTCCCATTTGCTGGAATGGAGCACGGTTTCACCATTATGTTCCTGGGATGTCAGGACTTTATATGAAGAAAGGCTGGATAGACTCGGCTTGTACACGCTAGAATTTAGAAGATTGATGTGGGATCTTATAGAAATTTACAAAATTCTTACGGGGTTGGACAGGCTAGATGCAGGAAGATTGTTCCCGATGTTGGGGAAGTCCAGGACAAGGGGTCACAGTTTAAGGATAAAGGGGAAATCCTTTAGGACCGAGATGAGAAAAACATTTTTCACACAGAGAGTGGTGAGTCTCTGGAACTCTCTGCCACAGAAGGTAGTTGAGGCCAGTTCATTGGCTATATTTAAGAGGGAGTTAGATGTGGCCCTTGTGGCTAAAGGGATCAGGGGGGTATGTAGAGAAGGCAGGTACGGGTTACTGAGTTGGATGATCAGCCATGATCATATTGAATGGCGGTGCAGGCTCGAAGGGCCGAATGGCCTACTCCTGCACCTATTTTCTATGTTTCTATGTTTTTTCCTTACCAAATATCCCAGTCCATTAATTTGGTCAGGCACACATCTTCCCCCGACGTGAAATCTACTGATCTACAATTATAAAGAAAAAGAAAGCAGAATACATTATATTAATTACAAAACATGACTCGTATCATTATTTCCAAGTCACAGTAAGAGTTTTCTGCCATCTGTTATGACCTGCAGACTTGCCTTTCAATGGCTTATGTAATTGGAAACAATTTGGATCTGCTCTGCATAGGGATTAAGACTAATTAAATACTTATGATGTGTCTTGTATCATTTTCCCCCTAGGGTAATTAAACAATCATTGATATTCTTTTGTCTTTGATGTCTGTAAATGGAATAGCTCATTTCTATTGCACTCCAACACTTTGCTATTTTTGTGTATTCCTGTTGGATAGTTGAATCTGTGCTATGTGAGCTGATTGCAAAACAATGTCAGAAACACCATTTTCAGTTTAATACCATATTAAATACAAGTCTTAGTCATGGGACACATAACTTTGTCCATCACATATTTAAAGCAAATAAATGACATTAGTGCTGTAAAATGGCAACTTTTCAGAAGGGCTTAGTTTTCAAGTGCACAAAATGTCCAATTATAAAATAAATCCTAGGTATTTGGTCCCCTTGTATGCAGAATAGGTACCAATAGTTAGGACAACTGAACATTAGATATTATGTTCACAGACTTGAAACGCCACTTTTAGTTTAATACCATCTATATTACTAAAAGTCTGATCTTGACCACTTCCTGTTGTTCTGTATATGGATTTTAGAAAAAACGCTGCCACTTACGGCTGTGATTTTTGGCCGCCTTACTCAGAGTCCCCCTCCGCTGCGCAGGACAAGAGGATTTATCCCATTGATGAAAAATAAATGAGTTATTAGTGTTTGAAAAATGTTGAGATTCTCTCCTGAAGGCCACACCCCTTCCGGAGGGACTATAAAGCCCGGAAGTGTTGAGTGCTTCAATCAGTCTCTTTGATGTCGCAAGATGGGGGAGCGACAGGGTCATGTCTCTCAGTCTGAGCTGTGAATAACACTGAACACATGTCTACTAAACTGTGAGTGGTTTTACTGACCTGTCAGTGCTCTTAATGTGGCTTGAAAATATAGATTGGAAATGCTAAAGCTGTGTTGACATTGGTTTGGAAATGGTAAAGCTGCGTTGCCTTTGGTTTGGAAATGCTAAAGCTGCGTTGCCTTTGGTTTGGAAATGTTAAAGCTGTGTTGCCTTTGGTTTGGAAATGCTAAAGCTGTGTTGCCTTTGGTTTGGAAATGTTAAAGCTGTGTTGCCATTGGTTTGGAAATGCTAAAACTGTGTTGCCTAATTATAGTTGCCATGCCTAATTAAAGTTGCCTTGCCTAATTAAAGTTGCCTTGCCTTCTTATATAATTAAAAGTCTAATCTTGATCACTTCCTGTTTGCTCTTTATATTGATTTTTTTTTTAAACGCTGCCACATACGGCTGTGATTTTTGCCCATCTTACTCAGTCCCTCTCTGCTCATCAGGTGCCGAGGATTTTTCCCATCGATGAAAAATAAAAGTTATTAGTGGTTAAAAAATGTTGAGGTTCTCCCTCCTGTCAATCACACCATGAAGGCCACGCCCCTTCTGGTGAGAGGGGGAGGGACTAGAAAACCCAGAAGTGTGGGCATGGCTCAGTCTCTGCAAGATGGAGGAGGGAGAGGTCACGACTCGCTGTCTTTAGTGGCCTTGTACCCTGCTTGAAATGGTATGAAACAGCACTTGAATTTGGTGGCCTTGCACCCTGCTTGAAGTGGTAAGAAATTGCACTTGACTTTGGTGGCCTTGCACTCTGCTTGAAATGGAATTTCAAGGAATAGCCATTAGTCAATTGCCAGCCCACCAGCCGTGAGTGAGCGGGCTGCCAACACAACAGGCTTGAGTGACTGAGCCGCCAGCCCAAGAATCCATTCGGCCCACAATGTCCATACTAGCCCTCTGGAAACCAGTCCCTTCAGCCCACAACACCCATACTAGCACTCCAGAAAGTCGCCCCTCCCACCGGCCACCAATATCGGAATTGGTGGAGAGGTGGAATTTTGCGTTGGGGGACCAGCCCTCCCATGTGATGCTGGGACCCAACGAGTCCCACAGTCTAGTATTAAATAAAATTCTTAGACATGGGACACATAACTCTTATGTTGGTTTATATGAATTTTTATGTTGAGCTCAGTCCATGATATGGTTCATGCATCTCAAGTATCTTCTGCCAGAAGCTCCTAAATGTCTAATGGTTCCCTTTGAGAATAGATCGGATGAAGCTCTGGCTTGCAAGGCATAGAATCAGAAGAGCAGCATTTTGTAGACGTTGCTTTGGGGGACCTCCAGAGGTAAGTGTTACATTGATAATTGCACTCATAACTTTCAATCTAAGTCGCTAATAAAGAAGCTTCACTAAGAGAACTAAAATTACTTGATCTCTACCACATCTAGGATGAGCTGATAAGGTGATTTGCTTGACAATAAAAAAAACTATTTACATGTGCTAACTTCTCTGCTGTATTTCGCTCTATAACTCAATAGCACTTCATTGGCTGTGGTGTAACATCACACAAGAACACAATCCAACACCTTGTATTATTCTCTTTACAAAGTACACAGGTTGGCCACTTTTCACTCTTCATCACAGTGAGTTGATTGTGGTGCCCATAGAAAACAATAATGCCAAATGCCAAGGAATGTCTATACGGTGGCTACCACTCTGGTATGTTGGCTCATATGTACATGCACATCTTGTTATAAACCTTATTTTAATAGAATCAAGCTTCATTCCTTTAAAGAGAAAACTACATATAACAAACATGTCCAAACTTTGGGTGTCTGCTATGGAGACAAGCTGACATTATAATTATGCAAGGTACACAAAATTGCTGGGGAAACTCAGCGGGTGCAGCAGCATCTATGGAGCGAAGGAAATAGGCGACGCTTCGGGCCGAAACCCTTCTTCAGATTGTGCAATTATGCAATTGCCTGTATGATATTAAATCTTGAAGTACAGAGGGAGAGTAATAGAGTCCACTCCTAAAGTTATGGTTAAATCCATCCTTCGCTTTGGAGTGCATGAATCAGCAAATAATGATCCAGCTCGTCCAAACGGTTTTAACATTTATTCTAAAGGAAAGGAAAATCCCGATATTCTACATGGGAAAGAATGCATCAAGTAAAAGAATACCTTAAAGACTGCATGACCATTTATTGGTAGAAACACAAAAGAAGGGGTGATGTTAAATTAATACTTCTCATCTGGTTTTACTGAGGAGACGATTACGGATGCAACAGAATTGGGACATAGGAGTTGTGATAGTCATGGTCATTCTGCAAGGAAACATTCGGCACAATTTGCCCATGTTGACAAAGATGCCCCATCTACGCTAGTCCCACTTGCCCACATTTGGTCCATATCCCTCTAAACCCTTCCTATCCATCTACCCATCTAAATGTCTTTTAAATATTGTTATAGTACCTGTCTCAACTATCTCCACTGGCAGCTCGTTACAGGAACCCACCCCCATCTGTGTGAAAAACGTTGCCGCTCAGATTCCTATTAAACATTTCCCCTCTCGCGGCATCTCAAGGACGAGTCTCACCCCGGACACTCCTTCCTTTCCCCTCTCCCATCAGGCAAGAGGTACAGAAGTGTGAAACTGCATACTTTTGGATTCAAGAACGGTTTCTTCCCAGCTGTTATCAGGCAACTGACCCACTCTATCACCAAGTAGAGAGTAGTCCTGAGCTACCATCTATCTCATCGGAGACCCTCAGGGATCGTTAATAGGACTTTATTGGACTTTATCTTGCACTAAACTTTATTCCCTTTATTCTGTACCTGCACATTGTGGATCGCTTGATTGTAATTATTTATAGTCTTTTCGCTGATGGGATAGCATGCAACAAAAAGCTTTACACTGTTCCTTGGTACAGGCAAAGCAAGAATTTCATTGTCCTATACAGGGACACATGACAATAAACTCACTTGAACTTGAACTTGAGGTGACAGTAAACTAAACTAAACTAAATCTAAACTGAAGACTTCCAAAAATGGACATCTCACATTTATCTGCATTAAACTCCATTAACTATTCCACAGCCCACTTGCCCAACTGATTAAGATCCTGCTGTAATTTTTCATAACCATCTTCGCTTTCTCTGATATCACCCACTTTAGTGTCAACTACAAACTTACTAATCATGCCTTGTAGTTCTCATCCAAATCCTTGATATAAACCACAAATAACAAATGGCCCAGCACTGATCCCTGAGACCCACCACTAGTCACATGCCTCCAGTCTGAGAAACAACCTTCTGCCATCACCCTCTGCTTCTTTCCATGAAGCCAATTCTCCTTCCAGTAAGCTAGTTTTCCCTGGATCCCTTGCAATCTAATCTTCCAGGCAACCTACCATGCAGAACATCAAATGACATGCAAAAGTCCACTTGTATATCTATGGTCCATTTGCATATCTCATTCTCTGTGAAGTCAGTGGAAATGTCAGTGGCGGCAGACACCTTCCATGTGGTGAAACACGTCTCACAAATCTGATAAGAGTTTTTGAAGAAGTCCTCAAGAAGATTGATGAGAGCGGGGCAATAGACATTCCCTACATGGACATCGTATTTTTTGTCCTTAAGGCCTTTGGTAAGGTCCCATATGGTAGACTTGGCTGGAGGGTTAGATCACATGGAATCATAGACAAGCTAGATAATTAGATTCATAATTGGCTTGTAGGAAGAACTCAAAAGGTTGTTGTGGAGGATGTTTTTTCTAATTCAATGACTGTGACCTGTGAAATGCTGAGGGAGTTGGCTTTTGTCCTCCACTGTTTGTTACATACATTAACGATTTGGATGACAATGCAGTTAACATATTGTACGGATGACACCAAAATAGGTGGCATAGTATCCAGTGAGGAAGGTTATCCTATGGAATTGAACTTTGACAAGTGCCAGACGTTGCACTTTGGTATGTTTAACCAAGGCAAGTGTTGCAGAACAGAGAGGTCTGCGAGTGCACATGCATGGTTCCTTGAAAGTTGTGATTTAGGTGCACAGTGTGGTGAAGAAAACGTTTACATTCATTGGGAAGGGTTATGCAGCTGTACAAGTTGTTGGTGAAACTACACTTGCAGTATTGTGTGCTGTTCTGGTCGCCAGATGGAGGAAGGATGTCATTAAGTTGGAACGATGCAGAAGACATTCACTAGGATTTTACCAGGACTTGTATGCTTGAGTTAGAGGGAGAGGCTAGATAGGCCAGGACATATTTCCTTGGAGCGTAGATCGCTGAGAGGTGACCTTATTGAGATGAAAATGGCCGTGAGGGGCATGGATTAAGTGAATGCTCACAGTTTTTCACTCAGGATAGAGGATTCTAAAACCAGAAGGCAGAGGCTTAAATTGAGAGGGAAGACCTTTAAGAGGGAGCTACTTTATACTTAGGAGTTAGTTCATGTCTGGAGGAGCTACCAGAGGAAGATATAGAAGCTGATACAATTATTGACAGGAAGGGTTTCGAGGGCCATGGGCCAAACACTGGCAAATGGCCCAATATGCCCACTTGGTCAATGTGGACAGGATAGATCGAAGGGTCTGTTCCTGTGCTATGATTTTATGATGAGACTTGAGACTCCAAAACCAGGTGACTGTTCTACATTTACTACATCTATAAACAGGTTTGCTGGTTTTCTCAATGCTTTACACCTCGATTTAAGAATTTAGTGCAACAGAGTATTGTGAGCAACAGACTGTGCCTCATTACTCAGAAAGTCTAGTATGTAGCTTTTAAAATACCCGTCACTTCTCAGTCTCTTCACATTTTCTATGACCTTTCAAGTAACCTGCCCACTTCTTCCCTTTTTAATGCAAAATCTTTGAGTTTTGGTTATAGCAGAAGTCAGACAGATGGTATGTCATGCAAATTACACTGAAAATGGCAGCAGAAATAGATCACAGACCCAAAAGGGAAAGCAACAAACAGCACCTTTTTATGGTCTTGTAGGCTTCAATTTCAATCACTTGGCTTATTACTATATAATTGTCCAAAACAATGGCATCTAAAGTGCACTGAAATTAATCCTGCTGACCTGTTTGTGACAACTTGGATTTAAAATACACATCATGTGGATTTAAGATATACATCAAACCTGAAATCATAGTCATAGAGTGATACATGGTAGAAACAGGCCCTTTGGCCCAACTTGCCCACACCGACCAAAATGTCCCAGCTACACTTGCCCACCTGCCTGTGTTTGGCCCATATCTCTCCAAAACTGTCCTATCCATGCACCTGTCTAACTGTTTCTTAAACATTGGGATAGTCCCAGCCTCAACTACCTCCTCTGGCAGCTTGTTCCATACACCCACCACCCTATGTGTGAAAAAGTTACCCCTCAAATTCCTATTAAATCTTTTCCCCTTCACCTTAAAGCTATGTCCTCTGGTCCTCGATTCACCTACTCTGGGCATGAGACTCTGTGCATCTACCCAATCTGTTCCTCTCATGATTTTATACACCTCTATAAGATAACCCCTCATCCTCCTGCACTCCAAGGAAAAGGGACCCAGCATACTCAACCTCTCCCTATAGCTCAGGCACATGTAAGATTGTTTGTGGACCAATCCACAAAATGCACAAATTGAACTGAGACTTATAAGGTACTAGATAGACCAAGTGGGACCCATTGGGTCCCATGTTCACACGGGAGGGCTGGTCCCCCGACGCAATATTCCACCTCTCCACCAATTCCAATATTGGTGGCCAGTGGGGGGGCTTTCTGGAGCGCTGGTATGGGTTCTTGGGGTGGCAGCTCAGTCCCTCAAGCCTGATCTGCTGGCAGCTCACTCACGGCTGGTGGGCTGCAGTTGACTCGTGGCTATTCCTTGAAATTCCATTTCAAGCAGAGTGCAAGGCCACCAAACTCAAATCCATTTTCCTACCATTTCAAGCAGAGTGCAAGGCCACCAAATACAAGTGCAGTTTCTTACCACTTGGAGCAGGGTGCAAGGCCACCAAATTCAAGTGCATTTTCCAACCACTTCAAACAGGGTGCAAGGCCACCAAATTCAAGTCCAGTTTCATTCCACTTCAAGCAGGGTGCAAGGCCACCAAATTCAAATGCAGCTTCATACCACTTCATGCAGGGTGAAACCACCATAAAACCACACAAAACACCAAACTCACAGTTCAGTAGACATTCAGTGTGTTCAGTTGATTCACAGCTCAAGAGTCGTGACCTCTCCCTCCCCCATCATGCAGAGACTGAGCCACACCCACACTTCTGGTGTTTAGAAATTTTTGCAAAGTAATTAAAAAGAAATATCTGAAATATCGCATTTACATAAGTATGCAGACCCTTTACTCAGTACTTTGCTGAGGCACCTTTGGCAGTGATTACAGCTTCAAGTCTTCTTGGGTATGACGCTACACCTGTATTTGGATAATTTCTCCCATTCTTCTCTGCTAATCCTCTCAAGCTCTGTCAGGTTGGATGGGGAGTGTCGATGCACAGCTATTTTCAGGTCCCTCCAGAGATATTCGATTGGGTTCAAGTCCTGGGCTCTGGCCGGGCCACTCAAGGACATTCACAGACTTGTCACAAAGCCCTTCCTGCATTGTCTTAGCTGTGTGCTTAGGGTTGTTGTCCTGTTGGAAGGTGAACCTCTGCCCCAGTCTGAGGTCCAGAATGCTCTGGAGCAGGTTTTCATCAAGGATCTCTCTGTACTTTGCTCTGTTCATCTTTCCCCCAATCCTGATTAATCTCCCCATTTCAGCTGCTGAAAAACATCCCCTCAGCATGATGCTGCCACCACCATGCTTCACCGTAGGTATGGTATTGGCCAGGTGATGAGCGGTGCCTGGTTTCCTCCAGACGTGACGCTTGGCATTCAGGCCAAAGAACTCAATCTCGGTTTCATCAGACCAGAGAATCTTGTTTCTCATGGTCTGAGAGTCCATTAGGTGCCTTTTGGCAAACTCCAAGCGGGCTGTCATGTGCTTTTTACTGAGGAGTGGCTTCTGTCTGGCCACTCTACCATAAAGGCCTGATTGGTGGAGTGCTGCAGATATTGTTGTCCTTCTGGAAGGTTCTCCCATTTCCACAGAAGAACTCTGGAGCTCTGTCAGAGTGACCCTCGGGTTCTTGGTCACCTCCCTGACCAAGGCCCTTCTCCCACAATTGCTCAGTTTGGCCGGGCGGCCAGCTCTATGAAGAGTCCTGGTGGTTCCAAAGTTCTTCCATGTCATAATGACGGAGGCCGCTGTGCTGTTCGGGACCTGCAATGCTGTAGAAATAGTTTTATACCATTCCCCTGATCTGTGTCTCAACATAATCCTGTCTCGGAGGTATACGGACAATTTTGCTAAATTTTGTGTCATAGCAAAGGGTCTGAATACTTTTGTAAATGTGATATCTCAGTTATTTCTTTTTTATTACTTTGCAAAAATTTCTAAACACCTGTTTTCGTTTCATCCTTCTGGGGTATTGTGTGTAGATTGTTGATAAATAAAATGAATTAAATCAATTTTAAAATAAGGCTGTAACACAACAAAATGTGGAAAAAGTGAAGAGGTCTGAATACTTTCTGAATGCACTGTATTACAGGTGTATGGCCTTTGTTGCTGAGCAGCCAGCATTGGCTTGACTAAGAGGTGACATTGTGGTACCTGCACTGAGAAAGCATCATGACCACTGGCAACTTCCTGGGCACTGACCTATGTCATTAACTGTTTAAGAAGGAACTGCAGATGCTGGAAAATCGAAGGTACACAAAAAAGCTGGAGAAACTCAGCGGATGCAGCAGCATCTATGGAGTGAAGGAAATAGGCAACGTTTCGGGCCGAAACCCTTCTTCAGACTTGTGTACCTTCGATTTTCCAGCATCTGCAGTTCCTTCTTAAACAGTCTGAAGAAGGGTTTCGGCCCGAAACGTTGCCTATTTCCTTCGCTCCATAGATGCTGCTGCACCCGCTGAGTTTCTCCAGCTTTTTTGTGTACCTATGTCATTAACTGTGTGCCAGTAACACAAGAGTCAGATATTGTAAAAATCTAATCTTTTTTGTTGAGGTGCATCGCGGAGCTGCAGGTTCAACCTGAAAAAAACATTCTGTGGCACCTTGACTGTCGGTGAAGTGTAGTATCCTCACAAAGTAGGTATGTTGCAAAACTTACCTTCAGCGGCGCTGCAGTTCTGTCACTGCCCGTGTGCGCGACTTTGGCGCCTTTGAGAGGGGTGCGGGTTTAAAACGCCGTTTCCTCCAGGCTGTTGAAATCGATGTTGTTCAGCTTGTTTAGTTGCTATATTGTAAATTCTTGTGTGTATGTTATTTGGATACTTTGGCTATTTAAAAATGTCGATCTTTTCTTAAGAAATGGATAGATGTTTAGATCTAGTAATTGAATTATGTAATTAGCTACAATTGGGTAACTAACTAATTATATGCTTTAATTTCAGGTCATCCAAGTAAGATTGTTTCATATTTGTTTCAGAATGCTTCAATCTATAATAACTGAAAATTTATTGCAGTTCTCTTAATTTTTATGAAAGTTATGGGCTTTTGACTGTCCTCGATCACAGCTTTTGTGTTAAGTCAATGGAAAAACAATAGGGAACAAAATGCTAATTTCCGAGTATGAAAATGGCCATAACATTTTTAATACTGAAGCTATGAAAGTGAATTAGGTGTCAAATTAAACTTCTTTTTATGCTTTATCTGATGGGATAAATTGCTGACTTGATTTTTTTAATCTCAAAATTTTGTAACATTGCTACACAAAGCAGTGTAGTCGCTTGTCTCTTGCAGGAGGGAATGAAATGAATTTAGCTTTTTCTGACCAGAGAGCCTCAGCAACCACTCCTATGCTACACTGGACAACTGACTACAAGGCATTGCTGGTATCTCCAGCACAAACTAGAGGAGATCCAAAGGCATTAAAATTAATTGTTACAGTTGCTTAAATAAACCTTACCAAAATGCTTCTTAGAAAGGGAGCCTCATTTGTTTTGTTTAGTTTAGTTTAGTTTAGTTTAGGGATGCAGCGTGGAAACAGGCCCTTCGGTCCACCGAGTCCACGCTGACCAGTGATCCAAAGTACACTAGTTCCATCCTACACACTTACAGAAGCCAATTAATCCACAAACCCGCATGACTTTGTAATCCGGAGCACCAGAGAAGACCAACGAGAGAACATGCAAACTCCGTACTGACAGTACTTGAGGTCAAGATGGTTCACTACGCCACTGTGGCACTCACAGGGAAGCACCAATGTCTCACATTTTGTTCCTTGGCTACTTACTGCCAGTGCGTTCTGAATACACATGGCCTCCTACTTAAGAGTTCTTCTCCCCCCCCCCCCTCTCAGCGGGACTTTGAACGTCTCCAAGTCATTTACACCAAGTATCAGTCTGCCTACTAACCTCTGGGAGTAACTGATCTTTTTAAATGCCTTTGGATTATCAAAAAGATCCCCACAGCAATTACCACACCTTATATTGTAATCTTTTGAGACTTGCTTACAATTATAAAGTCTTTGTTGGTTGTAGTCTGCGGTATGTTTTCTAATTTTACTTTCAATATTTTTGTTAATATATTCTATTGCACTGTTCCTTCTTCCATTTCCTTTTTGTTACAGTTTGGCTCAGTGGTGATATTATTGTTTGTAATAATTTGTCATTTGGAAGGTTTTGGGTTCAATTTGCTTCAGAGCAGATATACGGTATATTGCATTGTTGAGTGCTATTATAATATAATGTTAAACCTTGGTCTTGCACAGTAAAATTGGAGAGTAGGCAATTCTCCTCATTTTAGGACTAACCTTGTTCCCTGGCACAATACTTCCAAAAACTTCCGGAAACTCTTCCAGTACACCGAGTGCATGGGTCGACCAGATTTTGGACTTTGAATAATGGCTCAAAAAATGGCGGAGCTAGCATGTGTAATATATGCAAGAAGAATTTAGCTGTGCCGTTGCATATGTGACAAATAAAGTACCTTTGAACCATCGATGGTAGGGAAAGTTTTTCAATCCAATGAGCGAGCTCACAGTACTTCTCCTCAGGGGGAATGGTGCCCGGACCCACAGACTGTAGGATCCAGTTGTCGTAAGTAGGAGATCCCGTCAAGCTTTTGCAGTTGAAGGATGTTGAGACTCGATGTTTAATTGCTGTTTTACTGCTGTTTGATTGGAGTTTTATTGTTGCTTTAATAAATGTTTTTCCTCCCATTCATTTGATATTGCTTAAACATTCTTTCTCCATCATTGATCTGGATCTCTGAAACCTGCTCGTATCTTGTCATGGTATGGATAGACGATTGTGTAGGAAGGAACTGCTGGTTTACGCCAAAGAAAGACACGCTGGAGTAACTCAGCAGGTCAGGCAGTAAAGGAATAGGTAATGTTTCGGGTTGAGACCCTTCTTCAGACTGGATAGATCGTCTGGCTAACAGGACAAGGGATTGCATAGAATTTAGTTATTATCTAGTTGGCAAGATGTAATGAGGGTCGCATCACGGATCAATAGAGGGCTTCAACTTTTTATAATTTATCTAATCGACTTGAACGGAATTACCAAAGGTATGGTTGCTAAATTTGCTGATGGGTTAAGTAAGTGGAGAAATATTTGGCAAATGGAGTACAATGCAGGAAAATTAGAAATTGTCCATTTTGGCCGGAAATTCTCTTAAATAGCATATTTTCAAAAATGGTGAGAGACGTGAGAATTCTGAGATGCAAAGAGATTTAGGATTATTTAGACTTTAGAGATAGAGTGTGGAAACAGACCTTTTGGCCCACCAATTCCGCGCCAACAAGCAATCCCCATACATTAACGCTGTCCTACACGCTGGGGACAATTTTAACAATATTTTACTGATGCCAATTGACCGACAAACCTGTACGTCTTTGGAGTGTGGGAGGAAACCGGAGCACCCAGAGAAAACCCACACAGCCCCAGGGAGCATGTACAAATTCCGTACAGATAGCGCCCGTAGTCAGGATCGAACCCGCATCTCTGACGCTGTAATGCAGCAACTCAACCACTGCGTCACTGTGCTGTACAAGTGCCTATTCCCAAAGGACTGGTGTGCAAGCAATTAAGAAAACTGTCAGAATGCTATTGTTTACAGCTTGAGGAATAGCAACAAAAGCAAGGAGATTATGTATCATTTATAAAGGACATTGGTAATACTTAACCTGGAGTGCTTTGTACATTTGTTCTATTCTTGTTTATTGAGGAAGGATGGATATGCATTGGCAGTAACCCAGACATTTTACAATACAAAATGTTTGTAATGGGAAAGTTTTCTTATAAGAAAGGGATGGATAGCCTAGACATGGATCAGCTGGGCACAAGAATGCTGCAATTTTGAGCAAAAATATAAAGTGCTAGAATAACTCTGTGAGTTAGGCAGCATCCCAGGACGACGGTTAGCTGATGTTTCAGGTTAGGACCCTTTTTTTGAAGAAGAAATGTCACTTATCCATGTCCTCCAGAGATGCTGTGTTAATCCAGCACTTTATATATTTTGCTCTGGATCAGTTTTGATGAGTAAGAGGGATTGTGACTGAAACATATAGAATCCTGACGATTTTTGACAAGGTGTACGGAAACTTAAGACTTTTGCCTTCCATCACAGTGAGGAGGTGCCTGGTGAACTCACTGGTGGATGTTAATTTGTGTTTATTGTGTCATTTTTACTATATGTAGGGCTGCAAGGCAACAAAATTTCGATCAGACCGCTAGGTCTGAATAACAATAAAGGCTACTTTGACTATGGAAAGTATTTACTCTTGTATCAGAATACAGAACTAGTAATTCACTATTTCACCATAACCAGTCACTGATTTAAAAGGGAAATGAGATGTCAGAGGACAGTGAGACTTTGAAATCCCTTTCTTCATTGGCCAGAGGTTTTACCATGGGAGGACAGGATAGTGGAGGGAGGTCACAATCAGCTCAGCCGTGATCTTATTAAAATAGCAGAGAAATATTGGAAGACTGAGAGGCCTCCCCTGCTCCTAATTGGTATATTTATATTTTTGTATGTCTAAGGTTGCTTATTAAGCTACTTACCATATATGCTCTGATCAAGGTCTTATGCATTTCTCCATAGTATTAACGAAAATAAACAACATCATGCAACTAATAATGTCGCTCTGAAAAGAGAACTGTCTACACCTACACAATTTGACGTCACATTTCACAGATTCTATGTAGCTGAACTGGAAAAACGATCCATCGTATGTTCAGCTATTTTGTTATTTCATAAACCTCTATCAATGTACTCATAAATCTATGCATTTTCAAAATAGATTGACTAAATTAGATTATGGACATTATTAAATAGTGGAAAAGGTTGTCTAAATTGCTTACCTATAATATTTTAGTGAAAAGCATACAATGATCTTGACAATTGGTGTATTTTTCTTTGATATTTGGAGAGTAGGTTTGGTTTTCCAATGTACATTTCCATACAACTGGGATCTTGTTGTTTGGAATATCGTGGTACTGCCTTTTCAGATTACTGATCTAGTCTTGAAGTTTCAATTGATCCTTGTATCAATTTACAACTGGTTATAATTATAAACCATATTAGGACCCTATGCTTTTCAGATTAATTCCCAATTCTTAAAACCACGTTCCTTCAATACCAAATGACAAATGAAGATCTTGAATTTCTTCCAGTGTTAATTATTTGGAATTATGCAGAATGGCTTGATGAGCTGTTGTATTGAAGAACATTATTATGACCACTGCAGCTGAAAATTTATTTAGATTAGGTGCTAGGAAACTAGAAGCTAGTTATTGTTGGCTAATTCTTCAGAATGGCATATTTCTATAAAGTGAGACACGGTTGAAATTATTGTACTATCTTTGAGATGACCATTAATTACAATAAACAATCTGATATGCTATGCGATGGTATGTCATTTATTTCAACAGAAATGGTGTCTAGACAAAAATCTTTTAACACTAGCAGTAAAATTATTAAAACATGTTTTGAACAATACTGTATTTACATTGAATGTGATTTTTCTTCACTTCATTCCAACATTTTTTTTACAGTTTACAGCTATCTGATAGTGACAGTAAAAACACCGCAGAACAGTCACCTGGGATAAAAATAACTCGGATCTACAAGCTTCAGATCTAGAACGTTGAAATGATATGCTGAATCTATTTACTACAGTTATTCCACACAAAATCTGTGTAAAAACCTATGTAGAAAAAACACCTGATGATAACAGTCGTTGACCAAGTATGAGAGGTATGGAACAATGTACAGGTAGATATGTGTCACTCGAGAGAGAGTACCTAACTCTGAGTCTTACCCACTCCCACCCACTCCAGATGAACTATTTCCATCCCATCATGAAAATGGCCTCCACAGTATTCTATGTTACATAAGGCAAGAGTGAAGGTGCATTTAATTCCAATATGATTCTAAAACCACCTGTACTGTGTGTGAAACAGCCAGGCTTCCTTAGTGACAACTTTCCTTAAACGTTTCATTTTCAAATGACTTCACCTGCTCTGGAGGTGTATATATGGAGGGACATAAAGCGGATATTAATGTATTTCATACATTAAATAACATAGAAATTTAAATTAGCAATGTACTTTGTCACACAACACTATATGGGTAAAATGATCAGCACTCATGAGAAGGCTATTTACAAAGTAAAACATATTTATGTTGGATTGCGATAATATAATCGACAGCTAAAAAATCTGTGCAGATCTTCTTAATTTGAAAATGATAGCACTACATTTGTAGTGACAGTATTTTAATTTGGAGAGAAAAAAAGAACTAATGAATGTTGCCTTAAATAATTATTCTGGCTTGATGTACGGGGTGTTCCTGATGGATATTTATCCCATTGTCTTAAATGAATGGCTAGACAGCACCATTATTAAATAAAATTCAAGAAATATCAAATTAGAAAGCTAAATTTTCTCTGATATTAAGTTATGGAAAATAATACTTTTTAAGATACTGATTTCCCCCTTTGGTATTACAACTATCATTGCCTGAATTTGTAGCAGTTCTAAATACTGAGCATACATATTGTGCTTCACCACACTGGGCATGTACCTGAATATTGGATAACACCCTTCTGCGGGAATCCGCTCACCTATTAAGAAATGTTAACTCGTTTTGCTTGGCAGAAACTGGGGAAAGCCAGAATTAAAACAGCTGCTTGAGTTATTAGTCACTGGTCAGTGGATGGTGCGTGTTATAGTGGGGAGATAAGTGGGTACACAGCTGACTCAACCTCAAAAATATTTATGCAAAGAATTTCTTCAAAGCACCACATGTTTAATTTTACAGACCACCTAGCTGCAGAGAGTGATGCTAGTTCCCAAAGAACAAATCCTGCGAACAAGAAATGGAGGCCTGCAAGATTTTTTGCCAATGTTTCTTTATGGAGCAGGAAGGACGTGAGCAAAGGTTATACTGATTCCATCCCTTTTCTTGCTGCACCTCAATCACATGTTCCCAATTCAGACTATAGAGGGTTTGTTGCGTGTGGTCCCCAAGTTAGCTAAGCCTCATAGGCCTGGTACCAGGAGAGAAGATTTTAAATAAAGCTCTGGTGGTAACATGGATGGGTCCTACTGTAACTCCCCAATGAACTGGAAATGGAGTACAGTTTCCACCAAATCCCAACAAGGAAAATAAAATTATGTTGGAATAAGAAACAAATTATTCAAAGCTCTAAGCAAGTTAATCAGCATTCAAATTAATTAATTGATTAATAATTCAGGTGATGATGGCATAATGGCGAAGCCATTTTATAAGACAACACGGGACTACAGAGGAAGAAGCTCTGGAACGCTGAGGAGCTTGAATGTGTTAAACATTCTTTACCATGTGCTGAATGGACCATGTATCTATTTTTATTTCTACTAACTGTTATTTCTGCAAGGGGATATATGTATGTGCATCTCGTTATCGCTGCATGTTGACTATAAATGAATTGGAATGTGAATTACTGTTCCAGAAACTAACTGGTGCATATGTAATCATCTGGCCATATGTAGCATATGTCTATTCAGTATAATTACAGCACCTGTATCTGTACAGTATCTATAGTACAGTAACCACCCAAGTCTTTCAAAAAGAATGGATAAAGCTGAGGTAAAACTCCCCACCTTCTTTCTGAGCTACTGCAGAGACTGTGGAAAATTAAACGAAATAAAGTTCTGATAAAGGGCTATTGACCTGAAGCATTAATTCTGTTTCTCTCTCCATAGCTGCTGCCTGATTCACTTAGTAATTCCAGGGTTTTCTATTTGTAGTATAGGAGAGTCCTGCCTCTTAAACAACAATGAATTTCCTTTAAGTATAAGAGGCCTGTTCTCCCTCACAAACTATTTCAGTAGTTCAGGTGGGAGCCCTATCCAATGTTAAATATTCAGAAATATTTATGCATGTTTGAGCATTAAAAAATATATAATCATGATGGGTGAAGCAAAACTACAGCTAAGCTTTCAGATTTAAAAACATATTTTGGTAGAAAAACTACTTATTTGGGAAGATGGTGGAATTTAAAATTATAAATATCAAAGATTTAAAAACTCTGTAAAGGTGGATAAAATGTTGGAAATTATATTTTTAGAAGGGCATGTTTTCAAATAAATAAAAACCTTGCCAGTTTACTCTGAATGTTATCTAATCCACTGTCAAGTAGACCTTTTAAATGTTGGAAGCACAGGAATTTAAAAAAAAATGGCATAACTTAATTCCAATTCACTTAAATCGATGACTACACATAATATATTAAATGAGGTTTCTGGCCATGCAATTGGACAATTCACTAATAAGAGCTATACTTAACTATACATGCCAAAATCTTACAATTATTTACATGCATGAAGAAAAACGTCTTAAAAACATCAACAAGGGCAAAATGTCACGGAATAAATGTTATCTGTTTCAGAATCAATTTGGAATAAAACAAGGCACCTTTGGATTATGAATGAAAATACCTACTCTGACTTTTATAGGTAACGTCAACAATATACAATGAACTGAAATGAGGTTGTCTGTGCAGTTTAATACAAGAACACTTGGGAGATAAATAATGTCTCCTGTTAATCTCCTGATAAACTGTGTTTGTAACATGGTTCAGAATAGCAACAAAAATGTTTACATAATCAGTTATGCAAATATGAAAATAGTTTACTGCTATATTATGGATACTAAGCTTAACTTTCCTGAAGCATTAAAGAAAAAATGCTGCTGGAACACTGGTTTGAAATGCATGGATCATGGATTGTTACAGTTCATATTTCCATTATTTGGAAACTGGAAGTGATATCTAGCAATAACAACTGTTAAAACATACCTAGCTGCATCAGAAAAACAAAAACAAACTTATAACAAGGTGAAAACCGACAATTGCTAAACTGTGTCAGGATAAAGGGATATTTGCTTATCATTTATGATCATTTAAATTAAAATTGAAATGCACACAACATGTTCTAAGAATGGTTAGAATTGCCCAGCTGCAACCACCAAGCTTATGAACTGAACAATATTGGCAGTTACTTGAAGTAGCTTTGGGTAGAATCAGCATTGTCTGAACACAAAATGTAAATTAAACTCCCTGTATTTTAAGGTTTAATCGTCAGAGAAGTGTCTCATTATTTTCTGTTAATCTAATTGGCTTTCTGATGTCTCCCTTTCCAACTTTCGATGACCAGTGGTCTACACCTGCAACTTCTGGCTTTGTGTAAGACTATTGTCTAATACAGACTATTGTCCACAATAGGATGAAATGGTTGTTTTACACACCAATAACAAGAAGAAGAACAATATACTGTATATGTAGCACCTTTAAAATTGTAAACCATCCCAGGGAGCAATTATTTGACACCAAGCACACAAAGACATATTAGGGGAATGAATGACCAAAACCTTGGTCAGAGGTAGGCTTTCAGGACTGTTAAAGACAAAAAAAGGAGGTAGCTAGGTGGAGGGATTTGGAACAGGAGGTGGTGAGATTAAGGACTAGGCAGGTGAGGACATGGCTGTTTATGGTGATGAATTAAAATAGGGAATCCCCATTAGATTAGATCTCGTAGTGCAGAGGTCTAAAGATTATAGGGCTGGGAAAGGTTATAGAGATTGAGAGGATCAAAGTCAAGAAAAGTTTTGAAAATAGGTGTGAATTAAAAAAACAAAACGTGGTACCACTTAACTGGAAACCAAGGTAGCAGGCAGAGCAGTGAATGATAAAAGGATCTGGGGCACATTAGGACATAGGAGGCAGTATTTTGGAAAAAGCTCGAGCTGTGGTCAGAGGTGGTCAGAAGTTCCCCGAATTGCAGGTGATTAAGTTACAAAGATTTACTTGAAAGCTTCAGGTGGAGATAAGCTGGAATTGGGTTACACAACTAGACTGGAAATAGACAGTCTCCGTTACGATGCACATTTGTAGTCTGAAGCTCATCTTGGATCACTGTGGCACGCGCTATTTTAATTCAGGACGTTGTAAGGCAGAAGGATGTAACCAGTGATGAGGGAATGGCATTAATGATGGATTCTGAAGACAATGGGCTTGGTCTTCCTATTTCTTGGAGACTTATGCTGATTACGTAGTGTGCAATCATACAATTTCGGAACAGTGAAAGGACAGAGGGAGGTAATGGAGAGGGAGTAAGTTAAGATATATACACAGTTCTGGAGTAACTCAGTGGGTCAGACAATATCTTTAGAACTCATGAATAGGCGACGTTTCAGGTCATGTCCCTTCTTCAGAGGGGGGGGGTATGGAGAACTGGACAGACATGACTGTCACACAAAATGCTGTGTTTCAGAAATGCATTGAGATTTTTTTTAGCAAAAAAATGGAAAAGGGAATATTTAGCTGTATGACGACAGCAGTAATCTTTGCTACAACTGGTTTTGCTATTTCATTCATAGCTTCTGGAAAATATATTTTTTTCTCCACAGAAAATTGCATTGTTCTTACAGGTCCCCCGGCTCGGTATATCCCCAAACATTCTCCAATCAATTAATTATTTCAATTCACTCTTGTTATCTAGCTTAGAAAGTTAATTTCCCTGCTTTCGGTGAATTAGAGTACCAAAAGTATATTGGCTGAATTGGGCTGATCAGTGTATTCAGTTTTCACCAGATTGTATTCACCAAAATAAAAAGTGTACAGAAAATTTCAAGAAAAGGCATTGCCTCTTTCCTGTGTTAAATCTTCTCGTCAGTAAGAAATGTGAAGCAGAAACTTTATGCACAAGTGTAAGTCTCAATCAGATGTCAGTTAATAGTTAATCTAATTTGGGAAATAACTAGCAGTGAGAGAGAAAGAGAAAGAGAGTGTGAGTGAGAGAGGTAGAGAAGGAGAGATAGAAAGAAGAGATAGCGAAGAGAGATAGAGGAGAAAGGGAAAGAGAGAGTGAGAGAGAGGGTTAGCGAGAAGAGGAAATTCCACAGGGAGATTTGGAATGTCACTGTCTCTGTGACAGAATGCAGTGGTGGAACCATGAAGCCTTTTACTCAATGCAAAAGAATGTCTCTAGGGTCATAATAAAACCAAAAAACAAAAACAAAATAATATTAAAGTTCGTGATTAAAAAATATATATTTTCAAAAGGTTTACATACAGTATTTCAGATTCAGTGGCCCACGCATTCACATCCCTACACTTAAGTGTTAAACCTAGTCTCAAAGCAGAAGTTTCATTAACAATGATAATTATAGTTGAAAATTAGAGTTAAAAATTGAAACATTAGTGAATATGAATACCAAGAGCCTAATTTACAAAATCCACTATTGGTCACTCTGCACAACTCTCGATCGTGGCCGCTGCTGTGGCAAGTGTTGCCATTCAATATTTGTTTGGGTTGGGAAGGGACAAAGCCTGACCTCTATCTCATTGAATATCGTGTCCTTGATTTTTAAACACAATTGTGTAATGCATCAGGTGTGAGAGCAAAGAGCCCAATGACGGACACAGTGCAAGTGGCAGTTTTGACCATCACGCTTCTACATCAGCAATAACAATAGATCTTCCCTGCTCAAAAGGCACCTTCAAAGGAGTGCCAGAGGTGTCTTACAAATTCAATTTACATAAATTACACTTCAATTCTTTTTTTTTCTTTTTTCTAAGTACAAAGAAGGTGATATTGCTCAAGTGTGAAAATCTAACTGACTAATATCTTAAAAGTTCCGGTCAGGTTCTGCAGAAGGCAAAATGGGAATGTTGTAACCAGATTCTTTGTACAAGGCAAACATAGAGTTCCAGTATAATAATGAATTAAAACAGAGGATGCAGGAGTACATTTTACAGTGTGCAGATATTAGATGAGAAACCATCTTTAATGTTACTGAGTCATGTTGAACATTCAGAAGATTTCCTGAGTTGGTGTGTGACATGAGCCACTGAACGTGTTGAAAGATATAACTGAGTTTTTTTGTAGGGTCCTTCAAGGTAAAATGAGATGCTGGCTGACATTCTTTTTTGAGAATGAAGGCCAAACTCCTTACAACAATAATTAATAATCATAACAAAATAACAGCGTCATTATCACTGTCATGTTCCCTGCACAAGCAAGGTATAGCACCAATGAGAGGATAAACCTCGGCTGTTGTGAGGAGTAATACCTGGACAGAGCATTGCTGCTGATTAAGACTGTTGTAGTGTGCATCAAAGAGAAAAGCATCAACAGATGAATGTTGTCTGCATCCTGATCGTGAACCTCCTGCTTATTTAAAAAAAAAACAACAAAAAAAGGGAAGAACGAATCAGTCACTGGGTGCAGTCTTTCCTAGGCTGTTCATCAGTTGTACATTTATCAGCCATTTCCTGGCAGAAATCTACCGTCACAGTTTGACTGCACTGTTCAAAAGAGGGCCTCTTCTCCAAGCACGTTCCTTGGTCAAGCAGCCTCTGCATATTTCCCGCTGTGCATACTTCTGCATTGTGGCCGCACGGCCACTGGTCTTGATGATGGGATCCTGCTTGCTCTGAGCAACATTGCACACCATCTCCAGTGCACTGCGTTTTCTGAAACTTCCGCTCCAATCCATCAGGGGGCGAGATGGTGCTACCCGTAGCTGCAGGCTCATCCACTGGCCGAAAGACTGGACAAAATGTCTGCATTTGTTCCGGGCTTAATTGGACATCTCCACACACTTCTTGGCAAAGGCATGAGAAGTTATCCCACAGTTCTCCCATGCAAGCATTCAGCTGGTTCCTTTCTGTCAGCAACTTTTCTTTTTCACAAAGCTGTGTAAAAATACAGAAAAGGTCTGGTTATAGACCATAGTGTGTTTAACAACATGTACTCATGATCTTTCTTTTATAATATTGAATAAAACTGTATAATATCACCATGTAAAATGTGACCTCTGATCAATGTCTGCAATCTGAGATCCAATGCAGACAATTCAATTTGGTTTGATGTCTTAAAAACAAGAATACATTCAGACTGAAGAACCAGGTTCCATGTTACTCATTATTACTCAAATGGGTGGCTTTAATCTACTTTGGACAGGATTTCCCCCCCATTCAGCAGTATCTTTTAATATAGAGTAACCATTGATTTATCAGGAGTTGCAACATGATGATAAAAAACTGGAGGGAAATAAATCAGTATATTAATCAATAAACTGGTGTATTGCCATTATAAGCAGCAGAATAGTTTCACAGCTTGGACAGCTGAACCATCTGAATACTTCTCCATTGCAACTACAAGGGTGTAATTAAAACAAAATAGTGAAGTTTTATTGAATAGAAAAATTAAGTTATCGAGGACCAACAGGGTTTGTCTTGCATTTGCTTCAATAACTTGGCCGATCATTTTAAGGATATTTTTACAACATGTTCATAACCCCTATTTTTGATTTCTTTCATATTTCCAGGCCACTCGAAGTTCTGACACATCTAGGTCAGAAAACTGTTCAGCTGCCTCCAATTCCTCCTTGTAGTATAGATTAGGATTGTTATGGTTCTTAATAAAACATTAGTGTATATATAACAATAATAAACCTACCTCATTTGAACAGATAGTTTCAGAGATACTTAACTGGCCAGTAAATGCAGTTCAATTATATATTTATTGGCAAAGTCGGTATGACCATTATACTGATTGATTGCCATCGTAGTAAATTATTGCTGTTGACATTCTTATATTGTTTAATAGACTTTGTATACTGATGAATGTTTAACTTTTTATCTGCCATTCAATAGTTTGAGGTTGTCGTTAATGCAATGGAACTGAACAAAAACAGGGTTCACTGTGATCATCTTGAGGTCAATTTTACTTCGGAGTCACGTGAGTGACTACGTGAAGAACCCGTCCAGCACGCATGGGCGACATTAGCGTTCACGCAGTGCAACAGCGACGCAGAGGGAGTACAGACGCTCCCGCTACAGCTTAAAAAAGACGGACCGTCAGGTAAGTTTATTCTGAGGTCGTTTTGTCCGAAAAATAAGTGTTTTGTTTTGTCTCACCAGGATCATGAGCAAAACAAGACAAGCCAAGAAGTCCTCCCCCCGTTCGACTCCAACGGAGGAGCGTTCCATCAGTGGGGGGCAAGAGGCGGTAGGACCGCTAACCCAGCGGTCCGCCATCCCCGACACCGTGCCGAGACCAGTCCTGCTAGCGCAGCCTGAGCAGCGGGCTGGATGTGAAGCAGCACGGAAGACCAACCGGCCGGTGGTATCCGATTCTTCGGACGGGGACGTCTCACCGCCCGCGCGGGGCAGAGACAGCCGCCTGAGCCGCTTGGAGCGGCTCGTGGAACAAATGCTCCAGCGAGACTTGCTTCGTGAGGAGCAGTCTCGCAAAGGGAGTTCAGGCACTCCCACCACAGTGCCTCACAACGCACTGGCCATCGCTTCCCCCTCATCCGAGGGCAGCTTTGGCGACCAGGGCTGGGCTGGTCAAGAAGAGGGGTCACTGGCCGAAGATGTCGGGAGTACGCTTGGGGTACAGGACCAGGAAGAGCTGCTGGGTGTGGTAGATCGATGGTAGTGTGGTAGATCCACGAGCAGGACGGCCATTAGAGCCAAAACTGGCGGCCAGCATTAACTACCTGTCCTTCAAGCCCCTACAAGAGCAGGTAGTTAATGAGGCCCTAGAGCTGAATTAGGCCCCTGAGAATTGCGCCTCGCTCAACGTGCCGGCTGTCAATAGCCAAATCTGGGGGCACGTTGGGCCAAACATCCGCAATCAAGAGCTCAAACTACAGCGGATCCTCAGGCTCCTGACGTCAGCCATCACTTCATATGCTCGTTCCGTGGGTGGGGTGGAAATGACCACGAATCAGCAGGATGCACTGCTGTGCAATACCCAGTTCGAAATTAACAACCTCCGTAAGGAGATTATAAGACCTGCCCTCAACCCGAAATTCGCGGGTTTGTGCAAAAAGCCGACCACAGAGCCAGAAATCCTGCTCTTCGGCAAGGACCTCTCCAAAAAAGTAAAGGACATGGAGGAGGAGTCCAAAACATTTGGCCTCATGAGGGCAGGCCCCGGGACGAGCAAACCCACTAAACCCAAGCGGCAGTACCCCACCGTGTCCACCTGTCGACGTCAACCCTATGGGACTGGTGAAAGCTCGGGGTCCGCACATCACCACCGGAAGCCTTTTTTAGGCCAAGGCCCAGAGCGGACCCCATGGAAAATGCGCCACCCCCAACCAACAGCAACACATCAGACAACACATCAGAAGACTCATCGTCTGACAAAGAAACAGAAGAAACACCCGTAACCATGGAGGTAGGTGGGTCTGGTTCCTACCAGCATATAAAAAATGGGGGTTCTATACTAACAGGGGGGAGATTACACCTGTTTGTGCAAGCATGGAAGTCTATCACGAATGACAAATATATACTCAACAGCATTCGTGGATACAAAATAGAGTTTACTCTAGAAAACTTGCCACCAATTCAGCACTCACCCCAAAGGGTCTTTTCCCTCTCAGTTAAAGAAAAACGAGAGGGACAAGCTGAACTGGTGAGGCTAATTACAAAGGGTATAATTGAAAAAACCAAACATGAACCCTTGGAATTTGTCTCTAATATATTCACTAAACCCAAAAAAGATGGTGGATGTCGCATCATCATTGACTTAACTTCACTAAATATGTTTGTTAAGTATATACATTTCAAAGTGGAAACGTTTGTAACTGCCAAACAACTGATTTCCAAAGGATACTTCATGGCAAGCATCGACCTTAAAGATGCTTACTATTCAGTACCCATTCATAACGATCATTGCAGATACTTGAAATTTACCTGGATGGGGCAACTATGGCAGTTTAAAGCATTGCCTGACGAATTAACATCAGCCCCAAGATTATTCACCAAGATACTAAAACCAGCCTTGGCAATATTAAGAAAACAAAAACATATTGTCATGGCATATCTTGATGATATCTTAATAGTAGGCAAAACCATGGAATTGGCTATATCACCTGTGTCAGCTACCAAACAATTGTTTGAAACCTTGGGATTTGTCTTACATCCAGATAAATCTAAGTTGACGCCATCCACAACCATGGACTATATGGGCTTCACAATTAACTCAGTCCACATGTCTGTAACTTTGCCAAAAGACAAAACAGCAGAATTGGCACAAACATGTAACAATTTAATGGTCAACGATCGACCAACCATTCGACAAGTGGCGAGAGTAATTGGAAAGCTGGTAGCAGCATTTCCAGCTACACAATTTGGACCTCTGACCGGATCATGAAATTACCCACTGAAGCAATATCAGAGCTACAGTGGTGGGTAGAGAACATTTGGCATAGTTCCAGCCCTATCATCATCGTTAACCCTACGTTAATTATTCAAACAGATGCCAGTGCTCAAGGCTGGGGAGCAACTAATTCCATATCCAGCACAGGTGGTAGATGGACTAACCTAGAGTCATCGTTGCTACTTACACTGGGCATAAATTATCTAGAAATGTTGGGTGCATTTTATGGATTAAAAGCATATTCAACAAATATGCATCACTTGCATGTTCGGTTACAAATAGACAATACCACGGTAGTGGCCTATATTAACCATATGGGCGGCATAAAATCGATATCATGTGACAAATTGGTCAACACAATCTGGCAATGGTGTGTCGACAGACATATTTGGCTATCAGCAACTTACCTGCCAGGTAAGCTAAATACAGTGGCAGACACCAGGTCACGCAAATTCAATGATAACACCGAATGGATGTTAAATCCCAAAGTATTTGCTAAAATTAGCAAGCAATATGGCACGCCAGATATCGATCTATTTGCATCCAGACTAAATCACCAGGTTCCTATGTATGTCGCTTGGGAACCAGACCCTGAGGCAGCAGTGGTAGATGCGTTCGCGCTGGACTGGGGAAATTTCTTCTTTTATGCATTTCCTCCCATCTGCCTCATCAGTCGGATACTACGCAAAATACAAATGGACTCTGCTTCAGGTATTTTGATAGTACCCGACTGGCCTACACAGCCATGGTTCCCAGTGCTCCTCGACATGATCGTCGAGACCCCAATAACTTTTCCCAGTAGCCCAGAATTGCTAACCCACCCAGTATCTGGCATAAGCCACCCATGCCACGATATAATTAAACTCCTGGGTTGCAGATTTTGAAAAGGCCTCTGCTGGGCATGGGATTGTCAGAAAACACCATCAACACCATGACAGCATCCCACCGTGTATCCACAAGGAAACAATACTTATCAAGTATCAAGAAGTGGGAGAAATACTGTTCGGATACAGGAACCACTTACTCAACCACAACAGTAACCAATGTACTGGAGTTCCTGGCAGGCCTTCACCATAATGAAGGACTCAGCTACAGCGCCATTAGCACAGCCAGAAGTGCTCTGTCTGCCTATTTAATTCGGGCACCAGGACAACAGACCATGGGATGCCACCCGCTGGTGATCAAGCTCATGAGGGGGATATTTAACTCCAATCCCCCTAGATCAAGTTACACCCATATCTGGGATGTCAGTGTGGTCCTGACATACCTCAGGGGATGGTCACCAGCCAGGTCCCTCACCCTGGAACAATTAACTCTGAAGACGGTCATGCAGATGGCACTTGTGTCAGCACAAAGAGTCCAGTCACTTCACCTATTACGACTGGACAACATGATCATAACTCCAGACCATGTCTCATTTACTATCCAGGGGCTGGTCAAACAGAGCAGGCTAGGAACATCAAATCCAGTCATGGAATTCCGGGCCTACCCACCAGCACCACGGTTATGTGCCATGACCCACCTACTGAACTATATTGACACAACTAAAATCCATCGAGGGAGAGAAAAAGCCTTATTGGTCAGCCACAAGAAACCTTATGGCCGGGTAACGAGCCAAACCATTTCAAGATGGCTCAAGCAGGTGCTGAAAGCCGCTGGTATAAATACTAACATGTATAAATCTCAATCCACCAGGGCAGCATCCACGTCGGCGGCTAAGAGAATGGACATACCAATAGACTACATCCTGGCTACAGCGGGGTGGTCTGGGGAAAGAATGTTTCAAACTTTTTATAATAAGCCGTTGGCAGAACCTGCTTCATTTGCAGAGAAAATATTACAACATGCAAATATATAATTTAGCCCGGGGGAGCAATTTGTTTTTTGTTATTGTTAATAAACACCATTATTGTTTTTTACAAACAGATTCATGGTTGATTACGATAACATACTTCCTCCCTCAAATGGCTTCGGCAGTGAGTGAAGTATGAACTGTTACACGGTTTGAAATCACAGAGCTTTAAAATCTTCACGTAGTCACTCACGTGACTCCGAAGTAAAATAGTAAGATTAAACGAGAACTTACCAGTTTGAAGTTTGATCTGTATTTTATGAGGCGTTATGATGAGGGATTACGTGCCCTCCGCTCCCACCCTCAATAATAGAGATCAAACTGGTATCTAAGCTCTCCTTTTCTTTACTATATTTATTTCAATTACTGTGTCTTTCTGTGATTCCACACCGCTGCTTTGAAGTATGTCGCGCATGCGTGCTGGACGGGTTCTTCACGTAATCCCTCATCGTAACTCCTCATAAAATACAGATCAAACTTCAAACTGGTAAGTTCTCGTTTAATCTTACTATTTTATTTCATGTGTATGGCAGAAACCAATGAGAATGGGCATTTAAAAATGCCTGGTCATTTACATTATTTTGCCACAGGGTTTTGCAGACATTTAAGGTATTTATTTATCACGAGTAGGAGTCATATATTTATTGAAATTTCACCCCATAGCATTAGCAGGAGATAGATGGCACTCACTCTTCAGGTAAATGTAAAGTTGCATAGTGCCAGGGCGGCACGGTGTTGCAGTGGTAGCATTGCTGCCTTACGAGTTCGAACCTGACTACGGGTGCTGTCTGTATGGAGTTTGTACGTTCTCCCTGTGACCACGTAGGTTTTCTCCGAGATCTTTGGTTTCTTCCCACATTCCAAAGACGTACAGGTTTGTAGGTTAATTGGCTTGTGTGTGTAGGATAGTGCTAATGTGTTAAGTGTAAATTGTCCCTAGTGTGTGTAGAATAGTGTTAATGTGCAGGGATCGCTGGTTGGTGCAGAATCGGTGGGCCGAAGGACCTGTTTCCGTGCTGTATCTCAAAAAGTGAAAAACTCAAACTAAAAGGTATAAAGGGGATGTGAGGAAAAACTAAGCACAACATGATTATTATCTAAAACCATTGTCTGTGGATGTCACTTTTAAAAGATAATTGGATAGGCAATTGAGGAGAAATTATTTCTATGGCTTCGAAAAATAAGCAGGGAATAGTACTGATAAGGGGAGCACTATAGACAAAGGGCAGAAAGTCTCATTCTGGGCCTGGTTCTATTTCTGTTAATGCTCTTATGTTAGAAGTAGCATCTTGGCAATGTACAACTGCAGACAATTTGTTGGCACTAATTGTTCAATCCTGGCTTTGCAGTGCATCCTTAAACTGATGTGTCACAGCTTGGTTGATGGCAATAGGGAAGACATGTTGCTGGAAACAACACCTAGCACAGTTCAACACTTTAGATGCTTCAACCAAGTAAACGGCTTGAATATTTCAACAGATGGCAATCCCAATGTAATCCACCACTTTGCAAGCATACCCTGCCCGAGCCCCAAACATATCTAGTACTTCACATCAGCTCATAAAGAGGAAATAATTGGTTTTGGAATTGAAGCCAAGAAATATATCTAAGGTAAACAATTTAATGATGTAGATAAAACAAAGAGAATTACAGCAAAGGAACAGGCCCTTTGGCCCACCATGTCTGAGACAACTATGAAGCCAATCTAACTAAACATATCTGCCAACACATGGTCAGTATCCCTCTATTCCCTGCCTGTTCATGTGTACATTTAAATACCTCTTAAATATTGCTATCATATCTGCATCCACCACCTCACCTCAGCACTACCACTCTCTATATAAAAAACTTGCCTCATTCATCTCTAAGCTCCTGCCCCTTACCCTGTACAAATGTCCTCTAGCTTTGAAAATTTCCACCGTGACCATCTATCCTAAACGTGTCTCTCGTAATTTTAAATATTTATATCAAGTCCTCCTCAAAAATGATCCATATTTGCCCAACCTTGTACAGGCGACATCCCGGTAAACATCTTCTGCAGTCTCTGCACATCTTTCATGTAATGCCCTGTGCAGAGCTGCACTCAACACTTAAATGTGGCTAACTAAAGTTTTACACAGTTGCAACATTACATCCCACTTTTATATTCAATGCCCCAATTGATGAAAGCAAGCATGCCGCGCACCTTCTTTCAGGTAGCTAAGGATTTAGTCAAAAATACTGTACATCAATTTCCTTCGGGTCCTGCCATTTAGTCTATACTTGTTCTTACATTTGACCGCCCTAAGAGCAACAACTCGCACATGTCAGGATTAAACTCCATCGGCCATTTCTCTGTCCAAATTACTGATCACAGAATGAAGCAAGTTTTTGAACAGAAACTTTATATAATGTGTTATATGTGTGATGTGGTTAATATGAGCTCAATATTTTGTAATGATACAAAAAACATTTCAAGATACCAACATGAAGGCACTGTGGCACAACTAACACAGTTGCTGCCTCACAGCTCCAGTGACCTGGGTTCAATCCTGAACTGTGCTGCTGTCTGTGTGGAGTTTTTACATTCTTCCTACAACTCTGTAGCATTTGTCCAGGTGCTCCATTTTCCTCCATTTTGGGACATCCCAAAAATGCACGCCACTCAATTGGCCTATGAAAATTGTCCCTTTATTTGTAGATGAATGGTAGAAAGTGGGGAATTGACGGGAATGTGGGAGAATGATTAGTGTAAAGAAAGGGAGTGTGATTGTTTCCATGGGCTGGCTGATCAGTGGCTGATGGTCTTGTTTCTGTGTTGTGTCTTTCTGTCACAGATATCATGAGGCCAACTTGAAGTCAATTATCTCTATTCAGGTTGGTGTCTAGATATAAATCCCTGGCTACACCCCAAGATCAGAGAATCAATGGCATTATTTTCCCACGGTCACCAATCGTGATGCAAGCAGTGAACAGAAACTTATAAATATTTATAATTAGTAGTTGAGTATTCGTGACCACTCACCAACTTATGAATTTCACATTCCAAGTTCTGAATGCAGTCGAGTTTTCGCTTCCGACAACGCTGGGCTGCAATCCGGTTTTTACTACGCCGGCGGACATCATGGATAAATTCTAACTGCTCAGAGGTTAATTTGTGCATCTTGACCATCATTTGGAAATCATTCCTTGGAAGATCTGTGATTTGATCTATTGGAAAGGGGAGTTTGACCTAGAATATAAAGGTAAGATGAAATGGTTAAAAGGTACATTGGAACAAAATAATTCCAGCTATATTAATATGTGCAAATTCAAATAATCATTCATTGAAAGATATGTAAGTGACAATCACTATAGCAGGACAATGAATGTACTGATTTGCACCCAATAAATGAATGTTTACCAAAACAGTCTGAAAAATTGTAAGATCCAGCCACAATTACTGAAAGATGTATGAACCTGCAAAGCACTTCACAGCAGTAGCCAGTTGTATTGGGTGTGTGGCATTTAAAAGAGATGACAAATCTCTCTCATGGTTTGCAACTCACATGCAAAACCCTATCATTTTGCAATGCAGTCTAAAGCCTGCAGATGGCACTGGCAGAATGAACGATCATAAATCCTGGATTATAACAACAATGGGCGCTTAATCACGTAAATTCTTTCAGTATGGCTCACATTCTTACATAATGCATAATCAACACATGACAACGCACTTTCCCTGACAATCAGACAACAGCAACTGAAAAACAATAGGCCACAAGTCCAGAGAATTATTTTGGACAGGTCTATCATCAGTAAAAAAGTAAATGTTAAACAATCAGAAACTTATAGCACAGAAGAAAGACACCATTTGGGCCAAACCTACTATAAATTATATTTAGGTAATGCCATTTCCCAGTTTTGGATCTATAACTTTGCAGATCATGTCTTCAAGTGCTTATCCAAGTATTTGTTAAATGTGCTCCTCAAGTTCTGTTTGCATTTTAATCCCACAATCCTGGTGTTTGGACACAAGGCAGTGTGTTGTAGATCCACTTGCTGAGTGAATTTTTTAAAATAAATTATTTTCCATTTAATTCTTAGACCAATTAACTTCGAACTATACCCCCTAATTAATGCTAAGAGAATCAACTCCTCCCTGTTTAATTTGTCTAGGTTAAGTAGACCTCAACTAAATCTCTTTGTCGCCTAAATTCTGAAGAAGATAACTCCAGCCGTCACTTTTCTCATCATTATAATTTTTTATTTTTTTTAAATAATATTTTTATTAGAAGTAGACATATTATAAAGTATAGTTACATATTATAGTAAAAAAAACTTTTCATATACATCAGTCATACATTATTAACATTTTCAATTGTCGATTACTTCTGCTTCTAGTGTTTTTTTTATATAGATAGAAAAAGAGAGAAAGAGAGAAAAAAGAGTTACAAATATCAAAAAAACAGAAAAGGTGGAATGGATTACTTATAATACGTCATTGGAGATATGTTCGTAGATTATAAAGTATAACTTTTCATCTACTGAGTTCAAGTTTCAGTTGGGTTAACCCATCATTATAATTTTCAAAACCCAGTAATATCCTTGTAAATCCCCTTGGACCCTCTCTATATTATTCCGGTAAAGTGCTGTCAAGAAATATAAATAATACTCTATGTGTGGCCTAAATAATATTTCATATAGTTGTGGCATGATTTTTCAGCATGACTTTCCTGTTTTATTTAATAGTTAGAGCACATTAACAAGTATCCTAAATCCCTTTTACACCATACGATGTAAAATGCACACACTTCAACACTTAAATTAATGAAGGTAGCAACATTTCCTTATGATTCACAACTTTTAATATTCATATATAATTACAACAGGCGGTGGTTCAGAATTGACTGGAAATAACAATGGTGAGTTCACATGTTTAATTTTCATAACTGTATTTATCTGTGCGTGTTGTGTTTACTGGCCTGTTAAGTTGCTGTAAGTAAGAATTTCATTGTTCTGTTGTCTGTACATATGATAGTCACACACTCTTGACTCCTAAATACCGTGATTAGTAGGAAGGTAAATCTCGACATTTGTGGTGAGAAGGTTACAGAGATTGGGTTGTTAATCACTTTAAATTGGCAGATGATTTAAATCTCTTGGTTTAAGAAGGAACTGCAGATGCTGGAAAATCGAAGGTACACAAAAATGCTGGAGAAACTCAGCAGGTGCAGCAGCATCTATGGAGCGAAGGAGATAGGCAACGTTTCGGGCCGAAACCCTTCTCTTCACTGTTGGACTTGACAAAACAATTTTTCTGAAAATCTCCACAACTGTAAGAACACCAAATGGAATTAAAGTCTTCGTGGGAAATTAGAGCTGTCCTTGATGCCAGAAGCTCCCTGTTAATCTAGGACCAGATGTCATAGCCTCAGACTCAAAGGATGGTCCTTTAGGATGGAGATGAGGAGGAATTTCTTTGGTCAGAGGGTGGTGAATCTGTGGAATTAATTGCCATAGAAGCCTGTGGAGGCCAAGTCAATGGTTAAGGCAGAGATAGATATTCTTGATTAGTACAGGTGTCAGAGGTTATGGGGAGAAGGCATGAGAATGGGGTTAGGAGGAAGAGATAGATCAGCCATGATTGGCAGAGTAGACTTGATGGACCGAATGGGCTAATTCTGCTCCTTGCACTAGTGATCTTGTGACCTAAGGTTCTGATTCATGGTCCTGACCTGCTACTTAATCTTGGATTTTCAAGATTATGGGACACTTAAAACTCGAGAATCTCGCTATGACAAGCTTTCCTTGTAGATATCATTAATATATATATTTTTTCATGTCATGTCAAGTCAGGTGGTAGAGCAAGAAGGGTCCATAATGCTCTGTTGCTGAGGTTGGACTGGGGTTGTGCAGATTAGTTCAAAAACCAGATGGTTGGAGAAAAATAGCTGCTCCTGAAACTGGGGGTGTGGGTTCTGTATCTTCTGCCTGATGGTAGCAGTAAGATGATGCCATGGCCTGGATGGTGGGGATTCTTAATGATAGGTGCCATCTTCTTGAGGCAGTGCCTCATGCAGGCATTTTTGATGGTGGGCTGTGACCATGATGGACTAATTCCACATTATCTTTCTACTTATATATTGTCTCTTATCTTTTTATAATCCAATTTATATTCATTTCTTATCCCATCAGACCAAACTCAACTTTATTTTACGGTCTTTACTCCTTTTGTCCATCCTTTGGCTTTTTTTTAGTTTAATTTTCCCAGTATACAATTTTTCAGTTGAACTGTCAGCATGTTCACAAAAATATTATTTTAGAATTATTGAACATTATTAATGAATTAGCAATCGCAACAAAATAATGCAGAGAGCACAATGATATCAGACAGAAATTGCCAGAAAGACTCAGCAGGTCAGCTACCAATTTACAAGAAAGAAACAGTTACTGATTGATTTTTCATCAGGACTTTATGGTAGACTCTTAAACTATGCTGAAACATTGATAAAGACAAAGGAGAAGGTGCAAATGAATTGGAGTTTGTGTGGGGGACACAAGGATGTTGTACAGAAATTGAAATCTAGGACTGTGCAGTTTTGGAAGCCATGTAGACACACTCTATTTTAAGGATTTTTTTTTAAGCTGGCATTACTGATGCAGGAATAAGACAAGAACCAACCACTTCTGGGAGGTGACCAGACAATTCTTCATCTGGTACAACAGCAACATTTGAATAAAGTGCCTCACACTAAACCTGTGGGGCATGTACCTGCTCTAGATCTTCGATGAACAGCATAGTGCTGAATACAAACCAGGTAAGATTAATTATGGTTATTCTTTATAGCAACTGAACCTCAAATCAATCCCAGTTGCAATTGTAGCAAAAAAAGTCAAACAATGGAACATATTGTCAAAGAATGATAATCTTTTCCAGACCATCTAACTAACATTCACGCAGCAAAGCTGTTGTTGAAACCGGCTTTCAAAACCTGGACATCAATATATAAGTTTCAATCATCACCAGATGATATTGATATATCTTGCTGAAGGAAGACAAGGATATCTTTGAGGTGCCACAGACTTTTTTCTACCAAGGCCTCACAAGCTTTTTTATCTTCAGACTTCCCACCATCAGATCAGATGCCTATATATGATTCAGGACATATATCAGCTTGGTCCTGGCCTGTTCAGAGTGTTGCCAATTTGACTGGAATCTAAGTCTTTCCATAAGGATGGCTTCTGCGGTATTGAAATCCTGGGATGCTGAACAGAATGAAATACCATTTCAACAGCATGCAGAAACAATGACTTCCAGATTTTCTGCCCAAACCTCTGTCCTCCTGCCTACATATCTCACCCCAGTAAATATCCCAGCCCACTATTTTGTGTGGAAATCAATGGTATCAATTGTGGAGATCAATGGCATCAATTTGCCTGAGGTGCAGTACTCAATAAATTCATCAAATGACAAAGTGCCATGATGTGTGAGGCATTAATCCAGCATAGAAATCATTTGCAGGATTAACAACACATTAGGAGCCAATTATTCTGATTGCTCAAAATTGTAAGCATTTTTGTAAAGTACCAACATTCATCATTCAGCACCCATCCTTCTGAAATGCAAACACAAAAAGCGGGAGTAACTCAACAGGTCACGCAGCATCTCGAGAGAATAGATCACATTTCAGGTCGAGACCCTGTCTCGTCGGGTCGGGTCTGACATTCCAAATGTGAGCTGAATCAGCAACATACAAACAATCTCCTCTCCGGATTAGCGATTTCAGTCAACACAGTACGTAATATTTGGATCTTGGCAACATGATTTTGTCTGTTTTAGCACTTGGCCTGTTGTCACCACTTCTAAGTTTCCTTCTGATTGCCGATGAAATGTCCTGATATGATTACCTAATGAGTCCATTTAAAAACACGGATGAAAACAGAAACTCTTGCCAAGATCCTAATGCATGCAATGAGTTCTACATGCGAGAGACTTGGACTGTCAACAGTAATTAGCTTTGCTTTGAGAAGAAAATCAATGTATATATGTTCTATGCTGTTAAATATCTTTTAGGTTCATCTCAGTAGATAGTTAGAACTAACCTTGAGTATGACATATACTTGCATTGACAATACACAAGGCTAATAAATATCAACTCAGCATGATTCCGATCAGAAATCTATGCAAGGTCATCTGAACCGAACAGGAAGCCTTGTTACAAAGCTCGCATCTTTTGTATTCCATTGGGTTGCTTATTCCAATCAGTTATTAATCTGCCACAAACTGCCATGTACATCATTTGGTTGCTACTGACTTGCCAAGACTTTGATGCCTCTTTATAAAGCGGTAGTCATGGATGGAGAAAATTACTGGACAAACAGTTGGTTCCAGAGGTTAATTTAGCAACAGCTACCAAGTAGGTAGTAGCTGCAGGAGAAATGATGGCAGGTATGTTTGACAACATGTTAACAAGCATCAATTCTTCCTTGAACATATATTACTCGGGCAGTCAGTTTTTCTAACAAATGCACACTTTTTTTGTTCCATGCCTCAGTTCCCCATTCAAAATGCTCAGTTGAGAGAGACAAGAGAGGAGATTGCAGGAACTTTGACGAAGATCATTGCATCTTCTCCAATCACAAGTGAGGTCCCAGAGGAGTGGAGAGTAGCTAATGTTGTTCCTTTGTTTAAGAGGGGAATTATAGGTCGGTGAGTCTCACACGAGAGGTAAGGTAGCTATTGGAGAGGATTTGGCAGGATAGGATCTAATCCCTTTAATGGAAGCAAATGGGATCATTAGTGGCAGTCACAACTGCTTTGTACGCAGCAGGACATGTCTTACTAATGTGATCGGGTTTTTTGAGGAAGTGACGAAGGTGATCAATCAGTGTAGGGCCGTGGATATTGTCTACATGGATTTTAGTAAATTATTTGATAAATCCTCCATGGTAGACTAGAAGATGCATGGGATTAACAGTGACTTGATCATGTGGATTCATAACTGACTTACTGATAGAAGACAGAGGACTGTGCTGGAAAGACAATATTCAGACTGGAGGTTTCAGTTTCAGTTTAGTTTATGTGACAAGTAGAGTTCCACAGGGATCTGCGCTGGGGGCCTCTGTTGTTTGTGATATATATAAACGTCTTGGTCGTAAACATGGATGGATTGGTTAGGAAGTTTACCGATGACACTAAGATTGCTGCGGTGCAAACTGTGAGGGAGTCTGTCAAAGTATGCATTGGGATTTAGATTAGCTACAGAAAGGGGTAGAGAAATGGAGTTTAACCTGAGCCAGTGTGAGGTTTGGGAGCCACTTTGGGAGGCAGAATTGTAAGGGGAAAATATGCAAACTAAAGGCAAGACACAACAGCATTGATGTGCACAAGGATCATGGGTCTAAATCCGGAACTCCTTGAAAATGACAACACAAGTAGATAGAGTGGTAAAGAACACTTATGGTATGATTGTCGTAATTGATCGGGGCATTGAGTGCAAGAGTCAGGAGTTCATGACACAGTTTTATAGGACTTTGGTTGGACTGCATGTGTAGAATTGCATGCAGTGCAGGTGGCCCTAATACAGAATAGATATGGAGGCTTTGGAAAGAATGCAGAGGATGTTTAACAGGATGACACCTGGGTCAGAGGGTATCAGCTACAAGAAGATGTTGAACACACTTGGATTGTTTTCTATAGAATTTGAGGTTGAGGGGGAGACCTGATAGAATTTTTTTAAATGATGAGTGGCATAGATGTAGGGAATGGAAGGATGTGAATTATGTGCAGGCAGATAAGAGTTGGACTTGGCATCATGTTTGGCACAGACATTATGGGCAGACGGGCCTATTCCTGTACTGTGCTGTTCTACGTATAACTTTTTTTAATCAAGGCAATTGTTTGCCCATTCATGTCCCACATCAATTCATATCAAAGGCAAATGAACTACTACAGTGGAACATTGTGCAAATCTTATGTCTACCCATGCTTGCTGTTCAAACAAAACATGGGACAGTTGGCATCAATGTCCCATGATGAACTGCAAAGGTTAATTAAAAAAATGCCCCTATAAACTAGGGTGAAAAAAATATATAAACAATCATATGCACACTAAAACTCTCAGAAAACCCTTTCTGGATCATTAATATGGTTCAGGGCTTATCCAATCTGGACAACGTGTTACTCAGGACGTACAACAGTTGATTCTATTATGTCTTCCGAAATGGCCAGCTCGCTATTAAGTTCAAATGTGTTAGGGGAATGGTAATAAAAGCCGGTCCAGCAAGCAACAACCTGATCCCAAAAAATGGGCAATAATAAAGAAAGTTGCACCTTGTTATCTGTGAAGGGTCCTGACTCAAAACATCACCTATCCATGTTCTCCTGAGATGCTGCCTGATCCACTGAGTAATTCCACACTTTGTGCCTTTTTTTGTAAACCAGCATCTAGTTCCTTGTTTCTGCATTTCGCTGCTCCACTGTGAAATCTCCTCGAGGTATGAAGTTCTCTTCTCTCTGAGTTCTGTGCGACTCTCTCTCATTGCTCCCTTACTGCTGCGCTATCCTTCTAGTTTGAAGAAGGGCTCTGACCCGAACCATCACCTATCCATGTTCTCCAGAGATGCTGCGTGACCTGCTGAGTTACTCCAGCACTTTGTGGGGTTTTTTAAACCAGCATTTGCAGTTCCTTGTTTCTACCCTGCTGTCAGTGATAACTTCCACCAGGTCATCAGGTCCTGGGATTTAGCACCCCTTAGTCCCGTTAATTTCTCCAATACTTTTTTTAATGAATGTTTTTTTCTGCTTTCTGCTTATTTTGGCAACTTTTTGCAATAACAGCTTAAACATTTTGGAGGAAAGATCAGCGAAGCAAACCCAGGGATCGTAACTGCATCGAACAGCCGCCAAATTCTTAATCACAGTTTATCTTTCCGTGCAATAGATGATACTAAAATAGCCTTCTTTGGTACCAACATAAGAACGTTTGGACTTAGGATTTCTCGTTCAATGCCCACTTTCAACAGTGGGATATAAACAAACTACAAATGTTAATAAAAGCAGTTGGGAAGCTAAACTGCACGCATTCATGCTTGTAATAATGCAATCGGTTTGACATCCAAGATATATAAATTGGAGGAGCTTGTGGGCTGTAAGTCGTTGCTGACTGATGGAACAATTGCAACATATAAATAAATATGGATAGCTATAAATTACTTAATAAGACTGTATAAGGAATATGAGGCGATGGAGCTGATGGAGCAACATACATAAAACTGTACACTGAGACACAGAGAGGAAATTGAAGGACAGCCATGGATCACTGAGTAGAATTAACCGATGGCTATAACAGTAAACCATTATTGAGGGCACGTTGAAATATCCGAGGCTGGGTTGAAAGCCTTGGTCTGCAAAAATGGCATAAAGTACAGAGGTGTTTGGTAAGGGACTGTCTCTTGGAGTTGAATAGTACAACTTCCTAAATACTGACAAGGACAACAATGTTTTTCAGGTAAGACAGGAGGATATTTCTGAGTTAATGGACAACTATTATGATTCAATTCATCAAGAAGTTGGGAAGGAGCATAAGGTGTATGAGTCTTTAAATGCCAATGAGCATAATGCAATTATAATTAATTTCAAAGAGAATCATAGTCATACGGCAATGAAACAGGCCCTTCAGCCTGAAGAAGGGTTTCGACCCGAAACGTTATCTATTTCCTACGAGTCTGAAGAAGGGTTTCGACCCGAAACATTGCCTGTTTCCTTCGAATCTGAAGAAGGGTTTCGACCCGAAACATTGCCTATTTCCTTCGCTCCATAGATGCTGCCTCACCCGCCGAGTTTCTCCAGGGTTTTTGTCTCCCTTCAGCCTAATTTGTCCATGTCAAACAAGATGTCTTCACTAGTCCCAATGTCTGCTTTTGGCCCATATCCCTCTAACCTCTTCATGCAGGATCAGATATGCCATTCACTTCAAGAGCAAAGGAGCAAGTTATGTGTTAAAAACATTTAGGGGTAATGATTTTACTTAAAACTGCCTTTCTGTGCATAGATTTTTAAAAATGTTTTATAAATATACTGAAATGTTAGTAGGTTTTAAATGCCTCTATGTGGGTGACATTTAAAAACTACTAAAAATTGAAGAAAAATGATTTACAGTTGGCCAGGCTCCAGTCCCATGGTCAGTGCCTGAGGCACAGTCACAATCTGGAGCATGCAATGGACTCCAGGGTGTAGAGTGAGATAGGCTCATCCATCCATGTGGTTAGTCATGTATTGTGGACAGTGATTTAGGGTTGCTATCTGATCCAGCATGATTCTGTCCCAAACACATGTCTACAAAATTGCTGTTAGATTGGAAAATTGGAATATGCTATGAAGCTTCTTGTTAGTTGGAAGTCAGCACATTAGTAATCACATCAGGAATTCCAGTGTTTTAAATGTCATGGGTTTCTGCTTGGGAGATGTTTTACAGACAAGTCTCCTATTATGGCTTGATCATAAGGATTAGTCATAAAACTTGGGTGCCTGATTTGGAATGGAAACAAAGATAAATGAGAACAATGAATTATAACCATATTGGATTAAAATCAGCAATACTTTCATAGCTGGCTGAAACAGGATTATACTGCTTGCCTTTGTACATAGATTTTAGCTAATTGCCTGCAGTCAGGATATATATATGCATGATACTTTAGTTTTAATGCAATTTCATAAAAAATGAACAATCAGGGTCCAAAAGAACATGGCAAGCAGATTTGGCCAAGATTTCCCAGAGTATAAAGCATTTGGATGTTTTAAGTTAATTCAGACTCAAAGTGATGCTATCAGCCATGAATTGGATCCAAAACACAGATTTAATGCAGCAAATTGAAGCATATAGTGAGATCTGGAATGACAACGCATTTTTTCATATAAACTATCCTGGTTTAGAAAGAATTAACATTGGCCTTTTTTATTATAAGATTGAATTATTTTACTTACAATAAAAATTCAATTTGTGCTATTAATATATGGTGTGTAATACAGTTCAGTCTCTAAAACTGCCAGGAGTTTTATATTCGCAGACTAACTCTAATAATCAATTAAACATCAATGTTGATGACCATGCGCATTAATTATTAATAAAGCAATATTATAACTATGCAAAATTCAGAACTACCAATCCCCATTAGACACCACTAACATACTAACAGTTTCCTTCCTCCTCCACAATGTATTGTTTTCAACCTTATGTGCTGCTATATTTAACCTCATTCTCCTTCTTCAGCCTATTGACATGCACTATATTTATTTATAGTACAACGGAAATAATGACTTGCTTTGTAAAAATGCATGCATGCAATTTAAAAGAATTCAGGCTTTCATTTAGTCTCTACAGTTTGCCCTGTACGAAATAAGAGCTTCTGAATGTGAATTTGATTTCTAATCATTAAGCAACTGTAGTATATATCATTATGTTATCTATCATGTGCCAAATTACAGATCTTCATTCTCCTTTGACAATTTTACAATGTAACTGCAAAATAACAAACATTAGCAGGAATACTGTGGCAGGTTTTATTCACAGTTGCGCTCGCAAAAATACCATCTTTCACAAACGAACATATATCATGTTAATGATAAATGGAAAAAAATTTTTTTTTAGAGATCTTCCACACAGTGGCCTTGTTGTTGCTCATTTTTACATGCAATCTGTAGAAACAATCTTGGGTAGGTCAACAATTTACCCTAATACTGATCTCAGTTCCCAGTCATATTATTTGCACGTGATTATGTCATTAATGTGCGGTGCATCATTTCATTGGATCACAATATTCAATAGTTGCTATTTTCCACCTTTGGTGTCAATTCACAATTTATTAAGGAATATATCACATTGAAAGTCATGAACAATGCATGGTTTAAGCATTGCCTATAACATATAAATGTTTCTTTCATCTTTTCAATGTATTAAAAGCCTCATTGCTGACCATGGATGGTAGTAGCTGTGCATGATATCTTCAGGTCACAGGTGTATCTGCTGCCATTGCTCATGGAGGCTGGAGCCCACTCATGGCACAGAGGATCATGTGTTATGGCCATCAGCACTTGTGGCTCTTCACCCCTCACCTTTCACTTTTAGCATGTGGAACAGATTTTGGACTTTTTTTTCCTTTTGCAAATGCCCCCAAAATATAGCGATGGATGCAAGAATTGCACTGTGCAGTGCATACGTGATAATAAGGAACAATTGAACCTCATCTGCAGACAGGCAGCAATATGGCCCTTATGTTGACTGTGTAATGGCTCGATTGTGCCCTGTCCTGTCACCTGGCCTAGTACCACAATAGGACATGATCAACATGGGGAGCAGGTAAGGGAGGGGTCACTATCACTGCACTGTTCTGCTCCATGCTTGAGGGATGTCTTCAATGAGCCAGGCTTCCATCGGAGGTCAGATATCTTCTTGGTCTACCACTCGATCCAGCATTGAGTTCAGGAGTGAAAATTATATGTGCTGAGTGTATCTGATCTTCAGCTTTAAGCCAGTTGGTATATCTTAGTTGGTATACAACCCCAATTATTTGAATGGTGTGGCAACTTGGATTGAATGAGTGGCCATTTGTTATTTTAAATTTAATCTTAATGCCTGTCATTATTTTTGTTTTACCATAAACTTTTTCTTAGAAAATTTAGATATACATTAATGGTTCATAGATATCTGTTTTTTAAAAGTCCTTTGGCAGCAGACAAGAATCTGAAGACCATCTGGGTAGTCCTGAGCCTGAGTCTCGGGATTTATAGGCTGAGTCCTGTTTGTTGCTGGCAGATTGCACTGCTATGCACTAAGGCTGCGCAACGAATGGAAAGTCTAAGTGGAGTGGTGAGGTGGGTAAATTAAATGTGGCTTCAGGAATTATGCAAAGGCAGAGTGTGCCAAATGGGCTGGATGGAGCATTAAAATGGAAGCACAAGAGACTGTAGATGGTGGGATCTTGAGCAAAAACAAACTGTTGGGGGAATTTGTGTATAGGAAGGAACTGCAGATGCTAGTTTAAACTGAAGATAGAAACAAAATGCTGGAGAAACTCAGTGGGACAGGCAGCATCTCTGGAGAGAAGAAATGGGTGATTCGGGTCATGACCCTTCTTCAGCTGAAGAAAGGTCTCTACCTAAAACGTCACCCATTCCTTCTCTCCAGAGATGCTGCCTGTCCCGCTCAGTTACTCCTGCATTTTGTGTCTATTGTTGGAGGAACTCAGCAGGCCAGGCAGCATCTGTGGATGGAAATGGACAGAAGCCAAGAAGGGTCTCGATCCACAAGGTTACATGTCCATTTGCCTACAGTCCTACAACACAGGCAAAATTTGCATTATAATCTTAGATCAATTCACACATGGAGCAATAGTTTATTAAAAGTATTACTACTTTACCTCATTTCCTTGCTCCCGAGTCGAGCAGGACTCACTGTCCCCTTCTGAAAATGACCCAGACTCATCACTTGAGTTGGTGACGTACGACTGTTCACATTTTAAAGGTGGTTTACATTGACTATACATTGCATCCCCCATCATACCGAGGTCTTGCTGCTCTGCAGATAGAAAGCGCGTTCCTTGTGAACAGGGAGATGTGGACAATTCAAACTGAGGCAAACTGCAAGGAGAACCACCACTTCCATCTTCAGGAAAGGAGTAGGAGGAGCAGGAACTTGAGGTTCTGGTTCTGGTCTCAGATGGAGGGGATCGGGGGCACACTTTAATTGGCACTGGGCAGCTGGTGTTACAAGTGGATCGAATGCTACATGAATTCAGTGGTAATAAAGGCTCCATTGAAAGTTCAGTAGAAGGACAAGTCTGTGAACATGGGAGTGACTGGCTAGTACCAGTCCACAAACCCTTTGGCACATGTTCAGTGAGCTCGGTTTCTAGTGAACTCCCACCAGGATATGAATGTGCAGCAGGAGTGTCCAAGGTACCAGAAGAAAATATTACGCTCTTTCTGTCAGATTCCAGTTCTTGCTTGCAAATCACTTCACAAGATGGTCCAGCAATAAAGCTTCTGCAATCTTTTTGAGGCATGCAAGACAGTCCAGGATTCGCACTGTAAGGCCTGTATTCTGTTTTGAGGTCACCCTGAGTCATTCCCTCTTCAAGGGAACAAGATGTTCCGGTGTTGAAGGTTTGTTGCAGTGGGCTTTGTCTCTCAGTAGATTCCATATCAGTCTTTTTTGTGAATCTCGAACAAGGGGGCGTTCTACTTTTAGGTCTGTCAACACACATTGGACTCAACTGTTTAAGATCTATTTCCTTATCAATTATAACATGTTCCATTGCATTTGAGTCAGCTCCAGACAAATGCTTGTCTCCAGCGGTTTCCGGTACATGCGGTTCTATTTTTACCTGTGCCTTGCTGTATCCTTGTGTTTGGGCATGGACTGGGCGGTCTTCTTTAAATGTGCTTTGAAAACCTGAGGTACTAGTATGTGGTGTGCTATTGATATGCTTTGTGCAAGCTAGTTGATATTTCCTGTATTTTGGGCAGCGTCCCATATCATCACTTGATGTAATGGGAATAGATATCACAGCGGGTTCCTTCTCAGGTAACGTTGGAGATGCCTCACATCCAAGTGTCTCATCACATATTCTTTCCTTAGAACAGGTGATCTTATGAGTCTCTGACTGCATGTGCTCTTCCTCACCTTCGGAGTTCCCAACTTCTTGTTCATCAGACTGCTGGAAAGGTGACACTTTGGTGTAAAAAATGAAACCATCTTTCTCATTGAAGAGCTGAGCTTCAAGAAAACGAAAGCAGGAGTCCTCCAGATTGTTCATGTGCAGGACCTGAGCACAGTGCATGACCTCTTGAATGTTGTCCCTGCTGAGTAATAGCTTCGCAGTGTAGGCAAACTGCAACAATGGGCTAAATCCTCTAGCGGTGACCTACAAAACAGGGAAAATTGCCAGCATTACTATCAGCAGTGCTATTATCCAAAGTACTTCAAATGTAGTTAGGATGTCTGACAGTTCTAATGGCTATTAACAAATACAGAAAAAAATGCCAGTTAATCTTTTTTAGGGTCAGCAGCAAACATTTTATATGAATATTTACTTTGAAAGACGGGCAATTTACAGGTAGAGATGAGAGATGGAAAAGCTTGCATTTCTAAAATCCTATTCACAAAAATTAGACAAAATATTCATATGGCATTCTAAATCATTATTAGACAATAATGGCTAAGAACTGCTTCAATGCACAAAAATGCTTACTTCATCCCATCATAAAATGTCAAGATTTGAGCAGAGGGCCGGAAGTTCCAATTTTTATCTCCGATGCTTATTCACATTCTCTGGGGAGTATTTGATAGAGACCCGATTGCTGAGGAGCTTAAAAAATGACAGAGAAAATAATGACCTCCACAAATTTGTCTCACCAGAGGTAAAGCCTTTTTGCGTTTAACTGAGAAGTGGGTTATACAATTTTTTCTTTTGCTGATTTAATGAAAATAAAAGTTTACAGTTCAATTACTTTCAGAAATTAAATTTAAGTACAAATATTTCCTTCCTCAATGGGTGTCGGAAGAAACTGCAGATGTTGGTTTACACCAAAGATAGACACAAATACTGGAGTAACTCAGGGGGACCAGGCTACATCTCTGGAGAGAAGGGATGGGTGAAGTTTCGGATCGAGACCCTTCTTGAGACTCAAGACTCCCTTCTATCCAGAGGTGCTGCCTGTCCCGCTGAGTAACTCCAGTATTATTTGTGCCTCTTCTCAACATGCTGGCTTCTGTCTAACGACATCATCCAACTCCCTTCCCAAAAACTCAATGTTCTTTAAATTCTTTGCTTCAGAACCCTCTAAACAACTCCCATCACAGACATTTCTGATATTGGAAAGGTACTGTATTTTCTCTGGATTGTCATGATGCTTTCTCTTGTGCTCAGATTTTCAATGGGCAAAGACACCATTGTCTTCTAAAGGCCCTACTCCATGGCCAATTATGTGTGGATCATATACTTAATAAATGTTTTATTTTTTATTATGTACAGGAAATCCTCATGATGCAGTTTTTAAAACCCTGCAACAGAAGAACTCCATCTGAATGAAACTTTCACAATGACTATTACGATGACCCACAGCTTCATTTTAATGCCATCGAGCGATAGTGATGCAACTTCTAGTCTTCTTTGTATCCCGCAGATATGCTTGCAAATTTAAATGCCAGAGATTGAAAAGCACTTGTTTCTTTTTTGCTGAAAAAGGTAGCAACCACAAATCAAATTCCAGCCCGAGGTGATAATTCTGACTTTGTGCAATTATGTATAATGGGTGAATTGGCAATTTGTTTTACACCTTTTGCCATTTTCAATTCCATTATCAAAATTTATGCGATCATGCAAAGACAAAATTTGTCCCCACTGTTTAATGCAATGCCTGCCAATCATAAACATCATTCTATGATGAAGCAAAAGGACAATTCACAAGTTTTGTTAGTATGAATATGCCTCAACTATTTCCAGCTAAATATCAAAAACTTTGTTACATTTAGATTATTGTGAACAAATTATTATTTTAAATTCGCTAAATACACCAGAAAGAGTAGTTTGTGTGAATGAAAGACAATAAAATTAGATTAATAAGTTATGTTTGTTTTCACTACGCAAAGATGAGTGGAGAGCAAAATAGGATCTTTACAATATTAAAACACAGACAATATTACTTTTAACAAACAACATTCTACCACCAGACTACGTAAGATATCATGGAGAATAACTACTAGCAGGTCTCAAACAAGACGGAGGATTGAAAAAATCTTTTTTTTATTGGCAGGATGATGGTGGGGATATACGATCTGCACTAATATCATAATCAATACAGTAACTGATTATAGACACAAAAAGCTGGAGTAATTCAGCGGGACAGACAGCATCTCTGGAGAGAAAGAATGGGTGACATTTCTGAAGAAGGGTCTCGACCCGAAACGTCACTCATTCCTTCTCTCCAGAGATGCTGCCTGTCCCGCTGCATTACTCCAGCTTATTGTGTCTATCTTCGGTTTAAACCAGCATCTGCAGTTCCTTCTTACACAGTGACTGTTTAGCTTAGTTTAGAGATACAGAGCAGAAACAGGCCCTTCGGCCCACGGAGTAAGCGCTGGCCAGCGATTCCCGTTCACTAGTACTATCCTACATACTAGGGACAATTTACAAATTTTACTGAAGCCAATTAACCTACAAACCTGTACTTCTTGGGAGTGTGGATGGAAATCAGAAAACCGGAGAAAACCCACTCAGTCACAGGGAGAGCGTGCAAACTCCGAACAGACCGCACCCGTAGTTAGGAAAGAACCCAGGTCTCTGTCACTGTAAGGCAGCAGCTCTACCGTTGCGCCACTGAGCCTATCACTTCAAAGGTTCCTGGCCACAGCTTTGGGCGCTGAGTATACCTCTAATATGTTCAAACTTGTATCTATTTTATGAAGAGACTGAAGAACTGAAGATTGTATTCGTAGTGTTATCATGTGTACCTAGATACAATGAAACAATTTTGTTTGCATGCTATCCAGTCAAGTCATACTATACATGGGTACAATCTAGTTGTATAAAAGTATAACAGGTCGTGCAAAGAGAAAAATACCAGAGTGCAGAATATAGTGTTACAGCAGTTAAGAGAAAAAGTACAAGCATTGCAAAGAGGTTGTTTGGAAGATTGGAGCTAGAAGACCCTAGTTAGATTGTAAAAATATGTGCAGGCATAAATATTCAAGTACTTACAGAACATAATAGATACTTGGAAGAGGCATATATGGAACTTTGCTGGTTAAGGTTGAGTAAGCAAATTGTAATTGATGTATTTATTTTTAATTATTGCTTTTAATGTAAGATATAAATTATATAGAAATGTTCGTTTTCTGTTCAAGGAGGTATTTAAGTAAATTAGATGATTAAAAATTCCATGTTGCACGTGGCAGATGGAATATTTAAATTATCTGACTTTTCTTCAGACCTTTGCGTGAGAAATCTTCAATATAATTGTAATGACTCATGAAGTGTGACACGTTTTCGTTAAGCAAATGGCCTCTTTCTGTATCAGTACAATCCAATGATTCTATGATGTCTTTAATATTGCAACATGCAATTTATAATTTATCTTGTTAAAAGCAACGTCAAATTCACAGAATGTGAACTAAGTTGCTCAGTAAAGGGTCTGTCCCACTTGGGTGTCATTTGCGCGTCACGCAGGTGGCACGCGAAGAGTTTGCGAATCCTAAAATCCTGGGATGCCACGCGCGACCGCGGGTCACTGCCTACGTCACTACGCACGCGTCGTGACACGTAAATTATGTTGCGTAAATGATGTGCAAGTGGGACAGGCCCTTAAGACTGCAATTGAAGACTATGCAACATTAAATCCTGGAGAAAAATACAAAGTGCTGGAGTAACTTGGCAGGTCAGGCAACATCTGTGGAGGAAATGGATAGGTGACATTTTGGATTGGGATTCTTCACACTGCATCAGAATTAAGAAGTGTCCCGACCTGAAACCTCGCCTATCCATTCCCTCCACAGATGCTGCCTGACCTGCTGAGTTACTTCAACACTTTGTGTTTTGCTCAAGATTCCAGAATCTGCAGTTCCTTTTGTCTCCTTTAAACCCCAGAACATGTGCTGCAATAAAATCAGACCGTCATCCAATTGACTCCATACCCTTTACTTTTGAATCTCAAGACTGTAAATCCTGCGTTACAATTTATATTGGGATTTCTGTCACTAATACTATTAGTAAAAAGACATTTAGCAAGGGATCAAATAATAATTTGAGGGATCAAATATTGTATACAAAGACGTTTGGCTTGTTTTCACATCTTCTGACATAACTCTGCACCCTTGACAAAAATGCAAATGCATTTGTATAAAATTATCAATTCAGTCACCATTGAAGTGGTTTAAGTTTATGCTCAATGTCCAAAGCACCTGGCATACATTGTCTACCCACTGACATCATGGTACTGAACTGTACAGCTGCTTATTTTATGGGGAAACAAATACATCATACACATCACATTGATTTGCTGTAATCTTTTCTCCACTGGATTTCATTTTCAGAAGCCATTTACCATCACAATGAGAAAATAATTGCTAGCAGTGAGATTAGTTCTGGCTATTTGAACAGCTGTTGAAAATCTAAACAATAAAAGGATCTAGATTAAAACAAAGGAAAAAGCAAATCAAAGCTAAACAGCAAAAAATATAACTATGATTATGCTGGAGACAGTGAAGCAGCTTATTTTAAAACTATTCTCATAAGCTAATGACAAAAGGTAGCTCATCTAGAATTGTTCTTACACTACTTTCATGTCACCTAACGTAAGGAAAACACATGGGTATATTTTATATACATTATAAATGCCTACATTCCGCACCATACAAACAGACATTTACTGTAACTCATAAGTTCACACAGTGTTAGGAATTATTAAAAGACTTCTGAATAATTTACGTTTAGGATGTATTTAATTGCTGGAAAAATTCTAACACACAATGCCAGATTGCTTGAAAAGGGAATGTTACTGTGAATCAAGAAGGAAGATAGTTTGCCCTTTTGAGCCTGTTGCTATGCTGCTTAACTGAATTGAACCAGTTTCCTTAAAAGAAGTGAGACAGAGTGGTGACGTAACTCAGTGGGTCAGGCAGCATCTATGTAGAAAAAGGATGGATGACATTTCGGGTTAGGATTCATCAACGAAGTGTCCCAACCCAAAACGTCACCCATCACGGGGTACTGATTGTGGATGATCAGCCATGATCATGTTGAACGGCGGCGCTGGCTCGAAGGGCCAAATGGCCTACTCCTGCACCTATTGTCCATGTATCTATGTATCTAACACAAAGACTATTAATTTTAAAAAAAACTTCACGGATAGCTTCAATAGAAGGGTTTCGACCCGAAACGTTGCCTATTTCCTTCGCTCCATAGATGCTGCCTCACCCGCTGAGTTTCTCCAGCATTTTTGTCTACCTTCAATAGAACTAAAGTCCATTTTAATAAATGAGCTCAGAGTAAATGTGAAAATCCTCCTGTACATGAACAACTGAATGAACCTTGCTCCAATCATTTAAATTGCTTGCTGTAAAGTATTCATGAATGGCATCTTGCTTAAAGAGCTCAGACTACCATTTAACATCTATTTTCTGTGAGTTTTGACACTGCAGATATAAAGAATGTCATAAAGAAATATATAAATAGATATAAAGTATATAAAGAGGTAACCCTGACATATCCCCTATTTCAACATTGCTGATTTGCTGCACACGGACACTTTTCTTCCTCTGACCTGTCACCTGTTCCCCAGCAGACAGAATTTCCTGCTTGCTTTGCTATTCATTAACCAGGAATTTCAATAGCAGATTTTTACTTTATAACTGCATAATAAAGTACGTACTGCCTCGGTGCATTTTTCACAACAATGATTCCATCTTAAAAACTATGTAATTAAAAGCATGTTGCCTTTGAAGTAACACAGAGTTCTTACTACAGAGACAAAGAACTGCAGATGCTAGAATTTGAGTAAAATACAGTAACTGAGCAGGTCAGACAGGCTTTCTGGAGGGGATGAAGAAAGGTCCAGTCCTGAAACATTGCCTGTCCATTTCCTCCAGATATGCTGCCTGACCTGTTGAGTTACTCCGGCATTTTGAGTTCTTACTACGGGTGTACTTAATATATTCAACTGACTGACCCTCTGGGTGAATGTGGGATCTGACTCCTTTTCACCTGCACCTTTATCTCCTCCAACACAACCAATTACAACTGACCCAAGCATAGGAGCAACGCAAGGCTGCGTAATCTCTCCTCTCCTTTACTCTCTCTAAACCAACGACTGCACCTCCACAGACTCCTCTGTCAAGCTTCTCAAGTTTGCGGACGACACAACCCTGATTGGACTGATCCAGGATGGGGAGGAATCTGTCTACGGACAGGAAGTGACACAGCTGGCGTCCTGTTGCCATCGCAACACCCTGGAGCTCAATGCTCTTAAGACAGGGGATTGATAGTAGACTATAGGAGAGCTCCCCCTCCCCTCACCCCACTCACCATCAATAACACCAGTCACATCTGTGGAGTCTTTTAAGTTCCTGGGAACCATCATCTCCAAGGACCTGAAATGGGGGGGGGGGGCGCCATTGACTCCAGTCAAAAAGGCACAACAGAGGATGTACTTCCTGCGGCAGCTGATGAAGCACAATCTGCCACAGGCAATGATGGTCCAATTCTATACTGCCATTGTCGAGTCTGGCCTCACTGTCTCCATCATGGTCTGGTTTGGCTCAGCCACCAAGCACGACATCCAGAGGCTGCAGCGAATCGTCCGATCAGCTGAGAAGGTTGTTGGCTGCAACCTTCCTCCCCCATTGACAAACTACGCTGCAAGCGAGCGGGTAAGATCATCTCTGACCCCTCTCACCCTGACCACAAACTCTTTGAAGCAGTACCCTCTGGAAGGCGACTCCGGACTGTCAAAGCCGCCACAGCCAGAGTAGTAGCTCTACTCAATAACCCAAAGTCTGTAGCCTCCTTTTACTCTGGTTTTATTTCATTCACATGTTTAAACTATAATGTTTTTATTATTGTCTAATGTTTTACGTGTCATTCTTAATTGTTATTGTATGTCGTGTTGTTTCTTGCGAGCGGAGTACCAAGGCAAATTCCATATTTGGCCAATCAACGTATTCATTCATTCATTCATTCATTCATTCATTCATTCATTCATTCATGTCTGGATGCTACAGCGAGGTGTACACATCTTTAAGCTCCGATTTGATTGAAGAGTAACAAAGTGCCAAGAAATTTGCGAGAGGCAAGAAATTATGTAAGATCCCGTTGGGAATTGTGCACATTCTACTTTATCGCACAGTATGGGTGAAACCCATCCGATTACTGTTTTCACATTTCATCAATTTTTTGAGCTTTCTGTGAAGGCTTGATTGGGGATTGGGCTAAATACAAACATGTTTATACTGTACCCAAAAATGGGTGCAATTTAATTACTGGGCACAAATTTCTCTACATTAATTTAAAAGAAAATCAAATTAATTTTGATCCAGTATTAGGTATCCCAGAAATGTTCCCGAGGCTTCCCATTCAGTGATTACTCTGAACTGCTATTATGTAGGTGAATGCAGCCACCAGTTTCTGCGGAGCTTACAGAACACACAGATGAGTGAACATTTTCTGTTTTGGAAGGGTTGACTGCGGAAAGAATTAGGCAGGAGAATGGAAAGTTGTGTTATATTCTGTGAGAATTATCATGAGTTTAACAGGCACCCAAACAAACACTTACAAACAGGATCTCATATGTGTTTTTAACTGTGGTGTACTCTGCATAGTTTCGATCGGAGTTTCTGATTTAATAGGTAGCAGCTGAGCCAACTGACAACAAAGTTATTTTATTCAAATTATTAAACCTTCTGTGACAGCGCAGCTGCAGTTTAGATTTTAAAATGGGAAATAAGTTGTTCTTATGGTTGCACAGTCACTTAGATAACATTTTGGGAAATTGTTTTATCAGGAGAACTTGAGCCAGAATAAATGTATTACGCTTTCATTTGAAGAACATCAGAAATTAAGTTCATTCATAAATTTTGATGCACATATTTACCTTATACAATATATGACAATATAGTGACAAGGTAGGCTTTGCCTGGACATATTTTTCAGAATTATCCCTCCCAAAAAACTAATAGATAATAATTTAACCACAAAGTTAAGCCATGGGTTCTTATTACAGGAGAACTTAATGTTTTCATTTGAAATTTATCATAAATATTAAACTACTTAAAATAGACACTTCCATTAAAATATAGAATAACAAAGCGCAGACCAACATGGCAACAAAATAATATTCCATTATGGAATTTCAGAGTCAAATATTGATGAGATATTTCCTCTTCCTGAACACCGGCTTGAATATATGTTTTCTGCTGAGAAACAGCAGTTTAGAAATTGCTTTTCCACCTTTTTTGGTACAATATAACTTTGCTGCATGTACCAATTTGGGTCACAAAAGATCACAAACTTGGTTGAAAACAAGAGTGTTAATGGAGTTTCTATCTAAAAGGATGCACTGAATCGTGACCTGCATGGCCCAAGGGAAGTTGCATTACAGTAAAAAAACTTCAGTTACTGTTTCCCAGCACTCAAAAGAATGATAGCCTATAAAAGCACAATATTCCTGGCAGTTTGACGCTTGTAGCACAAAGGCTGCCGTGGAGATCGGGAGGAGGGGGGTGGGTGAAGGTTCAGAGGGACAGCAGTATGTAAAATGTGCAAATGGGTTACTTGTACATGTGACATACTGGTTGATGTTAAAGTATGCTCCAATGTTCTGAAGCTGCTGGTTCCTGTTGGAGATTATTATACACAGTACGTACCAGCACTACAACATTGGCTTACAGAGCACCATTGAATACTCTACAAATGGTGACATGAATAGTCACAACATTCAAGCACAGCTGCTTCAAGAAAACCAATTGGAAGAAGTGCTGCTGATAACATTGACCACAGGACCTCAAAACTCCACAGATGGGACAGAGAGAGACACATTTGTTGAAATTTTCCTTTATGTTCAGCCAGTCAGTAAACCTGGACGATCTACATAGTGCGTAGCTCAACCAGTAATGCTAACATTAGACAGTTTACAGTTTAGTTTATTGTCATGTGTACCAAGGTACAGTGAAAAGCTTTTTGTATGTGTGCTATCCAGTCAACGGAAAGACAAATACATGATTACAATCGAGCCATTTACAGTGTATAGATACATGATAATGGAATAACATTAAGTGCAAGGTAAATCCAGCAAAATCTGATCAAGTCCAAAGGTCACCAATGAGGTAGATATTAGTTCAGCACCGCTCTCTAGTTATGGTAGGATGATTCAGTTGCCTGATAACAGCTGGGAAGAAACTGTCCCTGAATCTGGAGGTGTGCATTTTCACACTTCTATACCTTTTGCCTGATGGGAGAGAGCGAGAAGAGGGAGTGGCCAGTGTGCGACTCGTCCTTGATTATGCAGCTGGCCTTGCTGAGGCAGTGTGATGTATAAATGAAATCAATAGAAGGGGGGTTAATTTGTGTGATGGTCTGGGCTTCGTCAACATTCGCTGCAATTTCTAGCGGTCTTGGATGGAGCTGTTCCCAAACCAAGCTGTGATGCGTCACAGATTATTCTAGACTGTAGAATGGGCAATGTTGCTGATAACTGAACATGCACCACAGGTAGTGCTGCTTTCTCATAGTCTAATCCTGATTTTGGGAGCAGTCTGATCGCAGTTTGCTTGTTTTCCCTATGACCGTCTGGGTTTTCCTCAGGATGCTCCATTTTCTAACGATATTCTGTGCGGTGTAAAGTGGTAGAAGAAGCAAAGGGAAGCTGATGGACATACAAGAATGTGAGTTGCAGAATTACTGGGAAATAAGAGAGGGACTGGAACTGATGGGCTTAATGTGCTGTGAGTTGTGCATGGACTCAGTGGGATGAATGGCCTCCTGTATAATAATAAGTAGTGGGTAGGGTGAACACGCAGGAGAGAACAGAGAGTTGATAAACTTTTTAATGCAGCAGCATCCCTGTTTAGTTAGGAAATGGGACAAATTAGCAATTCAAGAGATCTACTGTGACGAGTGAATGCTAGTCCTTCACAATGCACAGGAATGCATTGAGTTGCTCCTAATGGCTAAAATGCTGCAAATCAGCACAGAATATTGATTTAGCGAATATAAGAAGCTATCTTATTGATCTGAGATTGGTTCAAGGCTATCACATGCTTACTAAGCTGGCAACCCCCTAAAAATTAAAGATGTTCCACTTGGAGAAGCAAGCAGATATTGAAACATTATTGTCATCCACTACTATTTGAAATAGCAGAGTTATTAGTTTGGCAAAAGTATCAAAAAACAGGAGAAACAATCAGTGATTATATTGCTACATTAAAATAATTATCCAGACACTGCAACCTCAGAGAATTATTAAACCATACATTGCTAGATATATTTGTGTGAGACTTGAATGATGAATGGATTCAGTCGAAATGTTTTTCTCTGGACTTGGATGGCAAGATAGCAATGTTCATAATGATGCCAATGAAAATGTCAATAACATTTTATAGCTCGGTTAGCAGGCAGCAGCCTATTGAAATCATTGACGTGATTGTTGGAGTTCCTCTGACTACATGATCATGACCATATTCAAGATTGGAGACAAATCCGATTATGGGGGAATACGTAGAGGTCTGTCTGCTGTCTGCCACATGGAAGGTATCTCAACTGTCAACTCTCAGTCCTTGAGCAGTCACTGAGTTGCATTTTTAAGTTCTGTTCATTAAAGAGGGACAACATACATGATCTCCGAGATATGCAATAACTTCAAGAAAAATGCTGAGGAGAATATTAAGCACAATACGTGACCTTTATTGAACTGAAAACCCCCCATTAATTGTCAAGCAAGAGGGACTGTGGAGAGTCCTTCTCAACTTCAGTTACCTCATTCATCTTCATTCTGTACCTGCTGCATGAAGGCATGCAAGCCATGACTCCAACCACTTACATCCCTTGTTTGGCCCGCTTGCCTTCATTGGTCAGGTCATTGAGTACAAGAGTTGGGACATCATGTTATAACTGTAAAGGTTTCTGGTCATCAAGCTACTGGAAGGATATCATTAAGCTGGAAAGGGTGCAGAGAAAATTAATGAGGATATCACTGCATCCTCTCTTAACCTGGTCCCACTGCTTACAATTGACAATAAAGACCCACAGCAGGAACTTAGATCTTCATTGATTACTTTGGGTATCTTGAAAGTTGTTTCTGAGCAAAGGCACTCATCATTGATGAAAAATACTAGTGAGCCAGCACCCATCTTTAGCCATCTGAGGCAAATCACATTCTTAAGACTTCAGACTCAGTATAAAGTTCATGGTGTGTGGGGCAGCTGTGTTTTCCCCTCATATATTTCATGTTCATATGTGATAGGAGCATAATTAGGCCATTCGACCCATCAGGTCTACTCCACCATTCAATCATGGCTGATCATTCTCTCCCTCCTAACCCCATTCTCCTGTCATCTCTAACAACTATCAAGTACTATCAAAGTCCTCATTTCTGCAGAACTAGTCTGTGACCTCTCCTTAAAGGAAGCAGGTACCTGGAATGGCTGTACAGGCCACAGGCCATTCAGTCAGAGGCATCACAGAAATGAGCATTTATTGTTGTACCCTATTGTCTTTGAGAAGGAGGTGCTTTCTTGAACCACAGCTGTTTATCTGATGTTGGTACTTCCAAATAAACATGATTGGACTGATTTAAACAAATGGATCTGGTAAATTTAAGTCTGGTTACTCATATTTTTCTACCATATCCTTGAACACTAGTACTATTACCAATTTGGTGACATTCATATTTTTGACCACAAATCTGTTCACGCATTTGATTGTAGCATTGAAACAGATTCTTTCCCTCGAGAACACAAACAACAGGTCCTGCAGAACCTGATTTTGCAACCATTTTGCTTCAGTAATATTGATTGGCACATAAGTTCTGTCCAGGAATTTATTTTCAATAAGATTACAGAATCTGTTTATTGCCTTTCCTCAAAATTGTGCAAAATTTTCCTTTTGTTTCAGACCACTGATCAGCCATGTTGGAGTGCACTAAAGCTTTGTGTAGATTCAGGATATTGTTTTAATCTCTTACTTTGCAAAATGTGGAATCCACACATAACTAAAACTCTGGTCTAATGCTCTTCCAGTTTGCGCGGTTTTTCTATTTACGCAAAAACAGTACGCGAAAGCGCTACGATTTTTCTCCAGCTCACTTGTCGTTCTCCTGTGCTACGAGTGCAACAAGTTTCATTACGATCGGTGGTATATTGTAAAAGTTAGCAAGGTTTAAAAATCTCCTCTCCTTCCAGTCAGTGCCATGTGGATTGGTCTCTTCCCCTGTCACTCCACCGGACAGACTGCCCCTTCCTGCGCCATCGTGTCTTTACTGGAGCTGAGGGACGCTGTGGGTGGCCGGCGGAAAACTCCAACCGGACACAATTTTCGGAGGGACGGGAAGCGGCGCGGCGCGACCCGGCCGGCCCGGGAGATGTCGCCAAACGGAAAGCGGAGAATCTGATCCCGGCAAAGGAGAGCTTCCAGTGCCCGCTGTGAGTCCCAAACGCCCCGCAGCTCCAGCCCCTTCCCCTCTGGTCCCCCTCGCTGGCTCGTGCCCCGCTCCCCTGCGATACCCCCCTCTCCCCCATGGCTCTTCCCCTGTCTTTTCTGTGAGCTCTCCACCCCCCACTGCATACGTGCCAGCGCAGCGAGGATACGCGCCGATGGCTGATGCTCCTCCGGGGTACGCAAGAAGGGAGAGGAGCGGCAGCCTCAAGATCCTAGGGAGGACAGCGGATAGAGGGAGAGGAGGGAAGTAGGGAGGGGAGATGAGTTATGGAGAGACGGAGGGAGTGACTGAGGGTAGGGGAAAGGAGAGGTGAGGGAGGGATTGGGGTGGGTAGGAGGAGAGGGAGGAGGTACGGAGGGAGAGTGGGGAAGGAGGGGGAATAGAGGGAGAGGAGGGGGGAGTAGAGGAGGGGGGAGTGGGGAATAGAGGGAGAGGGGGCAGTGGGGGAGGTGAGGAGGGATAGTGGGGGGGTTAGGGGGAGGTGAGGAATAGGGTGGTGGAGAATAGGAGGGGGAATGGAGGGGAGAGGAGTTAAGGAGGGAGGGAGGGAGTGACTGAGGGTAGGAGAAAAGAGAGGGAGAGAGGTGAGGGAGGGAAGGAGGAGAGGGGAAGAGGAAGGGTGAAGAGGAGGGGGAGAGAGTGCTAGGGATAAGGGGAAATGAGCTGCGCTGGTGGAGTTGAGGGCTATGGGTGAGTGGTGGAATATTGCGTTGGGGGACCAAGCCTCCTGTGTGACAGGGACTCACCGGGTCCCACTTAGTCTAGTACTACTTAATTTCTCCATTTTTTTCAGGTCAGTGCCATTGAAAGTGTTTTTTGATACAATTAATTATGCAACTGAGTAATATTTAATTTGCAAATAGAAATTTTGAAGTTCTATATTAAAAATGAAAGCTGCACAAGGACATCCAGTTTTAAACATTAGTTCAATATTACATTTTATTTTATAATTTAGTTTACTGATCTTTTGGGCTGTAACATTAGAAACATTTAATATGTCTGGAAAAGTAACTCTTATCTCATCACTCTATTGAAATTGCTCTCTGATGAGTGACATTCATCACTAACAGGTAATGTTACCTGCTAACATCAACAGGTTATAACATACATTTATTCTCAAGGCGATTATGACACTAAAGGCAATTGAAAGGGAACTGTTACACTTTGACCCACGTAACAGGTTCTGAATATGCAGTCATATTACCTACTTCACACACAGAACTTGGCTTCAAACACTTAAACTTCAAGTTTTCCAAAGTCAAATTGTGTTTGATTCTCTAGATGGGCACAAAAAGCTGTAGTAACTCAACAGGTCAGACAGCATCTCTGGAGAAAAGGAATAGGTGATGTTTTGTGTCAAGACCCTTCTTCTTAATGACTCTAATTTTTGGGAAAGCACAGAATTAAAGTCAAATAAATGAATGCTCTATTAACCTTGCACTTTCAGGCCTTTGGGGATGCTGGACTGGCAGATCTTCCAAATTGTTGGAAGTTTTTGCACCGACCACCCACTTTTAATTCACTTTCTTTTTAGAAATGACACAGTCGGACAATAAATTTAACAGTGAACCCAATGAGTTTAAAAGGACCTTTGGAAATGGGGTACAGGTAAGGATTGTCACAAAAAGCTGGAGTAACTCAGCGGTCAGACAGCATCTCTGGAGAAAAGGAATATGTCACATTTAGAGTCAAGACCCTTCTTCAGACTGAAGACTGAAGAAGGGACTCAACCTGAAATGTCACCTACTCCTTTTCTTCAGAGATGCTGTTTGACCACTGAGTTACACTAGCTTTTTGTGTTGCTCCGGTGAATTCCAAGGGAAGGTGGGAACGATGCATTGGTGCGTTTCAAGGGAAATGGGAATAGGACTCTTTTGACTTGAATGAGAGTGTGAGGAAAGGGGGTCTGAATGGATTCATGGAAAACGGGGCCCCAGAGAGGGAATATGTGATGCCGAAGAAATGAGTTCACAGCGAGCACAGGAACCAGGGCCAAGGTGAGCTTCGACGGAATATAGAAACCAGGTTCGCAGTGAATTTTAAATAAACCAGGGAGTCAGTGAGTTTAAAGGCGATGTGAGAACCATGGCTCAAATTAGTTTAAAATGGGCACAGGAACTATAACTCTGGTGAAACACAAAGTGCTGGAGTAACTCAGTGGGTCAGGCAGCGTCTCTGGAGGACATGGATAGGCAACATTTTGGGTCGCAAATTACTTATCCATGTCCAATCCATGTCTCCCAGTGCTGCTGTGTCACCCACTGAGTTACTCCAGCAAGATTCCATCATTTGCAGTTTCTTGTGTCTACTCTATAGCCCTTGTAAGGTTTAAATGGAGCATGGAATCCAGGTTCTGGTGACTTGAAAGATAATGCAGAAAACATCACCTGCTGAACCATCATGATATCGATGAAATGGAAAATGGATAGAAAATCTGAGTTTTATTTTAATAAACTCTATTACTTTTACTCTAATTATTAACTCTTTATTACACTAATAAATACCCCAAAACGCATGAATGACCATATTTCAACAGTGATGAGATACATGTACATTTTTGACAGTGATCAAAGTGGTACTTCTTGGACGGTGCAACTATTTTCCAGCAAGGCATGTGTGGCGTGCTTAATAAAGTGCTGAAGAAATAGATTAACAATTAATAGATATATTTTTAACTTTTCTCAGTCTGGAATTAATGACTGTATGAGTACAGTGACAGAGCCTCCAATAAGCTTTCCAACCACAATAGTGGTCTTCAATACTATAAGGAATACGTTCTTTTGCATCCCTTCTGCAATAGAACCTCCAGATTCTCAGTACTGCAAGACACCTTTCTATGGCTGCTACAATTAGAATTTTCTACCACAGCAATGGATAGGATAGGGTTAGAAGGATATGGGCCAATAGGGCATGTTGATCATTGTGGGCAAGTTGGACCGAAGGGCCTGTTTCCATGCTGTATAACTCCATGACTATACAATGGTTTTGTTTATGGCAATAATATACATCAGCTGTCTTTGCTGATTTTCCAATCCTCAGCACCTTTCTAGCCAAGGTTTAACAGTGCACACAACTTATTCATATTAGCACAGAGAGATTCTCATTGTGAAATTTGGCAAGGTTCTATCTCCACGCAACATGCAGATAATTGTCACTGCTATTCTTACACAAATAACTGCATTAAGGATATCAGAAAACAATTACCTTAAACGAGTCACAGTACCCTCCTGGTTATGATTAAATTCAACTAAGCTCTTGTGAGGTTTGCAGTAATCCATCAGTGCCATGGAGAGTCAGTATTTCTTGGCAATGAAGTTCCAATGCCTGTTTTTATTGCTGCTTCTGTCACTAGTCATACTGATACAGTAGAGACATAAATTCTTTTATTTCCACTGTGGCATTCAAAATAAGCTACCAATGCCAAATTGGCAGCACTTGTGGATTTTTAGCTTCATAAGTAATAATACTTCCCACAAATTTACTTCAATCTGATGCCTAAAAATAGTACAGTGAGTCATTTCTAGTAATACAGATGGTGAAATGAATGTCCTAGCATTCTTCAAAACACTACAAAATTTACAAGTTTAATTAATGACGGAAGGTTTTGACCCTAACCTAGTTCTTTTTAATATATCAATGGAAATGTGGAGATAAACTGTTAAACTGTTCATCGGTTAGAGGCTCACGCCCCATTGTCCAGGAAGGCTAAATTAAATTGCCCCCCATCTCGGTTTTTTTCCCCTTTTGTTTTATTGAAGTGAGCTTTCTGAGGCAGACGGTTACCAGCAAACAAAGGACCTCTGGGAGAGCTACACAAGGTATGTTGGATCTATTTTCAGCTTGCATCAGCAGCTGCTGCCCCTGAGATCACAGCTTCATGAATATCCAGCACCATATGTGATTACTGCAGCATTACAGCAAGCTATTAATGGAAGTGCGTGGAAAAAAAAATCTCGTAAAAAAGTGCTGAATAAGAAAAATAATAGCAAGGAAAAGAAAAACACAAAAAAGGTGAATTAAAGTACAATTTGAAGACATTGATACATGAGGATTTGCAGTCGTGAAATCTCGCCGTATAGGGTACAGACAAAGATACAAATTAATCAAAATGACAGAACTAGGACATTTATGCTAATACCAGCTCCTTGTGTTTAGGCTTATATTACTTTGCACACGATGAACAGAAAGTATTACAGGTCAGTACTTTGTATGTATAACATAATAAAGAACATAAAATCAACAGCAGTTCCAGGAACACTGCCAACATCCAACACATAGCCACACAGACCTGCTTTGTGCACAGTTTGCCCTTTGTTTCCTTATTACAAATAAGAGCACAGACTGAGGGACGCAAGTATTTCTCATGTCGAACAAAGACAAATTCTACAGAGCACAGGGAGTGACATTCAACATCATACTGAATTGCTCTTGGTTTGATCATACGCGAGTGATTGACTTAAAACTGATGAGGTAGGAAAGCAGCCTTCAATTTTGTATGAGGATGCTCAGATAAAATGACACAACTTCAGAATCCGTGGAACATAGAAACAAAAACGGGGGCTGCATTTTTAAATAAATTAGAGATAAAACAGAATTAATTCTGGAGCCAGTGACCTGATTACTGAATCAGAAAGTACCGTGGTTTCATTCACACGAATCAGGAAAAAAATGTCCAAAAAAAATAGTTTGTAGGTTGACTAACTAAAATAAAAGCAAATGCTTCAGTAGAAATCTCAAATAAACTTAGGTCCAGGGTCTAGAAGTATTTGTGTTTGCTCTCTGCCCTTTTGTATCCAAACATTTGATTTCTCCACTGAGGCTAAGATAACAATCAACAGATCTTTGGTGGTACAAAAGTAGCACCAGTAGCACTCAAAACCAGAGGACATGGGTGTAAGGTGAGAGGGGAAAGAAAAAAGAAGGGGGCAGCTTGATGGCCTGGCGGTAGAGTTGCTGCCCTACAGCGGCAGACGCCCAGGTTCGATCCTGACTATAGGTGCTATCTCTATCTGGTTTCCTCTGACATTCCAAAGCTAATTGGCTTGCTAAAATTGTAAATTGTTCCTCGTGTGTGTAGGATGGTGTTAATGCTCGGGGGTCGCTGGTCAACATGGACTCAGTGGGCCAAAGGGCCTGTTTCCGCACTGTATATCTAAACTAAACTAAAAAAGTGTATGATACTAATGCAAGTGTCTGTGCATCTGGGGCACAGATTCTCAAATGCGCAAAATGGAAAAAAATGTTGGGTTCGGAAGAAAAGAGGAATGGGACTAAATGGACATGTTTGTTAACGAGTTTGCAAAGGTTTGTACCATCTACTCAAAACCTGCTACAGTTCTACACTACAAGTTTATGAAAGATCCCCTACGAGACTGCAAAGTTGGTAGTTTTATACTTGATTCCTCAAGAATGATCTATAATTCGTGTTTTTTCACTCTGCAAGTGGGTACGTAAATAATTATTTTCACATCTCATAATAAACTTGGCCCTGTAGTTCTGCCAGTGTCTTTGACTTGAAACATTATCTCTATTTCTCTTTCCATAAATGGTGCCTGAGCTGCTGAGTGTTTTCAGGATTTCTTACAATTTTGTTTCGGTCACTGAAGGAAATAATTGCAATTGAAATGTATTAAGATGTGGGTAGTGGTGAGAGAGATTAATCCTTAGAGAGGAATCAGGGAATACTTGTCAAGAGTCTAAGACCTGAGAAGAATTGGGTTTCAAAAATACTAAGTAGGGGATTGGTGTCTATAGCACCAATAAAATGAGGAAAGGAAAAGTCTGGGATGTTTGGCCCAGAATTGCATATAAGCTAGCTACCAAATCCTGGAGAAGCTACATTTAGGAGCTAAGCATACATTCTGGCTGTAAGCACAATCCAGGCATCAGGTAAGGCACTGCGGAGAAACTCACTGGTCACGGGAAATCTCGTTACAATCTTTGCAAAGCCATCGGGAATGCCAAGAGACAATATCGGGACAAACCTGAGTCCCAGTGTAATCATTCGGACCCCCATCTACTGTGGCAAGGTGTGCACATTATAACTGACTGCAAAGCGGTCAGGCAGCATCAGTGGTGATAATTCAGCCCTCCCTGGTGAACATAACACATTTGAGCCTCCTTTTGAGCAGAAGGCCAACAGAGCAATGATATCTGTCCAGTCAGATTCAAGTGTGCCTTTTCCCAGAATCACTGTTGGCAGAAATGGAAAGCAACTGGGCCAAATGCAGTCCCTGCCCACGTCCTTAGGAACTGTTCATACCAACTAGTGGTAGTGTTCACCGACTTATTTAATCTCTCTCTATTCCATTCTGAGGTACCCACCTGCTTCAAGAGGACCACTATCATCCTGATGCCAAAGAAAAGCAAAATCTCGTGCCTTGATGTCCAGTAGCCTTGACATCCACCATCATAAATATGCTTTGAGGGGCTGGTTATGGCACCCATTAAATCCAGCCTACTGAGCAGTCTTGATCCACTGCAGTTCGCCTACTGCCACAACAGGTCCACGGCTGATGCCATCTCCATGGCCCTACACTCATTCCTGGATAAGAAGGACACCTACGTCAGACTCCTAGACGATTCATAGACTACAGCTCTGCTTCCAATACCATTAACCCAATCAAGCTAATTTCCAAACTTGTGGAACTTGGAGTCAGCACTCCCCTCTGCAACTGGATCTTCAGCTTCCATAACAACAGACCACAATCCGTGAGGATAGGTGGCAAATCATCCTGTACGGTAATCCTCAACACTGGTCCCCGCAAGGATGCGTTCTCAGCCCCGTACAATAACTCCTTATCCACTCATTACTGATACACACAGCGTCATACCAAACCAACTCAATTTATGTTCAAAGAGGACACCACCGTAGTGGGCCGGATATCAAATAATGATGAGACAGGAGTACAGGAAGTAGATTGAGAACCTTGTGTCCTGGTGTTGAGATAAACAACTCCCTCAAAGCCAGCAGGTCAAGGAGATTGTGATTGACTTTAGGAGCAAAGCACTCCAATATACATTGGCGTGGCCAAAGTAGAGATGGTCACGATGCTCAAGTTCTCAGGAATAAATCAGCAGTACTTTGTCCTGGACCAGCCACATCAAAGCTATGGCTAAGAAAGCACACCAATGCCTCTACTTCCTTGGAAGGCAAAGGAAGTTAGGCATGTCCCCAACAATCGTCAACAACTTCTACAGATGCGCATTTTTTTCTGGATGCGTAACAGCATGGTTTAGGAACAGCTCCACCCAAGACCGCAAGAAATTACATAGAGTTGTGGACATAGCCCAGACCATCACTCAAACCAACCTCCCTTCCATGTACTCCATCTAAACATCATGATGCCTAGTCAAGGCCAACAAGATAATCGAAGACCAGTTTCACTCCGGTCACTCCCTCTTCTCTGCTCTCCCATCAGACAAGAGGCACAGATGTTTAAAAACGCATACCTCCAGATTCAGGGACAGCTTCTTCCCAGCTGTTATTTGGCAACTAAACTGTCCTCTCACCAACTGGAGTGCAGTCCTGACCTCCCATCTACCTCATTGGAGCTCTTTGAACTACCTTTAATCAAGACTTTATCTTGTACTAAATGATGTCCCCTTTATCTGTACACTGTAGATGGCTTGACTGGATACTGCAGCACACAACAAAACCTTTTCACTGTACGTTTGTACACATGACAACGATAATAAACTAAGCTAGCTAAACTAAACTAAACAATAATGATGGGACAGTTACAACAACGAAGACACAATAGAACAGGTCACATAGTTACTTTTAGTTAAAGATCACATCCAAAATGAAGTAAAGGGATATGATTAATGGTTAGCCATAGCATCTCTATGAATCTAATTTTCTTCAGGCAAAGTTTACCGTAGTATTTGAGCAGCAACTATGTGAAGCACTACCATTCATATGAGGTTTGGAAACTCCAGAAAAAAATGGCATAAACTGCATTCCCTCCAATTCTCTTGGGTTTTAGTTGTTAGCCAGTTACAGTGGATAAGCATGACATTCATTCCCTTGGTTTATATATTTTTCAGTCCGACCCTTCCAGACTTGTTCATGCAAAATGACAAGCCTTCATAAACAACAAACAGCAAAAAATATATTGCATTTAATATTTTGAAAATAGTTTAAATCAAGCCTCACCAAAATACTTAATTTCTCTCTCTTTTTAACAAATTCACTATTACTGGTTATTGAGCAAAAGAAAATTTGTAATCGACTCTATTCATGTGTATCATGGACCTCTGCACATGAACTGCCTCTCCCATTTTGTTCATTTTTACCTTTGTTATTCCTCCCTCCATTTATTGTTAACTCCCTCATTCTCATTTTCGTGCTGCTTATGTGCTTTTCTTTACTGTTATTTCTCCTATACCGACTATACCTTCACTTCCCCACTCTTTTTTACTTAAATTCACCATTCATTTATTCATCATCGTTGAAAACATTAGTGACGCAGTGGTGCTGGTTTCCAACAGGAACGATGACGGATGCACCACACATCTCTGTCCTCCAGTTCCTGCGGACATCCGCCGCTGGAAGTATAGGAGTTTGGTGTGTGTGCTTTATCATCATTCCTTGCAATGCTATGTACCACAGTCATCGCAACTTCTACTGAAGTGTGGATAGCCGTTGGCTCGCTAGAAGGTCATCTTAAATAATAACAGTAAGTTGTGAATACAATTACTTTCACACAATTTATACACAAAAAAAACTTGCCTCAGCTCATACTAGCGGTGGAATTTATGCAGTTTGCAAGGGGTGCTGTAAATTACAGGAGATCGAAAAGTAAATGGTATCATTTGAGAACGTGATATCAAGGACCAGTTTTCTGAAAAAAATCCAGCGACCATGTATTTAAATATTGAGCTAAGCAATCAGATCTTAATGTTTCAGGTTGATGAGCTTTTATAAAAGACTAAAAATGGTTGAGATAAAAGATTTTAAATAAATTAGCAAGAAAGGGAGAGAGTAAAGGAAGTCACAGACGAAACGTAAAGGGAATTTACTGGGGCGCCGATGAAGCCACATGGATTGAGCTCAGAAATAAAAGAGGGGGTTCATTTTGACGGGATTATACTATAGCCCCTCCCCCTCCTAATACTCAGCAGCAATTAGAAAAATATCCATGTTGGGAAATCATAGATAAGTGAAAGAGTAATAGGGCTGTAAATAGTGATTTGAACTCCTTTAATATTGACTGGTATTGCATTAGTGCAAATGGATGAGATGGGGTAGAATTTGTTAAGTGCGGTTCAGGAAGCAATTTTCTGAAGTAACGTAGATAAATGATCATATTGGAGGAGGGGTAATACTTGAACTCCTCTTAGGAATTGGGACTGTGCAAGTGATTAGGAGGACCAGAAGTTGAATATTCATTTGAGGCAACAGAAAGGAAAATACTAAAAGATGCTATTAATATATTAAAGGGTACCTCGGGAAAGGTAAATGGAGTCACGGGAAATAAGTGAGGTCTTAAATTCATACTTCATGTCTGTATTTACCATGGAAAAGGATCTAAACAATGATATTCTGGAGCATATCAACAAATATGTTGGAGGTTCTAAAATACATAAAGGTGGCTAAATCTCCAGGCCATGACCAGGTGTATCCTAGGATGTTATGGGAAGCACAAGAGCAAATTGCTAGAAATCTGCAAAATATTTTAGTAATTTCATTAACCACAGGCGAGGTACCTGAAGAGCAAAAGCTCACATTGTGCCTTTATTTAAAAGCGGCAAGGATAAACTGGGGAACTACAGGCAGGTGAGCCTTACATCAGTGGAGGAAAAATTACTGGTTCGACACAGTAGGCTGGTCCAGAAAGACAGTGCACAGGGATCCAGTAAGCTAGCCAAATACATATGAAATTGGATTAGTGGTTGGAGGCAAATGGTGGTAGTAGGGAGGTTTTTCAAAATTAGAAGTGTATGACTTGTGGTGTACCACAGGGATCAGTGCAGGGTCCTTTTTGCTTGTCATATATATTCATGATTTGGATGAGAACCTTGATAGCATGATTGGTAAATTTGTTTTATTTCCCACTATACTGGTGTCTAAAACTATAGCACTTAAGTTTAAAATGAGAGCAATAAGGTTTAATGGGGATGAGAGGTAATTTTTACACACAGAAGTAATTGCAGTCTGTAATGACCAGCCAGAGGAGGTGTTGGAAGCAGGAATAGTAACAATGTTTAAGAGGCACACAAAATTGCTGGAGGAACTCAGCGGGTGCAGCAGCATCTATGGAGCGAAGGAAATAGGCGACGTTTCGGGCCGAAACCCTTCTTCAGACATGAGGCGTTTGGATAGGAACTTAAATGAGCAAAATATAGAGGGATATGGCAGTAATTCAGGTGTGGGATTGGAATGGAAGGCATGATGTGTACTATGGATGTGCTTGCCGAAGGATTTGTTTCTTTGATCTACAACTCTATGTCTGTTTGAAACACTGTCAAGGTGGGAAAGAGGAGATATTTAGACGAAACATCAGACTAGAAGTGGTGGAAATGCAGCAGTTGAATGTGAATGCTGGTTGAATGGAAGATAAGGAAAATAGAACGTTTATGATGGTTATGGGAGGGAGAGGAAGATAGGAGAACAGATGTGATGGAACTGGGAGAGAGATGGCAGACTAATGTGAAAAGGAAAACACAAGGAACTGAAGATGCTGGAATCTTGAGCAAATCGCGAAGTGCTGGAGGAACTCAGCTTGTCAGGCAATGAATGGACAGACAACTTTTCACGTCGGAATCCTTCAGTACTGACCTGAAATGTCATCTGTCCATTCCCTCCACAGATGTTGCCTGACCCGAGGTTCTCTCGCACTGTGTGTTTTGATGTGGAAATGAATCCTTGATAATGGACAAAGGAAGACACATCGGAAGCACTGGTACCAATGCTGGCATAGTCAGACCAATTGCAATTAAGGTAGAATATCAGTAGAATGGAGTAAGTCTTTCACAGGAATAGGCTTGGGAAAAGGTCAAAGGAGCTCTGAGAATCAATGGGATTTTAATAGAAAGTGTTAAAACAGTGATTCCCAGAAATGCTGAAGTGAAATGTCAACGAAGGGAAGTGAAAAGTTGGAGAAGCGAGGACAAGCACAAGGTGGAAATTCAAAGCAATTGCCGAAGTCAATTAATATACATGCCATTTAAAAAAAAAATTATAACGAGGGTTAAAGATTACTTAAGTTCTCTTGAAAGAAATTGATGACAAAGAAATTCCTGGAAGGCAAGTAGCTGCTTGAAAACATCTGAGACAACCTTTCCTAGAATTATATATGTTTCTACTTCAAACTCTGCCTTGTCTACAACTCTTAGAGACTAAACCAAAATCATGACAAACTGGCCCAGGTCTTTAATACTTATTACTTTATTTGGTATGTCATATAATCTGATCTGTGATGAGTCAAGCAGAAAATCATTGCAACATATTTTAACAATACGCAGAAACTTTCATTCATCGTAACATGCTAGAGGCAAAGCCAATTTGTTAGGGTGATCCTAATCAGATTATTAATTAAAAGATCAGTGATTCACATTCATTATTTTTCATACAACATTTTCTTGGTTCATATATTCTGTTTGAAAATCAGATGGTTTTTTATTGCTTGCAAAAAAGTACTTTCAGATTTACAAAAGCCATTATCGCAGAATCCAGTGCAAGAAGCCACTAAAGGAACTGTTGGAATCGCAATTATCAATTTAACCATAATTTCTGATATAATTTCAGTGACTATCCATTGTACACTGTTCTAAGGCTCAAGATCATATCATGAATTACATACAATTTTCCAATTGTAATTGTCAGAACTGATGCAGGGTCCTGACCCAAAACCTTGACTGCCCCTGTTGAGTTCCTCCATCAGTTTGTTTTTTGCTCCAAATCCCACCATCTCCAGTCTTTTGTGTCCTAATGGCTGATCTGATAACTGGCTACTTTCACCCTTCACAAACATCCTTGATTCGCCTATAGTCCAAAAACATGTTCCTCTCAATCCAGTGGGCTGGATTGCCACTGCTAAGGTTCAACATGTCGGAGGGTCCAAAGGACTCCTCACAAACCAGGAAGAGTCAACTAATTGAATAATATTTCCTTCGCTCTGTTTGGGAACTCGGTTGGATGTCACATTTGGGTAATGATGAAGGGTCATTGTCCTGAAACATTGACAATTGTTTCTCTCTCCACATGATGCCTGAACTTAGTTTAGTTTAGTTTAGAGATAGAGTGTGGAAACAGACACTTCCGCGCCGACATATCATTGGTTCTCCCCTATACACTACAACAATTTATAGAAGCCAATTAACCTACAAACCTGTGAGATAACCCACGCAGTCAAAGGGAGAATGTACAAATTCCCTGCAGACAACACCCATAGTCAGGATCGAACTCGGGTCTCTTACGTGGTAAGGAAATAACTCCACCACTGTCGCCACTGTGCAGTCCTTTGTCCCACTGTGCCGTCCTGAGTATTTCCAGGAGATTTTGTTTTTATTTCACATTTCCAGCATCTGATGTTTTTCACTCACACCTGCAGGTCTATAGAATAAATGCTGAAAGCTATGATTAAGCTATCAAACAATTATGGCAAGCACATAATGGACTGAGTGGCTTCATGTGTTACAAATATTCTATAACACTGTGACCAGTGAAAGCAGGAACATCCATATCCCTTGTTTACTCTAGAAAACCTATCTTTAAAATCTATCTTTGTCATAGATATACACAGCAGGAAAATAGGTCAAAATATGTAGGTGAAAAACTGAAATTAAAATGAAAAGAAATACGAGAAACACTTGGCAGGAGGGATACACTCACAAAGTAATTGAGTCATCTAACAGGGCCTAACTCATTCATGCTAACCAAGATGCCCCATCAAAGCTAGTCCTATTTGCCTACATTTGACAGATATCTCTCCCAAACCTTCCTGTCCATGTACCTGTCCAAATATCTTTTAAATGTTGTTATGGTACCCGGCTCAATTACTTCCTCTGGCAGCTTGTTCCATTTACCCACCACCCTTTGTGTAAAAAGGTTGTCCCTCCAGTTCCTATTAAATCTTTCCTCTCTAATCTTAAATTTATGCCCTCTAGTACTAAATCCTCCTAACCTGGGAAAAAGACTGACATTAACTCTAACTATGGAACCCTTCATGATTTTGTACATCACTATGAGATCACCCCTTAGCCTTTTGCACTCTGAGGAAGAACTCTGAGGTTGGTACAATCTATCCCTATAGCTTAGACCTTTGATCTTGGAAACATCCCTGTAAATCTTCCCTGCAGTCTTTTTAGTTTAACAGTGTATTTCCTACAGTAGTAGTGTGAGCAAAACTGATCATGATACTTTAAATGTAGCTTCACCAACTTCTTGCACAGTTGTAACATAATGCCCCAACTTCAATACTCAATTCCCTAACTGTTGAAGGTCGGTGAAGAAAAGCCTTTTGCACCACCACTATGATGCTCCACATAGATGACGACTTTGCTTTCTGAAGGGTGCTATTCTCTCTCTAGTTAACCTTTTCCACTTAGTATACTTGTAAAATCTAGTTGAAATCTCGAAAAGAGATACAGAAATAGTGTTTCAGTTCAAAGAGCCTTTGAGACCACCACAGTCATGACAAAATATACTGGTTGTTTTTGCACTAAAAAAACAAGGAAGGAAAAATTGCCTTCATACAAACTCATCTTTGTGCACACACGCACAAAGCTCATCCCTCCCTGACGACCTGAACTGTTTTTTTGCCAGGTTTGATTGCGCCGACAGCAGTGACAACATACGGGCACAGCAGGGACCCTCACCACCGGTGCTGACTCTGAGCCCCCACGACGTGAGACGGACCCTGCAGCACATCAACCCCAACAAGGCCATCGGGCCTGACGGAGTACCAGGGCGGGTTCTGAAACACTGCGCAGGGGAGCTGACTGCGGTGCTCATGGACCTGTTTAACACCTCCCTGCTGCAGGCCTCCGTCCCCACATGCCTCAAGACAGCCACAATCATCCCTGTGCCAAAACAATCAGCCATCAGGTCCCTCAACGACTATCGGCCAGTGGCGCTGACACCGGTGGTGATGAAGTGCTTCGAACGTCTGGTACTGGGACACTTGAAGAACAGCATCCCCCCCTCCTTAGACCACCACCAATTTGCCTATAGGGCAAACAGGTCGACGGAGGACGCAGTGTCACTGGCCCTCAACTCCACCCTGACACACCTTGACCAGCGGGACAGTTATGTGCGGATGCTATTCATAGATTATAGCTCCGCCTTTAACACCATCCCCCCCCATAAACTAGTCACTAAGCTGGACCACCTGGGCCTCAACACACACCTGAGCAGCTGGGTCCTGGACTTTCTCACCGGCCGACCACAGACTGTGCGCATGGGGAGGCAGGTCTCCTCCAGCATCACCCTGAACATCGGTGCACCACAGGGCTGTGTGTTGAGCCCCTTCCTCTTCTCCCTCTACACTCTCGACTGCAAACCCACCCACGAGGCCAACACCATATTAAAGTTTGCAGATGACACCATCGTGGTAGGCAGGATCACGAGTAACAACGAGGCCGCCTACAGGACAGAGGTAGAGAACCTGGTGAGCTGGAGCCGTGAGAACAACCTGATCCTCAACGCAGCAAAAACAAAGGAGATGATCCTGGACTTCAGGAGGAGACCGAAGACCTTCGTCCATCAGCCCATCACCATTAACAGCGAGACAGTGGAGGCTGTGCAGAACATCAGGTACCTCGGGGTCAACATCAGCCACGACCTGACCTGGACCGTCAACATCACGGCGACGGCCAAGAAAGGACTTCAAAGGCTCCACTTCCTGAGGTGCTTGAAGAGGGCACGTCTCCCACAACAGCTGCTGGTGAGCTTCTACAGGTCAGCCATCGAGTCAGTTCTCACATACTGCATCACAGTATGGTACTCTGGCTGTACCGCAGAGAACAGGATAGCTCTCCAACGCGTCATTAAAACTGCTGAGAGGATCACTGGCACCCAGATCCCCAGACTGGAGGACATCTACCGGACCCGCTGCATCCGGAGGGTCAAGGGCATCATTAGAGACAGCACACACCCTGGACACTGCCTCTTCACCCCCCTGCCCTCAGGAAGACGATACAGGACACTGAGCGCCCGCACGACAAGACTGATAAACAGCTTCTACCATAGAGCTGTGACACTACTGAACTCTATCCCCCTCCCACACTGATTCCCCCCCTCTCTCTCACACACCCGCCCATACTCCTGTATGTTTATAGTCTAATTTTTTAATAGTTCTTTTTTTAAACGTATTTTTATACTCATATTCCTGTGCAGCTGGAGGACTGCTCCAACAACATTTCGTTGTCTTGTACAATGACAATAAAGATTATTATTATTATTATTATCTTTGAGGGGGATTGATGCAATTCTTCATTTTCTATTTGCAATTTTCTCACCATTCAACCTTTGAACAATGCACAAATATTTAATTAAATAAATGTATTATTTGAAGCCCAAGAGTTTTTAATTACATAGAAGCACTGTATTTATAGTTGTTAGTGTGGAAGATGGTCTTCATTTAAATCTTTCCTGAATGGATGCATGCAATATTTTTAATGAAACTCTCTTCATCCTTCTTGCATCCTTCGAATTCAAAAGTATCTAAAAATACTAAAGTTCACACTAAAAATTTACGCCAAAAAATTGAATTACAACATGCAGTTTTTCCTCTTGCATTATTCTACCCAATATCTTTGTAACTTGGAATGTCCATAATTATAACTTGGAATGAAGGGTGTGTACGTGGGCACAGGGAAAAAGTAAATTTTATCTTGGAAATGTCAGATTAGAGGGCATAGCTTTAAGGGAGGCAGAAAGCTCAAAGGAGATGAGTGGGGCACGTTAAACCACCATAGGGGGGGGCGCCGTCGAGTATGGCTGCCTGCCAGCAGCTGTTACTCCTTTCACCCTTTTTTTTTTTTTTTGTGAGTTAAAAGTGTTTGTTTTGGGGGTCTTCTAGTCTTTTATGTGGTGGGTGGGGGGAGGGGAAGGGGGAAACTTTATTTCCTAGTCCCTACCTGGTTGGAAAGGCGGCTTCCCTCCGAGCTGCTTCTTCGCCCCCTCCTCGCGGCCTACCATCGGATTGGAGCGGCGTTTCCTGTCGGGACCGGCCGGAACCCCAGCTTCGGCGGCGGTACAGCGCTGGGACACCAACACGGAGTGGGCGATGCCTTACCGGGTCGCCGTGCGGTAAGCTCCGGAGTACTGTGACCGCCGACTACAACATCCGAGGAGCTGTGGCTGTGGAGCGTCCAGCCGTGGGTGGGCGGCGCTGGATTGAAAACACAGCGGAGCCTAGGATTCGAGATCGCCAGAGTCGGAGCTCCAACCAGCGCGGCCTGAGGACTTCGGGTGCCGCGGTCTCCGGGGAGGGAGCGGCCGCTCCAGGCATTTCCAAGCCGCTGAGGAGTGTTCACCCGACGCCGGAGTTCCATCTTCCCCGCAAGAGGGCCTGAAAACATCGGACTGGCTGCGGAGGCCACAATAGGCCCGACTATGGGTGAACAGGGGATGGGACTGGACTTTGCTGACTTCCCCCACAGTGGGAACCATTGTGGGGGGATGTTTTTATGTTTATTGGTAAATTCTTTAATGTTGTGTCTTATCTTTATTCGTGTGCTGCAATGGTAAGTCAAATTTCACTACACCATTTGGTGTATGTGATAATAAATGTCCTTTGTATCCTTTGTTTTTTTTAGTGGAGGGTGCCTGGAATGCACTGCCAGGAGTAGTGGTGGAAGTAAATGCAATAGTGGCATTTAAGAAGATTCTAGATAGGTAAATGAATATGCAGCAAATGTATGGATATGGATCACATGTAGAGGAGATTAATTTTACTTCACATCATGTTCCCACAGACATTATGGGTCAGAGAGCCTGTTCCTGTGCCGTACCAGCTATGCAAGTCGTATTACTACTTTTAAACTCTATAACTAAAAACAATGTCATCTTTATAAGGACCACCTGGCTCACAATGGGAACATGGCAGATCCAGACTTCATTGAGGGCTACACACATGCTCAGAAGGTGCTCAATTTAGCAAAAAGGTTCCGCCGATAGAATACAGTAGAGTCATTAAGGCAGGAGGGGAACATTGAATAAAACACAAAGTGCTGGACTAACCCAGCAGGCCAAACAGCATCTCTGGAGGACATAGATAGGTGGCATTTCAGGTCTGGACCATTTTGAACTTTGTCAGCTCTGTACACTGCAATATTCCAGAATCTAGTCTTCTTTTTGTTACCCTTGATTATCATCTTAACCAACACATCCACCAGACATCTAATGAACATCTATGAAATGTATTAGAAAGGCGCTATATAAATCCCATCCATTATTATTATTATTAAAACAAAGTGAAGTGTTAAGATGCATGCATGGTGAAAAAGTGAATGCGTGTGTTGCATGTTTACAGCAATAGTCCAAGCTTCATGAGGCCAGCTTTTCAATCATTTTGCTACCATGATAACCTGGTTGGTGGAAATAGAACCTTAATGTGCACATAACAGACAAGTCCATGATAAAAAAATATCCCTACTGACAATACATTGTCCATAAATTGTCTGAGTTGATTATTTTGAATCCTTGATAATATCTGCTTGGTATATTAACTTTCAGTGGATATTTAGAGACAGCCATGTATAAATTAGACAGAATTTGTTATCACTTTTATGAAATGTTCCACTCTACTGCTTTGCATGTATGATGTTATCTGAAACAGTGAATGAACTACACTCTCAAAACTGACTCAGCGCTGTTATCTGTCCTACACAGGTTTAGATAATTATTGATTTATCACACATTGGATGATAAGTTACAAAATCACAGCTTGATGCCCTGAGCAGATTTAAGAAGATAGGTTTAAAAATATCACATTCCATTCCTGTAAGACTGACAGAAGTGAAGATATGCCAGCTCAGATCTGATTTATTAAAAAAATACACAAAGTGCTGGAGTAACTCAGGGGTCCTATCTGAAACATCAACCATGTTCTTCAGTGATGGACTTGATTTATATGCTCAAACCAGACAAAATAACTTTTGTGTGTGCTTTCATGGGACTGCCAAATCACTGCATGAAATCCACCCATTTGGAAACAGTATCAATCACCTCCGTATATTACTCACCCTGTCACAGCTGTCATATTTTAGAGGCAAAAGAGACTGTAGTTGCTGGAATCTGGAGTAAAGAAAGGGAAAGCTGCTGGTGGAGTCAGCAGGTCAGGGAGCATTTGTAGAGGGAAATGAACAGTCAATGTTTTCGATTCAGATCATTTATCTTGACTGGAAGACTAGAAAGGAAGTAGCTCGTATAAAGAGGTGGGCGAGCGGTAGGCAACAGCTAGCAAGTTATAGGTGGATATGGGTTAGGATTTGTTGATCAACAGATAACAGTTAGATGGGAGAGGGATGGGTAGAGATAACAACAGAGGCTGAGAGGTGATCAGTGGGGAACAAACAACTGCGGATTCAAGAATTTGATAAAAAAGTAAAGTGATGGAATTAAATCATGGCAAATAGGAGCAATAGAAGGAGGGGTGAGCAGACGGGGTAAATGGGGAAGTAAGAATGAGATGTTGGGCTCTGGGAGTTATTGTCAGAAGAAGGGCAGGTGTGAATGGACTAGGAGGAGAAGATAGGAGGAGAAAAAATGGACTGAGGAGGTGCAGGTTACTTGAAAATGGAGAATTTGATGTTTGTTATTGGGTTGTAGATTTCCAAGGTGTGTGCACTTGGCCACACCACACAGGAGTAGGCTGACAGACAGATTGGTGTGGGAATGGGAAATCAAAAACGCTAGCAACCATGAGATCCAAATAGCTGCAGCGGACTGAGTGCAGGTGCTCGGCAAAGCAGTCACCCGGTCTATATTTGGTCTCACTGATGTAGAGGAGATCACATCTAGAACATGCAAATGTATTAAACAAGATTGGAGGAGGTACAGGTGAATCTCTGTCTCACCTGGAAGGGCGTTTCTTCCCTGGAAGGTGCTGAGGGAACAGGTATAGGGAACAGGTTGTACACCTTCTTGCAGTTGTAGGGAAAAGGGGGAGGGATGAGTGAAGCATGAAGTCATGGAGAGAGTGGTCCCTGTGTTAAGTGGGAAGGAGTGGAGAAGATGTGAATGGGATCACATTATAGCTCAGAGAAATGGCAAAGAATGATGTGCTGGATCTGGAGGCTGCTGGAGTAAAAGGTAAGATCTGAGGAATCTACTCCTGTTCTGTCATGGGGGAGGTAGAGTAGTAGTGGAGGATATATAGTACAGGAGAGGGCTTGATCAAAAACAGTGTGGGGGAAGTTACACTTCCTGAAAAAGGAAAACATGTCAGATATCCTGGAGTGTAAAATCTCATCTCGTGAACACACACAATGTAAATTAGGGATATTTTGCCTCTCTTCTTGTACTTATCTCAAATGGTTTCTGTTTTTGTTATCTCCCTGCTCTGTTTTACCGTTTCCCTGCCCTTTTTCGCATTCCACATGGCCTTCATTATTTATGTATTTGAATCACTGCACTATAAGTCCTTGAAAAAAACTCTTCACCTTTTGGTTCTGTTTGTGCACACACATGTTTATAAGAAAGATATCCAGTCCACATGTATTCTGGTGTTACTGAAATGAAACATTCCTAATAACTTGGCTGCTGGCCCAGTTAGCTGCATTAAATGTGTTTGTGTCTGCAGAGTTCACATAGGTGATAGAAGCAGGGCTTAAACAGGCACAAAATGCAAGTGGTCAAAGCTCAGCTTTAGCTTCCAACAGTTTTCAGAAAAGGAATGGATTTAGAGGACTTTGATTGTTCAACGTTCCACTGAAGGAAATTTCTGCTCATCCAGTTATGGATGACAAACAGGCTTTTCAATGCAGAGAGAGCAGAAGGGTTGAGAAAGTTGGTGGAATGATTGTGGCTTGTAATTGTATGTCTTGTGCTGGGATGATATCTGTCAGCGGAGCAAATAGATGGTGACAACTATTTTCTGTGGCCCATTAACTGACCACTGCAAGAAACTTTGTAAACATTATTAAAGATTGACTAAGTATTTCTCTCAGAGTTAATTTCTCCTGGTTAATTAAACTAAAAGTATAAAACACATTGTCATTTTGATTCTCACAACAAAATATGAACATGAAAATTATTTTCTCCAAACCTGCTGAAAAAAACGAAAGGCAAGTAATTTAATTCTGACTTATTGCTCAAAATCCAAAAATATTTTGTCGCACATTAATGTAACGTGTATATGATGTGTGAAACTGGGTTATGACTTAAACATCAAGATACTAAATATAATATAAACACTAAACACTATATATAATGCTACCACAAAGGAAGTATCCATACAATAACTGTGGAACTTATTTGAATTGAGACATAAGAGACTGCAGATGCCAGAATCTGAAATTAAAAAATAAACTGCAGGAGGAACTCAGTGGGTCAGACAGCATCCATGAGGGGAAAGGAACTGTTGACATTTCAGGTTGAGACCCTGCATCAAGACTGAGAATGGAGAGAGCAAATAACCTAGCTACCTATTCTCTCCACTTTCAGTGCTTAGGCAAGGTCTCAACCCAAGGGCATAGACAATTAGATACATTAACGCATTTAAATGCATTAGCGCTACTGCGAACTCCCGAAGATAGCGACTGTAAGGGAGTCCCCGATCGGAGGGAAATCCCCGACCTCGCGGAGGCGCGCAGGTACAGTAAGTACCGTACTTGTAAACACCGGGGAGGCTTTCATAGAGTCCAGAGTCGAGGCTGTCAGGCAGGATCTCCCAGCAGCAACGGAGCTGGAGGTGCCGACTGTAAGGGAATCCCCGATCTCAGGGGAATCCCCGACCTCGTGGAGACTCGCAAGTGCAGTGCCTTTGAACACCAAGGAGGGCTTCATGGAGTACGGAAATGTGGTTGTCGGGCAGGGCTACAAGTAAGACTGAAGCGTAGGGGACTTCGGCCCCCTCTCCCTACTGTCCTACTGGCCAACGTACAGTCACTAGGAAGCAAAGTGGAGGACTTAAGGTCAAGGCTGGTCTACCAAAGGGAGCTATGTTCTGTTTCACAGAGACATGGCTCACCCCCAGCTCCCCAGACTCAGCAGTCCAGCCTGAAGGGTTCTCCATCCACCGTATGGACCGTACACTGGCATATGGGAAAGGGAGAGGAGGGGGCATCTGCCTCATGGTCAACTCTTCGTGGTGCTCAGACGTGGCAGTCCAGTCCAACTCCTGCTCTCCACACCTCGAATATCTGGCGGTGAAGTGCCGTCCCTTCTACCTACCAAGGGAATTCACCTCCATCATCCTGACCGCGGTCTACATCCCACCCCAGGCAGATGTCCGTCTGGCACTGGAGGAGCTGCACACCGTGGTCAACAAGTACAGGACGGCTTACCCCGAGGCATTTACCACCGTAGCCGGGGACTTCAAAAAAGCAAACCTGAAGAAATCACTCCCTAACATCCACCAACATGTCCCCTGCAGCACCAGAGGATCAAACACCCTTGACCACTGCTACGCAACCATCAAAGACGCCTATTGCTCTAGCCCTCGCCCTCACTTCGGAAAATCCGACCATTCAGTGGTTCGATTGGGAGAACACTGATGTGCCTTCCCGAGCCCCTATTCGCCCTGACGGTGTTACAGTCATAGTCACAGAGGCCGACTTCAGAAGATCCTTCAGGGGGGTGAACCCTCGGAAAGCGCCTGGACCTGATGGTATACCCGGTCGAGTTCTCAAGACCTGTGCAGACCAACTGGTGGGAGTTTTTGCACAATTTTTCAACCTCTCACTTCTGAGGTCTGAGTTTCCCACCTGTTTTAAGAGGGCATCAATAATACCGGTGCCCAAGAAAAGTAAGGTGACGTGCCTCAATGACTATCGTCCAGTGGCACTAACGTCTGTGATGATGAAGTGCTTTGAGAGGTTGTTTATGGTGCACATTTACTCCTACCTCAACAAGAACCTCGACCAACTACAGTTCGCATACCGCCACATCAGGTCAACAGGAGATGCAATTTCACTGGCTCTCCACTCCGCACTGGACCACTTGGACAATAAAAACTTCTATATTAGGCTGTTGTTTATAGATTACAGCTCGGCGTTTAATAACATCATCCCTTCCAAGCTGGTTACCAAGCTCACCGAACTAGGCCTCTGCGCATCCCTCTGCAATTGGATCCTCGACTTCCTCAAGACCACAGTCTGTTCAAATTGGAGGAACCACTTCATCCTCAGAAACAATCAGCACGGGAGCACCTCAAGGCTGCGTGCTCAGCTCCCTGCTTTACTCACTCTATACCCATGACTGCGTAGCCGGTCATAGTGCGAACTCCATCATCAAGTTCGCCGATGACACCACTGTGGTTGGACGAATCACAGATGGGGACGAGTCAGAGTATAGAAGTGAGATCGGCCGGCCGACTGACCAAATGGTGCCAGCACAACAACCTGGCTCTCAACATCAGTAAGACCAAGGAACTGATTGTGGACTTTAGTAGGGGAAGGATGAAGACGCACAATCCTGTTTATATCTACGGGACGATGGTGGAGAGGGTCAATAACTTCAAATTCCTGGGCGTGCATATATCAGAAGATCTTTCCTGGACCCAGCACACCGATGCAATTGTAAAGAAGGCACATCAGCGAATCTACTTCCTGAGAAGATTACGTAGATTTGGCATGTTGACAAGGATTCTCCTAAACTTCTACAGGTGCACAGTAGAGAGCATTCTGACTAGTTGCATTGTGGCCTGGTTCGGCAACTTGAACGTCCAGGAGCGAAAAAGACTACAAAAAGTTGTGACCACAGCCCAGTCCATCACCGGCTTTGACCTCCCCACCATCGAAGGGATCTATCGTAGTCGCTGCCTCAAAAATGCAGCCAAAATCATCAAGGACCCACACCATCCTGGCCACACACTTATCTCACCACCCCATCAGGAAGAAAGTATAGGAGCCTGAAGCCTCTAACGTCCAGGATCAGGAAAAGCTACTTCCCCACAGCCATCAGGCTATTAAACACAATGAATAAGCTATGAACTGCAAAAGACTATATTATTATTTGTTATTTGCACTATATTTGTTATTTATTGAACTTTTTCTTTTTTTGCCCGTTATATATAATGTTTACATATTCACATATTCTTTTGTGCAGCAGCAAGTAAGAATTTCATTATCCCGTCCGGGACATATGACAATAAAACACTCTTGACTCTTGAATTCATTTCTCCCCACCGATGCTGCTTGACCTGCTGAGTTTCTTCAGTTCGGTGGAGGCCGATTCTCTGGATACTTTCAAGAGAGAGCTAGATAGGGCTCTAAAAGATAGCGGAGTCAGGGGATATGGGGAGAAGGCAGGAACGGGGTACTGATTGGGGATGATCAGCCATGATCACATTGAATGGCGGTGCTGGCTCGAAGGGCCGAATGGCCTACTCCTGCACCTATTGTCTATTGTCAACCAAGGGCATCGACAATTCATTTCTCCCCACAGATGCTGCTTGACCTGCCGAGTTTCTTCAGTTATTTTCAACTGGAATGTTGTATTTGTAAAACCAAACACTGAAGTACTTGTCTGCACAAATCCTACAACTTTCCTTCATTAATGTAATTAAGATGAAAAGAGTGCAGAGAAGATTTACAAGGATGTTGCCAGGACTCGAAGGTCTAGGCATTAAGGAGAGATTGGACAGGCTTGGACTTTATTCCTGGAGTGCAGGAGGTTGAGGGCGATCTTATAGTAGTGTATGAAATCATGAGGGGAATAAATAGTGTAAATGCCCAGAATCTTGTTTTCCCAAGGTAGTTGAATGAATTTTAAAATCAGGGCATAGGTTTAAGGTGAGAGGGGAAAGATATATAATAGCAATGTGAAGCATAACTTTTTCTATACGAGTACGGTGGTATGAGGGAAAAGCTGCCAACTGAAGTAATTGAGACAAGTACAATAGCAACATTTAAAACACATTTGGGCAGGTGTGTGGATAGGAAAGGCTTCGAGGCATATGTGTCAACAAGGACAAATGAGAATAGCTTAGATGGGGCAACTTGGTTGACATCGCCAGTGGGTCGAAGGGACTGTTAGTGTGTTGTATGACTCCATGCCTTTGTGACTATGATTTACCTTCCAATTCAATCCAGATGTGTACAAATAATTTTTTTAAGAATATATATATTGCACATCTAAATATAGAAAATACTGGAATTAAGGGGCAGTTTCATGACTGAAATGCTAAACCATTTACATTTACAGGTATTTTCTGACGTGCTGCATATTTCCAGTATTTTTGGTTTGTGCTTCAGTCTATTTTTCCCTCACTTTAATCCATCAAGTCCAAAAATAGTTGGACACAGACATCTAATCTATCATCCTTCCTGCCATCACTGTTCAAATGATTGTGTCTAACTATTTTTGCATTTGATGTATTTGACAGGCAGCACAGTGGTGCAGCGGTAGAGTTGCAGTCTTACAGCTAATGTAGCGCCAGAGACCCGGGTTCGATACCGACTATGTGTGCTGTCTGTATGGTGTTTGTACGTTCTCCCTGTGATCTGCATGGGTTTTCTCCGAGATTATCGGTTTCCTCCCACACTCCAAAGATGTACAGGTTTGAGAGTTAATTGTCTTGGTAAATGTAAAAAAAATTGTCCCTAGTGGGTGTAGGATAGTGTTAATGTGCGGGGATTGCTGGTCGGCATAGACCTGGTGGGCCGAAGGGCCTGTTTCCGCGCTGTATCTCGAAACTAAACTAAACTAAATTGAAAAAAGGGCCCTGAGAGTTGTGCTGCAAATGTAATATTCCTTTCCCTATTGAAACCATAAAGTTCACATTTTGACTGGGGAATTCTCTTTTGTCACTGAATTCATGAATCACATTAGACTTGACAAAAACCTTAATATTGATATCTCCACCGGGTGGCTGCCTCACCAACAGTCTTATCTGTCCTTTCTTTCGTGTTTTAATAGTGTGTTAAATGTATGTTTTTAGTGTTCTTTAGCTTGTTTTATGTGTGTGTGTGGGGGGGTTGGGGGAAACTTTTTCTAATCTCCTACCTCGACGGAGATGTGATTATTTTCTGCATCGTATCTCCGTCCGCACTGCTGCCTAACATCGAGGAGTTGGCGGCCTTTGCTGGAGACCTATTTTGAGAGCTCCACCGCGGGCACTTGCAGACCTAGCATCACGGAGCCCACAATCCCTTTTCCAGGGATCGACGTCGGAGCTCCAACCGTGGGTGCCTGCAGACTTAACATCATGGAGCCCGCGGTCTCTGGTTTAGAGACCAACTTCGGGAACTCCAAGCCGCAGGAGCTTCGACAACCCCGACGCGGGAGTTTCGATCGACCCAACGCGGGAGATTCGATCGCCCCGACGGATGGTACGACTGCCTCGACCACGTGAGAATAAAGAGGAAGAAGATTGGACATTATTGTCTGCCATCACAGTGAGGAATGTGGGGAATCCGCTGCGGTGAATATTTATGTTAATTTTTAAATAGTTGTGTATCTTGGTGCTATTATTTTGTAATGCTGTATGGTAATTCGCATATCACTGTACCTTAATTGGTATATGTGACAATAAAAGACCTTTGAAACCTAAAAAGATCATGAAATTGCTGGAATGATTGGTTAAATGAGTTTATGTCTTCAGTTCAGGGTTGGGCATATGGTTAAGAGTGGATTTTCCCCAAAATCTTATATCAATTTTTTGACAGATAGTATAGTTTAAGCTAACCCCCCACCCTCCACAACTTTCATTTTACAGTTTCAGCTTAAGAGCATCTTTCAAAGATCTAACTACAAGCTTCAACCAAAAGTGACCCATAACTCAATTTCCCCTCAGATTAATAATGATTCCAGGTCTTCTTCTTCGAAAAAAATTCTGTATGTGATTGGGTTTGCTAACTAAAATGGGAGATGGGCATTATGGACTGAAAGGGCTCCAATGCTGTAAACTCAATGGTGCATTTTTACAGAGGCATGGAGATTAAATCATCCTGCCATTTGACGGATGTGGATCCAGAATTGTTCTCCTCGCATGTCCCAAATATTAGGATTTAGATTGAAGGGGGTTACATAGAGGAGTTTCTGGTCTTCTTTTTATTTTTGCATGAAGAAAGGGATACCAGGGCTTGGAATTCTACAAAGCTATGGAGCTTCGTAAATTGGAAAATAGGGTTGGCACAGGAGCAACTAATATCAACGGTCCAAAACATTGCTTCTGCACATATATACTATATACTATGCACTGTGTTAGTTTGTTACATTCAGTTTGCCTTGATGAGTTCATTAGAGTAAAAATAACTTAACGTAAACTCACTGCTATTTTAGACATCAAGGAAATAACTTAACACTGCATGGAGTGTTCCCATGCCATGCATCCTGCAGCAGTAGGATCAGTTTAAGCTATGTTCTACATTTAAAGTAAGTTACTACATCATACCTCCTCAGGCAGTGTGATAACCAGCTCATGTTCTGTTTGCCCGATCAAATTCTGTGAGAAATATTCACTGCATGCCGCCAGGACAGCGCGGTGGGCACGGAATTCCTTCCTCTCCACCGTTACGGTCACATCGCAGAGGATATCCTGCTTGCGCTGGGCATTGAGGCACAGGAGGATATTTGTACAATGCACTGTTGACTCATACACATACATGGGCGATTCAGGCTTCTCATCCACAGACATTCCGTTCAGACCCTAAAAAGAAATGGAAACAAGATGAACATTGGATTTACTTCTACACTGCAATTGAGCTAAAAATTAATTTAAAAGTTCAGCAGTATCTGCAGAGCATCATTTGATCTTCTTCACCCTTTTTTGAGTTTGGCTCAACACGTTCAACCATCAAACACTCAACATGACCAATACCTGCCTTTTCACATCACTGTCAATTCACCGGCACAACCCCTATTCTACTGCCACCCACCATTTCATGTAAGATCTGGACTTCTTAAGATGGTCATGTTCCTGACAGCTGTATCAAGATCATGGTACCAAACTCCACAATAGGACTAGGTCCTCCTCAGTTTATGAACAACAACATATGTACAGCCCGTGCACATCAACAAGTGTTTGGGAGGTCGGCCGGGTGGATTTGCCAGCTATTGAGAGGCTACAGGTAACTGTTCTTGACATTAGCTGGAATTTTGTCACATCAAACCCAGGACAAATATGTTTTAATTTAATACCTTGATGTCCATTTTGAGACTCCTATCTAGAGGCAGCCGGTCAGGCCAAGAGCAGTGTCCTTTTTAAAACTATCTATAGCATTTAAAACCTTTGTCTGTAGTAAAATCTTTTTTTAAATATATCATTATTTGCCCAAGATAGGCTTGTTACCAGATTGTTAATTTGCTAATATATTAAGAATGGCAAAATAAAATTTAAAGTGCTGCTCCAGACTATCTTTCCCTGTGGAACAACCCACCTCTGCAGGCACCTTCTGCTGGGTGGGAATTCAGTTTGCGACTGCATTTCTGATATGCAAACTGTTTGGATTACCAGTATTTCTCAGGAACAGAACTTGTTGTAACCTCAGGGACAATCTGTATTACAGGATTCACCTTAAAAAAGTAGTCTGTTCCAATATTATCACCTAGATGATTCCATTAATATGTGCTGTCAAGAACATCCTTATACAGATGTATATAATGATATTTCCCTTTTGCAGTTTTGTAAGAATGGGCTTGCTTCTTTCCATTAGGAAGTGCTTTCCTGTGTGTGCTAACAGAGGAAATGTATTACCATGCTATGTTTGAAATAAGTCCAGTGAGAAATAAAAAACACTCTTCTTTATGACTTTATGTCTTTCAATGATTAAATGTCAGAGACAATATTTAAGCAGAAGTATTTAAAAACATGTTACAACACATAGGCGTAGAAACCAAATTGTTAGTGAAGAGAAATGTGTTGAGACGCTTTGTGAGAGTATAAGATGTTGAATGGACATGTCTGAGCAGTGCTTGTTTCCAGCCAAACCGTTTTCTTCAAATGGAAAAAAGCATGAATAATGTTGGTACATTGTTACTAAATTTGGTGAAAATTCAGATATTATATTTGGGCAGTGAGATATTATATCAGGCTATAATGGAAGTTTTAGGAGCAAAGCCACTTTCAAATGGTGCCTGTAGCTGATGAAGGGAAAATATTTAAGGATTTGTGCAGAGTCTGTTGATAAATGTTTGAATTCAGCAATACGTTTGACATAACATATCATCCTGTAAACAGGCATAGTTTGAAAGGACCAAAATAAATCAAGGGAAAATATTTTGACGTACAACAGTAATAGCTATTTGGCAAAATAGAGAACTTACAAAATATAATTATGTCTCAAGAGTAACAAAAAAACATATACAAAATAAGCTATACAAATATTAGGAGAAACAGCTAAAATTTTAGTTGAAAAGCTGAGATTTAAATTTTCCATTGTCTGCATTTAGGCAAACTGCTCATCCAGGATTAGAACTGGGAGGGTTTAAGAGAGCAAATAGACAATAGACAATAGGTGCAGGCCATTCGGCCCTTCGAGCCAGCACCGCCATTCACTGTGATCATGGCTGATCATCCCCAATCAGTATCCCGTTCCTGCCTTCTCCCCATATCCACTGACTCCGCTATTTTTAAGAGCCCTATCTAGCTCTCTCTTGAAAGTATCCAGAGAACCAGCCTCCACCGCCCTCTGAGGCAGAGAACTCCACAGACTCACAACTCTCTGTGAGAAAAAGTGTTTCCTCGTCTCCGTTCTAAATGGCTTACCCCTTATTCTTAAACTGTGGCCCCTGTTTTTGGACTCCCCCAACATCGGGAACATGTTTCCTGCCTCTAGCATGTCCAAACCCTTAACAATCTTATATGTTTCAATAAGATACCCTCTCATCCTTCTAAACTCCAGAGTGTACAAGCCCAGCTGCTCCATTCTCTCAGCATATGACAGTCCCGCCATCCCGGAAATTAACCTTGTAAACCTACGCTGCACTCCCTCAATAGCAAGAATGTCCTTCCTCAAATTAGGGGACCAAAACTGCACACAATACTCCAGGTGTGGTCTCACTAGGGCCCTGTACAACTGTAGAAGGACCACTGGTCAACATACATGCGTACATCTATTGGAAGTATTCTCAAGACGTTGTGAAATGAAGAAAGGGCCAAAGGCAGACCCTTGGATTGCACACCGTGATTGTAGCCAGAGAATACAATGTGCGGATGTGAAAAGTAACTGTTGTTAGAGCAAGGATGGATACGTTATTAGAAAGGTTCAAAAATGAGTTACATGAACATTCGCAATGGCAACAATGCATTCAAGGAATACAACGAGGAGAGCAGGTTAATGAGATAATAAAACTCTTAATGAGATAAACTACGAAACGGCCTAGGACGGGTGAATGAAACTTTGGAATGTCCTAGTCACAAAGGCACGGCTGGTAAATTGGCTGCATCACAGATTAAGTGACAAGGTGGGTAGACCCGGTGGGGGGCCACTGCAGTGGCAGGCAGAAGATAGGTATGTTCAAGTTCAAGTTCGTGAGTTTATTGTCATGTGTCCCTGATAGGACAATGAAATTCTTGCTTTGCTTCAGCACAACAGAACATAATAATAATAATAATACATTTTATTTATGGGCGCCTTTCAAGAGTCTCAAGGACACCTTACAAAAATTGAGCATGTATAGGAAAAACATGTAAGGGGAATGAAATAAATAGTAGAGACATGACTAGTACACAAAGTAAAGACAGAATTCAATACAAAACACAGCATGAGGCAATTAATGCACAGATGAAAAGGGACGGGGACGTGGGGCTAAGGATAGGCAGAGGTGAAGAGATGGGTCTTGAGGCGGGACTGGAAGATGGGGAGGGACACGGAATTGCGGATCAGTTGGGGGAGGGAGTTCCAGAGCCTGGGAGCTGCCCTGGAGAAGGCTCTGTCCCCAAAACTGCGGAGGTTGGACTTGTGGATGGAGAGGAGACCGGCTGATGTGGATCTGAGGGACCGTGAGGGTTGGTAGGGGGAGAGGAGGTCAATGAGATATGTGGGGGCCAGATGGTGGAGGGCTTTGTAGGTGAGGACCAGGATTTTGTAGGTGATCCGGTGGGAGATGGGAAGCCAGTGAAGTTTTTTGAGGACTGGAGTGATGTGATGCCAGGATTTGGTGTGGGTGATGAGTCGGGCGGCTGCGTTCTGGACCAGTTGGAGTCGGTTGATGTAGGTGGAGCTGATGCCAAGGAGAAGTGAGTTGCAATAGTCCAGTCGGGAGGAGATGAAGGCATGGATGAGTCTTTCAGCAGCAGGCGGAGTGAGAGAGGGTCTGAGTTTGGCGATGTTGCGGAGATGAAAGAAGGAGGTTTTAATGACATGGCGGATGTGAGGCTCAAGGGAGAGGGTGGAATCAAAGATCACGCCAAGGTTGCGGGCCTGGGGAGATGGGGAGACAGTGGTGCCGTCGATGGTGAGAGTGGGGTTATTGATTTTGCTGAGTGTGGCTTTGGAGCCTATGAGGAGGAATTCTGTCTTATCGCTGTTGAGTTTGAGGAAATTATGTTGCATCCAGGTTTTTATAGCTGACAAACAGGAGTTGATATGGGAGAGGGGGGGGTTGTGGGGGGATTTGGTGCCAAGGTAAATCTGGGTGTCATCAGCGTAACAGTGGAAGTCCAGATTGAAGTGGCGGAGTATCTGACCAAGGGGGAGGATGTAGATGATGAAGAGGAGGGGGCCGAGTACGGAGCCTTGGGGAACGCCTTGAGTGACTGCGGCTGTAGCAGAGGTGTGGTTGTGGAGAGAGATGAAGTGGGATCTGTTGGAAAGGTAGGAACGGAGCCAGCTGAGTGCAGAGCCTTCAATGCCGAGGTCCTTGAGTCTGGTGAGCAGGATGTTATGGTTCACTGTATCGAAGGCTGCGCTCAGGTCGAGGAGGATGAGGATGTTGAGGGAACCAGTGTCAGCAGAGGTGAGGAGGTCGTTGAGGACTTTGAGGAGAGCAGTTTCTGTGCTATGGAGGGGGCGAAAGCCAGATTGGAGGGGTTCAAGTAGGTTATACGCAAGGAGGTGGGAATGAAGTTGCGACGCAACGATACGCTCCAGGGTTTTTGAAAGGAAGGGGAGGTTTGAGATTGGGCGGTAGTTAATGAGAGAACATAGTAGGCATTGACTACAAAACATTGTGTCCATATACCATTATATAAATATATACACATGAATAAATAAACTGATAAAGTGCAAATAAAAGATAATGGGCTATTAATGTTCAGAGTTTTGTCCGAGCCAAGTTAAATAGCCTGATGGGTGTGGAGAAGTAGCTATTCCTGGACCTGGTCGTTGCAGTCTTCAGGCTCCAGTACCTTCTACCTGAAGGTAGCAGGGGGATGAGTGTTTGGCCAGGATGGTGTGGGTCCTAGATGATACTGCCAGCCTTTTTGAGGCAGCGACTGTGATAGATCCCCTCGATGGAAGGGAGGTCAGAGCCGATGATGGACTGGGCAGTGTTTACTACTTTTTGTAGTATTTTCCTCTACAGGGCGCTCAAGTTGCCGAACCAAGCCATGATGCAACCAGTCAGCATGCTCTCTACTGTGCACCTGTGGAAGTTAGAGAGAGTCCTCCTTGACAAACCGACTCTCCGTAATCTTCTCAGGAAGTAGAGGCGCTGATGTGCTTTCTTAATAATTGCATCAGTGTTCTCGGACCAGGAAATATCTTCAGAGATGTGCACGCCCAGGAATTTGAAGCTCTTGACCCTTTCACCATCGACCCGTTGATATAAACGGGACTGTGGGTCCCCATCCTACTCCTTCCAAAGTCCACAATCAGTTCCTTGGTTTTGCTGGTGTTGAGGGTCAGGTTATTGTGCTGGCACCATATGGACAGTTGCTCGATCTCAAAATTGCCCCGATTGTGTTGGATTAGTGTTCCAAAGGTTAAGGTTTTAAATTGTGGAATGCCTGATTTTGATGGCATAAGATGGGAACTTGTAAAGGTTGATTAGGAAAAGCTGTCAAAGAGTCGCGTAGCAAGTGAAAAGCTTGTAAAAGTGAGATTGGGAGAGTTTGGGGCTAACATGTTCCCATTAGAGTGGAGGGCAAGGCTGGTAGGATTAAGGAACCCTGGTGATGAGGGATATTGGCTAGCTCACCGTATATCCCATGTGATATCACCTTCAGAACCAGTCTACCACACAGGACATTGCCAAAAACTTTGCTAAAGCCCATGTAGACAATGTCTTTCACCCTGCCCTTATAAATCGTCTTCAATAATCTCAAATGAATTGGTGAGACATAATTTCTCATATACAAAGACATGCAACGAGCCCTTATTAAATCACGTCTTTCCAAAAGCAGATAGACCCTGTTTCTCCGAATCCCCTCAGGAAAAATGAAACACATGGCTGGTAGAAGCAGATGGGATCAGGCAAATCCCTTGAGGTGTATAAGGGATGTAGCAGTATATTTAAGAAGAAAATCGGGAGGGCATAGAAAGTACATGTGCACACACACACACACACACACGCAGAGCTCAGGAAGGCATATTGGTTGGAACGGGTGCGCTGGGCCGAAGGACCTACTTTTGTTCTATATAACTATGACTCTAATCTGAATGTAATTTGTGGAAATGTGGAGAGAGCTTTAATGGGATAATACAATTGTTCTGTGAGGCAGCATAGATATGTTGGAATGTTGTAGGGAAACATGGAAAAATCATGTCGTTATTGGAGGGGAACTTTTAATAATTGGCTACACCTGTCAATCTATTCCATGTAAAAATTTAAACATCTGTAGTAAAATTGTTTTAATGAATGGCTTACAGACGATGACTGGAGAAAATCTATCTTCAACTATCATCACAAATCTCCTTGACAAGAAAGCTGACAAAGTTCCTCAATTATAATGGTTAATGATATAAAGTACAAAGTAGTGTAGTGCCTCAGTGGTTAGCAGTTTCACATAGTTGCATAAATAGCACAAAACTGCACTCCATAATTAGGAAAAGTATTGAAGCAACACCAACAAAGCTGTATAAAATCTTTGGCATTAAGGCTGCAATACTCTACAATTTTAACAGGGATTAAGAAATGTAATGACTGAATATTGACAGCGATCCATATAATCACTATTACTTCTAGTTTAGAGGGGCAAGTAGCTGGGTTTCTGAACCTGATGATTATGGTTTCAACCCCACTGATGCCTTATAATCTAGGCTGACTCTCCAGTGCAATTAATGGAGTGAACATTGTAAAAGGTGACTTTTCAAGGAAAGGCAAAGGCATTCTCTCAGGTGTGAATTCTGATTCATCAACCAACATCACTGAGTAAACCTATATGATCATGATCACATTACAGTTAACGAGTCAAGTATGTATAACTGCCATATGTACTGACAATAGGACAATGACATTTCTTATTTGCAGCAGTACAACAGGTTTGTAACACAATATACATAGATAATAACTAATAAACAAAAATGAACAAATTAATACTAGTGCAGAAAAACCCCAAAGCCATAGTGTTCAAGAGCCTGATTGTTGGGAAGAAGCTATTCTTGAATCTGATCTTGCTATGAATAAATCAGCTGCCACATTTTCTATAATGAAATACTTTTGAAATATGATGCTAGCTTTGGATGCAAGCAGTGCAGGGCAGCCCAAGGTTGTGAAAAGTATTTTTCCTTTCCTTTCATTTACTATTTATTAAAATAGTAAATAATTTAAATCTCAAACAAAAATAAATAGCCAGGTTTTATTTTGTTTATCTAGGTAATGGTAAGAGAATAATTACCTCTTAGTTCAGGTCTTCCATTAAGAAAGTTTTGCAAGGATTTCACATGGCAAAATCGATGTTTAATGAATTACCTGAGTGTCAAATGCAAGGCTCCTTCCCTACTCTAGTTCAGACATGTTTAGTCACCTTGTTCTGTCTGAGGAACTGGTGAATGGCAGATGCAAATGAAACCTGAACGAATGCAAACTGATCCAACCTGAATAAATTACCTACATTCCTTACTACGTTTTTAAAATCTTCTTCTTCCATGATTTAGCCTTCATAAACAAACTTTTGACAATCAGTGGCTTACTATTTGTTTAGCAACTACCCTAAGTGGGACCCGTTGGGTCCCTGTCACACAGGAGGCTTGGTCCCCCAATGCAATATTCCACCACTCACCCATAGCCCCCAACTGCACAGGCGCAGCTCAATTCCGCCCATCCCTAGCACTCTCTCCCCCTCCTCTTCACCCTCCCTCTTCTTTTCCCTCCTCCTCCCCTCCCCAATCCCTCCCTCACCTCTCTCTCCCTCTCCTTTCCCCTACGCTCAGTCACTCCCTCCCTCTATAACTCTCCCCTCCTATCCCTCACCTCCCCGCTCCTCACCTCCCCCTAACCCCCCCACTATCCCTCCTCACCTCTTGCACTGCCCTGCTCTCCCTCTATTCCCCACTCCCTACCTCCTGCACTCCTCTACTCCCCCATCTTCTCCCACTATTCCCCCTCCTCCCCCACTCTCCCTCTTCACCTCCTCCCTCTTCTTATCCCTCTCCTCCTACCCTCTCCCAATCCCTTCCTCACTTCTCCTTTCCACTACCCTCAGTCGCTCCCTCCCTCCATCCCTCCATAACTCCTCTCCCCTCCCTGCTCCCCTCCTCTATCCCCACTCCTCCCCCACTCTCCCTCCCCGGGATCTCGAGGTTGCCGCCCCTCTCCCTTCTTGCATGCCCTAGAGGAGCATCAGCCGTTGGCGCCCATAGAGCCAGGCCTCGGATCCTCGGCTCGACCCGGAAGCATCATCAGTAACGGCCGCGGGCGGGGTGGGGGGGAGAGCTCGGAGAAAAGACGGAGGAAGAGCCATGCGGAGAGGGGGGTATCACGGGGGAGGGGGGCAGGAGCCAGCGAGGGGGACCAGGAGAGATCTATCTGCGCACAGGTGGTTTTTACGATTTTTAAACCTCGCTATCTTTTACAATATACTACCGATCGAAACGAAGCTTGCTGCACTTGCAGCACAGGAGATCGGTGAGTGAGCTGACGAAAAATCATAGCGCTATCGCATACCATTTTTGCGCAAATAGAAAATCCGCGCAAACCGGAAGAGCACAAGATCAGAGTTTTAGTTATGTATAGATGAAAGGCATCACAAGGAAGATAAAGCATGATCTCAACAATAGACCGTGGGCCGAGGTGCTTTTTCGTTTCATTTCGTGACACAAATCACGTATCTACCTGGATTTATAACATATTGTGTAAAAATATTATGGAAATCATACCTGGAACTCGTCAAGAACAAAACCTACACATATTTTTTAAATATGAAAAACAATTCAAATTTTCCGACCAGTAATTGTCCAATCAAAGCACGTTTGACAATGAGTCGAACGTCAATTGACCAATCACGCGCTTTGTTTCACTCAAGCGAGGCAGCGACCACTGCAATCATGGCAGCCTCCTAATTACATCACAGCAATAGCAAGGTTTTGAAGGAAGAAAGGTAATGCTAACATTTTGTTTTACAACTGATTTATCTTTGTAAAGTTATGATGTTGTGAACTGTGAAATAAAAATGATAAATAAAATGTAGAGCTAGGGTTAGCATTAGGGTTAGGATTAGGGTTAGGATTAGGGTTAGGGCTAGGGTTAGTGTCAGGGTCAGGGTTAGAGTCAGGGTTAGGTTTAGGGTCAGGGTTAGGTTTAGGGTTAGGGTTAATGTCTGGGTCAGGGTTAGGCACTTTTCCTTTCAGTGGAAGAAGGTTAGGGTTAGGGCAGGGGTCGGCAACCTACGGCCCACGGGCCAGTTTCTGCCCGTAACCCAAAACATCCAGCCCGCAGGCGTATTTTTTTTTCTGAGGACTTCCATGACAGAGCCGGCGCTATGGGGGTGCTGAAGGCGGGCCTGAGCCGAGCTGAGTAGCAGGGGGTCAGTCAGTAGGTCAGGGGGGGGGGTTCAGTCAGTAGGTCAGGCTGTTGGCCGGCCAGTGGGTGCTGTAAGGGGTCGGTCGGGCTGTCCGTCGGCCGGTGTTGCAGCAAGCGAGCGGGCGGACTGACGGAGCCGGCTCTATGGGGGTGCTGTAGCCGGCCCGCGAGGCGTGCAGGGCCGTGCTGCTCCCCACCATGTTGACATTCGGTGTAATCGAGGCGTCGGGTGGGCTGCTGCTGATGATCCAGAAAGCCATGCTGGCCGAGGTAGTCGCGCTGACGGAGCACGTACGGAGCCCGCAGCTGGTCCCAAAGCTGCTCCAGCTCCAGCCGTGGGCAGCTCTGGAAGGGGGGTGGGTTAGGTTTAGGGTTAGGCATTTTCCTCTCAGTGGAAGATGCCTTAGCCTTCCCCCAGCCTGGCACTGCCCCAGTCCCACTATGGCCGTGACCCCCCCCCTCTGCACACTTGCAGTCAGTGGGGTTCAGTAAACTGGGGAACGCACAGGATCTGCCCTCACCCATTAATTAGGTGGGTTTAGGAGCCAGTGAAACCCGGGTCCTCTGCGGCAGTCCGTATTCAATGTTCCCATATACAGCTATATATTATTCAGCACAAGAGGGCGCTGTTACTATATCTAATTAGCTTAATTAATCAGTGTGAACTTTTTGCACTGACAAGTTATGAATTCCTTATCAATTATGTTTTATCTAAATCTGAGCCAAATTTCAAGTAGATACCAGACATGGGTCATGAAAGTTAAAATCTAGAGCCCTTTTGGCACCTCGGCCAACAAGATTTGAAAGATTGTGCCTCACCAAATAATGTTTAAACCTGGAGCTGGAGCATTGGTTGTGGTTTCCTTTGGGCCCAATGGCTATGTTCCAGCTACCTCACTGGTTAATCATGTTAACACAATATTCTTTGTACAGTCCAACACCACACAAGTTTTTAGATTTAAATTTAAAGACACAGCACAGAAACAGGCCCTTCGGCCCACTGAATCCGTGCCAACCAGCGATCCCCGTACACTAGCATTATCCTACAGACTAGGGACAATTTACAATTTCTACCAAAGCCAATTAACCTACAAACCTGCACGTCTTTGGAATGTGCGAGGAAACCGGAGCACGCGGAGAAAACCTACATGTGGAGAACGTACATATTCTGTACAGACAACACCCATAGTCAGGATCGAACCAGGGTCTCTGGCTCTATAAGCACGGCAACTTTATCCCTGCGCCACCGTGCCATCTAGTCAAACAAGTAATCAACAGCATAAATTAAATTCCAACTCATCTTCTGAAAACGCCTTCGTTACCCACCTTTGTCCTGTCACAATGTATTAGTCTGTAGGCTAGCAAGTTTCCAATTATGCTGTTAATTAAACCTCTCCTCACTACCAAGCCCAGATGTTCTTGAACAACTTGAACAAAGGCTTGGATAGAGTGGATGTGGAGAGGATGTTTCCACTAGTGGGAGAGTCTAGGATTAGAGGTCATAGCCTCAGAATTAAAGGACATTCTTTCAGGAAGGAGATGAGGAGGAATTTCTTTCATCAGAAGGTGGTGAATCTATGGGATTCTTTGCCACAGAAGGCTGTGAAGGCAAAGCCAGTGGGTATATTTAAGGCAGAGATAGAAAGATTCTTAATTAGTACGGGTGTCAGAGGTTATGGGGAGAAGGCAGGAGAATGGGATTAGGAGAGAGAGATAGATTAGCCATGATAGAATGATGGAGTAGACTTGATGGACCGAATGGTCAAATTCTACTCCTATCACTTACGATTCTATGATCTATGTTCCTCTTGTACCTCTATTAACAAACCCAATTCTCCTTATATGCACTTTGTGACAGCTGTCTTTGTTTGTGCTGTCATCTTCCTAGATTTAGTACAAGATGTCAGTACATTCCCTAATCTCTTCGCGCCTGCATTCCCTTTAAATCTACCCTTTGTCTTACACTGCTTCTTTTCTTTTCATTCAATTTTTCAGAATAAATCATCTTACTAATGATTCTAGGTACAAAACACCTTTTCAGTTTTGAGGCAGTTACATTATTTAAGACAATACAAAGATCTCTCTCAGACAGCGTGCTATAAGATGGTTTATGAACAAAAATTAAAATTACATTTTCAGTTGTTTCAGCCAGGTTAAGAGACCCATGCAGATTTTTTTATCTCTTATCTTGACGGAGATGCACTTTCTCCGTGTCGTATCTCCGTCTGTACTGCGGCCTAAAATCGTGGAGTTAGCGACCTCTTGCTGAGACTTCTAGAGCTCCAAAACCGCGGAGCATGCGGACTTTAACATCTTGGAGCGGGCGATCCCTTTGCCAGGGGTTGGCCTTTGGTGCTCTAACCTGTGGGAGCTGCGAACTTTAACATCGTGTAGCTCGCGGTCCCTAGTTAGGGACCGATTTTGGTAACTCCAAGCCGCAGGAGTTTCAACCATCCCGATGCGGGAGCTTAGACTGCCCCGACGTGGGATCTCGATCGCCAGCTGCGGATGGTTCGACTCCCCCGACCACGGGAGGAAAGAAGAAGAGACTTTATTTCCTTCCATCACAGTGGAGAATGTGGAGGAGCCGCTGTGGTGGATGTTTAAGTCAAATTTTTATGTAGACGTGCGTCTTGTTGCTTTTTTGGTATGACTGTATGGCAAACCAAATTCCTCGTATGTTGCAAAACATACTTGGCTAATAAATTACGATTATGATTATGATATGCTTTAAAATTAAATTTGTGAAGGAACTGTTTTAACAGTAATAAAACATCTATATTATTCCAGCCTAGCCCTAGGCAAACAAGTGTCTACTAATCTCATTCATCCCCTCTCTGGCTCCATGGAATGTTCACACCTTAGAATTAGTCTTACGCAATGCTCCTGAATCAAAAACTTGTTTATTTAGCACTTCCTATGTAAATAAAAAATCTCTTCTATTTCAGCATGGTGGCGCAGCGGTAGAGTTATGCCCCTGTCCCACTTAGGAAACCTGAACGGAAACCTCTGGAGACTTTGCGCCCCACCCAAGGTTTCCGTGCGGTTCCCGGAGGTTGCAGGTGGTTGCCGGAGGTTGCAGGTAGTGGAAGCAGGTAGGGAGACTGACAAAAACCTCCTAGAAATGCACGGAAACCTTGGGTGGGGCGCAAAGTCGCCAGAGGTTTCCGTTCAGGTTTCCTAAGTGGGACAGGGGCATAACTACCTTACAGCGCCAGAGACCTAGGTTTGTTCCAGACGATGGGTGCTGTCTGTACGAAGTTTGTCCGTTCTCCATGTGACCTGTGTGGGTTTTCTCTGGGTGCTCCAGTTTCCTCCCACGCTCCAAATACGTACAGGTTTGTAGGTTAATTGGCTTCAGTATAAAATTGTAAATTGTCCCTAGCGTGTAGGATAGTGTTAGTACACATCGGCACACATGACAATAAACTAAACTAAACTAAACCCTGTGGACCGCTTGGATTTCCTCTGGGTACTCCCACAGTCCAAAGACGTACAGGTTTGTAGGTTAATTTGCTTTGGTAAAATTGTAAATTGTCCCTAGTGTTAGTGTGCAGGGATCGCTGTTCAGCGCGGACCTGGTGGGCCGAAGGGACTGTTTCTGTGCTGTATCTCTAAACTAAACTAAACTATAGATACCAATTATTAACAGCATTTCAAAAGTACTTTATTTGTGTAAACACCATGGGACATCCAATGAACATGATAAATATATATTTTCATTATTAGCAATATTGATTAGATGTTAGGCATGCATCAGATTTCCAACATAGCAACACATTTAAACAATTCCCAGCACATGTTGCCATTCTTGTCATCTAGAGCAGGATGTCCTACTGGAGCTGTACAAAATGTTAATTAGATAACAGTCATAGTAGTTTGGTTTAGTTTATTGTCACGTGTACTGAGGTACAGTGAAAATCTTTTGTCGCTTGCTAACCAGTCAGCGGAAAGACTATACATGATTACAATTGAACCATCCACAGTGTACAGTTGCTGTTGGAATAGTGGTTTAAAAGAGTGGACAGATTGCGATGCGTGATTGCAATATGTGTACCGAGTGACATTGAAAAACGTTTATACGAGTAAACCACACAGATAGCACCCGAGGTCAAGATTGAACTAAAGTCTCTGGCGCTGTGAGGCAGTAGCTCTACCAGCTGCATATATCTATGTGAATTATATGCCTTGGATAGGCATGCGAGCAAGTATGGAATGGAGGGACGTTGAATATGTGCAGGTAAATGGGATTGATTTAATTTGATATAGTGAATGGCTCAAACATTATGTGCCGAAGAGCCTATTTGTGCTGTAGTGTTTTATAATACTTACAGAATTTGGCAGGGATATCAAAAATATGGATCAAATCCAGGCAAGTCGAGTTGATACACAGAACAAACATTATATACCTGAATGGCAGAGTTGGTTCGATGAACAATCTACTTCTTAGTTTAGTCTAGAGACACAGAGCGGAAACAGGCCCTTCGGCCCACCGAGTCCGTGCCGACCAGCGATCCCCGCACATTAACACTATCCTATACACACTAGGGACAATTTTGCACATACACCAAGCCAATATACCTGTATGTTTTTGGAGTGTGGGAGGAAACCGAAAATATCGGAGAAAACCCACGCGGTCACGGGGAGAACGCACAAACTCCGTACAAACAGCACCCATAGTCGGGATTGAACCCGGGCACTGCAAGCCCTCCATTCCAGCACTGCAAGGCAGCAACTCTACTGCTGCACCACCGTGCCGCCCCAAGTACCTATGTTATCCTACATACCCCACAACAATCTATGCAGACTTTCTCCGGATATTTTTTCAAACTGGAACCTACTTTTCTTCATAGAATTTTATCCTCGGTTGACAAAATGATCTTGAATAGAAATCAGAGCATGAATTCACAGCATGTAAATATCTTCGGAACTTGGAGCAGTTAAGTAAAGCAAAGAGGAAGAGTGTCAGGAATCTAAAAGCCAGTCTCTGGTTGAAAGAGAGCATAAGTGTGTGTAGTTGCTAAATTGTGCAAAAGAAAGAACACAAATATCCAGAAAAGAGTTGAACTTTTGGTAGAAGGTTAACAGCTGTTGAGACTGCAAAACACGGTGGATATCAGGGATAATCTATGGTCTAAGCTTCATAGCATCAATCAGTAGACAAAATGCTGCAGCCTGGTCTGATATCAAATGAAAGCAGCAGACATAGAGGACATAGGTCATTGATGGGCAAGTGATGCCTAAATAAGACATGTAAAACATACTTCAGTTCAGAGTACCAAATCTTGTATCATTTGTCTTTCCTACAATCACTTGCTGGAAAGTGACAGCACGAAACAAGAAAACATCATGTGATTGAACAGCTCACCTTTCCACAGTTAATGTGCTAGTGATCCTAAAATGAAAGCAATTCAACAATTCAATTTGAAACATTTTGCAAAACTTCTCTGTTTCTGCCGATGACTTTAAAGCGCAGCAGCACGTTATTTGCACAAAAAAAACCCCAAACACTCCAAATGACAATTAAGGTTTGCAGACTCTGGTACTTACAACAAAATTACATTAAATCTCCAGGTTATGACAGGGTTCAGTTCCTGGGAACCGTATTTAAAGCGGAACCGTTCGTAAGTCAGAAATGAACATAAACAGTGTGTGGGAGCGGATCACAGAAACAGCTGGGATGGGAGAACGTGCGAAGAGCGGTCACCAGCTGGCCTCGCTGACTCAGTGTGTGAGTGAGTGAACCTGCTCAGCGCTTCTACCTCTGCCCCAAGTGGGTGTGGAGAAGGCATGCAGAGGTGCCCTGATTCCATCTGACAGAAGATGCCTATAACCCTGACACAGCAGGTAAATTCATCCCCATCCATCCCGCCAGTCTCCCTAATGATCGTTTGTATGTACGGGGTGTCGATAGGTCTTGATTCATATACTAGGGAGGAACTGTAAATGAAAGCCTTAGAACAAAGTCATAGTACAGGTACAAGTGCACGGTGTTGCATTTTGGGGAGTCAAATAGGACCTTCAAAAGAGTGGCAGAGCTCCCGGGAATGTTATAGAGCAGAGGGATCTAGGAGTGCAGGTACATAGCTCCTTGAGAGTGACGTCACAGGTAGATAGGGTAGTCAAGTAGGCTTTTGGTACATTGGCATTCATCAGACAGGGTCTTGAGTAGAGAGGTTGGGATGTTATGTTATAGTTGTAAAAGATGTTGGTGAGGCACATTCGGGGAACTATAGTTTTGGTCACCCTGCCATAGTAAGAATGTTGTTGAGATGGAAAGAGCACAGAGAAAATTTATGAGAATGGTGATGGGACTTGAGTGCCTGAACTATGTGAGGAAATTGGGCTGGCTAACTGTTTATTCCTTGGAGTGCAGGAGGATGTGGGGTAATCTTATAGAGATGTATCAGATCAGAAGGGAAATAGATAGAGTAAATTCACAGAGTCTTTTACCTAGAATATGGGAATCGAGCATTAGGGGACATGGGTTTCAGGTAAAGGTGGTAAGATTTAAAAACAATACTGAGAGGCAATCTTTACACGCAGGCTATCTGGAATGAGCTGCCAGAGGAATTACTGTAGTTGAGGCAATGTTTAAATAACAACATTTTAAAAGGCATTTGGACATACACATGGATAGGAAAGGTTAGAGGGATATGGGCCAAATGCAGTCAGGTGGGACTAGCATAGATGGAGAATCTTGGTTGGCATAGGCAAGTTGGGCTGGAGGGCCTGTTTCTATGCAGTTTGACACTAAGGCTCTACAATCATATCAATACAGATTAAACTTCTGATCTACTGGGGCGGCACAGTGACGCAGCGGTAGAGTTGCTGCATCACCAGAGACCCGGGTTCGATCCTGACTACAGGTGCTGTCTGTACGGAGTTTGTACGTTCTCCCCGTGACAGCGTGGGTTTTCTCCGAGATCTTTGGTTTCCTCACACACTCCAAAGACGTACAGGTATGTAGGTTAATTGGCTTGGTGTAAGTGTAAAATTGTCCCTTGTGTGTGCAGGATAATGTTAATGTGCAGGGATCGGTGCTCGACGTGGACCCAGTGGGCCAAAGGGTCAGTTCCCTCCCTGTATCTCTAAACTAAACTACTGCACGCCGAGTTAACCTATTAATTGGTGCTCAGGGCAACTCTGAGCAAAGAACATTGCTACACTGGTCAGACACCAATCTAGCAGTGGATTTTTGAATGGCTTAGACTATGAATTGGCAAAGTATTTGGAGTTTTGGATCATCACTGGATGACTTGCAAAATATGGGAAAATATAACGGGAATAGTTGTTTGCTCCTGCCTGTTGGGGGAAACGAGGTAGATGAATTAGTGTATGCTGTGAAAAGAGTTCCACTCTAAGACGGTGTCAAGCAATGGGCTGGGGGATAAGGAGATCTGCTTATGAGCAGGCATGGACATAGTGGGCCAAATGACCTCCTATTGTACTGAAAATGTGCTATGATTTCAATATACAATGTCAGTTTTGATTCAGTGGCTAACAATCTCATAGTGTCCAATGATATTATATTGAAGACTCACCCAGGAGACAAACGTCTAAATCCAGGCAATATTGAACGAGTGCTGAATGACTTGAGATGCCATTTGAGTGAGTCATTAAAGAGACATGTGGCACCTTTTTTTAAAAAAGAAATGCGGGGGCGGTTATCTCTAGTATGCTCCCAGTATTCAGCCTTTATTTAAGCACAAAAACACATTATTTAGACAGATTTGGCTGGGTGTAAACTGCAGCCACATCTCTCATATTCAAAGAGTAGTTATGCTTCATAAGTACTTCATGCTTTGGAATGAAAAGAATGTAAACTATGCAATATAGATATATTCTTCTTTTTTGTTGCTCGGCTCCAGCACATTCTGCGACGCTCGGTTCAAATATTTTAGTTTACCTTACTGTGATGATTCTGCTGACACGTCCCTTTTAAATCTGTTCACTGATTTTCCTCTATACATGTAGGAATATCTTTTTTTCTCTTTTGTAATATCACAGCTGCCTATCGTTACCGAAATTTAAAAAATAAGGACCAGGCCAATTGTGGAACCTATTACTTCGAAATTTGATTATAGCCTTAAATTACTAATGATCACCCCAGGGCATTGCGGGTAAGAGAAATTAAAAAAAACTCATCTGATGCATAAAGTATATTCAGTGTGCATAATTTAATCAGGTTGCAAACCTCAGCATTTATGATAACTTGAATATTTGCTTGGCACACTTTTTCTGAAAATACAGTGCTGCCCTAAGACTTCACATGTCTTATACAGCGTGGTAAACCTGTGGGTATTAGTCATGGAGTTGTATGACACAGAAACAGACCCTTCAGCTACCACATCCATGCTGACCATTTTGCCCAATTGCTTGCATTAGGACCATATCCTTCCATGCCTTGTCTCGTCAAAGTTCTGTTGAAATACCTCTTAAATATAATAGTTGTATCTGATTCCACCATCTCCTCTGGCACCGAGTTCTAGATATCCATCACTCACTGTGTGTGAAACCTACCCAGAAGATTTGGCATTGTTAAAATTAACTCCCAAGATGTCATGCAGTGCAACTCCAATCAAGTGGTGGCTTGGGGTTGTTGGCGAAAACAACAGAGAAATGCAAAGAGGGGGGGGGGGGGGGAGAAGGACAGAGGAAGGGAAGCACTACCCTGAGCATGGAGTCGCATGGTCATGGGGAGTTGCAACTACCCCCATCAGCATCAATCACAGGGTCATAAAATGCATAAAGCAAGGGATAATTTTCAAAGCAAAAATGATAGCCCAGGAAAGACACTTTAAGTCATGCAGAGTTCATTATGACGAGGCTTATGAAAGGAAAAAGCTTTGATATTCAAACCTTGCAGCAGAGGCAGAGGAGAGAGGTTGGAGTGTAAGGGTGTGTCCAGTGGAGGTGGGGTGCAGGGGCTTTGTAGCCAGTTCCACCGCAAGGCTCTTGAGGGATGTAGGAGTTAAAGGGCAGGCACAATGGAGGGCAATAAAAGAACTTGCCAATGCTGCCGAACGGAGCAGTCACTGGCTGTGGCTGAAGAGGAAAGATGCTGTCTGGGCTGCCACGTGACCATCTAGAGGCTAACAATAAGACACACACCTTGGTCTGATCAACCTGCGGTGGGCCTGCCTCGACTGAGGGTGTCTTGTAATAAAAGGCCAAAACACCCAGTGATGTTTTTGAGGTACACAGCTGAAGATGTGCCAAATTCACCTAGTGGTCATAACCAAGAATGTCAATTGTAGTGAAATCTTAGGGATTGTAACACCCAATCCTACTAATCAATCAATTGCAATCTGCATGATGCATTCTTCATTGGACTGTGAATGAATTACCAAAGGGATCATATATCCCAACTTTTCCAATTCTGAAAATAACTAATTTACAAATGCTGTACACATTGATTACATCTTCAAGATGAATAACATGATATGGAAATCTTTAGTTTACTTTAGAGATACAGCATGGAAACAGGCCCTTTGGCCCATCGAGTCCACACTGATCATAGGTTCACACCAGTTTTATGTTATCCCACTCTCTCATCCACTCCATACGAAAATAAACATTTACAGAGGCCAATTAATCTACAAGCCCATGGATCTTTGGGATATGGGAGGAACTGGAGCACCCAGAAAAAACCCCATGTGGTCACAAAGAACATGTGCAAACTCCACAGAGACAGTACCGGAGGTCAGGATCATACCTGGAACTCTGGCACTGTGCAACTCTACAGCTGCAACACCATGCTGCTGCCCTTTCCAATTTCCCAATATTGAATCTTATGCACTACTTTCACTTAAAAAACATGCAAATTACTTTTTTTCCCCAAGCCAATTTTTAGGGGTTAATATTTCTTACACCACTTGTTTCTCCTGTATTGCCATTCATTTTTCCTTTAATATGTGGCATGAATCAAAATGTTGGAAGTTTCAGATTAGAATTTTGTTTTACAGGTGTTACAATGAACGTATTCAGAGGCCATAGACTATTCCTTATCATAAGGCAACATAAAACCACATACAAATATTTGTATTTCTCAGCAGCACAATTTTAACCAGACAACTACAGGTAGTTCTGCTTTAATGTGATAGTTGTTATCAAGATACCTCATTTATAGAAAACTGGATTATAAAGACAATTGTGTCAATTGGGGAAAACAGGTTCAGGGTTAGAGAGTTTCAGGCATTGCAATAACAATTGGTTATTTTTCCCCACAAGAATTTCAACAATAAATGTCTTTTCAAGGGCAATAATTTTAACTTTATTACTCCAAGCTAAATATATTACTTTTTAATAGGGTATCACTGCACAAGTGTCAATAGTGACAATAGAACAGGTGTCAATAGAAGGGATTGCTTATCAATTTCAAAGGTCTCCCACGGTTAAAGCAATAGCTAAGTTCTAATGACATAATGATGTCTGATTGCTGCAACAAAACAAGATCCACCCCCCCCCCCTACATTTCTGTAATATATATATTACAGAACCATCACTTAGTCAATGCCGATTCTCTTTCATATCAGCTAACTAGATAATGAAACACTAACGTTTATGTTTATAATAACTTTTATATAGAGTGCAATTCTGCAATAGAAACAATATTTTTATCTTCTGGCTTCCATTCGTCATTAAAATGCAATAATATTTTATCACATTATCCTTTTTTCCAATGTGTAACATTATGTCAGCTGAGTTTTACAGTTTGGAAAGCAGTTTCCACATTAGATTCCTAATGAGATAACTAGTGATTAATTCACCTGCAATAATTTATTCTCTAATGGATGTGACTATCATTGGCAAGGCCATATTTTATCTCTGAACAACCTTGAGAAGTGCTGGTGAGTCACCTTCTTGATCAGCTAGAGTCCTTGTAGCAAAGATACTCTCTCAATGCTATTAAGGAGGGCTTAGACTTAAAATGACAAAGAAAACACGAGTCGGGAAAGGGTTCAATTTGGATTGCTGGTTTAAAACAATGATGTAGTCTCAAGAGCAATGAAGATCAATGAAGGCATTCATCATGTCCTGGTGCCATTTTGCTGGCAATAGAGGTTACAGGTTTGGGATGCTACACTAAATAAACCTTGGCAAGCTGCTGCATTTTATAATATTGTGGACAATGCAACAAATGTGCTTAAATGATGCAGAAAATAAATGTTTAGGTGGTGGACAGGGTACCAATCAAACATACGCTTTGTTGCTTGCCGATGCAATGCAGAAGTCAAGAAAAATTCTACAAGTAAGGGGACAACCTATTTTGATAGATGCATCTTTCACACCTGAAAGGAGAGTTTGTCTCTCGTATGGGGCTCTCTGAATGAAGGAATTCACAAAGTGCAATTACCCTCTCACAGCCTTACCATAGAATCTCATCACTTTCATCAAATATCGTTCTTTTTTTGCCACTTACTTCTGACCTAACAAACATAAAACTAATTTTCTTTCTCCGGAGTTTCTTCTGACATTTCTGGCCACTTGATTTTGTGTGGAAACTTGTTGAAACCAGCTGGTGCGTGATGACGGTGATCACAGTATGGGTCAACCTACTCAACGCTTATTTGGCAGATCATTGTGCAGCATTCTATCCCCATGAATAACATTCACTTTGAGCCTTCAATATGGTTACAAGCTGCTCCTTCTGTGAGTGACCATTGCCAATTGTGATTCTGAGCAATGTGGTTGAAAATCTTACTGCATTTTGGCCATTACACAAATATGGATGACACTTGAGAGAGAAAAGCAGGGTTGGACAACATGATATATTTGCACCAAAAAGTTCATATCAACTTGCATTAACACTTTTCGAAACTCACACAAAATTAATTACAACTGGAGAGAAGGATTTCATCAAAATGATGCTACTTTATTTGGACATTGTGTTGACAAATTGCTAGTAAGTGTTCATAGCATGTTTCTCCACAATTCAGCTCAAGTAACATTAATGGGCACAATTCATTATGCCTTCCAAAATAATTTCTCAGAAATTGAGTGGCTCAAACCAACAATGAATATTTAGGTAGAAAAAACATTCAGCCACAAGAATCTGAAGGTCAGGCCAAGATATTCAGTGATTCTTCATCAGAGTCCATTTTGGAAGAAATTTTTGAAAGTATTATCATCTTTCTTTCTCGAATGCTGATCAACCCCTTACATTTTCTGTTTTTCTGCCATCATTCCTTTCTGAGCTCCCTATCCTATTTCTTTCCTACTCCTATGTCCAAAAGAATCAAATTATTCCTGGAAACAGCTCTCTGTTCATTCTCTGCCAACTTGATTATTGCTTAAATATGGGAGAAACATAGCGGAGGTAAAAAAAAAGATAATTTGATTAGTACGGGTGTCAGAGGTTATGGGGAGAAGGCAGGAGAATGGGGTTAGGAGGGAGAGATAGATCAGGGTCGAATGGCCTAATTCTACTATCACTCATGATCTTATGATTATTATCCTTTATTTGAAATACATTTTTAATCCACAACAAAAAAGGAATTGAAGTAGATCAAACTGAATACAGATCCGTTATGTGGTCATGTTATAGGTTTTCTGACCCGCTCCCCACTTCACATCCCCCCCCCCCCAGCCCATTCCCCCCAAATTCTCTCTGATAGTAGTTATGTCAGTGCAGACACATATTAGGATGGAATTTGCCCTTGTAAGCACATACTCAACCTGATTTCACTTCCACATTCTCTGTGATCAGCTGGTTGTGACATCAGATGAATCTTTTCCTGATCCAAATTGCTGCAAAGATGGACATGAAGGATCGACAAAATATCACCTTTGCCTCATTAACTGACCAGGTCATTGATAAAAACCCTCAATAATCCTTGTTTTGGGCATCAAATGTAATGAAGGATTTGTTTCAACTTCTGTTCTTGTATTTAGGTGCTTAGCTGCTTGCATGAAATTTTATTTTCTACATCACCTTATTCATACAAAAAGTCAGTACAGTACGCAGTAAGCACGTGGCAGAAGGCAGCACAGGTTCCGTTGTGGTTGGGGTCTTTTTTCAGATTGGCAGTTGGAGTTGCAGATAAGGGATCCATTTCTGGCAACTGAAAGAATGGTTTGAGATAGTTGTGGGATGGAAATGACGTTTATTTATTTCAGTCGTAGTTGTGGGTGACAAATTTTTAGGAGATGTTGTTTGTTTTAGAAAATATGGGCAGGGGACAGGGTTTATTTTTAGCTGAAGTTGGGTTTGTCAGAGACTATTTTGGGCAGTGTGTGCAAAGCATTCATTGATTCTACCCCAAAATGAGATATCTATTTTTAAACTGGTGGGCAAACAGAGTTTGTGGCAGGAAGACTCAACCTATTTTCCCTCCCGTTTTGTATGCTTACTCCCACTCATGTAGGACTGAAAAAGAGGAAATTACTTTCTAAACAGATACTCAGAGATTGTGGGGGCACAACTGTTTGCAACAGCAAACAACCTTGCTGTGCATCTTAATTTATAATTTCATCAAAAATACAACCATTATCAACTTTTGAAGGAGTCGTATATATGGCTGCCAGACCAGATCAGCAACATCATAAGATCATAAGTAACAGGAGCAGAATTAGGCCATTCAGCCCATCATGTCTACTCTGCCATTTAATCATGGCTGATCTATCGCTCCCTCCTGATCTCGTTCTCAGGGCTACCAACTCTCACGCATTGAGCGAGAGAATTACGCATTTGGCCAAATTCTCACTCTCTCACGCTGATCACATATTTCTCACGCTCTGTCGTGAGAAATTCTGTGATCAACGAAAATTTCAAAACTCATCAACTGCATGGGCCGTGGATGTTGGAGAGCCGGGCAGAGGGAGGGATGGATGGAAGCAGAAGCAGTGGCGGGGACAGATGCAGACAGAGGCGAACGGGGAGCCGGGGCTGGCGAGTGTTTTCCGGGCTGGCGAGTCACTTGCTGCAGTTACGGCCATGGAGCAGCCTCAGTGCAAGACTCCCAGGCCGTCTGAGGCATTGGAAGCGTTGCGCCGCTGCCGTGAGAGTCTCTGTGCTGAATTCGCCCTGGTGACCGGCATGGACCAGGCTGCGGCTCGGTGCATCCTGGAGGACAACCAGTGGCTGCTGGAAGTAAGTACCAAGCACCAGGTGGAAACGGTGGAAGATAGTGGCCTTCAAATGGGGTTGGTTGGAGAAAGCATCCTGCTTGCCTTCTAGATTTTCACTTACTGTAACTGCAGGAAAAATGTTCACGATGTTGGGGGAGTCAGAACCAGGGGTCGCACAGCTTAAGAATAAGGGGTAGGCCATTTAGGACTGAGATGAGGACAAACTTTCTTCACCCAGAAAGTTGTGAATCTGTGGAATTCTCTGCCACAGAAGGCAGTGGAGGCCAATTCACTGGATGTTTTCAAGCGAGAGTTACATTTAGCTCTTGGGGCTAGAGAAATCAAGGGATATGGGGAAAAAACAGGAAAGAGGTAGTGATTTTAGATGAACAGCCATGATCATATTGAATGGCAGTGCTGACTCGAAGGGCCAAATGGCCTATTCCTGCACCTATTTTCTTTGTTTCTATGCTTGATTATATGGCAATAAAACTCGATCACTTGATCATGCATGGTGGAGGTATAATGGAAATGGATTCAGATGCGATGTTTAAGAGCTTGTTCAAAGAAGGGGCATATTTTAAAGGAGTGACAGAGATACTTGCAGGGGAATGTGTGAGGAGGTTAATATTTGTCTTTAGTTTTAGCTTGAACAAGGACATCTGAAGATTCAAAGTTTAATATAGTAATTGTGCTGATACTGACCCCAACCAACCACGTAATGAATATCATCCATTCCGGAGGTTTTATTTTTCTGATGCCGTTTCAACTTCACTTGGATTTCAATCACTTCAATGTAAAAGTAATTTGGAATGGAGAGCATTGGAACAAAAAATTGCCCTCGGTACATATTAACTGTAATATAATAATGTACGCATGTTGGTAGGTGCAATCAAAACAAAGATCTTTTTATCAATGTTGCGTTATGAATACCACAGAAAATATTATGTACTCTCAAGATCACATTTAATATAATAATATTGCTTAAATATATAGTTATTGGACCTTGCATTTCGGAGAAGTTCCAGCTGAAAGGAAGACAGCAACATACTGAAAATATTGGGAGTGAAAATAACTTCAGAACAGTTTGTTTGGAATATGAAGGAAATGGTAACAGAATACTTATACAGCTGAGTGAGTATAATTTTATGGATGATAAATTGTGTTCAGCCAATTGAGGACTTCTTTGACAAAGTAACTAGCATGTTAGATAACAAGGAAGCCAATGATGTAGCAAATTTTATTATACAACATTTGGTCTGTGAAGTGCCCCATAAAAGATTACCGCATTAGATCAGCACTTATGGACTTGAACATAATAGGTTAAGTTCAGGGGGTCAGATATGGGGCTTTGTGTGGGCCAGATATATTGTTAGTGCAGAGGAGCTAGGAAAAAGGCCAAGAGTGCATCCAGAGTCAAGGTCTGGAATAGTACTAGGTGTGCAGTTAAAGCTGGGACAATGGGAGTGTTCAGCACTGTGAACCTAAGCAGGTAAGCAGCTATGATCAGGGTAGAATACGGGACCAGACGTAAGGCTGGACTCAGGGTCAGGAATGAGAGAATGTATGCAACGGAAGGGACGGAGGGGGCGCTGCACTGCAGCAGCCTCTACCTGCAGCCTGTCTGTTATCTCAATCTTTTTTTAATTTTTAGTTAGTCTAAAGTTTTGTGTTGGGGGAAACTTTAACTTTTCTATGTGGGGGAGGGGGGCAGGGTAAGGGGGAAACCGTTTCCCAGTCTCTTCCTGGCGGGGACGTGACTATTTCTCCGCGTCGCATCCTCGCCTACCAGCTGGATCGGAGCGGCCTTTCCTGCTGGGGACCGGGAACCGGACCAGGGCTGCTACAGCGGCAGCGCAGCGCTGGAGTCACCACGGAGCGGGCGATGCCTACCTGGGTCGCCGTTTGGAGCTCCGGAACTTTGGGCCGCTGCTCCAACATCGTGGAGCTCTGGTGCGGAGAGCTTCCAACGCGGGCGGCGCTGAACAACATCGTGGACTCCTGGGGCACCTTGCAGAGGGCCGCCAGCAGCAGTCTCCACCCGGCGCGGCCTGCGGTTTTGGAAGCCGCCGACTCCGGTAGGAGGGGGACGATTCTGGTGTCCACGCCGCTGAGGACGTCCCGCAGCCCCGACGTCGGACTTACAACACCCCGGCGAGCGGTCCTGGACATCGGGCCGCCCGTAGCTGCAACTGCGGAGGGCTTGGGGAGGCCCTGACCATGAGGAACAGTGGAGGAAGAGACTGACTTTAGTGCCTTCCCACACAGTGGGAAACTTTGATTCTGCTGTGTGGGGATGTTTTAATGTTAAATTCTATAGTGTGTGTTCTTTATACCCTTTCTGGCTTAATCCTTCCCTTCACCACTTCCAGTTTAAATTCCAGTTGGAATATTTTGGAGGACCCAAGAACCAAGAACCAAGAACTGGAGTCAAGAGTCAGGAGTAGTACCAGGTGTGCAGTGAGACCCAGGTTGGTCAACATGGGCCAAGTGTTTGATTATAATCTGATTTTGATGAATCTACTAAGCTCATTCATGTGCTGCACCTGTTGATCAGAACCTGGCTCTACTGTGGAATGTAATTAGGAATATAATTTAGCCTAACCTTATTCATAGCTAATCCAATTTAAAGCATAAATATTGCATTCGTGTAAGTTAAAAGACTCGCTACAGTATGCATCAGATTGCACAATTTCAAGCTGAAAAATGCAAAAGTTCTGTACCATGGGAGGGGGACATCCCATTCCCACACCCCTCCTCCCATACCGTCCCCCCCCTCCCACACCCAATACCACCACCCCCACCTCCCCCCCCCCCCCCCCCCCCCCCCCCCCCCGGTCGCTACAATCCCCCAGGCCTGGTCTCTTGCAATTGCTCACTCCCAACTCTCACCCAATGTTGGCAGCCCTGCGTTCTCCTGCCTTCTCCCCATAACCTCTGACACCACTGCTAATCAAGAATCTATCTATCTCTGCCCTAAATATACCCACTGACTTGGCCCCCACAGCCTTCTGTGGCAAAGAATTCCACAGATTCACCACTCTTTGACTAAAGAAATTCCTCCTCATCTCCTTCCTAAAAGTACGTCCTTTAATTCTGAGGCTATGACCTCTAATCCTAGGCTCTCCCACTAGTGGAAACATCCTGTCCACATCCACTTTGTCCAAGGCTTTCACTATTCTAGTGTGATATGTGACCATTATAATATAACTGCCCTATATCTTCGTAGAACGGTATACAGTCATGATCACCGTTGAAGCAAATTTCCCAACGTGATTCACTCATCTGATAATGAAGAGCCCTTGCATCGCATGTTGAAGTTCCAGACCAAAATGTAGGATTTCCCCCCAAAAATCTGCCACATTGAGTCATCTTCGAGTGGCATGATCTCGTAAATTAATATTAAATCTGAGAGATTAGTCGAATGGTGCAAAACAATGCTTGAGAAATATAACTGACATTATATCTCACAGATTATAAACTAAAAACACGATTAATAATTGTTAAGAGTGAAAATACTACCGGTTTTGGTATCACTAATTCTGTCAAGCTTTCCTGGAAAGGTGGACTTTCTTGGTGAATGAATTTGTTTTGACCTGTCTGCCTTCCGGGACATCATTGGAGCATACATTTTAGATTATAATAAACTCTTATACGGGCAAAATTCAAATACTTTTCTTGACAAAAACTCATCACTATAAAGTTGTAAACATCAGGCAACGGGAAATGTGCTAAAACAGCAGCTCACTGGAGTTTAGAAGGATGAGAGGGTACCTCATTGAAACTTACTGAATAATGAAAGTCCTGGATAGAGTGGATGTGGAGAGGATGTGTCCACTCGTGGGACAGTCTAGCACCAGAGGCTATAGCCTCAGAAGTAAAAAGCGTACCTTTAATAAGGAGATGACGAGGAATTTATTTTGTCAGAGGTTGGAGAATTTGTGAAATTCATTGCCACAGAAGGATGTGGAGGCTAAGTCAATGGATATTTTAAGGCAAGGATTGACAGGTTCTTTGCTTGCTTTGGGGATAGAGTAGCAAAATCATCACATAGACTCCTCTCACTTTTAGAATTTGGGTTCTAATTTAGACTAAACTAACAACTTGAAGGTGACAGCCTCTCTGATACCTCCAAGCTTCACATATAAAATGAGTTGCGTGCTCTCATCTCAGTTCTTAGTCTGATCGCACTACACAAAATTTCCATTTCTAGCAACACCACTCACTCATTCTGATGAGCACAAAGAATTTCTGCAAAACTCCCTTTTTATTATCTCTGCAACATTCTATGAAATAAAATTGAGTAAATTACAGTATATTTCAGTACATTACAGTAAATTACAGTACATAAAAAACTTTATCAGAATCATCAAACCATCACAGCTTGGTTTGGGAACAACTCCATCCAAGACTGCAAGAAATTGCAGCAAATTGTGGACGCAGCCCAGACCATCACACACACCAACCTCTCTTCTATTCACTCAATTTATACCTCACGCTGCCTCGGCAAGGCCAGTAGCATAAACAAGGACAAGTCACACCCTGGCCAACCTCTTCTTCCCTCTCCCATCAGAGAAAAGGTATAGGAGTGTAAAAACGCACATCACCAGATTCAGGGACAGTTCCTTCCCAGCAGGCAACTGAATCATTCTACCTGTGCAACTTGAGAGCAGTGCTGAACTACTATCTACCTCTTTGGTGACCCTCACACTATCCTTGATCAGACTTTGCTGGCTTTACCTTGCACTAAACGTTATTCCCTTATCATGTATCTATAAACTGTAAATGGCTCGATTTAAATCACGTATTGTCTTTTTGCTGACTGGATAGCATACAACAAAAGCTTTTCACTGTACCTCGGTACGTGACAATAAACTAAACTGAACTGAGTGCAAGTTTTATATTTCTTCATATTGATTAAAACCTCTGATCCAACATGTGATAGTCTGTTTCAAGCTACCATCATTCACGTGGACGGACTACAATTCCAGATATTAATTAATTATCCTTGAGTTCCATCTTTTCTCATTTTCATTAGGTAAGAATTTATTTTTCCTGTGCCTGTTACGGTTACTTTATACATAAGCTGCTACACTTGGTACCCTGTTGCCCATACTACAAAATGCATGCTTCCGATTGAGAATAAAGATACAGTATTATATATTATCCCTGATAATTGATCAAAAATAGTGTCCCCGGGATAAAAATAAAACAAACAGAAAATAGTGGGAACAGACAGCATTTTAAAGATATAGGTTCATCACAACGTTCTCACTGATGAACCCGAGTGTAAATTTGTTATAATTTACAATGATTTTAGAAGATGTTCTACATGATTCTCATGTCACAAATCCTCAAATAATGGTTTGGCTGATCTGTAAGAATGACAGCTCTTTATTTACTGCAGAAAATGAAAAAAGCATTGAGACCTAAATAAAACAGTGTGTATAATTACTCTGCTTCAGTACACAAACAGCCGTGCAAGACTCATTGGATTAATTACTAAATATGCCAGTAGATGCCCTGAAGGCATTTTTATCTTTCTGAACTTTACTGGAAAATAATAGTGAGAAGAGAGTATGAACTTTATTTTATAATATCACCAATTATAAATGGATATAAAGTCAGTGCCAGTTCAAACATCATATGTATATGTCTGAGAGATAGAATAAACATGTGCTGGAATGTGGCTGGGAGTGAAGAAGAGAGGGAGAGAACAAATAATTTGCAGTTAAATTATTGATAAAATAAATAGTAAGAATAATTCCACAATACTGGACTCCCTAAACAAAACAATTGCTCAAAAGGGGTACAAATCAATCCTACAAAAAATATTACCATTGATCTAAGTTACAGAGTTTAATTATCCCTAGTTACTGCTGCTTTAATAAAATCTTCATTAAATGCATCTTCTGATGAAAATGCTCAGGGATGCAATCAGTCCAACACGTAAAATGACTGTATCATGAATGCTTTAACAGAGGGGCAAAAAAATCAAGTTACTCATTGGCGGAAGTAAAGCAAAGTATTGGAATGGTCTGTCTCAGTAACACAATTCAGGCTCCCATTTTGTTCTGGGAAGACTTACATAGGCATGTATCACATGTTTTTCATTATTTGCAGAAAATCATTGGTATTGTGCATTAAAGGCTCTTTGCCTTCCCAGTTGTTGCCAATAAGCCCTTATACTCACAAGTGCAGAAGATACTCAGTCACACAGCAACTAGAAAACATGTTTAGGTGATGCTTCTGGTCAGGCCACTTCTTCAGACTAATTGTGGTGGGGAATGGGAGAGGAATGTGGAGAAAGCTGGAAGAGAGGAGAGGCAGGACAAAGCATGGCGGGTGATAGGTGGATACAGGTGTGTGGGGTTGGGGGTTGATTGGCAGATGTTTGGACAAAGGCCAGAGATGAAAAGACAAAAGGAGTGAGATAAGGATAGAAGAGGTGAGAATTTCCTTTACACATTGTTCTCAACCAAATGAACCTTGTCCTTCACTGGAGTCATTGTTCCAGGTTTTTTGCTTACTCTAGCTCTAAGCATCCTTACTCATGCACTTTCTTTCATAGGCCTTTGTCCTCTCCATCACATAAGCCTTTGTTCCTTCTGCAATGTTTTTAGCAATCTCCCCATCCATTATCCCACAGATTCCAACAACTATCAGCACTGCATTCATCTTACACGTCCAACCTATTAGGAATACATTCTTTGAGTAATGGTCTGTTATCTTCTATGAACTTCATTGCTCTCTGGTTTACATGATGACATTTCTGTCTGTTATCGATTTTTCAGTTCCTGTTCACTATTGAGTAACTGCTGAAGAATAGCCTTAGTCTAGGAAAGCAATAAAAGCACTAACAGCCCGCACATCAAGTGACGTCAGTAACAATGACTCAGACTTATTTCCCTTTGTGCAATTATATTCCCTAGCTACTACACAACACGGTCTGAAAAAATTAAGCCCTCTGATAACTGATACGCAAAGCATTCTCCCACTTGTTTAAAAATTAAAAACCGGAAACTTTCCCTTTTTTTGTCTGATTTATTTGGATAAAACTTGATATTATAACGCAGATTTACATTTGGGCTGCTTCATGTGCTATTTGGTTCTTTTTTCTAACAATTCACGTATTAGAATAATGCCTTTCAGCTAATAATTTAAAAGGTATTATGAAATGTTTTAAAATACATTTTTTGACAACCATACCTTCTGACTCAGAACCGGAAAAGTGGTCCTTTCTTCAAGGGCAAAACTAAAACCTTATTCTCTATCAATCTATCTTTTGTAAATCACTGCCCTTGCTCACGTAAGATTTCCCAAAAAAGGCATAATTGTAATGTTGAATACTAGTGAGGCAGCACATTAAATATGATTTGTTATCCACAATTCAATGATAATTCAATATGAATATTTAATTTGTGGTTTAGTGATTTCCACCCATTATATTGTCACCTTAGCAGACCTTTGAATTTGAATGATGGCTCTGGAGAACATAACTCTAAGTCTGGTAATGGTTTAAAGGACAAACTATGGTGTCATTCCAGCTAGAAAAGTCCCACATTTGAGCACCAGCCTGGAATATGTCAATTCATCTTGGCTGCAATGGCTAGGGAGATGCAGTACGACATAGATTTAGCCATTTGAGAAATTCAGTGTGTTCCATTGAAGAATAGCCTGGTTGCTTATAGACATTTTATTTCTTCTGATGGCATAGTGGCCATTGGATTGACAAAAGCAACAAATATGTTAAACAGATTAACTGCAGATGTTGAACATGCTTGAACACAAGTACTGTTGCCAGTGAATTTTACATAGAAGGGCTACTGCTGAAGTACAACTGCAAAATCATCCTGCATAGATCTAAAATATTTTGAACTGCTTTCATCACCACTGATTAAATTGAACAAATATTGGGCATTAATGGTTCAACAAATTGATACACCTAATCAACTAATGGTGAGCTTACTAGCATGATAGCAAAGTCTGAATCAGATGTTGAATTTATGAACTGACAACCTGCCAGAGATTGAAGACCTTCACAGATTCCAACATAGTCCAGTATTTTGTGTAAGCGGCAGTTATTCACTCTGAGCTTTAACTATATTTTTGATTGATTATACAGTATTTACTTGATGAATTGAACAACATGCAGAAATACACATGTTCAGAAATGTTGCACAGAAACACAAACTCACACCTACTGGCTGTTTACAGCAAACCAGGAGTTCATCACAGGAGTCAGTTAAATCAACGTTGCTCCAGCATTCTGATTGAAACAGAACCAACTTTCACGATGGAAAAATCCAACATAATGCTAACTTTGCCCCTACTATAATGGCAAGAGCATGGAAACCAAGACCCAGCCGTCTGTGTTTCCAGAAATGTAATCCATGACATCTGACCACAACCCTGCCAATCTTTAAAATTAAATTATTAAATCATTCAGCCTTTGAAATACACAACGGTGAATTATCTGTGCTATCCGTTGTCTCACTCAATCAATTGTTTTCCTTTAGGAAAGAGGAAATAATTAGCAAAATAATATGTGGAGTCAAATTGGCACATTTAGTTCATGTATGCTTCCACTGAAATTCTGTGGAATAGTTATATCTAGTTCAAGAGCTACTCCTGAGAATCATAGTTTCAGTTCAGCTGTGGTAATGGATATATGTTCTCCTATCGTCTGGCTGAAGTTAGTTCATTGCAGCTTTGCGATCAGAAACCACCATTAACTATTAATTCATTAAGTTGTTTAATAAATATTATGTGGCAATATCCAGTTTAGCAATACACCCTGGAATAATTTTCTTTCAACTGTCTAAGAAGTTTCCTAGCTGAAAACAGAGGCAACAATTACGTCAAAAATCCCTAGGCATAAATTTTACGAAGTTGCACTGAAATATTTTTGCAAAATCAGGGAATCACAATATTGTGCTGAATAATACCAGATTCCATGATTTCCATAAATTAAATCTTCAACACGGCCAATATTTTGAAGTGAGTAAATAACTATTATTCTGGTCATTAAATATTTGCGTACATCACAAAACTAATGACATGCATTTCTGTGGTAGTTTATAACCTTCTGTTTAAGATCGATAATGTTTCTATAAACCCTGTTACAATTCTATTATTTCTCTAAACCAAAATGGTGTCAAGGAGTCATGCCAGTAATGGAAAACATCCAACATAATGTTAAACTCTGTTATCACTTTTAGGATTAACAGAAGCTTCAGAAAATAGTATGCTGCTGTTTCTGGATTTGGCCTTAAGTTTGAGGAAGATTGGAACAAATGGCAAAAGAAAATAAAGGCCTTTATGTTTCTACAGATCAGGGCAGAGGCTGGAGATTGGAAAATAAACACATGGGATGATTCAGACACATATAGATTAGGTTTGAAAATCAAACCAATTTTAATACAAAAATAAAAATTTGCAGATATTGCAGATCTGAAATAAAATAAAAACTTGAAAATGCTCAGCAAGACAGGACATTTCAGATCAAGAGTCATCGACCTGAAACAACAACATTGTTTTTCTCTCTCAGTAGATGCTGTGGTTTTTATTATTCCCCAATCGTTTCTAATAGTCCTCTTTCAAACATTTACTAGTCAAAGATAGATGCAAAAAGCTGGAGTAACTCAGCGGGACAGGCAGCAGTTCGGGAGAGAGGAATGGGTGACGTTTCAGGTCGAGACCCTTCTTCAGATTGGTTAGGGATAAGGGAAACGAGAGATATAGACGGTGATGTGGACAGATAAAGAACAATGAATGAAAGATATGCAAAAAAGTAAAGATGTTGAAGTAAACAGGTAGCTGCTTGATGGGTGAAAATGAGAAGCTAGTGCAACTTGGGTGGGGAAGGGATAGAGAGCGAGAGAGAGGGAATGCCGGGGCTACCTGAAGTGAGAGAAATCAATATTCATATCACTGGGCTGTAAGCTGCCGAAGGGAAATATGAGATGCTGTTCCTCCAATTTGAGTTTAGTCTCACTCTGACAATGGAGGAGACCTAGGACAGAAAGATCTGTGTAGGAATGGGAAGGAGAATTAAAGTGTCCAGCAACTGGGAGATCAGGTTGGTTCAGGCTGGCTGAGTGAAGGTGTTCCGTGAAATGAGTCTGCGTTTGGTCTCACCGATGTATAGGAGTTCACATTTTGAATAACAAATACAGTAAATGAAGTTGGAGGAGGTGCAAGTGAACCTTTGCCTAACCTGAAAGGAATGTCGGGGTCCCTGGACAGAGTTGAGAGAGGAGGTATAGGGACAGGTGTTGCATCTCCTGCGGATGCAGAGGAAGGTACCTGAGGAGGGGATGGTTTGGGTGGGAAGGGATGTTAACGAGGGAGTTGCGGACGGAACGGTCTCTGCGGAAGGCGGAAAAGGGTGGAGTTGGGAAAATATGGCTAGTGGTGGGATCCTGTTGGAGGTGGCAGAAATTTTGGAGGAATATGTGTTGTATGCGATGTCTGATGGAGTGGAAGGTAAGGACTATGGGAACTCTGTCTCTGTTGCGACTAGGGGGAGGAAGGACGGAGCTACAGGGTACTGAGGAGGCACGAGTGACGGCCTAATCTATGATGGGAGAGGGGAACCTCCATTCCCTAAAGAATGAGGAAATCTTGGATGCTCTAGTATGGAAGAACTTCATACTAGCAGATAGTGGCGTAGACGGAGGAATTGGGAATAGGGGAAAGAGTCTTTGCAGGAAGCAGAGTGGGAAGAAGTGTAGTCAAGATAGTTGTGGGAGTCAGTGGGTTTGTAATAGTCAAATTTGGTTTTCTTCTCCAAACGATAAAATGTTATTACCGTTTACTTAGATGTATGTATGCAGGAATAAATAAATGTTTACAAATTTCACATTCTGGTTATTTTGAGCTGAGAGTTTTGAATTGTGTTTTCATTATATTATGCATAACACCAGTGTAGTCAAAAGTCCTCTGTATGAAGACTTTAATTCATGTACCGTAGTAGTGTTTATGAGCACAGGCTGCCCGTAAGAATTATTTACAAAGTTCTGAAGGATGGTCATCATAAATGTCAGAAAATGCAGCAGGCATTTTGGAAATAACAGTTTCTCACTGAGAATATTTTTTTTAATGGGATTAATTTGGGAGAAAAAGAGAACATTTTGCTCAAGTATCTCTGAATAATGAAAAGGATCATTTATCTCAATTTCCAAGCCCCCATCAAATTACTATTGGACTGATAGGTATATTTCTGCACCCTTGTTGTCAACCACCAGCTCCTGTATTTAGCAATTATTTACAATTTATTCACTTTAGTTTGACTATTTTTTAGTTTAGATACAGCATGGAAACAAGCCCTGAGTCTGCGCCGACCATCGATCACCCACAGACTATGTTATCCCACTTTCACATCCTACATATTAGGTGCAATTTACAGAAGCCTATTAACCTACAAACCTGCATGTCTTTGGAATGTCGGTGAGCACTCAGAGAAAACCCATGCGGTCACAGGGAGAACGTACAAACTCCATATAGACAGCACTCGCAGTCAGGATCAAAACCAGGTTTTAGGTGCTGCGAGGTTGCTGCACCATTGTGCTGCCCCTGGTCCTGAAATTGGTCCGCATAATTGACTAGAGGAATTCTAGTCAGTAATTTATTTTGTAAAAATCAAACAATCCAAAATCATAAAAAAGATTTTCACTTCAACCTGAATTGATTAATTCAATGGTTGCAGGTTCTATCGTTTAACTTTCAAACTCCCTGAACTCTATCTCTAATTTTTCACTTGGATTTTATACCACAACATTACAAAAACAACTGCACTTCAAAGCCACTTAATTAATTGTGAAGCACCTTGGAAAGCTTCCAGCGTGGAAGAGGTTCTGTATAAATCAAGTTTTATTCATGTACAAGCTTCCTAGTTGAATTTGGTCTTTACTACTATGTTAGGACAATACAACCAAGTGGTTACCTCAGATGTTGAGGGACTCCAGAAATAAGGGGTCACGGTTTAAAGGTAGGCTGTATAGGGCTGAGATGAGGAAAAACTTTTTCAGCCAGAAAGTTGTGAATCTGTGGAATTCTCTGCCACAGAAGGCAGTGGAGGCCAATTCACTGGATATTTTCAAGAGAGAGTTAGATATAGCTCTTAGGGTTAACGGAATCAAAGGATATGGGAAGAAAGCAGAAATGGGGTACTGATTTAGGATGATCAGCCATGATCATATTGAATGGCAGTGCTGGCTCGAAGTGCCGAATGGCCTACTCCTGCACTGATTTTCTGTTTTTATATGCCAGAATCATAAATCTTCAAGATTCAAGAAAGGAGACAAGACAGACAGTGGTAAGCACAGATGGGTCGCAATGTTGTCTGTCATGGGGAAAGTTATCACCAGAGTTTTTTTGACTGCCTCTTCCAAGTGGCGAAAGTGCAGTCTTAATATCATAATATGGATTTGGTTAATTTACTCCAGCGTTTCTCAACCGTGGTTCCCCGGAACACTAGGGTTCCGCGAGAAGTTGCTAGGGGTTCCGAGAAAGATAGTGATAAATAGGCTAATCATATGTATTTAGCGACGTCTATTTAGCATATTTAGTGACGTCATATTTAGCGACGTCTATACGGCGTCAGTGTGAAACGGCCTTTAGTGGTCAGTGGACAGGAGCTGTACGTGACGGATTTGTGTATCATCAAGTGACTCACTCGAGTAGGATGCATGCACGGTCTACATCAGTCCTGTCTGTGCTTCCTGGCGTGCAGGTGCAGTCCCTCATTCACCCATGTTATTTAGTAATTTTTGCTACATTTTTATCATTTAGGGATGTTATATGAATTTTAAAAGTTTAAGTATGTTTATGTTTATTTTTGTTAGTTTATCAAATGTTTATTTATGTATGTTTTTGTTCGTATAGATTGGTTACTCCACACTAACCAATTGTAGTGCTTTATTATTAGATGCTCCACCTACTACACGGTTCATATTATTCTAACCCAGCTTATGCTATTACTCTATTTGCCACTACACTACCTGAAACAACATGCTGTTGGGTACTGTAAATGTTCTTTAATAAAATTCTGTTGTACCGTGATTGTGAAAATGACTGGGTCATTTAGATGGTGTCAGAAGAGGGAGGTTTTATGAAAAGTTTGATGTGTTGTTTTCTCTCTCTTTCTCTTTTTTTTCCTTATACCAGTTATCAGAAAAATATATTATGTTTGCCTGATGAACTTTAAGTTTATGAAAGAGAAAGAGATATATAATAATTTTTATGTAGGGGTTCCCTGAGACATGAAATTTATTTCAAGGGTTCCACAAGGGTAAAAAGGTTGAGAAACGCTGATTTAGATGCATAGTGGCGATATCTTACAGTGTGACAACTCTAAGAAAACTGCTGGGACCAGTTCCAGCCATTATATATGGGCATTCTTCCTCTTCACTAAGCCCCTTGACTTCATTCATCAGGATTGGGCAACATTCTCCACAGACAGTTATCATTGTCTTAAAACTTGCTGCACATGATACTAACAAACAGGTCTACAACAAAGTTAATCTCAGTGAAGATTGTTGTAAAACAAGACACCATTGTGACCGCACATGGTTCTCAGTCTTCTCCACTATAATGTTGTGCTTTGCCAATAACAAATATTCTGTGGCAGTAGTGCTAATATTCAGAAGTAGCAGGAAACAGTCAACCCACAGGAATTGCTCTTCAGAACCAAGGTCTGCAATCAATCACCACCTCAAACTACACACCTGAATGCCTCATTTGGCATTTCTTGCCCTGTCTGTAGAGGAGTCTGTAGATCCCACAATAGCCTCAACAGCCACCTTAAAGTGAAAGGAAGTCATCTTCAGTCACCATGGAATTCGCAAGGAGAAAATAATGTAGGCAATTTCCACTTCTGAGACTACACCCTACACTATGAGGCAAAAGACTGTGGACGTAAGTCCCTCTTTAGATACTGAGCATAGAATTTAGCTTGTCAGAACTGAGGGACTACCAAATTGACTGCAGCGATATCTTTCAAATGAACTATGAGTTTAAGGTCCCATAACGTCTTTCCATGGAGCTATAAAAGGCTGCATTGTCTTATTTGTGGTAGAGTACACTAGTTCATTCAATGTCAAGATAGTTATTGCTCAAAAAAAACATTATTTTTAAAATAAACTTCCATCTGATCATTTATCTCGTTGCTGTCCGTAGAAGGTGCACAGAGTGGGTGACATTTTCTTCCTTAATAACGATTGATTGTGATGAACCACAGGACAGATTGTGACAGTCATGGCAAAGGCAAACTGCATTCTTCCTTTAAGTTACACTCAGGCCAAAATGTTGCGTAAGAGACAACCGATCCTTACCACTTCTTTCATTTGCTGCTCACACAGAATTTGCCGCACTAGGGTGAGCAGATTTTAGAATTGATCCACCATTTGCTGATCAACAAGTGTGATCATATCTGCAATATGATCCCAGCTGTGTAAGTCTCTTCCTAAATTGAATTAGCCAGTTGCTTCTGAAAAGGGTTCAAGAAGGAACTGCAGATGCTGGAAAATCGAAGGTACACAAAAATGCTGGAGAAACTCAGCGGGTGCAGCAGCATCTATGGAGCGAAGGAAATAGTTAACGTTTCGGGCCAAAACCCTTCTTCAGACTGATGGGGGGTGGCAGGGAGAAGGAAGGAGAAAGGAGGAGGAGGAGCCCGAGGGCTGGGGGATGGGAGGAGACAGCTCGTGGGCTAAGGAAGGGGAGGAGACAGCAAGGGCTAACAAAATTGGGAGAATTCAATGTTCATGCCCGCCGGATGCAGGCTCCCCAAGCTTCTGAAAAGGGTTTCTTTTAGATAAGAAGCAAAGTAGAGGACTACTTCAATGCTAATGGACCAAATTTTACTTACGTCGAACACCACTGCTGACATCCTTGATATGGATCAACTCACTTTTCAAAGCGCACACATCAAAATCAATGTGTAAGTCAGAGCCCTACTGGAGAAATGATGCTGGTGCATCAAATCCCCATTCCACTGCTGGACTTGTGACTACGTCAAGTGAAGGAACACCAACAACCTGAGCTGAGAAGGCCTTTGTACCTTAGCTTGGCGCCTTAACTCTATTCCAGCCAGGGATCACCTTTGTATTCATTTGAATGGGCTTGCCAGATTATCTGCAGGTCAGGCAGCAAAAAGTGGAGAAAGAAACAGGGTTGACATTTCATTTATGAATTGATTCTCATCAGAACTAATCAGTGTTATGAATATAAAATGTTAAATCTATTTCTCTCCAAGATACTGATCATGCTTGTATTGCACCCTTTATACAAAGGAGATAATAAAGTATTGTGCCACCACATTGTTTATCCTCAAGTTCTTACAATGTCAAAACTCTGTGCACTAAAGTTTCTATACTTTATGAATATACTGAATACATTTAATTTCAATTGTTGGAATATTATCAAGATATATAAAAATGATTATACTGCAAATTAACTACAAATGAATGACAAAGATGTTATTCAAGACGTTGACTGGGCTACACAGATATTGTGTTCAGTTTTGGTCACCCTGCTGTCGGAAAGATGTCCTGGATAGTGCAGAGACGATTTACAAGGATGTTGTGGGACTTGAGGGTTTGAGCTATAGGGAGAGGCTGGGCAGCCTGAGAATTTATTCCTTGAAGGGCGGGTGACTGTGGGGTGATGTTATAGAGGTATATAAAATCCTGAGAGGAACATATAGGATGAATGTACAGTTTTTTTAGCCAGTGTAGGGGAATCAAGGACTAGAGAACATAGTTTCGTTTTTTAGTTTAGTTTAGAGATACATATAGTATATTCAGTATTTCAGTACAGGAGTAAAGAGGTTCTTCTGCAGATGTATAGGGCTCTGGTGAGACCACTTCTGGAGTATTGTGTACAGTTTTGGTCTCCTAATTTGAGGAAGGACATCCTTGTGATTGAGGTAGTGCAGCGTAGGTTCATGAGATTGATCCCTGGGATGGCGGGACTGTCATATGAGGAAAGATTGAAAAGACTAGGCTTGTATTCACTGGAGTTTAGAAGGATGAGGGGATATCTTATAGAAACATATAAAATTATACTGGACAAGTTAGATGCAGGAAAAATTTTCCTAATGTTGGGCGAGAGCAGAACCATGGGCCACAGTCTTAGAATAAAGGGGAGGCCATTGAGGTGAGGTGAGAAAAAACTCACCTCACCTAAGGTGAGAAAAAACGTTTTCACCCAGAGTTGTGAATTTGTGAAATTCCCTGCCACAGAGGGCAGTGGAGGCCAAATCACTGGATGGATTTAAGAGAGAGTTAGATAGAGCTCTAGGGGCTAGTGGAATGAAGGGATATGGGGAGAAGGCAGGCACAGGTTATTGATTGGGGATGATCAGCCATGATCACAATGAATGGCGTTGTGGCGAAGGGCCGAATGGTCTCCTCCTGCACCTATTTTCTATGTTTTCATAGGTTTAAGGTGAGAGAGGAAAGATTTACGAGCAATCGGAGAAGCAACCTTTTCACAAGGAGAGTGATAGGTATATGGAATAAACTGCTAGAGCAAGTCGTTGAGGCAGGTACAATACCATTTAAATGACATTTGGACAGGTACATGGATAGGAAATGTTTAGAGAGATATGGGCCAAATGTTGGAAATCGGGACTCATTTAGATGGGGCATCATGGTTGGTCTGGCGAGTTCAGCCAAAGTCTGTCTCTGTGCTGCATGACTATGACAGGGTTCTTTAAAAAAAGCCTACTGTTTTTATTCAAGCGCTGAACAGCTCAGCAAAAACTGGTGATCAGTGATCGCCATTGGGTGCCAGTTCTGGCCTGATGTACTCCAAACTGAGGAATCTATGAAGCAGTATCTAATTATATGACCTATTTGTACCTATACATTTCTAATGCCTGCTCCCAGCACCAACCACCTCTCCATCACCACTCCTTTCTCCTGCCTCCCACCTTCACCAAGAATTATCTTCTGACTGCTGTACCTTCAGGCTAGACACAATGGTGTAATTTACAGAGAGAAGCTCTACCATTTGTACTGCAAACTGTTGTGCCTGGTTCTTGTACATTCACATCATTCTGAATCTTCTGCAATTTCACCTTCTGTTATGCCCTGCTGTTGTAAAGCTTGTATAGTACATCCCTGTACGTTGCTCATTATAAATCCAGCTCACAACACTAGCTCTATCATGATAAAAATCCCATCTTTGTTATCAGGCTACATGAACCAAATATAATCCTTCACCTTTTGACAATTCAATTACCCTGAAGATGTTAAAAGTTGATCTCCAACAAATTTTATTTTGCAGTGTCTAAAATCAGCATAGTTGAAAAGGTTAGTGGAATACTGAGAACAGATTCAAATTTGTTAATAATTCAAGTATAATGTAAGATGACACGTTATTCGATATGCAAAAGAAATATTATGAATAAAGCCAGATTAAGGAATATTACTGCATGCAACTCTAGACATTCTTTATGGCTCTGCCCTGTTTTGTGAATCTATGACAGAGCTACCTACAATCCAAAATTGTAAAGCGTTGGCAGAAGTCCCATAATGGAAGTTAAAATGATTAGTAACATCCCTAGAGTGGAGAAAACCTAAAATCTAGGCCACCTCATACAATTATTTTCTCCCTTCTGAGGCAGCTTTCTTGCTGCATTTTCTTTTCAAATTTCTCATCTCAAGGCTACACAGCTTCCATTCACTGTCATAATACATCTACCAGAAAAAAATCCCATTCATCCACAAAAATATGGCTGCTCTCTGTTACAATTAGAAACCATTCACAAAATCTTGCTCCAAAGGCAAAGTACAACAGTACGATTCTAATAACCCAGCCACTAATATATTTAATTACTGCTCTGAGTAAAATAAATATTCACATGAAAACTTCTCATTAGAGTGCAACAGAAAGAACTAAACAATAGTTACTGGAATCTATTGTAACACCATATCGATATTTTTTATCATGCCTCGTGCATTGAAGGTCAGATTTGCTCCTCAATCCACAGCAACAATCCAGAAGATAACAATTTTCCAATGGTCAATTTATTACACTTTATTACAACAGGGAACAGTAGGGATGAATGGGTCTTTACCTGGCTGGCAAAATGTGATGAGTATGGTGAGTGTGCAGTGGGGGGGGGGGGCTCAGTTTTTTAATAATTTATAGAAATAACTTCAACGAATGAAGGAAAACTATGGATGCTGAGGACATAAAGCAAGATTGTAAAGTAAAACTTATGGAAACTATCAAGGGGGAAATAAGTTAAGTAAATGACCAAAGACCTGACGAATGGAGTTATTGCATGGAAATGTAAAATTGGGCCTGCTGAGTTACTCCAGCTTTTTGTATCTGACTTCTTTAATGTTTTTTACTCCAGTCCTTTGGGACATGAGTGTCAGTTGAACTATCAGAAATGTTTTTCATTATCTTTGTCTGCCAAAGATTTCAAACTTGACAATCTATGCTAATAAACAGCCATTGCCTTAGAACAAGGGCACAGTTATCTGCAGATACAAAGTAGCTAAATCTCCTTTAGTATTTCACGTGCCAAATCCCTGGTTAGTCTTCTATCACAGGACCTCTAGGGAGTACTTTCTGTGTACAGACTGATTCTAATCAGCACTCTCCTATCTTAAATTGGCAAGACTACAATGAAGCCTTCTGAAATGTCTATTTACAACAATTGAACACAATCTATAGGATTGAGTTCAGTGTGTCTTCCTGAACTCAATCTATATATTTGGTTTTCATAGAAGGTGCTTTCTTCAAGTAAACACTCAATGAAACGTGATACAAATATCTGAGGGAAAAGATTTAAAACTGATATTAAACTACACTAGTTTAGCAAAAGACACGGAACAATGAGTACAGCATTTTAGTGTAATGCTAACATGACTTGGAAAATTTGTTCTGCAAAGCCACTTTGAGAGGTTTTGTAGAAATTGAATGGGGGATGATGCTTCTATGCATGAGGCAATTTGATATCAATAGAAAACACGCTGGAAATCAGAATATTGCAAGTTAAAAAAGGCTGCAATTTCATTTTAGATTCTCTTTGACACATGGAAGTTGCCAGGCTCTGTCAGTGGCAAGCAATTACATGTAACACATACCTGGATACCTTCCATGATACAGTAAAACGGATATTCTTCTAATGACTGTTCAGAAATCATGACAGTTTGGCATCTGATTCACTAGGAATTATTTCTCACGCTGCCTCAGGGGGCCCCAGTTCCCTAGTTCCCTTTGTCTCGCGGGGTTCCAGCTTCTACTTTGACACACTGTAACCCCTTGGTTCCTGCACTTAATCTATGGAGTGACATCCCAAAAAAGCTAATTAAATGCGTGCGAATAAGAACCGAGTATGTTGGATTAATTACGTTTTTTTGTGTTCTATTCATATGTTGTGCTTGCAGATCTTGCAGGTGGCTATCAAGTTGGTTACGTGTGACTCAGAGAGGGCTTGATTGAGCAGGTCTCAGGCTGACACTGGGATCATGTTCATAAGGTATAGGAGCAGAATTAGGCCATTCTGCCCATCAAGTTTGCTCTGCCATTTGATCATGGTTGATCCCATCTCTCAATCCCATTCTCCTGCCTTCTTTCCATAAGTTTGACACCCTTGTTCAGAGTAGTATCAATATCAAAGCAGGATAGGTCCATTTTAAGGTAGGTACTCTTCTGGTTCTCTAGAAACCCTAACAGACTGCACACCCTCCATTCCACAAAGTAGCCCCACCAGGCCATCCCAACCACTCCTTGCTCATGACCATCTCCTGTCAACTTTGGCGTTGAACTATTGAATTTACCAGCAACAGACTCAAGCTAAACATTGTTGGCATGCCACAGAGCATCTAACTAACGGTTTTACTGCTAGTTAGGATAGTATCTTAAAACACTGTATAGAATATACTTATATTAAAAATAACCAAATGTTGCGCATTTTGCAATTTACAGGTTGAAATGATACAAGCCACTTCGTTCAAACATACACCAGCCAACTAATTAACACACATATAAGTGCATTCAGAGTCAGAATCTGAGAAACCGGCACAGATTAACAACTCAGTTTCAACCTGCCATTTAATTATTTTTTACAGTTGCTCATACAATAAAGTCATGGTCATAGAGTGATACAGTGTGGAAACAAGCCTTTCGGCCAAACTTGCCCACACCGGCCAACAATGTCCCAGCTACACTAGTCCCACTTGCCTGCGTTTGGTCCATATCCCTCCAAACCTGTCCTATCCATGTACCTGTCTAACTGTCTCTTAAATGATGAGATAGTGCATCAAAAAGTGCTCACATATCACTTGAGATCAACCCCTCTTACTGGATCAATGATGAGTTCATTCCTGACATGATACAAGTTAAACCATCTTAACCCTGTGGCTAGAAGCAATGTCAGGAAAAGGTGTGTGTATATTTAAGATTGAGACCTTGCACGACATCATGTGGAATTGTTGTATAATCCCAAAGGAAAGGACAGTCAGAATGGGCCAATCCTTTGACCCAGTTTTATGAGGGCAGAGGCAGAAATACTGGGACCCTCAGGAAGGTTACCCATCTTCTAAGTGAGGCACAGTGAATAGCTTATAATTTAAGCACAATTAAAAAGTTATAGAACAAAATGTTTTACACAGTTAAATCATTCACTCCCCCCCCCCGTTGTTCAATACAATAGTGCCAACTATGGAGCATTTCGTACACTTACTATTTGATAAAATTAACTGACAACCACAGTGTGCAGTTTCAATCTGCTTGGTGCAGAACTACAGTTAAGTAAGGGGAGTGCATGACTCATCATTAATTGGGATGCTTTGCTAGCTCACTCTGGTTAGGTATTTAAAGAATATTTTACTAAAACTAATATAGAACACACAAAAACCACGCCTGCAGTGCCAATTTTAATGCTCATATAGTATTTATTTTACATTGAAGAGCAAGTTTTGTTTCAAAGAACTCAAAATGAACATTTTGCATGTATAATATTTTCTTGCAGGAAAATGTTTCTACCATTCTCAATTCTGGTCATCTTCAGCTGCTTAATTCCCTGAAATAGGATTACTGTAAATGTCAAAATGAGTGAAAACACTGAGTTTGCAAGTGATGAAGCATATCACATTGACATATAATGAAGGACTTACCATCAAAACACCGATGCAAATAATGATCAATTTAACTACACGTTGGGCATTTTGTTCGTGGGAAAGTTGAAAGAATGAATCACAAGCACTAAAGATGGGAAAGTCCATATTACTGTACTTTTCTTTGACCTCATTATCTTCAGTAAATAAAGCATTCAGGTCCTGTGTCTGAGTAAGACAAAAATTCCATCCCAGGTAACAAGTAAACCTTGCATTGGGCATGACATTTTTCAAGCCTCAGTAACCAAAATATTATACCCCATTTCTGTAAAAGTAATAAATGGAAGCACATACACCCAATCTACTCAATATTAATATTATCACTGTATTATCTATGGGAAATCATTTATGGGAAATTTGAGAATTTTTTGTTCTTTCAAAACATCTCTAACAAACATTAATTGTATTCACAACACTATTTTAATGATGTACACATTTAGAATGCTGAAGTTTAATTTTGGCTTAGACAATGATAATGGTTAAAACAATTACTGTCACATATTGCTCAATTATTGGTAAATTAAACAAGCAAAGAGCAGGTAAAAAGTAAAACAAGAAGAATTCCATTGGATCCTTCATAACTTTCACAAATGTAATTATTTTCTAGCTCGATCTTGTCACTATTGGAAAATAGGGGAATAATTTGCTCATTTCTTTCTATTGAAGAAATCTTAGATAAATTATCTCATAACAGAAATTTTAATTCCTTGTCCCTATTTGTAATTTTTTATCTCATTGGACTCACCTTTAGATTCACATTTGCCGACACACATTCCCTGCCTCTGATGCCACCTATTCTGTCAGCACACTATCAGAAGGTACCATTGAAACATAGAAAATAGGTGCAGAAGTATGCCATTTGGCCCTTTGAGCTCGCACCACCATTCATTTTATCTGCACTCTTTCCTGCTTAATGACATCCTTCCTTTAGCAGGGTAACCAAAAATGTACACAATACTCCAAATTCAGTCTCACTAAATTATAAAAGATGGTAATCAAAACTTGTCAAAATAGAAAACAATGAAATTAATCTTAGAGGCATTGTTTTTTAAGTGCCATAGAAATGTTACCATAACATCAATCGCAGCTTAACTGGCAGGGAACTGGCAGGGAACATAAAAACTGACTGCAAAAGTTTTTATAGATATGTGAAGAGGAAAAGATTAGTTAAAACAAATGTAGGTCCCTTGCAGTCAGAAACAGGCGAATTGATCATGGGGAACAAGGATATGGCAGACCAAATGAATAACTACTTTGGTTCTGTCTTCACTAAGGAAGACATAAATAATCTGCCGGAAATAGCAAGGGACTGGGGGTTAAATGAGATGGAGGAACTGAGTGAAATCCAGGTTAGCCGGGAAGTGGTGTTAGGTAAATTGAATGGATTAAAGGCTGATAAATCCCCAGGGCCAGATAAGTTGCATCCCAGAGTACTGAAGGAAGTAGCCGCAGAAATAGTGGATGCATTAGTGATAATTTTTCAAAACACTTTAGATTCTGGAGTAGTTCCTGAGGATTGGAGGGTAGCTAATGTAACCCCACTTTTTAAAAAGGGAGGGAGAGAGAAAACGGGTATTTACAGACCAGTTAGTCTAACATCGGTAGTAGGGAAAATGCTGGTGTCAGTTATTAAAGATGGGATAGCAGCACATTTGGAAAGTGGTGAAATCATTGGACAAAGTCAGCATGGATTTATGAAAGGTAAATCATGTCTGACGAATCTTATAGAATTTTTCGAGGATGTAACTAGTAGAGTGGATAAGGGAGAACCAGTGGACTTCTGGACTTTCAGAAGGCTTTCGACAAGGTCCCACATAAGAGATTAGTATGCAAACTTAAAGCACACGGTATTGGGGGTTCAGTATTGATGTGGACAGAGAACTGTCTGGCAGACAGGAAGCAAAGAGTAGGAGTAAACGGGTCCTTTTCAGAATGGCAGTCAGTGACTAGTGGAGTACCGCAAGGCTCAGTGCTGGGACCCCAGCTATTTACAATATATATTAATGATCTGGATAAGGGAAATTAATGCAACATCTCCAAGTTTGCGGATGACACAAAGCTGGGGGGCAGTGTTAGCTGTGAGGAGGATGCTAGGAGGCTGCAAGGTGACTTGGATAGGTTGGGTGAGTGGGCAAATGTATAGCAGATGCAGTATAATGTGGATAAATGTGAGGTTATCCACTTTGGTGGCAAAAACAGGAAAATAGACTATTATCTGAATGGTGGCCGATTAGGAAAAGGGGAGATGCAACGAGACCTGGGTGTCATGGTACACCAGTCATTGAAAGTAGGCATGCAGGTGCAGCAGGCAGTGAAGAAAGCGAATGGCATGTTAGCATTCATAGCAAAAGGATTTGAGTATAAGAGCAGGGAGGTTCTACTGCAGTTGTACAGGGTCTTGGTGAGACCACACCTGGAGTATTGCGTACAGTTTTGGTCTCCTAATCTGAGGAAATACATTCTTGCCATGGAGGGAGTACAGAGAAGGTTCACCAGACTGATTCCTGGGATGGCAGAACTTTCATATGAAGAAAGACTGGTTAGACTCGGCTTGTACACGCTGGAATTTAGAAGATTGATGGAGGATCTTATAGAAACTTACAAGATTATTCCCGATGTTGGGGAAGTCCAGAACAAGGGGTCACAGTTTGAGGATAAGAGGGAAGTCTTTTGGGACCGAGATGAGAAAATCATTTTTTACACAGAGAGTGGTGAATCTGTGGAATTCTCTGCCACAGAAGGTAGTTGAGGCCAGTTCATTGGCTGGATTTAAGAGGGAGTTAGATGTAGCCCTTGTGGCTAAAGGGATTAGGGGGTATGGAGAGAGGGCAGGTATGGGATATTGATTTGGAATCTGGAATCATGAACTGGCCAGACTTGACAAGAATTTTCTTCCCCAAAGTGAACCAAACAGATGTTTAAGAAAATCTAGTAGCTTCATGATCACCATTACCTAGACTAGCATTTAATTAAATCCAGATTTTTTTTTCAATTACTTTGAATTTTAAAATCCCTATAAGGCATGGAAGGTTTCAAAATAATCTATCTCTGGATCAATTGTCCAGTAACTCGTTTCGAGGACTACAATGGAAGTATGTATGTGGTAGGCATCATCATTGGTTAGCTATCACAGACCAAAGTTTCAAAGTGATGGCAATGTGTGAAGATTTTGTCTGACTTCTGATTTATGGATAACATAAATTAACTAAGTTGTAAGGGCAATACTCTCTACCCCCACCTGTTCTGACTGACTATCATTCTCTTTTCCAATTTCTGCTACAATCCCATTGCCACCTTGTGTCACTGCTGAAAAGGTCTCCTTTTGTGAATCTTTCCAGTCTCCATAATGCCAAATATCTGTGATCTCTGTGGTGCAAGCAAAAAGTCTATTGCTCTTGTGGTCACCATATTGCAAATAAAATATTTGCACTTACTGAAAGAGTCCCTTTGTGGTATCCCATGTGACGATGAACCTAATTTCTGTGGTGCTAGAGTAATGGACACATGTAATAGATCTTCATTAGTATCCCCTGCAGGGATCCCTCTGGTGGGAAATTGTAAGTCTCCTTCACAGGCACAAAATGGGAAAGTCGATTTGTTGTGCCTATTTGTGAACTTGGAAACCTGGAGCACACAGCATGAAACAAAAAAATGAAGATTTCTACAGGATTCCAATAATGCAGATGAAGGGCAGGAACATTGTATTCACTAAACTCAGAAATCATTTTCAAAAAACAAAATAACTTGCACTATCAGAGGTTGCTGGGCATTCTGAACGACTTAATGGACCAACAGCACTTCTGAATGCTGGAAAAAAGGCAGCCAAACTGCATATTGCAAGCTTCCATGCTGCAACGTCATAGCAAGCAGCCAGAATCAGTTTTAATAGAATTGGTTAAGGGATAAATAATGGTAATTGAGGGATAAACAGTTTAATGTGGCTGTTTAATATGCAATCTAAACTTTCCAAGATAGAATGCGACTAGCAGGAGTCCCAGTCAAATGTCATACTTTGTTACAATAACTATAGTCTAGTTTTCAACAAACTCCTCTTCAATCTGTTTGAGATACAATCATTCTGATCGAACTATATCTTTTATCAAAGGCCAAGGTACAGTGTTTCTGAAGTGATAATTTATTTACAGATCACAAAAAGCAATACCAAAATTAAATTAACATTCTGTTTGGAATAGCCTTCAGTTCTTGATTCACTACAATCCCTTGCATGCAGCTACAGAACTATATCGTTAATCTTATATAGCTATAATTCCCCAAATTATAGCCATATAAGATCAAAACACAGATCAGCAAATTGATATAAAAGGAACTGCAGATGCTAGTTTATTCCAAAGATAGACACAATATACTGGTGTAACTCAGTGGGTCAGGCAGCATCTCTGGAGAGAGAGGATAGGTGACACTTTAGGTTGGAAACCTTCAGATTTGTCTTCTTCACAATCAGAAACGTCATCAACCCATTTTCTCCAGAAATGCTGCCTGACCCACTGAGTTACTCCTGCACTTCGTGTCTATCTGCAAATTGATAGTACATTTGTAAAGGATATCCAACTCTGCTTGACTAGTGTAAGAGGATAACTCCCCAGAAAACGATGAGTGAAGATCTAGGTCAACTATCCAAGCAGTATTATCTTCACAATAACCTCCCCAAGTGCGTTAAGCACTGGAATGCAGGCATATAGCCGCACTGAGATCAAGTGCAGCTGGGTGCAATACAGTACTTGGGGAGGATGGAATGAATTATCGGCACATGGCTAATGTAACGTTCTAATGCATTAGTTCAGTTTAGTTAGTCTATTGTCACATGAACTGGGGTACAGTGAAAAGCTGTTGTTGCATGCTAACCAGTCAGCGATTAATTAAACATAAACTCAAAAATCCCCTCAAGAAGATATCATCAAAAATTGGCATAATGCAGTGTTATCATTCTGATGAAGAATCCTCAACCTGATGCAACAACTGTTTATTTTTCCATAAAAGCTGCCTGATATGCTTAGTGTTTTTATATTTACTACATATTTTCAGCACCTGCAATTTATTTGTTGTTTTCACTGCTATCACTGATCAATACGAATTAAAAGGTGGCTTTGTCATCACTTTGGTTACTGTATACAATTAACAGCAATATTACAGTTAAAATAAATGAGAAACATGAGGAAAAGTAACTTGCATCATGCTCGCAGTGGGAGCTCTCACAATTACTGCTCCACGAAACAAGAGAAACCACAGTCAGGTGTAGCGGAGAAATAGTGATGTGGCCCTTGCAGATTAAATCCTTGCATGAAAGAACATAAAAACCCTACCTTAAAAGCAGGATGAAAGTACATTAAAAGATATGTGTAATTGAGCAAAAGACCAGGCATATACAATACTGTATATATCCGTGCACCAAATGTTGTGCATGTTAATTTCTCGCCAACCTTTGTTTACTTTTAAAAACTGGCTGGGGTATTGTCTCTCAGTGTAGTTCAATAAAACAAGAATTTACATCTCAACAGTTTCAAATAGGAATGAGTTGATTCAAATTGGGAACGTATCAAACTGTATGGAAATATATACTACTAGACTAAGTGGGACCCGTTGGGTCCCAGCATCACACGGGAGGGCTGGTCACCAACACAATATTCCACCTCTCCACCAATTCCAATATTGCTCGCCAGTGGGGGGGGGGGTTGTCTGTTGCCCTAGTATGGGTATTGCGGGCCGAAGGTACTGGTTTCCAGAGGGCTAGTATAGACATTGTGGGCCGAATGGACTCTTGGGCTGGCATTCAACAGTTGCAACGATTTTAAAAGCCAAGCCAAGGCAAACAATTGGGCTGCAGCCACTTTACAGCCGCATCGAGGGGACTCACCGTGGAGTAGACGTGTGTTCAGAGAGCCGTGACCCTCTCGCTTCCTGGGTCTAGCAGAGACTGAATGAGGCACGACACTTCCGGGTTTTATAGTCCCTCCCCCTGCCGCCAGCGGGGGCAGCAGAGAGAATGGGGATTTTTAAAAAAACATTAATATCTCTCTGATTTTTCATCAATGGGAAAAATCATCTAGTCCAGGAAGGTGGAGGGGGTCTCTGAGCAAGGTGGCCAAAAATGACGGCCGTAGGTGGTGGCGTTCTCTCAGAAATCGCACCACAGTGGGCCAAAAGCAGTCAAGATCAGACTTTTAGTAATATAGATATTTAAGTGGTAGAATAATTTTAACATTTAATGACAATAGGTTGCAGACATTAATACACCAAATGTTGACGATTGTACCTTCCATTTAATTTCCTTATCTATTAGCAGATGCACAATGGATATCCAATCTGATATCATTTTTACACAAGCAAAATTGAAATTGTCCTCGATGTTGGATTATCAATGGTATCTGTAGATGGCACTGTGAACAAATTAACTGTCTGGTTGTACTAAGACAGCTTCTAAAATTTCTGACATACCCTTCAAGCAATTCTAAAAAATTCTACATTATTTTCTTCAAGAAAACACAGTATTGTGACGGCATGAATGGCCAATTCAACAGAACACACATGCAAAAAAAAACCTGCTGGAAGAACTCATCGGGTCAGGCAGCATTTATCCTTTTCCCTCCCCAAATCATTGTTTGTCCATTTCCCCTCGCGAAACATTCGCTGTCCATTTTCCTGCACAGATGCTGCCTGTCCCACTGAGTTCAAGTTCCCACAGTTTGTTTTATGCTCAAGATCCCAGCATCTGCAGTCTCTTGTGTTTCCATAGAATATAAAAGCAATTGGAAAGTGTTTGACTACAAAGGATAGAAATAAATGAACAGTCAGAACATTTTCAAATGCATTGGCTACATTTTAAAAAAAAATCAAAATTAGAAAGTTAAACAGTGGGAAAAATACCCACATATGAATCACATATTCCAGAAGAAGAATGACAGAAAAGGAAACAGTTTGCCAAAAAAATATTCCAGAAAACCACTGATACCCATGTCACTCACAATCACTTGGGAATGGACAGCTCATAAATTGTGTCTGTTTCTCGATGTCTGTGAAAAACAACTACCCAAAAATACTACAAGACTGAAGAGAAAGCAGTTTGCAAAATACCTCAGTGAAACTGCTGAACAACGAAAACCAGTGCACCTGCCTTTCCTGGTGCCCGGGCGGCTTCTGTATCCGGAATCTGGTGAGCAGGCTTCAGTCAGCAAACCTACCTGCTGCTCGCATAGAAAATCTACTCCGTTTTCAATCTTACCTCCTACTTCCTTTCAACACTGACATCCTCTCCTCCATCTGAGACTGATGATAACACCAACCCCCACATCCTGAATAGAGGTATTGTGGTCCGTATCATCCCCTCTGACTGTATAGGTAAGAAAATCAATGGCAATGTGTCTAAATAGCCACCAAAGTAAGACGAATGATGCATTTTTTTCCAATTTTGAAAGGGGTGCAAATGACGGTTGTACAGTCAGCATTTATTTTAATCTCTCTGATTTCCCTTAAGCCGCCTACGTGTGTGCTACTGTCGTCCTTCTGCTGCAAATTCTCCCATGGTGTTGTTGGGTAGAGAACTCCACATTTTAGATATGCAGTGATACCAAATGGCATTGCAGTTCCATGCCTGGATGGCATGTCACTTGATGTGGAATCTGAAGATGCTAGTTCTCCAACATTCCCGCGGCATGTCACGGCTGGTAGAGGTCCTGGTAGAGGAAGAAGGCTGTCACGGTGGTTTTTAAATAATACACACTGTAGTCAGAGTGTGATGGTAAAACATAGGCACGTGATGAGTGGAGTGTCGATCAAACGGGCTGTTGTAACTTGGATTGAGGTGAGATTGAGGAATCCCAGAGCTACCTTTGACCAGGCAAGTTGGTTCTCATCGAGACTGAAGAAAAATCCCGACCCGAAACGTTGTTTGTCTGTTTCCACCACAGATGGTTTCTGACCCACTGAGTTACTCCAGCACTTTGTATTTTGTTCAAGATTCCAATATTTGTAATTCCATGCATCTCCATCTTAATTCACTCTGCCTATCTGCACCTTGTAGATGGTTGAATGGCTCAGCGAATTCAGGAGGTATGTCACTTGATGTAGGACATGTGACCTTTGACCTGCCCTTGTACCAGGTATTCATGTTGCTCAGTTAAACTTCTCTGCAATGGTGATTACTTTGATGTTAATTGCGGGGATCTAGCTAGTATCACTGAATTGAGGTATAGGTGATTTAAATCTTGCACAGTCACTGCCTAGTACTTGTCAGCCCAGACCCAAATATTACCTGGGGTCTTGCTGCATGCAAATCTGGGCTGCTTCTTTTTCCGAGGAGTTGATGATGATGATGATGATGATGATGATAGTGATGATACTTTATTGTCACTTGTACAGTTAAATTCTTTGGTTTTGCATACAAAAGTACACAAAAGAGTCATCACAAAGACACCGATAAAGTTATAAAAGGTACTCATTCCTTCTTTGTAGCCCCCCACACTGGGTTCCCCTTTGTTCTCGGTGGCCCCCCATGCTGAGTTCCCCTTTGTTCTTGGCGATACCCCCACGCCGGGCCCCCCTTTGTTCTTACTGGATGTGGTACAATCGGCAGTGGCTATCACCTAATGAAGAAGTTGAAGGCACATGGACCTAGGAAATGGCATTGAGGTTTTAGGGCTGGGATAGTTCATCTGCAACAACCACAACCATCTTTTTCTGTGCGAGGTACAGCTTGAGGCAGTGGAGAAGTTTATTCTTGATTTCCAATAACTGCAGTTTCACTCAAGCTCTTTGGTGCTATACAGGGTCAAATGATGATGTCAAGAAGCATTCACCATCTGCACATCTCTGGAACTTAGCTCTTTACTCAGCTGTAGCCCAAACCAGTAATGTGGTTCTGAAGCCAAATGCTCCTACTCAGTGTAACTAATGCCAAAAATCAGACGTTGTAGCCCAAACCCAAAATAGATCAAGGCTATTTGTAGATGCAAATGAACACACCATCGTCAAGATGATGCTTTCAAAACAAAACTGAGTGCTATGTGACGCCATGGTCAAGCTGTCCACATGCATCAAAAAAGGTGCTGTGCATTTGTTCAATTTGCCGTTCTAAATGGAGGGAGGTAAAAAGTTAGGAATGAGGGCAGTCAAAGGTCATATTTAATATGACGTTATTTCTCCTGGTCTACCACAGTACCCACATGCTGCTTAAACACACTACTCCCACTCTCCCAGCAGATTTTTTTCCCCCAAATCAGTTCTCTTCTTTTTTCAGGCCTTTCAAAAGAGTCTGGAAACTGAAATCTTGACGTGTTCCCCGGTATTCGCCCAGCAAGGGGGTTAATTGCAGGTCACACGTAAATTAGTCAGAGTATAGGAAGTAGATTGATAATCTGATTGAAGGTGGCAGAACAACAATCTTGGTCTCAACATCAGCAAAACCATGGAGTGGATTGTTGACTCTAGGAAGGGATTGGTGTGGATCCATGAACCTGTCTTCATCAATGGGATGGCAATGCGGAGAGTCAATAACTTCAAGTTCCTGGCCTTGCATATCTCTGAACATTGTCTTGGAGCCAGCACATTGATGCAATTACAAGGAAAGATCATCAATACGGCTGCTTCTTTAGAAGACCAAGGAGATTTGCTGTGTCACTGAATACTTACTTGAACTTCTAATGTCTACTTCTACTGGTGTATAGCATGTTAACAGGTTACATCACAGCCTGGTTCGGAAACCTGAACACCAAGGAATGAAAGAGGCTGTAGAAAGTAGTAGACACTGCCCAGTACATCATGGGCACTGACCTCACCATCATCAAGGCGGCACTGCCTCAAAAAAAGTCCACCATCTTGGCCACTCTCTCATCTCCCTACTACAATCTATTTATTTATTTCTTTTATTATTTATTTCGAACAGAATAAAAGAATAAAAAGCAAGTGTGAAACAGCATACAAAAAACAAAACAAAAATATTGATAAAGTGTCATAAACAATATCTATAAATAAATGAAATCATATGTGTCCGAAAAGGAGCAGGAAGAAGCCAAAGCTTATTAATTCCCACCACTTATTCAACTGTTTGTAATTATCTTATACAAATTTAGCAGCTATATGTACACCATATGTACACCAGCCACTATATGTACACCAAATTAATTACATTTATACACTAATCAAATATTTACAAAGCCATACAAAAAAGAAAAAAAGAAAAAGAAAAGAAAAAACCCTCATATACTATACAGTATCTTAGTCATATATACAACCCATCACTCTGTAATCACCCTTCTCAATACAATCAGTATAACAAATATCCCACTCACAATCAGCATGAAGGTACAGAACCCAAAAACTGTGACATCCAGATTCAAGAACAGCTTCATCCCAGCAACCATCAGGGTCTAGAATCATCATTAACCATAACCCTATCTCAGCAACTATGATCTGTTCTGGAATTTATTTTGGTTGCACAATGGATGTTGGTTTTGCATTATTATGGTCTGGTCACCTAACAGTACTTATTGTTAATTTTTTGTATTATTAATTATTTTATATGTATTTGTGCGTTATTGTATTAATGGGTCTGTAAAGCTGCGGCAAGTAAGAATTTTATTGTTCTGTTGCCGATACATATGATAATTAAACTCTCTTGACAAAGCCTAGACTTGATCATGTCTCAAACTAAATAGTTTTGCACTGAGATTTTACACAGGTCCTATTTATGCTGGCATATAGATGCAAACTAATATTTGTACTAGTACTACTCATAATGCATTCCTTTGTTCCACAACATCCACCCAATATTTGGAGTAATTCCCCTCACTTTCTGACGAGAAAGATTGGAACCTTTCTCAGTTTCTTGTGTGTGAACCTCACTGTCAGTGTTGAGTAGATACCAACTCATCATGAACACCTTTGAACCCCAGTTAGCAGAAATTGCTTTGTCTCCAAAAATCCTAATACATGTGCAATGGATGGCTGAATTATTATCATTTTTATGTTGTCACCTAAAACCTATAAAATATGCATTGGGTGACGGTTTTCCACCCCATGAAGTTGGTCCATGTTATCTCGACTACTGAGTTCTGTAACTCAAATTCTATTTACTCTTGTATTTGTTAATTCTTGAATCTCACCCAATCAAAAATCTAAGTAGTGCCACAGTAACTATATTAAATTTCTTAGCATTCTTTTACTGACAACGGATCATAATTGAGCTCTTTGATCTGTAGCTTAAATGTAAAATATCACACTACAGCATGATCTTGGAATGTCAACTAATCCCAACATGCTTTAAACAGCATCACTTGCACATCTTTCAATACTGTAATTAAATAAAGCCTTTTAGACTCCAATATTAAAATTATAAATTACATATATGGAGATGCCACTCATTAACTATCTGCAGTGGCATGAAGGAATGCCTTCCCAGTTCAGTTTACATTCATTCCATCAAAGAAATACTGCCATGTTGAGCAGTATTATTTGATGAAACTGAGACAGCTCCAAAATGACAGATTTGTCTAGAATTAAGCTGGAAAATGCCTGTAAAACACATGATGTATCATCAGTTTTCATCAAGTTACCTAAAAATTGAAAATGCAAAATATCTTAAAAGACCAGGTCAAATAAATCAAATACTAACGAGCTTGGTAAATTGTCTTGATTCAATGCATATTTTAACCCTTTGACAGTGGATACTGTGTTGAACTTCCTGCTTCAAACTTCACTGCCATTCCCAATGATCACTCCACATGATCTATTAAACTTGGATATGAAACGTATATATTTCTTTCTCCAAGTCTTTGTAAAATGAAGAAAAAGGCAAAAATAAATCCCTGAACATAATTTCATATTCTATCAATCTGCCATACAGTTCCCCCTCACCTGCCTCCCCAACCATTTTCAGTCCAGGACAACGCATCCACTCGTGGTCTTGCCAATTATCTCTGTCGAACCTTATCAATTCCCTTATGTCTCTGCAGATAATACCCAAGAAGTTTTTAACTCGGCTTTAGTCTCAAATTGTGTTGTTCTCCTCTCTATACCCTCAGTTCCAAAGAAAGCAAAGACTTCACTACTATATGGATTTCTACCCCACAGTTACTTTTTTATTTGTAATCGCATTGAAACAAATTAACAATCAACAAGACTTGTATCTTTTAAACACAATTGGTTCAATTGCCAAATCACTAGCCCTAATTGTGATACATCAGTAGGTCCAAAATGTCCATGAAGTGGACTTCTTTTTTCTCTATTGTGGAAGAGTCCTAAGTCATTCCTGCAAGGTCGTGCTAGTCCACCCACAATTCAACCGTTTGAGACATTGTATTGCAGAGATGGATATGTTTAGCCCGCTTGCTTTTACTTAGTCATGCAGCTCGTGCTTCCTGTGGCTCAAACCAGCTCCGATCATTATCCAGCTAACTGTCGACTTTGAAGAATGATCGTTTCTGCCTAAACTAGGGCCTGTTCCTGCTCTTACCCACCACTACCTCGTTCTGCAATCTGATTCACGGAAAGGATCACCTTCCCATTCAATGGCCTGTAAATTTCATCCAGTCCACTAGATCAGTGCCATTTCTCTCCTACAATCCCAAAATTAATTTCCAGTTATACCCACCAATTCATCGTTTACTGATAATTGATGTGCTCCCGAGGAACTCTCCAACCAAAGTCAAAAATCATATGATTATAAGTGATAGGAGCAGATTTAGGCCATTCGCCCCACCGTCTACTCTGCCATTCAATCAGATTCAAAATTAAAATCAAAAATACTTCCAATTTTCTCACATATTGTCAGTTTCAAACTCCAGCTTCTGTTGAACACTATTGCTCAATACTATTGAAATAAAACAGCAGAGGCACAAGAGCTGCAGGTGCTGGAATCATGAGCAAACAATCAGTGCTGGAGGAAACCAGCAGATCATCTGTGGAGGTGTTTTGGGTTGGGACTCAATGAGATTGATGGAATAAGGAGGGGGGCGAATGGAAGCTGGAAAAGAAGAGAAGGGGATCGGCAAAGCCTGGTAAGTCATAGGTGGATATGGGTGATTGGTGGAAGGATGGAGATACTGATAAAGATTAGAGGTGAAAAGGAGATAATGAATTAAGAGGAGCGGAATGTAAAGGCGGAGGGAGAGTTGTGGGTGCAATGGAACAGGGAAAAAAGGGTATAAAGGGTATAAAAGGATAACAAAACAATAGAGTTGTAGATACAAGGAACTACAGATGCTAGTTTACTAAAAGGACACAAAGTGCTCGATCACTGGTCGGTGCGGACTGCGTGGGCTGAAAGGTCTGTTTCCACATTGTATCTCTAAACTGAACTAAACTCATTTATTCATTGAAAACGATTAACCTTAACAATTTGTTATATTTTGTGATCAATGAAATGATACATATTTCCATATAAAGCAATAGTGCAAAATATCTTGAATTTAGATAGTTGGAGAGCATGAAGATGTACGGAGCAAAGCAGTGCAAAAGCAACATTGTATTCTGAATCTTAAGAAGGGTCTAGACTAGAGTTGCTGCCTGACCCACTGAGTTACTCCGGCATTTTGTGTCGTTCTCTTATTGCATTCTCAAAGACAGTCGATAGATGAATATGTTTGGAGGCATTATGGGCAAGGCTGATGACAATATTAAGTGTACCTACTATACAAAATAGGTCTGTGATTCAAGAAAACAGAAACTGTAATTCTAAATTTGCTGGGTCACTGAAACATTAATGGTGTAAGAGGTAGGCAGAGCTGGGGACTACTTTCTTATTCACTCCAAAAGATGGGTGAAATTACACACTGAATTGTCGTGGCCAAGATCTCTAACTATAGCAATATTCTTGGAAGAAGTGACGTGTTAACTGCTGACAGATGTTAACTATCTGTGTCCAAAGCACTTCATTTCCATCTCCAATTTTCCTTTAGAATCCCTGGCTACTGCTATTACAGAACAATAAATCAATAAAATAAAAAAATTGCAGATATGTCACCAAAGAAAGAACATTGCACTTGAAATGTTGGCTTTTTTTTTACACGGGAACATCATGCACAGAAAGTATTTTAACACATTACTTCATGACAGAAATGGGCTCAAAAGCCCTTGATTTAGAATTTTCAATGACTCATGTAAAATATTTCCTCACTGTGAAAGCAGTGTGTGTGAATTACAGACTCCCCACCCAATACATTGACATTTAAAAGGTATCGCTGTAATATTCATCAAAAATAAGTGCCAGCAGCTCCCAGTAAATCGCTAATATATCCCATAATCCCAATGCATGTTACTGATCGAAGGGGGCTGAGGGGCACTCAAACACATTCCATCTGTCTGAGAACGGGGCTCCTCTGGGAGACCCACATGAGATGACCCTGCTCAAGTCCCATTTTCCATGATTGTACTGCAGTGATCTAACTCTCCATGATCTCCATGCCAGCTATAGTGATAAATTGTCAGAAAGACTCTCTGGCTCCTCAACATTTAAATCACAATCCCATGCAAGTCACATGGCATCAGATTAAACATGGGTAAAGAAATGTTGGGTTGATTACTACCCAACTACCCACCCACCCCAGATAAATCAGGAAACCTTGCTGTCAACTGCTTGGCTGAAGTAAAGAGGTTAATGAAATTACAATATGTAACCCAGATGGGGGAATTCAATATCCATCACAAAAAAATACCTTGGCAACACCATTAGTCAAACAGCAAAGTGGAGATTATTTGCCCCAACGTGTCCATGTTCATTTAGTCACCAAATTCTCTATGAGCTCGGCAGGACATGACAGCAGGAGTGGGTTTGGATGGCGAGGGCCAATACTAGACAACAACCTTATCCCTAATATTCAGGTTATAGATATCTCTGACCATAATAGTAGTATGTAAGAATGTAAAGAGAATTTCAATTTCACATCAGGAACCATCCAGTTTGGGATTACAGTGCACTAAATGTAATAAATTGAGAACATCTCCCAAAATTGGGCATCCACAAGGCACAGTGGGCAGAGCAGCAGAACTGCATTCTGCCACAACTTTTAATTCCTACATATTTCTTTATCAACCTCACTGTACGAAACATGAAAAGTACAGCAAGCAAACTCAAAATTCTAACCTCACAAATCTGTTGATTGACTTTCCTCCCAAGTTTAGACTGGCAAAATTAATTCTGGTGTTGTTACCTTACAGAGTATAAAATCTGGCAAATGTTAGAAATCATATCCCACAAACAATCTTTGTGGTCTACGACCCAATACTTCATCAGACCGTGCAACCAAGCATTTAAGATGGTAAAACCCACACAACGATTATCTAAGTTTTCCCCCATTGAAAGCAGGGGGGCGGGGGTCTTGTATTTCTTAGTGCAGCCTCTTGTAACTTCAAGACTATCTAAAATAGAGACATATTAGCAGAAAGAATAAAGTAAAAAAGGGAAGTCAGCAAAAGTCCTCATTCGAAGATTAAAGCAAAATAAAAATTTGAGAGATAACCATCTTGAAATTAAAGGAAAATAAGATGTGGGAAATATATCTCCATTCATACCAATGGCTGTACATTCATCTAATCTTCCAAATGTAATTTCCCCTTATGGTGATAGTGGAATAGAATATGCAGTTACTACCACAGTTTTACTCAACTGACTAACATGATTTGCGCTCCACATAAATATATCTAGACATTCTTTATAACCCAAGGGCCAAAGGTATAAAATTGTCATTACCTTAGAATATGATAGAAATGACAAATACAAATAATTTGGATTATTTACCAGACCTTTGTGCATGATGTGATACGATCTCAACAAAAAAATGTAACAACCTTCAAAACCAGTAAGTTCATGTAAGCTGAAAAAAAGTATTTGAATTTCATTCCAGGTCCTCCACACATCTTGATTTTACACACTGCACAACCCAGCCCACTTTACCATCATGCAAGAAATACAGAAGTTTGAAAACACATACCTCCAGATTCAGGGACAGTTTCTTCCTAGCTGTTTTTAGGCAACTGAACCATCCTCTCACCAGCTAGAGTACAGTCCTGACCTCCCATCTACCTCTTTGGAGACCTTTGAACCATAAGGTCGTAAGGAATTAGGCCATTCTGTCCATCAAGTCTACTCTGCCATTCAATCATGACTAACCTATCTCTCCCTCCTAACCTCATTTTCCTGCCTTCTCCCCATAACCTCTGGCACCTGTACTAATCATCTTTAATCGGACTTTATCTTGTACTAAATGTTGTACCCTTTATCTGTACACTATGGACAGTTTGATTGTAATCTGTATAGTCTTTTCTTTGACTGGATAGCACGCAACAATAAGCTTCTCACTGTACCTCAGCACACGTGAAAATAATAAAATAAACTAAACCAAGATATAAAAAATTGTTTAATAAGACATTTATAAGTGTAAGATTATGGCTCACTTCCAGAAACCATAACAACATGGACAACAGCTGTTATAAGGATTTAATCGAATGCACATCATGGATTTGTAGAGCATAGATGCAGTTGGCATGCTTCAAGTGTGACTGATTGTGCAATCTTTTACTGTTTGTGCGCAGTTGGGGATAAACACCTGAAAGGGGACTTGAATGTCTGGGTGACTTAGCAAATATACCTTTCTACCCTGAGACACTCATTCAAATTTTTCCTTTGATGATAAAATAGTTAAATCTAAAGTAATAAATGTAAAGAGCCATACAATAAACATTAAACATCAACAACTCAATATAGTCCTACATAGGGTAGCCCAAAAGTAAACAAATGGGCAGTTTACAATATAAAATTCCAATTCCAGTCATAAATCATAAGGTTTTAACTGGTGAAGTAGAAATTATACTTAAGAGGATAATAGGAGTCTCCATTGCCAATGCTGTACAAAGGGAGCTTCACTCATCTATTTGCTCATTGTTGGACTTAAGCTTAGCCAGTCTGACATATAATGGGACCAAAGATTTAATTTTCCACTAATGCTTTCACCCACATGAAAGGTGTGAATAATGACACGAATCAAGGGAAAAATTCATGAATAGCACTTCTATTTACACTGACCAGTCTTGAAGACAAATCTAAGAGGCAAATAATACAACATTTAAAAAATTACTCAGTGTTGTGCTAATCCATGAGCTAATATATGCTCATTGCCTTCCTTTTACAAATACCAATATTTCAAGTGGCGAGGATTGAGTGGAGGGCTATGTATTTGGAAGGGGTGAGATTGTAGTGGAGAAGACGATTGATGTCTCGGTGGCAATTGTAAATAAGAAGGTCTAGCGAGCGTAGAAGGCTGGCGGGGAGAGGGGCGGTCCAGAATGTTGGAGACAAGAGAAGGGGTAGTCTGAAGAAGAATCCTGACCCGAAACATCACTGATCCATGTTCTCCAGAGATGCTGCCTGACCCGCTGAGTTACTCCAGCACTTTGTGTCCTCCCAAAATGTCAAGTAATTGATATGGTGAAAAGATCAGATTTCACAATCAGAGAGTCATTCTATAGACCACAATGGGCATTACTCACCATGGGATCGTATTTTCCTGTTTCTTCTAAAAATGAAACTATCATCAGCTGAACTCTTCTGAAATTTTTGTTGTGAAATTTTTGAATTTTTTTTAAAATCAGAGTTTTGTAATATATAACGGACTACATTTCAGCTGAATACTTTTATTTGAAGAATTCTCTGCATATAAAATGAATATATTCAAATGGTCATAACATGTTTTTTAAAAGAATACAATTTCAATGCAATGCAATCTCTGAATTGCAACCTTTAGTCCTTTTATCATCAAAAACGTTTTTATTACACGTTCATATATGGGATGTTTTTAAAAAATTGGCATGCATATATCTCTTTTAACATGAAACACCTTATTATACTTTACAGAGGCTTAATCAGATACCTAGCAAAAAGATGAAACACATGATGTGAAATGAACATATAAAGTAAGTTAACAAAAGGCAAAATGTTTTTCAGACATCAGATTCTTCAATAAAGTAATTTAATTTGAATGTTGATATTTAACATTAATAAGCCATCATCTTCCTCCAGTGAAATTCAACTGGAAGCAGCTTGTCATTATACGTTGTTAGTTCACTGGGATCTACTGTTGGTGGAGATATTAATGAGATTATGGTCCTACCTTCCAGATAAAGATCAAACTAAGTGAAGAGATCTCTAAACTTTCTCCACCCTACCTATTTCAAAGAAACTCAAAGTCTATCAACTGCAATTTCTAACATCTTTAGAGCGATTACTGCATTTCAAAAAGCATCTTATTAGTGAGGCATTCTTGATAGGAGCAATTGTTCCTTATCCAAGTTATCAAAACGAAATATCCAACGCACATATGAATGACCTGGTCTAAATATTCAGCAGAGATGATTTAAGGTGGGTTTAAAATCATTGTCTGCAAAATTACAATAAACAATTCAATTGCCTCTGTGAAACACAACAAAGTACACATTGATCTAAAAACTCCACAGAGATTATTTGGTCTTCATTTGACCCATCCCACCACAACTAATGCAGTCCTGAACTATTATCTACCTTATTGGAGACCCTCAGACTATATTTGATTAGATTATACTGGCTTTATCTTGTACTAAACGTCATTCACGATATTCCCTTTATCATGTATATGTACACTGTGGATGGCTCGATTATAATCGTGTATTGTATTTCTGCTAACTGGTTAGCACGCAACAAAAGCTTTTCACTGTGCCTTGGTACCACATGACAATAAACTAAACTAAGAACTAAGATGTGGTGGATGGGAGCATCATGTTTCAATATGATGATGATGATTTCTGATGAAAAAAATATACATCCACCCTGCACCAACAAATTAGCTGTAAAAACGTGAACTTTGGCAACAAGCTTCAATTCAAACATATGGCAACATTCAATTTAGATTTTCTAGTTTTTCTGCGGGTTAATATGAGCTAGCTTTTATTTAAAACCTACCTAGCTCTATCCACACCCTGCCTCACAACGACTGAGCATCTAGACAAATAGTCGCCTGAATGTACAGGATCATTCACATTACATTTCCTTTATCTAAATTAATGCAGGTGAACATTTCTGACTTTTCCTGCAATAACAGATCAATGAAAAGAATCACAATCATTGTTCAAAGACAGAGTGAAGCTCTCAAAAAGAAAAAATAATAATGACAATTAAACTAGAGACAATACTGCTTTTTGCTATTTATGCTAGTGTTTTTCACTGACATTTTCAAAATCAGGATCCATCATATTTATAACTGTAATTGAGATAGTATTCTTCTATATTTACGCAGAACGGTAATCAAAAGTGTATGCTGAATTGATTTCCAATATGAATTTAAATGGAAAAGCAATACTATTCCTGAAAGCAAACAAATTCAGCTCTAATGAGTAAATAATTCAGCTGCCAATGAAATATTTATCTACTCTATGTCCTTATCAAACTAGACTAGACAATTGCAACCTTTGGCCAGACTCCCATCCACTTCCTTACATGGCTTAACTCACCAAAAATATATCACATATTCTATACTACACTAGCACTCTTTCCTGGTTGCCAAACCATAGAGCTGACTCACTCAACTTCACTACCAATTTCTGTTTTCACCTTTAGCCATGCAATAATCTGCCCTGCCACTTTAAACTCTGTTCCTCAATAGCTTCCTTCACCACGCCACCAGCAACTATGCCTCCAGGAATCTTGGCCTCAGTGATAAAATCCCTTTCACTGCCTCCCTCTTTTTCTAAACGGCATGGCTAATTTGTCTATCAATTCCCATAAATCAGAAATCAAAACCTGTACATGAATCAACACTTATGTTATGTTTTATACATTCTGTCATGGTGACATGAAGAGCTTCATGTGCACTTTCCAGCAACACCCAGTCACTCTAAAAGTTAGATGCATTAGAGTAAATAATACCTATTAGGCCACATTCATTGTTGTCAATAATAAATAGTGCCTGTAATGTTGCTGATCCAGGACTTAATAGTAGAGTATTAAAACAGTGACACAATAAAATAAATACTACACCCTGCAGTCAATATTCCAGCTACATCATTTGCTCTTGCCATAAAATTGTTTATAGATTCAGCAGGTTTGTACTATATTTCAAAATGCTCATTGTTTGTATTGGTGAATCATAATGACAGTATAATTATGTTGATACTTATGGGCCTGTCTTTACCGCCAACCTGGAGAAAACCTGCATCGCCTAAAGCAGAACTAAACTTGACTCAGCAGAAAATGTTGGAGACACCCAGCAGGCAAGGCAGTATCCACAGAAAAAGTAACAAAGTCAACACCTCTGGTCTGAAGCCATTTATAGCACCACAATCAAAATATGGCTATTCCAGGACAGAGTTCTGGCAAAGGATCTCGCATCTGAGGCACTATTTTGGGACTGTGATGATTGGAATGGTGGGAAAGCAGGCTCAAAGGACAATACTGATCTAACTCATTGGACTAGGTCTTCTTCTTAAATGCCAGCAGCTCTGCATGTTTTAAGTGCTTAATGGAAAGTTGGGGATGTTTAATGATTTCAGCAGCTCAGCCTTCTATTGCACTTAGCTGGTGGTCCCTTGGGTTTCCATACTGCACCAGAAGAATCTCAGTTCACAGGCTTGGAAATCTTCCCACTGAATCTGTGCCAGGTTAACTTGCTGAATCACTTGGGTTGCACAGTGGTACAGCCGGTAGAACTGCTATTTCACCATGCCAGAGACTCAGATTTGATCCTGACCTCAGGAGCTGTCTGTGTGGAGTTTGCATGTTCTCCATGTCACCACCTGGGATTTCCTCCAAGTGTTCCAGTTTGCTCCAACATCCCAAAGACTTGCAAGTTTGAAGATTAATTTGTCTCTGTAAATTGCCCCTTGTGTTTTGGAAGTGGAGGGGAAATTGGGATAACATAGAACTAGTGCGAATGGGTGATCGATGGTTGGTGTGGACGGTGGGCTGAAGGGCCTGTATCCATGCTGTATCTCTAAACTGAGCTAAACTAAATCCATTCATGTCAATTTGATCAAATGGCTGCTATTTGAATTTGTTTTAAATATATATTGGGTATTTTTAAAGCAGAGATTAGCACAGATACTTAATTGGTAAGGGTGTCAAGGGTTATGGGGAGAAGGCAGGAGAATGAGGCTGAGAGGGAAAGATAGATTAGCTATGATTGAATGGCAGAGTAGATTTGATGGGCCGACTGGCCTACTTCTGCTCCTTTGACTGATGAACATAAACTTATAATATTATTTTAAGTGTGTAACTTTTTGAATGTTTGACATTGTCAAAGGTATTCAATTTCAGCAACAACTGTGGCAGGCGGCAATTCTTGACTCGCTATCTTCTGGGAAAAGTTGGCCACACACTGGGGGAAGTCCTGTGCTCTGCTAAGTTGCACTGATAGATGGGAGCAAGTCACCAGGGCCAAGCTGGCAGAAACCAGTGTGGTCCAGGCCAGGTAACTAATGATATTGGACTAGCAGCTCCACCCATTGAAATTAATTTTCAATTAATTACGTACAAGTACCAGGTACAGATGATAAGATCTGTATCATGTTCTGTATTTTATAATGAAGCAACTAACCTTGAAATTTCATGTTTTTACTAGAGCTGTAACATTCACCAGGATAGTGTGACAATAAATTGTTGAACTTTTAAATTATGTCTTGAACGCATGACAATGATTAAACTTCTCAATCATTTTAGCCATTCTTCGTAAAAGCCAAAGTGAAATAAAAATTGAAGTCACCTACAAAGGAGTGTTTTAATAGATTGGTAAAATAACTGTCTTACTTTAAATGTCATTCCAAGCTACAAAGACGTACAGGTTTGCAGGTTAATTGGCTTTGGTAAAATTGTAAATTGTCCAGAGTATGTGTAGGATAGTGTTAGTGTGCGGGGATCGCTGGTTGGTATAGACTCGGAGGGTTGAAGGGTCGGTTTCCATGGTGTATCTCCAAATTAAACTATACTAAACTAAACTAAAGTATAACAGCATAGTGGTGTAGCCAGTAGCTGCTGCCTCACGGCTTCGGTGGCCCATGTTCAATCCTGACCTCTGGGGTTGTCTATGTAGAGTTTGCATGTTCTCCCTGTGACCAAAAGTGTTTGTTCCTGGTGCTCTGGATTTCTTTCATATCACAAAGGCGTCCAGGTTGGTAGGTTAACTGGCCATTATAAATTGCCTATGGTTTGTAAGTGAGTGATAAAATCTCGAGGAGTTATTGGGAATTAGTTTCACTGGGTACAGATGGTCAGTGCAGACTCATTGGGCCACATAACCTGTTTCTGTGCTGGATGACTAATAAATATCACCCATGCAGAAGAAAAAGACTTTGAAGAATTCAGGTAAAAATCCAAATTAGGATTTGGGCATGCTTTATTTAGATTGAGATTTTATTAAGCAAAAAATGCAGAATAAACATTCTCCCTACCCCAAAACTGAGCTAAAAATAAATACTGTGAAAACTATTACATGGCACGATTAAAATGTATCATTGCCCTCTCTAAATATCTCCATTTGAAATGTCTCCATTGCATTTTGTAGTTTGTACATTTTCTCCAGATGGTGAAGGGTGACAGTAGTTTCTTTGGAGAACAGCTGCCACAGTCACTCAGCATCACTATAAATGCACTATGACTCTCAACGGAATATGCACCATGGGAGGCGCCAAACCCAGCCCCAAAAATGATGGCATTGAAACTGGAAACCTGTGGTATTTACAGGAGCATAAAGGTGAGTTCGAGAGGCAATTTCACACTTCTAAAGTACAATGCATATTGGAACAAGCCTGCCTTCAGTTCAGAAGCATTCTCTTTCCTCTTACTATGGCAACGCAGTGGTGCAGCAGTAGAGATGCTGCCTTTTAGCACCAGAGACCCGGGTTCAATTCTAACTACGGGTGCTGCCTGTATGGAGTTGTACGTCATCCCCGTGCGTTTTCTCCGGTTGCTTCAGTTTCCTCCTACATCCCAAATACGTGCAGGCTTGGAGGTTAATTGGCTTCTGTAAAAATCATCCCTGGTGTGCAGGATAGAACTAGTGTATGGGTGATCGCAGGTCATACGGTCATAAATAATAGGAGCAGAATTAGGCTATTTGGCCCATCAAGTCTACTCTGCCATTCAATCATGGCTGATCTATCTCTCCGTCGTAACCCCATTCTCCTGTCTACTCGCTATAACTCCTGACACCCGGTGCAGATAATAGGCCACACAAATATTTACACCACCATCAAACAAAAGCACTATTTATATGTATCTGCCAAATCTTGTTGAGTGCTGGGAATGGGGCGCAATTATGTTATATTGACACGTATGAAAAGTGTCAATGCAGTGAAAGGTCACATCTGTCTAAAATATCTTTCACTAAATTGTTTTGACCTAACATAACTAGCATTGCAAATGACATGACATCACCAGTGGTACCAACAAAGGGTCTGTAACACAAGTGCATCTTTAAAGAAAATATCCCAAAACCCAAACTAGCAACATTGAGCAAATGCTGGCAAATGGGCCTAGATTGGATGAGGCACTTGGTCGACATGGACTAGTTAGACAGCAGGGCTTGTTTTTGTGCTGTATGACTATGACTATTAAAGTGGACACAAGTGAAGCTGTAGTCTTCCAATTCAAAAAAGCCACTGGCTCTCCATACCCCCTCTCATACATTGAATGGCACAAAACATATACATTAACAATTCAACACCAACATCAACTCCAGAAAAATTGCAGTAAACAAAAATAATGCATTTGGAATTCTGTTTCAAATACCACCACTAGATTGGTTTGTTGCCATATACCCTGCCATGCATAACGGAACTGATTACACATAACAGTAATCAGTTGTTCATTGAACATTCAGTGAGAAACAATGATTATATCAGAGTCATTAATCCTTCAGTAAGAAACAAAAAAAGTATACAATAGCCATTGGCAACCATACCATTCGTATATCTATTGGCAAATTGTAAAATGACCCTAAACCAATTAAAACTATTGTTAATTTCAAAGTAAAAAGATCCTTGTGCGATTTCTAACATGTAACTTCAGATCAGAATCATATTTTAAAGGTTATTCAAATCTTAATACCTAATTTTATGAAAAAAACCTATATATTCATAATTATTCTCAGGTATTAATTAATATTTATTTTCCAGTGTTTGTTAATAATTACACACAATGAAACTGAACTTTAATAATAACAAATCTAACTAGATTTTTTATTAAAAAAGTGCCAAATGTTATCTTTTGACCGGAGTATCTTTTGACCGGGAGTTTACCAGTTAACAGAACATTCAATTCATTGAGGATAGTGCACTGTCATGAAGTTAAAGTGGAGAGTTTAAAACATGCAGGGAAAAATTAAAACTAAGAATAATGTAAAGATGTAAAATGATGGTCAGTTTTCATTTGTCTGCAGTACTGTAATTGACTTAAGATTACATCATAGGTTATAAATCAAACAGCCAGACTTGCCTTTTGTCTACTCCATCTGCAGAGTTTTGTTCTACAAAACCCAGAAGGAGAATAAGAGACCTAGATTTAATCTCCAACTTCAATAAATGATTTACAAAAAAATGCAATTGACAGTTTTTTTTTGCTTATTTCTTTATGGGTTACACTATACACTTGGATTGCTTGTGCTACCTTAAGGCATTCTCATATCTCTGCTCACAGTATGCCAAGAACGATGAATGACTAGATTCTCATCTTAACATGGAAATTCATACAGAATGAAATCCATCCCACCACTCAATGTCTAACGCTGATGTCATGCACTAAAGTGAAGCATTTAGACATTGTATTGATTTGAATGATCTCATGCTCTGTGCATTTAGTTGAAATTTAATCTTTCAGTTAACCTCAGCTAAGTCAAAAAACGTTAGGAATTGAATTATCAAATACAACTATTAGACATTTTTGCCTTGGTGGCAATGACTTAATAAACATTCTTAAGAACAAGGCGAAACAGCAGCCATCCAAAACTTAAATAAAGTAATCTCACAGTTTTCAGATGATCTCACTTTAAAATAAAGCAAAATATATAAAAGGCAATTACATTATGACCAAGGTTTTTATACTGCTTTGCTACCACCAGGAAAATCATTTCCGAAAGCTTTGGGCTACCTCTTCCAAACATCAATGCACCCCACGCCCACTTTTAAAGTGTACCTGATGGGGATAATTATCCAATGATAAGATGATAGAGAGCTTGTCCTGAATATGCTCTGCTGGTTTTAGCTCCACAATAGGATAATTTCTGGAAAATAAACATTCACTCAGTCCTTTGGGTATTAAACTTCTCAACATGGATGAGCAACTCTTATTTTTGATGGAATTCACAAAGGTCTCAGTGTAATTGGCCATAAAAAGCACATCCTCAATTGGGAAATTGGTACTGGTATTGGTATTGAATTATTATTGTCATGTGTACCGAGGTACAGTGAAAATCTGTGTGTGCTATTCCGTCAAATCAAAATCTGCATGAATACAATCTAGTCGTACACACATACAACAGGTGTGCAAAGAGAAAAATAGCAGAACACAAAATATAGTGTTACAGCATTTTAATGTTTTAGCTATAAAGTACAGATTAAAAAAGTACAATGGCCACAATGAGGGAAATTGGAAGATCAGGACTGCACTCTTAGCTTATGAGAGGACCACTGAAAACAGCAAAGAAGACGCAGTTCCTGGATGAGCTGGGTTAGATTCAGTCTACTTGGAGAGAAATGCATAGTTCTGGATTACAAATCTTTAGTAGCACAGTCAAGTCAGTGGATAAAACTAGTTGTGTACATTGTTCAATCTTATCATTCAATTAAAGCATAACATATACTCAAATTAAACCTTCTTACAAGTTGAACTCTTGTTACATAATTTATACTACCACAAAACTACAAATAACTATCTTTTAGTTTGTTTTCTAGGGTAAAAATCAAATGCATATTTACCGTATTTCCCAGCAATGAAGACGCTATTTTTTACCCTAAAATAAGACGCATAAATTTACATGCGTCTTGCAGGCCAAAGGTTAGGTTGTTAGCCAAGAAAGATAGACTTGGCTATCCCTCAGTACAGCAATATCAAGAACGATGTTGCTGTACTAAGGGATAGTCAAGTCTATCCCTCATTGCTGGCAGCTGATGGGAAGCGGCTGTAAAGTGGGAAGTGGCTGTAAAAGGACAGCGCCGCTGGGGGAGAGTTCCTTTCACAGCGTGTGGGGAGCCTGGCCCAGGTCAGCACGAGCAGGAGCGTTGAGAAGGAGGGGGCCGGGGATCATGCCAGCAACTCACTCACTCACCGCTGCCGCGGCGCTTCGGGCGCGGAGCCACCGCATTGTGGCCGGGGAGGGAAGTAGCTCGGTAGCTGAGAGTGGCCACCGGGACCGGACAGCGGAACTGGCCTCCACCTCAGCGCCTTCTGCTGGCCCGCCTGAACACCTCTCTTCTGTCGCTCGCCAGCCTCGCTCATGTCAGCCGTTTGCCGCAAATCCTTAAATTCCGACTGCCGCCGGGAGCAGGACATGGCCTCACTTGCTGCGCTGGGTGACACTGCATGGCATTCATTGCCCGGTCCGTGTCTTTCAAGAGCAAAGATCATAGAGCAGAGCGGGTCAGCGGTCGATGGATAGCAGGACAGCGGTGGGGCTTACCCCTGTGTCAGCGCGAGTATCCTCAATTGGTCCCTTGAACTAGTATTGTCATTAAGATCACAATTGATTCAACTTGTCAGTGTGTTGGCCCGGTGTGCTCCCATATTTCCCAGCAAATCGCCACCTGCCATCACCCTCCACCCCCCACCCATTTAGTCATTCAGAATGGAGGAGATCTGGAAGCCTTGGGCAAATTGAATTGTTACTCTCTTTATTTTTTTTAAATTTATTTATTTATTCTTGAACGTGATAAATTCTATGTCCCGCCAGCCTTTTTAAAAAAATGTAGCCACTCAAAACGGGGGTGCATCTACGACGCAGGCGAGCCTTCATTGCCGAGAAATACGGTACATCGGAGAATGGGCAGGTCATGGGAAATCCACAAGGAGGGTGATGGGTAGGCAGGATATCGTCCACAAAAGCAGAACTCAAAAAATATTACAATTTTTATTCAAAGTTTATGTTTAAAGATGTTCATAATCTTAAGCAATTTATTTATAAAGTTTGATCTGTTTATTTAAAAATCACATTACACACACAGTTATTCATGCACAAGACTTGGCACATAATAAGGCTCTGTTTTTACTTTATTAATAGTATATTTGTGGACCTCCAGAGTACAGAGCAGACCAGAAAGTGGACCAGATTGAAATCAAGGAGCAATTTCAGGCGATGGATTATGGATCACTTTACACACACAAAAAATATTTACTGATTATCAATTTAGAGAACAATTTAAGCTCCCCTGCCACTATGCAGGAAGCAACAATAAAGGTGTGATCTAATCAGCAGTGAAGTAACAGGAAACTAATAAGAGAAAACAACATACACATCACTGGTCAGAACCAATGTCAGCTTGACTCAATTGATTGGAAGTATAGTTATTTTAACACAAGATTTTGGACTCAAACCAAACTTCGGGAACTGAGTGCACAAATATGTTGGCAGTACAGCTTGACATTTCAGGGCACAATGTGGGACACAAGTTCAATGATTGCTTGTTAATTTTACCTCTTTAAAAATAGCGAATGCAGCTTGAAATTGTGGTAAACTGCACCACCCCTTTAACTTTCCCTACACACCTTCCATGATATTCAGGGAGACTAGTAAGTGGGCAGTTAGCTGCCTGCTGAAGACAGATGCACGGCTACTTAAATTTACAAATTTGAGTCTTGCATGTCACAGAACCCCATCTACAAACTTGAGGGACAAATGGGATGAACATGTCCCATGCACACTCCACCACACAATCATAATCATAATCATAATCATAATAATCATAATAATACTTTATTAGCCAAGTATGTTTTTGCAACATACGAGGAATTTGATTTGCCAGTCATACCAATAAAAAGCAACAGAACACACAAAATGCATTCCTCACTGTGATGGAAGGTGAAAAAAAGTTCAATCTCTCCGTTCGTTGTCCTCCAGCGGTTGGGGGCCTCTAACCTTCCGTTGACGGGACGATCTTACTCCAGTAGCCGGTGGCGGGCCTCCTCGTCGGGACGATCAAGCTCCTGCATCGAGGAGGAATCTCAGCTCCCCCGCGCTGGGCGATCTACCCTGGGTCGGGGCTAGTCGAATCTTCTGTGTCGTTGGAGCTTCCCGACTTGGTCTCTACCCGAGGCTGCGTACTCCACGATGTTGAAATCCGTGTACTCCACGAACGTTGATCCCCGATAAGGGATCGGTTCTGATGGTAAGTCCATGTCCCCGCGGTGGGGCTCAAAGTCAGTCCCAAGCAAAGCCGCCAACTCCATGATGTTAGGCCGCAGAGCGACCGGATATACGATCCGGAAAACAATCACATCTCCGGCAAGGTAAGAGATTAAAAAAAGGTTTCTCCCGCCCACCCCCCATGTGAAACAAACCAGAGAACATTAACACAAACTTTTTAAACACACTAAAAAGTACCAAAAAAAATGAATAGGACAGACAGACTGTAGGCGAGGCTGCCGTCGAAGCGCCACCCGGTGCAATAATAATAATCCTTGAAAAGATTATTAGAAACTGCTCTAGGAGGCCCTCATATTTTTTCATCAGAAGGACTTTGTAAGAATATAATAGTAGTAGAATTAGGCATGCCAGATCTCCAAGCTCTTATGATGAATCTTCAGCCTCAGTGCCTTTCTCCAACACTATCACTATACTGAAGATAGACACAAAAAACTGGAGTAACTCAGCGGGTCAGGCAGCATCTTTGGAGAAAATTTCGGGTCGAGTCCCTTCTTATCACTATACCTCTTGGTTCACATAATTTCCAGAAAATCAGTGACCTGAAATTGAATGAACACAATGAACGAGCCTCCACAGAGGTAAAGAATTCCAAGTTCCACCATTCTTAATGGTGACATTTCTTCTTATCTCAATGGTGAAACTTTGACCCCTGGTCCAAACTCTTCAGCCAGGGGAAACATCGTCCCTAAATCTAGCCTGCCAATCCCTTTAAGAATTGTATGTATGGTTCAATCAGATCTGCATTCTCTCCATGGCAATTACTGATAAAATGCCGATTTTCCGGCGCCTTCATTTCCAGAGCCTTCATGGATTATCCATTTTTTTCCAGACCAACAGAGGTCACGTGATAATGAAACAGCAGTACACCCCTAATAATGGTACACCCTAATGGCCTGCTAATAACATTCCTCCCATGTCTCTAAAGCACTATGGAATTCCAGAAAGTTAAAAAATATATATATAAAATGTAAACTGAATATGAATGGAATTGCCGACCCATCCCCGGCACCCACCGTCTCCCGGCCACTTAGAGTCCTGACTTGTGACTCCACTCCCGACTCACGAGGTGCTCCAGCGAGCTCCTCTCACCCGCTGTTGTTTCATGCTGTCAGTGGTGGGTTTATCGGTCCCCGCTCAGCCACCACCGCCTGCTTCTTCCAACCCTCTGTCCAGTCGGCTTCTTCTCCTTCCCCCACCCCTTCCCACACTGCCACCTCCTCCACCCCTGAAGTCGCCGACAAACTCCTTGCTTTGTATTCAAACCCTTTCCTAATAAAAACTAACCTGCCATTTGCCCTCTAATCGCTTACTTCACCTGCATATTGGCCTTTAGCTGCTTCCCTTTGAACATCAACGACATCCTATCGCTCATTATATAACAAATACTCTGCTGTTCAGATATTGTGTCAAGGTGGATAATCTCATATTTTTTTCGCACTGTTTTGCCCGCCAGGCATTTGCCCCTCGCTTGAATAATAGAAGCTTCTTTATATCCTTCTCCATACTCAAAATCCTTCCTAGCCTGGTATTGTCAATAAAATTGTTGATATAGATTCTGAGCCGCACTGATCCCTCATAACCTTAATAGTCATAACCTGTAAGCCTTGGAAAGACCTACCTTTTCTGTCAGGCAGTCACTTCTGTTTCTGGGTCCATCATATAACTGATCCATTGCTAGATTGTTCCATGTCTATGCTACGATTATCGAGCCTGCTTAGCTTACAACCTGGGCCCTTGCCCATCCTCCTTGTAGAAAATACGTAACCTACATTTCATGTTGATGCTTACAGTTAGACCAGTGTACAAATAAATAATTATTATAAATGCAACAGTGTTTTTTAAGCTAATTCTGGAGCATGACAAGAAATAACATACCCATCCGATTATTCAGAAGATGATCATTCCTTCTATATTTCCACAGCGTCAGAAACAATAAAATACATTCCTGTCCATTTGTATTCCATCCTCTCAAAAGGGTCAGTGCAACTCGCTATCTCTTCAATGATACAATGAATCTTTATTGCCACATGCACTTAGGTGCATGCAAACCAGTAAAATCATACAGCAGACCTCACCTAGGCAGTACACAAGAGTCGCCATGTTTCTGGCGCCGACAAACTTACAAAATGTTCACCGAACAGTCCTATTTGCTGCCAGCCACCCACCGCACATGACGTGTTGCTAAAAGTTCTATATTCTGAACCGGCTGTCAGTTAAGGGCCTGTCCCACTTGGGCGTCATTTGCTCGTCAATTACGCGACTAACTGACGTGCGACTGTCGCGCAAAGATCGTCTAGCAGTACGACAGTTGCGCACCAAGTGCACTTGAGGGCCCTGCTTCTTTTGGGAGCTATTTTCGATGTCGTTCGTAATTAGTCCGATCTCTGTGGCAAGGATTTTCCCAGTGAAAATCAAAGATACTATGGTGAAAACATTTCAAAACTACGCGCGCTTTATACCCGGGTGGTCACGTGGTGCGGCGCTCAAATGACGTGCAAATGGCGCACCGACAGCGTACGGGCGGCGCAGGGTTACGGACGCACGGTGATGCATTATGAATTAGCATAGGCAATGTTCATGTGTCACCGTGCGTAACCATGCGTCACCATTTGCTACAAGTACGCCGTTAGTTCGTCAGCATACCCTATCAGTACTTCAGCATGCACAAGGGATACGTCACGCAGGTGGTGCGCGAGGATTTTGAGCATTCCAAAATCATGGGGCGCGGCGCATTACCGCGCATCACTACATACGCCACGACGCCTCACCACACGCGCCTCACGACGCGCCAACCAATTTTTAGGATGTCGCATAAATGACGGGCAAATGACGCCCAAGTGTGACAGGCCCTTTATACATCATGAACTAGTAAGATGATTGGAGGTCTTTACTTTTTCATGTCCAAGATAAATACTCTATTGGAAAGGGTTGCATTACATTTTAGTGCATTTGAACCTGCAAAGAGGGTGAGTGAGAGTGGATCCAGCCAAGGAATGATTGGGAAAATAGTAGATTAATTGGCAAATGTTTCTCTTCTTCATTTGTCCTAACACATGGTTCTCGTTGTACTGGAGCATCATATTCTTCTCTCCCTTAAGCGTACCTCACAATAGTTGCTCCTGTATTCTGCCAAACTCTTTGCAACTGTCTGTTACTGACAGCCAAGTCTTTGGCAAACAATTAAGCAAGGAATTTTGCCATACAGCATAATTTATCTCAGGTGTATAACTTCTGATGCAAAACAAAAAAAAGTTGGACTTGGCCGTGCAGCCCAATACGATGTCCAAATCTGCTAAAAGAAAACTGCTGTGAAGTATATATTCAAAAATAAATCAGGCATCACACAGTGGAGGTGTTTTCCATTCTCTTTCCTACAATTAACAGCAAAGCACAAAAAATATTCTGCTGCCTTATTTCCTCTACCCCAGCCTACAAAAAAAAGTGTCAAAAATAATGACAAGCAGAGCAAATCCAAATGAAATCAATTCCCTCTAGTCTTGTTTAAATATAGATCTAACCCTGAAATGAATCTGTTTTATTTTGGATTACTGCTTGCACGGCAAAACAAAAGGTAAAACGGCATATTACTATCTTGCTCTCTCCTAAATACATTTTTGTTAGGCACACATATACTGCAAGCAAACAGAATTCTGCACAATTTGACATGACTATCAACATAAGAATTAGATACAGTTTTGAACCACTCAGCACCTTGAGCCTGCTCTACCATTAAATAAGATTATGGCTGATTCGGATGCAAGTTCAAACCCACCATAATGGGCCGTCGCCTTTTACCCCCTTATCAAGGGATCATCCACCTCTGGCAAAAAAATATTTAAAAAACCTCCCATTGAGGAAGAGTTTCAAAGACACATGACTCTCTGAAAATAAATAAATGCCTTCCTTCATCAATGGGCGACTCAAAATTCTACATTCAGGTCTAAGAGTAAACACCCTCTCCACCAAAAATTGCTCTAGGATCTTAGCTCTCCACACCCACCCTGGAAAAGCCTTCAGAACTTTATATTCTTCCTATTCTACTATCAAGTCTTCCTATTCACTCACCTGTCCAACATTTCCTTCACAGACACTCCTCACCCCCCACTTTTGGAGCTTATTTGTCAACCATGGTCAAAATAGAGTTCTCTGTGCCTTGAAAGCACATTAGAAATTTGGGCCGGTTCCAGCATGTTTCTGATGCTAGCCAACTATATATTTTTATGGTATTGTGACATTACCCTTCAGTATAGTCGATAGTGTTTTCCCAACAACAAATATTAATCTAACTGGTCTGCAGTTCCTTAGTTTCTTTCTCCAGACTTCCATGAATAGCAGGGGTCATGTGCCATTTCCCAATGTGAAGAAATAATTTTCTGAATAAAGACGATTGTAACCTTACATATGTGACACATCCAAGTCTTGCTGGATTTCCTGAAGGATAATTATTTTAACTCCCTTTCCCGCACTGATCTTTCTGTCCTCGGCTTTCTCCATAACCAGACGGCCACATGCAAACTGGGGGACAAGCGTCTCATATTCCACTGGGGTACCTTACAATCCAGAGTATGATCAACTGAATTCCACCACTTCAAGTAACACTTCCCTCCTTCCTCTTTCTTTCCCTTACATCCCACCCCCTCTCTCACCCACCCTGGTATGCTTCCAATTTTCCCACCATCACCCATCCTCTTCCAGTCACCCCGCTTCTTTAATGTCCTTCACATACTAATCACCCTGGATTTATTCAACACTGAGTGTATTCAATAGAGAGTTAGAAATAACTCTTAGGGCTAACGGAATCAAATGATATGCGGAGAAAGCAGGAACGGGGTACTGAATTTGGATGATCAGTCATGATCATAATGAATAGCGATACTGGCTCGAAGGGCTGAACGGCCTACTCCTGCACCTATTTTCTATGTTTCTATGTTTCACCTATCCCCAAGTCCCCATTTCTCCCTCCCCCCATTTCTTCTCTATGCCCCCTTACCTTCCATGGCCCCTTCACTCACTACCTTCCCTCTGGTTTTACATTTCGCTCTTCTCCTTTCCTAATCTGGTGACTTTTGTATGTTTCACCTCTATCTATTTCATTTACTCCACCCTCAGCCACTCTAGTGCACCTCATACAAGTCCACATACCTGCTTATTCTCCATGTTTCGGCCTACTCCTCCAAAAAACATTCACCTGAATTGCAATGTTTAAATCCCAGACAGTCAAATATATTAACCGATTTTCAATTCTATTGAAAATGTCTCTATAATGACCAAAATACCCTGGATCTAGAACATTTAGCTGCCCTTCTTTCTCAGGCCTTTGAATAGGTTCCTGTTATAGAATACCATGATCTATATTCTGGCTGTTCTGCAAATAGTCTTTAGTCTTATCCTCACAGATCACCATTATAACTGTTGGATTGGATTACTTGATGCAGCTTCATTTTTCTCTACATCACTCAAACTCCCCTTTTCAAAAGTACTATCCAATACTCAATTCCTATTCATCCCACAAGGTGTGACCAAGGTCTGCCACGGACAGTTAATCTTCCCCCATCTAAGGTGCCAGTGTACCGATTTCATACTCGCGTTCAAGGTTTCAGAGACATAGACATCTACTGCCAACGTGTTTACTCAGCATAGTTTCAGTATTCAGAAACCACACAACTTGCTCTGCATATTTTAAGCTAATATTTAATTGCACAACGCAATTAAACACATGGCAAACGTGGAAATAATTTCTCAAACAGTTTGCACTCCACTTGGAACCACTCAGCAGCCACAGAAATCGGTTACATTTATACACCTTTCAGAGCCCCACCCAAGTTGCATCCTGAGACAGTTCATTGCTCACAGTAATTATTTCCTCCTCAAAGTATCACTATTCTTTGAGATGTTTTTCTTTATTCTTGAGAAAATGTATATCTAAGAAAGCAGTTTACGTATCAAATATTTGCCTTATACATGTGTTTCTTCATCTTTCTTATTTATATTAACATTTCTTTCCAGACTAAAACGTACTTAATCTGTTGCAGTTGGGATGGTTTTGTGTTGAATCTGATATCTATGAAAATGATGTCAGAATGCCCCGTTGAATGTTGATAGAGTTGCCACTTCACAGCGCCAGAGACCCGGGTTTAATCCTGATTTTCAGTGCTGTCTGCGTGGAGTTTGCCTATTCTTCCCGTAACTATGTGGGATTCTTCCGAGTATTCTGTTTCCCTCCCACATCCCAAAGACATGCAAGTTTGTGGGATAATTTGTCTTTGTAAATTGCCCCTGGATGTGAAAGTGGGATAACATAGAACTTATGTGAACGTGCGATGGATGTTCAGCATGGACTCGGTGGGCCGAAGGGACTGTTTCCATTTGTTTCTCTAAACTAAACTAAAAGCTTGGTGACACAAGAAACTGCAGATGCACGTTTACAGAAAAAGGCAAAGTGTTGAGGTAACTCAGCAGGTCAGGCAGCATCTCTGTAGAACATGGATCTGTGATGTTACGGGTAGGGCCCAGAAATATCACCTACGTTCTTCTGAGATGTGGCCTGACTAACTGAGTTACTCCAACACTTTGCGTCTTTTCACACTAAAAGCTTTCTAATTCAATTTGCAAAGGCGACAAGTGGGATTCCCTGAGGTGATGCAACTACACTTGAAGGCAACTACATTTGAAGACCAATTGACTTTACTTCACTGGGTGTGTATTAGTAGCATCAATTGGTCTACAACACAGTGGACATAATCACAGGAACAATGCAGCACTAAATACCTGCTCAAGGAACTGTTTAGACCTTAGCAAAATTAGCAAATCTCAAGTTTGATGCAAGTCCATTCAACCACAGATTAAAGAGTCTTGCTGACCTAAAATTGCTTTTTGGGTGAAGTAGAATCCTCACCAACACACCTTCTGCCCCATGTTCTAACTAATGCCTTCATCTTCCCTTGGTCAGGCAATACTATGGCTTCCCCTGGTGCACATCTCTGGCTCAGAAAGGAGATCTTTCTGAAGGAGATGCCAGGGTTGGATCTCTCTAATGCACTTTGGCCCCACTCCCTCATGCAGCAGTTTCTGTTGGAAACCACTATTTTTCTTAACTTCTGAAATGATGTGGTGTTACAGAAAGTCAAGGAATTATGCCAATTATATCCATGCCTCCTTGCACGTGTTGCAAGTAAGAAAATTGCTTTCCACGCCCACCAAACAAATTCCAGCAGATCTCTTTCATAGAAAGCTTCATGAAAATTAAGAAATCAGATGTTTGAAATCTACATAAAAATAAATAATGCTGGAAATATTCAGCAAATCAGTATCTGTGGAAAGAGGAAACAGTTAACATTTAGAGACACAATATAAGTTTCCTGATGACAGTTGCTGCTGTTTAGCAGCTCGCAAGCCATAAACTGCTGTCTCATCCTATGCACAGTTCTGAGACTAGAAGTCAAAGATTCCTTTCTGTATGCATGACCTATATGATGTGACCCTCAACTCCCAAATGCCTATTTGTCATGCTGCAGAATCACACTGCATCAGAGTCACTTTACAAGTATGACACTTTTGATGGGTTGCATTTGGAAATAATAGTTTAAAAAACTGTCAAAGTCACTCACAGTAAAACAACATGTCAGCAGATTGAGTAGACTGTTTGATGATTGGAGTGGGAAGCTCAATTGCTCTCTCTTTCCTTTACCCTGGGTCATGGAGGCCAATCGTACTGCTCATCATTGCTCTGCTGGCATCAGCTCAGGCCAAGTGTGAATTTGGGACTTTTGTTGCAACTATTGTTCAGTATTTAATTGGTTGGCTGAGCCAACTAGAGGTGTCTAGAAATATATTACGAAACTTGAATTATTTATTTAAAAAGCTTACCATCTGAATAAATAAAGAAATATTTGAAATGCTGAAAAATTGCAAATATTAGAAATCTAAATTACAATCAGAGAATGGCAGAATTCGGAAAAGGGACCAGGCTTGATATTTGAAATAAAAACAGGGAATGGTAAAAATATTTAGCAGGCCACGCAGAATCTGTGGAGTGAGACAGAAAGTTAACATTTCTGGTGATCATCTTTGATCAAAACTGCCCCGGTGCTGATACAAAACTAAAAAGGTAGATATTCTGAAATTGTTGAATGGAATGTCCAGTCCCGAGGGCTGTAAAGCAGCAACAAGAGATGTTGCTCAATGACCTCTGATTGTGCACAATGGAAAGAAAGTGCCAGACAACTGGAAGCTCAGGATCATCTTTACAGACTGAATGGAATCAAAGATGGCACCTAAGTTGGTGTTTGGTTTTTCCAGTGCAGCGGAAACACTGTCAAGAGCATCAGGCGCAGTGCATTAGGTTGCAAATGAGAACTTGCTTCACTCAAAATAAATATTATTTCTGCACAGTTACCATACAAATAGGAAATCCTATTCTTTCAACTCCACACCTGCTGATTGACAGATGTGAACATGACTGCATGATCAATGACAGTTGGTTCAACTGAGTAACCATGCAGAAAAGAATAACGTTATTTATGATGTGCTGCCACTTTATATTGTAAACACAATCCGCTCAACCAGATCCAGCCTCAGATTACCTCTATGGCCATTGCCTCTGTGATGTAAACTGGACAAACCGTTAACCTTTTCGCTACTTGAAATAAAATTGTTCCAGATTACTTTTGTAAAGCTTTGTTACAAATATATAGCTGGAAAGAGGATGTTTACTTTCATTAGCATAGACATGGTAGGTAAGTGTACAAAGATTATGCTTGAACACTTGTTGAACCACAGCTGGAGTAGTGTGTATAATTGTGGTCACCACTTTACAGGTGAGATGCGATTGCACTGAAATAAAATGCAGAAAAGATTTATGCAAATGCTGGCATGAGAGGAAATTTTTGACTGGGGAAAAACTGGGGAAGCAAGACTTATTTTCTTTGCAATAGAGCAGACTGAGGCAAGACTTAACCGAGATTTGTAAAATTATGAGCTTAGATAGAGAGTACCTGGGCAGGGCCTATTTTCCATGGGAGAGAGGTCATACACCAAGTGGGAAGACATTTAAAGTAATTAGTAGAAAAATTAGACGGAGATGCAGTAAAAAAAGGGATGGGTGATGTTTCGGGTCGAGACCCTACTTCAGACTGTGAGCCAGAGAAGAGGCAAACTGGAGATATGGATGGGTACAAAAAGAATGTTTTCATACTGTATGTCTCTGACTATGACACATATACAATGGGCCAATGGCCTCCTGTATTTCTGTAATATTTCTATAATTCTAATATTCATTATTTTCACATAGATATCTGCTAAGCATTAGCAGTATGTTCTGTTTTTATATTGAAAAGACTCTCTGCTCTTCTTCAAATAATATTCTTAAACATTTTTGTTCAAATAAGTGTGCAGAGAGGGTCTAATATCTCCTTTGAAGTCTGGCACCATTAACAAGCTCGCACTCCATCATTTCTGAAATGTTACCTTAGACTGTGTATTCTGGAATGTGACTTAAACCCACATACATGTGAGATGCTACGGTAGCAAGTGCATGTTTTACTACACTGCTAGCACCCTTTTGATAAAGCCAGCCATACAGAATTTTATTTGGCAAATTCAGTCAATAAGGTCAGATTTATTTCCATGAATTTATAACTTCAACAAACTGTAAAAGTTACTGAAAGTGTGAAGTCCTTCCTTCATATCATTTTACATTGGTTGAGTTGTCAAAGAATGAAATACAAGAGATCTGAACAATGCATTATAGAGCTTTTGTATGATCTCAGCAATCTCCAAGAGACTTGCACTTAATTGTTCCAGATATGTAAGCGAGGATCCGAAACTTTAATTGCATCACTGGGTTGTACAGACATGGAGCCAAATCCTTTTGTGAGTCATTCTATACTGATTCCATTTACTTTTGTCGGCCCATATCACAATCTTCAGCATATTAATTCATCTAAAATAATCATCACAAATTTATTTTCCACCAATTTCCCTCAGTTGCTCTGAGCTACAGGATTGTCTCCCACATCCTACTAAATGTTCTTCTCTTGTCAAATGCTAAGATTTAGATTAGTTCTGTTTAAATAAAATTTTCTTCCCCACTTGTTCATGTTGGCAACTCACAACATGAAATAATCATCTTGATTTTGTTATCGCAGTAGACGACCACAAACATTCACCAGGCAGAAGTCTGCTGGTTTTTTTTGTGTGATAAGAGATGCCTGACTTTGTCCTGTTTACTAGGTGGGTTCACCAAGTTCATCTATTCCATTCCATTTACTGACTCGCTTCATTACATTCCACGAGTCTGCACCATCAGTGAACCATTTAAATCCAGATCATTTGTCCCGCTCAAGGCTTCATCACGTATGCACATTAATAATTGGAATCTAATTTGAAATCAAATGAACCATTCTTGAGCAAATCACAGTTGTATTTTGTATTTTGTTCATTTTGCAGGCTTATTTTCAAGCTTTTGAAAAACTCTTGCCAATCGTGGACAGTGTAGCTTTTAAAAATATCAATATTAGACAGAGCTGGGAAAGGTGAAGGGAATGCACTCTCTGAACTCTCCATCTTCAAATACTAAAGTTTAAAATACATCCTCTCCATAGATATTCAGTCAGAAGACAAAAGTAGGATTTAGCACTGATTTAAAATTCAAAAATTGCCATGTGTCTCTGCATCTTAAGTAACTGAGAAACTTATTGCCATCTCAAAAATCTCCTTTCCTGATTTTGTGCACTGCCTATTAGTGGCAAATTTCAATGGCATTAGCAACAAAATCAAAATAGGAAATTTGTGCAAGTGTGACTAAGAAATGTTGAACTGATGTCTGTGACTTTGTTTGGGAGATTGCAGCAGATTGTGATTTATCTTTACCTTTCCACCCCTATCTTTAATTTATCTTTTTTTTTGTTTTCTGAAACGCGTCTTAAATCAGGTTAAAGAAAAAACTTGATCGTACCAGAATTCAACAAAGGCAATGTTTTGTCCCAAACAGAATATATAATGTAACCAGGCTTGACTCCGTCTCTTTTCTTGCAGTCCTGCTTAAAATTATCCTGATGTTCCACAACTTCAGCAAACCACAGAATCCCTCACATTTTGCTCATCAACACACTTTAACCTTTAAAACATTCATCATGATTTCACCATCTCACCTTCATATTTTGTCATCGTCCGACCTGTTACAAGCCTCCACATTTAAAAGTTGCAGATTCATAAACTGCTAATGCACAAAATCTTCTTTGCTCATCTTTATCAGTTTTTATCAACGTCAGTTTCAAATGCACCACTCATGAGTGGTTCCTTGCTTATGCAGGGTGGTGAATCTGTGGAATTCTTTGCCACAGAAGGCTGTGGAGGCCAAGTCAGTGGATATATTTAAGGCAGAGATAGATAGAATCTTGATTAGTACTGGTGTCTGAGGTTATGGGGAGAAGGCAGGAGAATGGGGAAAGGTGGGAGAGACAGATCAGCCATGATTGAATGGCGTAGACATGATGAGCCGAATGGCCTAATTCTGCTCCTATCACTAATGATCCCAAATGCTTTCCATATCTCCCATCACATCTTCCATAATTCTAACTCTAGTTCATAACATAGTTTCTTGCTCTGCTATAGTGACAGTGATCGCCTGGTTGCCAAACATTTTAACTCCCCTTCCCATTCTGACCTTTCTGCCATGGGCCTCCTCCACAGTCAAAGTGAACCCACACGGAAATTGGAGGAACAGCACCTCATATTTTGCTTGGGCAGCTTACACCCCAGCGGTATGGATATTGAATTCTCTAATTTCAAGTAACCCTTCCATTCCTTCTCTCTCCATCCCTCCTCCGCCCTAGTCATCCTACTAGTTTCACTATTCGTATCTCTTCGTTATCAACTCCTCCACATCCAACAAAGGACCATTGTGGGCTCCTTGGCCATCATTGCCAGCTCTGATTTGTTCAGTACTTTTTCATACCTCTAGTTTCCCTCTCCCCAGTCCAAAGAAGGGTCTCGACCCGAAATGTCATCTATTCCTTTTCTCCAGAGATGCTGTCTGACCCGCTAAGTTACTCCAGAATTTTGTCTATCTTACACAATTCTTTGCATTGCTCCACAATTTTCATCCCACCAGTCAAAACAGATCTCTCTTGAATGCACCTTAAATACTGTCCTCAGATCTAACCCCAAACAGGAAAGGACTGTAAAATATTTTTTGATCAGTGTTATAAAAGTTCACATTTAGTATATGTAAACACACAAATACTTCTTCAGAAATAACGTTAATATAAAATGTTCCTCTGCAACATCTTGCAAGGTTAAACTTTGTGTTATGGAGTCCAGAGAATCCTACTTATCATTAAACATTATGCTAGTGAAAGTCTACACAATGCAACTTGTTATAGCTTTTGAAACAAATGACCTACCCCAAGGGTTGAATAGTCACTACATTCTGAGTGCATATTTAACAGTCCATCACCCCACCTCCACCGGGCCTTCACTCCAGCATAAAGGTGACACCTCACCAAATGTAACCTGCAAAAGGAAGTTTACAGTTAAAAACAATCATGGATAAGGCTGCTTTAGGTTATTTAGATATACCGTGCACACAAAAGACACACAACACTCCCCAAATCCCAATGGAAGAAAATCATCACATTGCCTTTCTTCCTTCTCTCTACCCATTAATATTCAAATTGTAAAGTTTCTCCAGTTCATTCAGCACTTCAATGACCAGCACTTTAATCAAAAAATGCCTGTTAAATATAATCAACTGGCTTTTTGCCCCAATTTCAATCTAATATTTTTCTTTCTTTTGGGGCACCATTATATTACAAACAGTATAGACTTAAAGACACCAGCAACAAATTGAGCTTTGAGAAAGTTTACAATTCCACTTCAAAATAAAACATTTCATTATGTTTTCAAGCAACTGCTTCTCCTTCAACTCAAGCTATGGGAAATAAAATCAAAATTAGGACATGGATAGGAAATTGGCTAAATAATAAGAAAAAAAAACAAGTGTAAAGATTAGTGTTGGTTAACAAAGCACTAATTATTTCCAATGAAACTAGCACATTGAATACCGCCAAAGCCAAAGCCAAATTCCAACCCCACTGACCATTATCCCAATTACTGTTACCCAGGTAACTACCAACAGTTTCTGACATGTTGTTTAAGAGTAGTTGTTAGGAACTAGTACACTGTTCATTCATCTTGCGTCCTGCTGACAAATAGGATAAAAGGCTTGCCACTGCCTAATGCTCCCACAACAATCCAAGCTGCAAGTGGTCCCAAGTGAGCACAGATTTACAAAACAAAAGTGGATTAGTTAGTGTTAGTGACTAAGACAGATTCGTCCAGTTAATTTTGACATTTAAACATTTTATTTTTACAGTGTTCTTGTTATTCTAAGGTTGCTGACAGTTTCTAATATCCCTTTAAATATTCTGTATGTTTAATATGTTATATAATCACAGTGTTTGACAGCTGTGACAGTTCTGGTTAAGCCATGGGCCATGAATTAGTTGGCTGTCAGAGCATTTTCATTATCGTTGTGGGTCGAGCTTTTTATTGGTCTCTATCCTATTGGTTAAATAGCAAGCTATAAACAATACTTCAAACAACACAACGTGATGCCATTTAGAATCAGCACTGCTCTGGGAGTGTTGCACAGCAGAGCGATCTAGGAGTGCAGGTGCATGGTTCCTTGAAGGTGGAATTGGCTGGGCTTGTATACTCTGGAATTTAGAAGGATGAGAGGATATCTTATTGAAACATATAAGATTATTAAGGGTTTGGACACGCTTGAGGCAGGAAACATGTTCCCGATATTGGGGGACACCAGAACCAGGGGCCACAGTTTAAGAATAAGCGGTAAGCCATTTAGAACGGAGATGAGGAAACACTGTTACGCACAGAGATTTGTGAGTCTGTGGAATTCTCCGCCTCAGAGGGCGGTGGAGGCCGGTTCTCTGGATACTTTCAAGAGAGAGTTAGATAGGTCTCTTAAAGATAGCAGAGTCAGGGGATATGGGAAGAAGGCAAGAACGGGGTACTGATTGGGGATGATCAGCCTTGATCACATTGAATGGCGGTGCTGGCTCGAAGGTCAAATGGCCTACTCCTGCCCCTATTTTCTATTGTCTATTGAATCGCAGGTAGATAGGGTGGTCAAAAAGGCATTTGGCACATTGGCCTTCATCAGTCAGAGTATTGAGTACGGAAGTTAGGAGGTCATGTTGCAGTTGTATAAAACATTGGTGAGGCCGAATTTAGAGTATTGTGTTCAGTTCTGGGCATCATGTTATTGGAAAGATGTTGTCAAACTGGAAAGGGTACGGAGAAGATTTATGAGGATGTTGCCAGGACTACAGGGTCTGAGCTATAGGGAGTGGTTGAGTAGACTGGGAGTATATTCCTTGGTGCACAGGAGGATGATGGGTGATCTTATAGAGGTGTATAAAATCATGAGAGGAATAGATCAGGTAGGTGCACAGAGTCACTTGCCCAGAGTTAAGAAATCGAGGACATAAGTTTACGGTGAAGGGAAAAAGATTTAAAAGGAATCTGAGGGATAACTTTTTCACACAAAGGGTGGTGGGTATATGGAGCAAGCTGCCAGATGAGGTGTTGAGGCTGGGACTATCCCAACATTTAAAAAACATTTAGACAAGTACTTGGATCGGACAAGTTTGGAGGGATACAGGCCAAACGTGGGCAGGTGGAACGAGTGTAGCTGGGAGATGTTGGCCGGTGTGGGCAAGTTGGGCCAAAGGGCCTGTTTCCACGCTGTATCACTCTATGACTCCATGTGAACATACATTTATCAATCTCACCACAGTAGTACATCAGCATCCTTGTCCAGACCAACATCCCTAGCATGAGGTTCCAGTTACTCTCAGTCAGCTACATTGGGCAAGCAATGTCGTTTCATATGCCCAACACCAGATTCCCAAAAATGACACACTATTCCTGGCTCTGTCGTGACTACCAAATGCACAGAGGAAAAGTTCAAGGATGTGCTCACTCCTTTAAGAAATCCAACATCACCACTGACTTCTGGGAATTCCTGACACATGACCATTGAAAGGGAAGAAGGAACATTCAGAATGAAATTGAAAACCTCGAGGCCATGAAGAAGACCTACATGAGTGAAAAAAGACCACTTCAAAAATGATCCCCTGTTCCACCGGTGGAAGAGTCTGCCATTCCTAAGTTTACCTCATTAACCACCTGAGAACCCACAAAACCCGAATTATACTAAGTCATCCTCAATCCCAGGGAAATATCCAACAAGAAGTTACAGCTTAGTGTAAACTTGACAAAGAGTGCACATTAAAGACAGCGCTTTTTAAAGATGCATTTTAAAATATGCAAAAAATCTTGTTTATAACTCATACTCTGGATTTCATTTATCCGTGTAACAGTTTAAAGTTAAATATTTACTTTAATGCCAGCCCAGTGGTATATAAGACCCTGCCTTATACAAGTATGAATCTGTTGCATTCCTCTGCTTTACTGCTGCTAAGTAGATTTTCTACGCTCCACACACTGCCTTGAGTATGTTTTTGTGTACAAGATCTCACATGACTCGACAGATCATCTGAGTAGATCAAGTCAAGTTTGGTGCCTTCCCAGGAAGGAAGAGGAGAATTACTTTGTGAAAAGACCTGAAGCAAAGCCTTCTCTCCGGCTCAAATTACACACTTGTCAAGCCTGATGGATATGGCTAAAAATAAAAGGAAGCGGTCTGAGAAAAGCAGATAAATGAGTTCAGCAGTTCTTTAAATAGGCTGTGCCACTACTTGCAGTCAAAAGCAAGTGATTTCTAAATACAATCCTCGTGCTGTACTTGTAAATGATATAGTGGTTCAAAGGGTATTTTATTATCACATGTACCAATTAAGGTACAATGAAACTCGATTTACCATAAAGCCATACTAAAAAACTAACAGGACACACAACTACGTAAAAGTTAACATACACATCCACCACAGTGGATTCCCCACATTCCTCACTGTGATGGAAGGCAATAAAGTCTAATCTTCTTTCCTATTTATTCTCCCGTGGTCGCGCCAGTCGAACCATCCGCAGTTGGGGCGATCGAAGCCCCCGCGTCGGGGCGGGCGAAGCTCCCGCAGCGAGCGATCGAAGCACCCGCGATCGGGGTGGTCAAAGAGGTTACAACAGGGAGAATGCAGCTGTGACAGGGTAAAGGAGCTATGCTCCAAAGTACAACCTTTCAGTGCTGCTTGTTATAAGAAAACAAATGTTAAAGTAAATTAGATCAATGAATCAAAAATAAAAATGCATAACGTAAATTAAACATGTTATGCTGAAGTCCACTAAGTAACAACTCAATAGTTTGACTCCAACCAAATTGCATTAATACAATCACAAATCAGTAAGTTATCTTTTCTCATAGAACCATATGCTGCAAATATGGCATTTCCAGAAGTCAACCACCTGGCTTCTATATGCAATCGTATCTCAACGTCCCACAGAAGGACACAAATGTTGGCACAATTATTTCCACTGCAATCCTCACCTCATCTCTTCCAGTCGCAGCATTTCTTGTGCTAATCAGTCAGACAGCCAAGATACTGTTCTATTGAGAGTATGTATTGACAAATAGGAAAATGAAGCAGGAGGAACATGCACTCACAGCCACATGGTAAATGAGTGCTATGCAATGCACAGCTCTTGTACATGGTATAAATGATACCCTGCACCAATCATTTAGAAGCTTGCAAGGAGAGAGTATGGAAGGAATTGCTCTAATTGTTCCATGCAATAACTCTATGACTATGTTCTTTTTGAAAGTTTCTTCCTCCTCTTCCTTAGTCAATTCCTTGGGATCGAGGATAACTTGGTATGACCAGTTCTGTGGTTGTGAAGTGACTAATGAGACCAATATGGGAATTACAGATGATCTCACAAGTAAGAGCTTGACAGGTGATAGTTCAGGGGATGGTTACACTGGGCTTCTGTGTTGTCCTAGCGGTTGGACTCTAATCTTATAGAGGTGAACAAAATCATGAGAGGAACAGATCGGGTAGATGCACAGAGTCTCTTGCCCAGAGTAGGGGAATTGAGAACCAGAGGACTGAAGTTTAAGGTGAGGGGGGAAAGATTGAATAGGAACCTGAGAAATGACTTTTTGATGCAAAGGGTGGTAGCTGTATGGAACGAGCTGCCTGAGGAAGTAGTTGAGGCAGGTACTATCGCAACGTTTAAGAAACATTTAGACAGATACATGGATAGGACAGGTTTAGAGGGATATGGACCAAATGCAAGCGGGTGGGACTAGTGTAGAACGGACATATTGGCCGGTTTCCATGCTGTAAAGGGCCTGTCCCACGAGCATGCGACCTGCATGCGGCAAGCGCGACCAAACCGGAAGCGGGGCCGCGCGGAGGTCGAGTGATCCCCATACAGGGCCGGTCCCACCAGCATGCGCCTGCATGCGGCGAGCGCGACCAAACCGGAAGCGGGGGCCGCGCCGAGGTCGAATGAGTGACGTGACGTTCGAGCGAAGTCCGCGGGAAGTTCGCCCGTGACGTACCGCATCAAGACGCGGCGTACGGCGTCGAGACGCTGCGCACGCCCGTTGAGGCGGTGCGTACGGCGTTGAGGCGGTGTGTGCGGCATTGAGGCGGCTGCGGGCCAGCTTTTGAACACGGTCAGTTTTTCGGAGCCCCGCGCGATGTCGGGACCAGCTCCGCACAACTCCATACGGCTCCGGCGATCAAAGTGGGACCTGCCCCGCGAGGCCATACGGCTCAAGCGACCACGTTAGGTCGCGCTTGCCGCATGGAGTCGCATGCTCGTGGGACAGGCCCTTAAGACTCTATGACTCCAGGTTCTCAATGCCATCCTACATGTTTCTTCTCTATTCTGAGGTCACTGGCGTGAGATTCCCAGGAACCAGCAAGTAATCGAAATTGCATTTTCCCATTTTGTACCCGTGTGATTTAGTCACCTTCCCCATTGCTCTTGAATGCCACCATTTTAATAGCCTAACTTTAGTGTTGTAGTCTATCTCCCATTTTAACGCCTTTGTTTATTTTGTATGCCTACTTTCAATGACAGTTGAAATTTTGGCACAGCGAGTTTCTGTATCTGCTGTTTTGTAGTAACAAGGAACTACATACAAGAACAACTGAGATAACTGGCTATGCAGCTTTACGATTGTAGAAATTCCAAGAGAGTTTTTTGTAAGGAGACTGATTTGAAGAATCATGTATCATGGTCTAGTTCTCAATTAGGAACTAATGCAATAAATCAAGATGTAAATGTATTTGCTAATCATGAAGAAATAACATTCATAGGCACCTTGACAACCACGTGGGAAACATTATTTTGCAAATTTTAAAGTAGCAATTCAAAATTCTCAGCAATTTCTTGAGATCTTGGATAGAGCAGTTGACATACCAAGCTGTGATGCATCCGGATAAGATGCTTTCCATGGTGCATCTGTAGTAATTGCCAAGAGTCATTGGGAATATAACAAATGACTCTATGACTCTAAACAATTCCATTATTTGTTAAAGTCAACTTTACCTGGGGCTGCTCTGTTTCAAATATATCAAAACGCTGTCCATGAAACCTTAGCATAGAAAGAGGCCACACAACCTTCCTTGCTTAACCTTGACCTCTTCCAAGGATTATATATTTACGTATCAGCTCATAAAAGGGACAAAAAGCTTTTAAACATTCACTAATCCATTCACTGATCACATGCATACTCAGGAGAAACAAAAGCAGAGACATACTGCCAATTCAGAAAGCCTCAAGTAAGTCCAACAAACTCTTGATTCTCCTTCATCAATGAACTGAGACGATGCCTAGGATTTGTTGAAATATGTCTAATGTCATCTTGAATCAGTCTAGTTTCTGGAGCTCTCCATTAGTCATCATCTGTCCACATGACAACGACCACTTCACCAGAAGCTTTTGCTGACTTACAATCATTTCTGTTTATGTAACAATAGTTATCCATGGGCTGTTCAGGGTTTCAAACATTTACTGCTTTTATTTCAGATTATGTGCAGGACCTAAAGTTCCCAAAAGCTTGCTATGTCCAATCATCAATCCATTTGAATCACTTCAGACATTTAAAATGAACTCTAAAGGATTACATTACAGACAATGAATGAGTACTGTATTTATGCAAGAGGAATATTCTATAAGAATTAAGGAATATTTGATGAAAACATTTACAAGGGCCTCCAATGAATAGTGATTCTCACCATATGTTCTGCTCACTCTTCAATCTCTCTTCTATCCCCCAGCCTATAAGTAATTATATAAGTAAGTAGTGACATTATTAACTACATTTGCAACAACATTTGCAACAATGAAAATGAGTCCCAGTGCTAAGATAGGAGAGAAGGGAAATCACATCACATGGAGGCAGAGGAAAGAGAAGAATAAGAAACACATAGAAGCAAAATCCAAAAATACTGGTTGCTGTGAGACAAAAATATAATTATAATAGATTGATATTGTGAGTCAGCATTCATGTCTATGTATTATTGAATGCCTGCCCATTGATTTTTCCTGGCTAGTATAGTCATCAATCAATGTTACGTGTTTCCGTGGTTAAAGCACTGGTCTAGCAGCCAACGTTCTGGATTCAGAAACATGAGTTCAAATCCTACCATGACTGCTCAGGTAGTTCACAGCTCCAGGGACCTCGATTTGATGCCGAACTTGGGCTGTCTCTGTGGATTTACACATTCTTCCTTTGACTGTGTCAGATGTTTCCATTTCCTACCAAATTCCGAAGTCATGTTAATCATATGCTGTTGTAAATTACCCATTAGAGGAAATCAGTGGCAAAAGGACCAAGAGAGAGTTGATGGGCATGGCTTGCAATGATATAGATAGGGGGGAATGGGACTAGTCAGATGTCTCTGTTGGGAAATTGGAAAAGAGAGCGGAATGATCAACTTCTGTGTTGTAATAACGAAGTAATGTCCTCATTCAAAAGAAAATGATGCCATTTGCATATCATAATGGCTATTTGCTTGGTAAAATATAAATTGAATGCGATCCCTTAGTTAAAAATTATAAATAAGAAACAACTTCTGATTCTTATCGAAGATAGACACAAAAACCTGGAGTAACTCAGCGGGACAGGCAGCATCTCTGGAGAGAAGGAATGGGTGAAATTTGAGGTCTCGAGACCATTCCTTCTCTCCAGAGATGCTACCTGTCTTCCTGCTGAGTTACTCCAGGTTTTTGTGTCTATCTTCGGTTTAAACCAGCATCGACCCGACCCAAAACGTCTCGACCCGAAATATCACCCATTCCTTCTCTCCAGAGATGCTGCCTGTCCTGCTGAGTTCCTCCAGCTTCTTGTGTCTATCTTTGATTTAAACCAGCATCGGCAGTTCCTTCCTATTTTTGTCTGATTCATAGCCAACCATTGAACCATTTGAAACTCTTAAGATGATTTAACAAAAACTCGAGTGGAAGTGAAACCATTTATACTGCATTTCAAGATTCACTAATCACAATATAAAGATATGTTATACTGTGGAGTCAGGATGTGTGAGTGTGTATGTGCTCGTGCTGGGGCAAATCGTTGAACATGTACATGTGCAAGTAAAAGAGCTCAGGAATTAAATACTTCAAAGAAACTTTGAACCTTTCCGCTACTCATCATTACAACCACAATTCAGGTAAGTTCTTCATTTTGTATGTTCTCTTTAAAATTTGGACAATGTTAACAGCCATAGAGAGAAACAAAGCATCTCCTTCAGATCAATATACAATTGTGAGAGGATTATAAGAATTTTAAACAAAAAGTATTTTAAAATAACAAATAAGTTGGCAGGAAACAAATTCAATTTTTAAATATTAAATATTAGTTTGTACCAACATAATTGTTGATGACGCACGAACATAGGCAACATTATCTTCGCTTACACGCAGAATGCAGTGGAGTCAAAAGTTGAAACTCTTCCTTAATCAAATGTGCTGTGGCATTAATTAGGAGAACACAGGCTAATTTCATCATTTGCTCCCTCACAAAAATACAGTGTAGCAGAGCTATCCGCTGCAAGTAAAAGAAAAGGGAAATATAAATACATTGGAGATTGAATTAACCCGTGTCAGATTTGGGACAGCAGATATCTTGACTGATAATTGGATGTTGAAGAGAAGGAATGGACCTTAAAAAATATAATACACTGTAATATTATTAAGTAAACAAGGGACACTGTGGGAAACTAGAGAAGAAATCGCAGGGAGCCCTGACTGTATTGGCCTTGCCCACGCCTTTGAGAATTGTGGGAAAACGCCTTCTTGAAAACACCTCAGCATCTTTCCACAAATTGGTTTCTATCAATCTGTCTGACATCTTCACATTTTTACAAACGACACAAAATATAGAGTCCGGCAAAACTTGCAGAATATTCCATAATGACTGCAAAGTTTGCAGAACAAAGCTTGAAATTTGGATTTGTAAGGGGAGTGGCCAGTGTGACAGTGAGAGCAGAGAGGTCAGTATTACAGTCGGAGGGGAGAGATCAGTGTGAGGTGATGGATCAGTGCGACAGTGCGCTGATAGTGGGAGGTGAGGGGGCAGTGAGATAGTGGGAGGTGAGAGGTCAGTGAGATAGTGAAGGGGAAGTCAAGAGTGATAGTGGGTGGGGAAAGGTCCGTGGGAGGTGAGAGGTCGGCATGACAGTGGGAGAGGAGTAGTGATCAGATAGTGGGTGGGTATAGTTTAGAATATCGGAGATAGCCCACTTGTATCTTTTGTGACCAGACAACAACACAATCTACTGTTGGTTGAACTATTTATATGCATACATGTGCAAAGGTCAGGCAGATATTTACATTTTGTCCCATAATCTGCCCACAGGACTCTTTTCTGTCCCTTCAAACATTTCCTAGAAGATCTGCTCACATTAGATTATACTGTAATTTCCCCAATACCTTCATCTTTACCAAATTGAACAACTAAATGTACAACCACTGGAAGCTCTTCTTGGCTGTTCTCACATAACGTGTTTCGATATTTGTCATGCCTAATGACTGTGATTTACATGTACATTTAGGTGTGGGAAAACGATAGTCGTTTCTTACCTTCAGTGATTGTTGCACTATTTAAATAACTGAACAATTATTATTATCAAAATCATGTGGGCGTCCTTCCTTTCTATTAGTGAATTATATCAATGAAATACAACATGGTATCAGCATACAAGTTTGTGTGCAGGTTAGGAAAGCAGTCACCTTACATGGTCTAAGCATATACTGAAATTCTCTGTTCCTCATTTTATTTCTAAACCACATTTTTATCACTACCATTTCACTTCTCATTTCCCATAAAGTTAAAAATTATCCAATTGTGTATACCCTGTGGTGCAGATATCTCTCCTTGCATGCCCTTCAAGTCCACAGAAACACAATTTGTTAAATAATGACTTGCCTATTCGTAGCATGTATTTAAACAATGTTGTTTATCATCATTTCCCACCTTACATTACTGACCACCTTCATGCCAATTCTATGCTATCTACTACTCTGTGGTTATATGTGAATTCTGATTTACTTCAGAAAATACTTGCATTAAATCACAAGGCACACAACAAATATCAGCTCTTAATTGTCTGGAAATGTAGTGATACATTTTAAATACGTTCCAAACAATTTATTTTAAGCTTGTTGACATTCCACAAGAGAATAGTCAGTAACATATGTGAATAAAGAACATTTGAAATACTATTCAAAGGGTGAAAATAAACATGACTGCACATAATCTGCTTTCTCAGAACCTACTTTATTCAGAAATAATTTATAAATATGTCCAAATAAATCATAATGCTATTTTTTGGCTGTACCCATTCAATTCCAAAGCAAAGTTGATCATTACAAAATCAGAGAGGAAGGATCAGAACAACATAACTTCCATGCCCATTCACTTCCTCATAACTCAATTCTATCAGCCACTTTTGATATTTGATGTCATGTTTATGCATGGCCATGTATATTCCTCTTAGTCATTTTTAGATTTAAATGTTCTCTATCCATCTGTTTGACATATTCCATTAATCTGTCTCACAGATCTATATATTTATCCCCTTCTTGCAAAGCCAAAATTGCAGAGAGATCCAAAAATTCAGACCCCAACAACCTTGCAACTTCGTTTTGAAGAGGAGATGGTCCTGGAATAACCAGCATGTTGTAATAGACAGGCTGCTGATGTGGAAGGTGGGGGTTTGTGAGGCTAATGGAGACCTCATAGCTGTGACGTGACAGAACTGTATGGTACCCAGACATATTAGACCATGCATTTACATGGACGTGAAATCAGAAGCCAGTGCAAAATATGCATATACACAATGATATTTAAATATTCTTGTTTTGACAGTTCTGACTCGTGTCTTTAATCTTTCCCTGGATTTTTACCCAACAGATCAGATGTATGGCAGAAGAATGAATTTTATTCATTCTCAGAAATGCACACTCGTCAGGAGCTGGTGCACAATCACAGTGTGAGATATTTATCGTCCACCAGCTCAGGTCTTCAACTTCAATTGAAATGATAAAAAGGAATTTTTACGACTACAATTGAAAAAAAATCAGATTGCGGGGACCGGTAAAGCAATGAAAAATCTATGATGGGTGAAGGAGTGCAAATGCTCTATGCGTCTAGATTTAGTTGCTGTAATTTGAGGCTTATTGGAGAACATGATGTACATTAGAAAGTACAGCAAGTGATCCTAATGCATTATGAAACTTACTCACAGATTCTAAGACAGTCTTAATAATTTTGTTAATGAAAGGATAGACTTCCTGTTGTAACATCAAACATAACAATCATAATAGTGCTAGACAAAAGTGCTGGAGAAACTCAGCGGGTGCAGCAGCATCTATGGAGCGAAGGAAATAGGCAACATTTCGGGTCGAAACCCTTCTTCAGACTGATGTAGGGTGGGCGGGGGGGGGGGGGCGGGAAGAAGAAAGGAAGAGGAGGAGCCAGAGGGCTGAGAAGGGGAGGAGACAATAAGGGCTACCGGAAATTGGAGAAGTCAATGTTTATGCCACTGGGGTATAAACAGCCCAAGCGGAATATGAGGTGCTGCTCCTCCAATTTCCGGTGGTGCTCACTTTGGCCATGGAAGAGGCACAGGACAGAAAGGTCGGATTCGGAATAGGAGGGGGAGTTGAAGTGCTGAGCCACAGGGAGATCAGGTTGGTTATTGCGGACCGAGTGGAGGTGTTCGGCGAAACGATCGGCAAGCCTACGCTTGGTCTCACCGATGTAGATCAGCTGACATCTCGAGCAGCGGATGCAATAGATGAGGGTGCAGGTGAACCTCTGTCGCACCTGGAACAACTGCGTGGGTCCTTGAATGGAGTCAAGTGGGGAGATAAAGCGACAAGTGTAGCATTTCTTGCGGCTGCAAGGGAAAGTGCCCGGGGAGGGGGTGGTACGGGTGGGAAGGGAAGAATTGACCAGGGATTTACGGAGGGAGCGGTCTTAAGGGCCTGGCCCACGAGCATGCGACCTGCATGCGGCAAGCGTGACCTAAAGGGCCGATTCCACCAGCATGTGCGACCTAACGTGGTCGCTTGAGCCGTACGGCCTCGCGGGGCCGGTCCCACTTCGATCGCCAGAGCCGTATGGAGTTGTGCGGAGCTGGTCCCGACATTGCGCAGGGCTCCGAAAAACTGACCGTGTTTAAAAAATTTCGCACAGCAACGGCCTGCCGGCCCACAGCCGCCTCGTCACTCACTCGACCTCCGCGCGGCTCCCGCTTCTGGTTTGGTCGCGCTTGCCGCATGCCATACGGCTCAAGCGACCACGTTAGGTCGCGCTTTCCGCATGCAGGCGCATGCTGGTGGGACCGGCCCTTTAGATAGCGCTTGCCGCATGCAGGTCGCATGCTCGTGGGACAGGCCCTTTAGTGTGCGAACAGCTTGCCCAATGAAATGCCTTGTTGATAAAAGAGATTCTGCTACTCCTGAGCCTGAATAATTGGGTCCCTCACAAATGCCATATATTAAGAAATAATTTTTGTTTCACGGTTGTCAGCTGAGAATGCTGCATGGAGTTGTGAGGAGATCAGCGAGAGGTGATTGCTGCCAAAGAAAGACCCAATAGACACAATAAACAAAGACACAATCGACACGACACAGGTATTTGGTTACCACGTATGCACACACGATGATTCAATCTATGCCCTCAGGTCACACCCCGCCCCCCTCTCCAGTATCCACCAATCACTTGTCAAATTTTGTTCCACCCCCATCCCCCACCTCTCCTCCAGCTCCCTCACCCCTCTGCAATCAATGTAAGAAGGATCCCAACCCAAAACATTGCCTATTCATGTCATCCAGAGATCCTGCCTGACCCACCAGAGCTTGCAATTTGGATTTTTTCGTGTTTATAGATGTATTGCTATCTATGTAGAGTAAAACTCCGTTAATCCATTATCCAACTATTCAGATATCCTGAATGGCTCAGTGTCTGCCTTACCAGGTGATGATCAGAATCTTCCCCTTTAATTCACCAGAGCCCCAATTCTACAGTCCGTTTCCAATCACCAAATCTATGGTTCCTGTACTCTTTTCCATTTACTCTTCCCATTTGCTGCAGTCTTTTCCACTCAAGGGAACCCAGTTCCTGCATTTACTTCCAAGCCACTGAGTCCCCCATTCCTGGGCTCCTTTTCTGCTCACTGGAGTCCCAGTTCCTCCGCAACAGTTCCACTCATGGAGGCCAGGTTCCTGCTATCTCTTTCAACTCGCCAGGATTGTGATTTCTATGCTACTTTAAACATGAATTCGCTGGAATAAAATAGGATGATACTTTGAGTGGTGGGTATATAGAACAAGCATCCAGAGGAAGTTGATGAGGCAGGTACTGTAACAACATCTAAACGACATTTGGATAGGTACATAGATAAGAGAAAGATATGTGCTAAATGCGGGCAGGTGGGACTAGCGTAGATGAGGCATCTTGGTCGGCATGGACAAGTGAGGCCTGTTTCTATGCTATATGACTCGATGACTGTAATATTTCAGGCCAATTACTTTTATTAACTTGCAGAAGATAGACACAAAATGCTGGAGTAACACAGCGGGACAGGCAGCAACTCTGGAGAGAAGGAATGGGTGACGTTTCGGGTCGAGACCCTTCTTACAAGCTAATTAAACTATGCCTTTGAGTGAAATTGTTTCTAACGTTACCAAAAAAGACTAAAAACATCCCATGTCATGACCCAATGTAATGTATAAAAAGAGCCATGATGAAAAAGAGGTAAAACAAGAACACGTGCAATAGTGAGGACACAAGGGACCACAACTTGGAAACTCAAAAATGTTGGTATCTTTAATTCACTGCAGGATAATGATACCAGCCAAACTTAGTCATTGGTTTTATTATTCCAAAGAGCCTTGGGTTTTCACTGCTTGGGTGCCAACAGATTCCAATACAGCTATGCAATATTTACCAACATGGTCATCCAAATCCTTCAACACTTTTAGCACATAACCTTTAGCAGTTTCTGCATCATTTGATTCCAATTGTTCATCGTTCAGATGGACATTATTTCATTATCATTGTTAGCAAGGCTATGTAAATATTAGTTTTTACATGGGGTTTGAGGCCTAAAGCAAACACAAGTTTGATATTAACTGAAAACTGACAGTGAGAGGGAAAAGAATTAATAGAAATTTGAGGCACAACATTTTCACACAAAGCGGTGAGGCTATATGGAATGAACTGTCAGAAAGGTAGTTGAGGTAGGTACTATAACAACATTTAAACGATATTTGGACAAGTACATGAATAGGAAAGGTTTTGGGAGATGTGGACCAAATGCAGGCAGGTAGGACTAGTTTATATGGGCATGATGGTTGACATGGGCAAGTTGGGCCAAAGGGCCTGATTCTGTGCTGTTTGCTTCTATGACTTGGGATTAATTTAAGCAGAACCTGTAAACATCTATATGAATAGAAAGGATAATTCAAGTGAGTGTTTTCTCCTCCAGAGTATCTGTGTTTCTTTAAATGATCCCAATGTCACCATATAATCACAATTGTAAGCAAAAAGTAAACTAGATGAATAAACAGTGACTGGAAAATATGACAGGTAGCAAAAAAGGCACCTCAAAAAACCCAGCTCAACTCAAAAAGGAAAGTGGGAAAAAAGTAGAAATGTATATTTTGCATTGCGAGATGAAGATAATCTTAAAACAAAGAAAGGGTGCTATGGTCAATAACTTTAAGTTTCCAGAACTACACAAGGGAGTTATTTATCCCTTTAAGGAACACTTTCACGCATACAAATATACCTGGTAATTTACTAACAAGCTATAATCACCCAATTACAGAGAAGAAAGACAAAATTGGCACTTTATTCCATTCCCATGCTCTATTCTCATAGCTATAGATTTTCTTTCCGATTTAAGTGTTGAATAAATTCTTGTTCAACTGTGAAGACAATTAGAACTCCCTTTTGATAAAAAATAATCATATTGGTGCAAGCAAACATTTGTATTCCCCAAGCCTTGACTAAAGTTTTGGAAAGCAAGCATCCATTATTTACGTTCCAACAGACAAGATGCAAACAAATTTGATTCCTAGACTGCAGATAGCAATGATTTGGCTTGTACGCCAACAATGATCTAATTTGTATGTCAACCAACAGAAAATAAAATGTGGCAGGTTGTAAATAAGTGAGAAGCAGCAAGATGAATTCACGGTGCTGTCTGAACTTAGACGGCAGCAACCAAGAGAGCACTTCAAAGAATTTTAAAATATGTATTTTTAAAACTTATTCCAATAAATCTAAATTTGCACATTACAAAATCCATCTTTAATTACTTCCATGTGTCATTTTATTTATTTTAGTTTGCCAATGACAGTTTTGTGCATGGGAACATTGAAGGCATTAGATCTTTCCAGAAGTCTTTTCAGGCAGTCGTGAGGATATGCTGAAGATTATGTCAGTACTGGGCAGAACCACGCTATTCCAATGCCAGCATTAAGCCCTTCTGCATCCAAGATGAGACAAATCATGGCTGTGTAATGCTCACTTTCTTATAGCTTCAAAACTATCTCAGCTCAACCTTAGAACACCCCCAGTGTGCATTGTTCTATTCCAGCTCCTTTTAACCTGAATCATTTGGCATCAATTGTTACTGCGGTTTTGTGATAAGGGTTCCTGACCCATGGAGAACTGAGTTGGCACTCATTTAAGTGTGCTCAAGTGTCTTGAAAACCCCAATTAAAAAAAGGATTTCCATTTCTCCAGTCTGCATTGGCACAAAAGATAGGATAGTAAAATTGAAGTAATGTTGTATCTGACTCTGCCACTCAATGTTCTTCAAAACTTGTTTTTAGATATCATAGTCATACAGCATAGAAGCAAGCATTTAGGCCCACCAAGTCCATGACAATCACTAAGCACTCACTAATCCAATTTTTCAGAATTTAGACCAAATCCTATCTTTCAGAACTTAGACCCAATTATTTGATGTCTTAAGATCAGCAGAGAATCAACACTTTAATTTCATATTTCATGTATCTTGCTGTGTTTTATGACTGTTGGCAGACCAATTTCCCTCCTGGGATAAATAAAGTTCTATCGTATCCTATTGTTATATCCCATACTCAATGGAGTAAAAATATAGTCAGCCCATATTTTTAAACATTTCAAGGAGTAAGAGCCAGATAAAAATGGTGCAAAAACAAGTAGATCCCCCTTTTCAAATTATTTAAATCCCCTTTAGGTCGACATTAATATGTACAGAAGAAGAAGAATTGTGAAAGCCAATTTCTGCAGGAGTTACCCTTGAATTCCTTGAGCTACTCCAAAGTGAATGAAACCTAGGGAAGTGCCATTCAGACAAGCACTGCACATTGCTTGTCGGACAAGCACTGCACATACCTGTATTAACATACATTCAGGCCCTTGTACTTTGTGCATTAGATGCATGGAAGAATCCAGAATATAAATCAAAGACTCTCCAGGTTACAAAGGGAGACCTCACAAAAGGTTATATGATTAAATTTCCCAGCAAATGAATGCAATCATGCCAAGAGTGAGATTGGACCTTCATAAACCCACACTATATCCAATTACTATTAGTGACCACATCCTGGACCAAAATCGTCCAAATATTTTTTCCCCTCTGAGGGTAATCTCATCATGCATATGGAGTATACGTGGATCAGAATTATGGTTTGTGCAAGATGGGGAGGATCTCTGCTTAGATCAGGTTAATTGGTCCATCATTCCCCATTTTGCACACTGGCAGTCCAATAGATCCATAATATTTCCAGCACCCCTGAATGAATGTTAACACTTTTTGTTCATTTGCGGAATAACACCAATGCAAAGCTTATCTGTTGATCTCTTTTGACCAATCCTTTCATGGGAAACCCAATGGCACCAGGAAAGTAAAGAAACTCACTGATAATTATGTAACTTTTAATACCTTGATTCTTGTTGGTTGGCCTGTGATGTCAGAGAGATATAACAATTCAACTCAACTGTGTTTGACTTCAACTAAACATCATGAACTGCAATGCAATTTAAAATCAGCTATCAGTCTGATCCAGCATAATTCCCATGGAAGTTTGTTACTCTTAATTTTGTAAACAAAAGTGATGCTGCCTAATAGTGTTCAAAAACTGTATTTGTTATTACTTCAAATTAAAGTTGGATTGAGCTTCTATTGGATAATTACATTCATTTTTATTTGGTGTTTGTGATATATTTTGCCTTTCTAAATTATTCTTATTTTCATTTGCCTGAAATCAGATCCAACTGTGGCTTTCAAAAAACAACTAAACTAGTTTGTGAAAGTGAGGAAATTACATGGTTATGAGGAAAGAACCACAGAATGGAACAAACTTTTAAGAATTATAATTTGAAAAGGGGGATCAACTTGTTTTTGCACCATTTTTATCTGGCTCTTACTCCTTGAAATGTTTAAAAATATGGGCTGACTATATTTTTACTCCATTGAGTATGGGATATAACAATAGGATACGATAGAACTTTATTTATCCCAGGAGGGAAATTGGTCTGCCAACAGTCATAAAACACAGCAAGATACATGAAATATGAAATTAAAGTGTTGATTCTCTGCTGATCTTAAGACATCAAAGAATTGGGTCTAAGTTGCTTTTAAGAAAGATTCTAGGGCCAAATGGCTTCAGACTGCAATATAATCATTTCATTATATTATTCTATTCTTTCACTTATAATCTTAAAATGTCCCGCCTACATCCCAAGTGAATCAATGCAGCCTTCGGGTCAGAATCATGGATTTGATACTCATAACATCCAAATCAGTTGAAATCTGCATTCAGTATGTGCAGGACTGAAGTATAAATAGAATACAATATAAATCACATGTAAAAGAGTTCCCTATAATCAACCACATACACTTCTGGATATCTCTTCAATAATGATGTCACAGGTCACATACCATTCTGCAAACACAATGCTACATTAATTTCAGCTGCTAGCCTGCTGCCAACTAAAAAAAATAACAAGAATTAAAATACCCTTTTTTTTAGGTCAACAGAAATGATATCAACAAAACATCAACGATGCAGCTGAATAACCAGCTCGGGAATTGTCCCTATGAATTTTTCAATCCATTTTTTGCGGAACAACTTAAACTTTGTTCAGTACCCTGCCAGAGACTGAGAACTCATCTGGGAAATGGTGGATTAAATCTGATGGGTCCTTTGTAGCTCACAATGAAACTCCAATTTGCTGAGCAATACCATCAGAATCAATAGAATGAGCTTGGCTGTTGCAGTGAGGCATTCAGCTTCAATAGATAAGGACACTAGTTTTTTTTTTCTCCCCTTAATTTCCATACCATGAGTTCTCATTAGCTGATACTGTAAGCAAGAAGGAAGGAGAAAGTGATATACTAGTGGCCAGAGGATCTGGGGTGACTTAAGGAAGTGGCTCTAGAAATCATGGATGCATTGGTGATAGTTTTCCAATGTTCTATAGATTCAGGATCAGTTCCTGTGGATTGGAGGGTAGCTAATGTTATCCCACATTTTAAGAAAGGCAGGAGAGAGAAAGGGAATTATAGACCAGTTAGCCTGACATTGGTGGTGGGGAAGATGCTGGAGTCAATCATTAAAGATGAAATAGCAGCACATTTGGATAGCAGTAATAGGATCGGTCCGAGTCAGCATGAATTTACGAAGGGGAAATCATGCTTGACTAATTTTCTGGAATTTTTTGAGGATGTAACTAGGAAAATGGTCAAGGGAGAGCCAGTGGAGGTAGTGTACCTGGACTTTCAGAAAGCATTTGATAAGGTCCCACATAGGAGATTAGTGAGCAAAATTAGGGTACATGGTATTGGGGGTAGAGTGCTGACATGGATAGAGAATTGGTTGGCAGACAGGAAACAAAGAGTAAGGATTAACGGGTCCCTTTCAGAATGGCTGGCAGTGACTAGTGGGGTACCGCAAGGCTCGGTGCTGGGACCACAGCTATTTACAATATACATCAATGATTTAGATGAAGAGATTCATAGTAACATTAGAAAATTTGCAGATGACACAAAGCTGGGTGGCAGTGTGAACTGTGAGGAGGATGCTATGAGGATGCAGGGTGACTTAGGCAGGTTGGGTGAGTGGGCAGATGCAGTTTAATGTGGATAAATGTGAGGTTATCCACTTTGGTAGCAAAAACAAGAAAGCAGATTACTATCTAAATGGCGTAAAGTTGGGAAATGGGGAAGTACAACGGGATCTGGGGTCCTTGTTCATCAGTCAATGAAAGTAAGCATGCAGGTACAGCAGCCAGTGAAGAAAGCGAATGGCATTTTGGCCTTTATAACAAGAGAAGTTGAGTATAGGAGCAAAGAGGTCCTTCTGCAGTTGTATAGGGCCCTAGTGAGATCACACCTGGAGTATTGTGTGCAGTTTTGGTCCCCTAATTTGAGGAAGGACATTCTTGTTATTGAGGGAGTGCAGCATAGGTTTACAAGGTTAATTCCCGGGATGGCGGGATTGTCGTTTGCTGAGAGAATGGAACGGCTGGGCTTGTATACTCTGGAGTTAAGAAGGATGAGAGGCTATCTTATTGAAACATATAAGATTATTAAGGGTTTGGACACGCTCGAGGCAGGAAACATGTTCCCGATGTTGGGGGAGTCCAGAACCAGGGGCCACAGTTCAAGAATAAGGGGCAAGTCATTTAGAACGGAGATGAGGAAATACTTTTTCTCACAGAGAGTTGTGAGTCTGTGGAATTCTCTGTCTCAGAGGGCGGTGGAGGCTGGTTCTCTGGATACTTTCAAGAGAGAGCTAGATAGGGCTCTTAAAGATAGCGGAGTCAGGGGATATGGGGAGAAGGCATGAACGGGGTACTGATTGGGGATGATCAGCCATGATCACATTGAATGGCGGTGCTGGCTCGAAGGGCCGAATTCACAGCAATGGAATTCTGCCATAACCCAGGAAGGTTCTGTAGTAGGTAATTGGAAATAGTGCTTGGGTTTTCTGTGATTGTAACATGCAAAATAGTTAAGAGACATATTTCAGAAGACCCTTGATAACTTGCCACATAAGAGTCTAATAATCAAATTCAGAATCAGATGAAATGGGATTTCATCTGATTCCACCATTCAACATGATCATGGCTGATCATCCAACTCAGTATCCTAGGAATAGGGAACAAGGAATAGGATTAAACATGACAATTTTGATTTGGGAAAATGTAATTAAAGAATACAGGGATTGGTGGTGAGGCACAACTAGATCAAACCATTTCGATTGGGGGGGGGGGGGGGAGATTGTGTGTAATATATCCACATTTGCTCATGATACAGAGACGAGTGACATTATGAGTTGCGAGGCTTCGAGGAAAATATAGACAGGCTTAGTGAATGAGAGTACATGGCATGTGGGCTATAATGTGCAAAAATGTGAGGTTACCAACTGTTAAAAGAACAGAAAAACACAATATTTATAAAATGATGAGAAATTGAAAAGATATTAGTGTTCAGAAAAGAAATGGGTGTCCTATGGTAGACTAAATGCTGACATGGAGGTATCGTAAGTGACTGGGTAGGTAGATGGTAGGTTGTTCATTATTGCAACAGAATTTGCAAACAGGCATGAGACCATTTGTTATTACAGCAGATGTACTCACTCTGCCACTGAGTCACCTTGTAACTGAGGCAGTGCAACTGAGGTACACCAGATTAATTCCTGGAATGGCATGATTGGGCTGTGTGGAGAGATTAATGCAGACTGAACTTCTACTCTCTAGAGTTTAGAAGAATGAGCAGTAACTTCACAGAAATATACAAACTTCTTATAGTGTTTGACGAAAATAATCATTCCTATGTCTGGAACAAGGCATCACAATCACAAAAACAGGGGTCAGGCATTCAGGAAATGTTTCACCATCCAGGAATAGTGAATCATTAGAATTGTCTACCAAGTGGGCTGTGGATGCTCAGTTCTCAATATAGCTTTTGACAGATTTTACAAAAATCCCAGAATGTGGAGATATTGCTGGAAAGTGATGCTGAGGTAAAGGTTCAGACGTGATCTTATTCAATAGCGGTGTGGAAATTAAGAGCTTAAGAGCTGAACACCTCTCCCCCATCGGGAAAAAGGTACAAACGTGTGAAAACACACACCTCCAGATTCTGGAAAACCTCATCCCAGCTGTTATCAGGCAACTGAACCATCCTACCAACAACTAGAGAGCAGTCCCGAGCTACTATCTACCTCATTGGAGACCCTCAGAGTATCTTTGATCGGAATTTACTCGACTTTATCTTGCACTAAACGTTTTTCATGTTATTTCCTTTATCATGTTTCTGTACACTGTGGATGGCTCGATGATAATCATGTATTGTCCTTCCGCTGACAGGTTAGCATACAACAAAAGCTTTTCACTGTGCCTCAGTACACGTGACAATATACTAAACTCAATAAACTGATGCTGAGATGTGAATATTTTTCTCTCCAAAGACACAATCATTTCAGTATTTCCACCAATTTGTTTGTATTTCAGACTTTACATCTGCAAGTTTTTCTTTTGCTTTTCAACAAGACCCACAGCTCTTCCAATTGCAATCACTGTGATGTGTTCATATTCTCTTTTGTGTGACTCAGTAAAAATGTCATACTGCCAGTGCACTCCTTCACTGAAAATCTATTCTAAGTACTGTAAATTACACTGCTTGAGATCATTTGGAATCATGAAAGATAACTCTTTCTGTGTACTAGCCAAAAATTATTGCTTCTCCAGCTGCTTCTATTGTCCAAGTAAGAAAGCTATTTGTTTTTTTATACAGCCTCGTGCTTTGTAGCTTCATTTTCCTGTGATTCCCTTGGTATTCCAGCTGCCAGAACTCTATATGTAAGACTCTGCTGTACAAAGCGTGCCACAATTAAGTACTTGTACACAGTGATTTGTAAAGATTTGCTACAAAAGAATATCATAACCAGTATCTTTGATCATATCTGAGCCCAAATGCAGCACAAGGGTAAACATACACAGGTCACAAGGGATGCCTATTTTATCAGCCCATACAATTCTCAAAAACCACTGTGGAAATTAATATTAGATTCTTCCATGCATTCTACCAGACTCCCAAATAGTACACCATTTGTTCCCAACCACAATCTGTCTAGTCTTGCTTATTTGCTTCCCCATCCAGGTTTCCTGTTCCGCTCTTGATAACTCCTCTATCTGCAAAGCAATCCTTGGAGCTTTCCAACAGACACTTTGATTCAAAAATCCATGTAGCTTTATTGATGTCTGAAAATATGTATCTCCACAACTTGTGCAATCTGCACCAATACTCTAGCCATGCTAATCTTTTAACGTCTATGACTATATAATTGTGCAGCACACTTGCATCAGCTATGATTGATCTTTGCTTATTGCTAAACAAATGGACAAATGCAATCCATTTATATAATAACGGTAATAACGATTTTGCTTTAAAATTATAAATAAAAATTGATTTGTTAACAATTGCTGTTACCAAGTTCAAAAAGTGAAAACTGTTCACATACAGCATGGAAATAGGCTTTGATCCAACTAGTCCATGCCGACCAAGTTACCTCATCTAAGCTAGTCCAATTTTCCCACGTTTGGTCCATATTCCCACAAATCTTTCCGATTTAAATCTTTTTATTTGAATTTCACAGCAATTTGCATACATACAATGATAACAGACAGTGACAGTCAAGGCATAATTGTTCAACAGTATGTAAGCGACCCTCAAAGCCCTTACCCTTACCCACATTCAACCCACCCGAATCAGGTCGAAACCAAACGGGGACAAACAACACTCACATACATACACATCCACACAAATATGGTAAGATAAACGAAACAAAAAGTGCTAAAAAAAATTAAAAAAATAAAAAAGGGGGTCACTAATAACAGTAACTAAGTAAGTAATTAAATAAATAAGTGTGGGGAGGGTTAAGGGGAGAGCAGCTGCAGTAGAGCAGAACAATGGTGGAGAGCACTCAGTCCTCTTCCGAGTCCGGGGACAAGTTGAGAGAGTTAACAAGTTCCAAGAAAGGGTTCCATGTATCTAGGAATGTCTTGGTAGAGCCTTTGAGAGAAAACCTATGTTTTTCAAGCTTTAAATTGTAAAGCACCTCCTTAATCCAGCGGGCGTGTGTCGGGGGACAGGTGAGCCTCCAGTTAAGCAAGATCAGTCTCCGGGCTAACAAGGTTGTAAAAGCTAGAACCCGTTTCACCGCAACAGAGAGGTTGGTGTTGGGAGGGGTACCGAAAATGGCTGACAGTGGGTTTGGAGGAATAGTCTGGCCGTAGGCTCTGCTTATCAAGTCGAAAGCATTCCTCCAAAAGGCTGCTAGCTTAGGGCAAGACCAAAACATATAGCTATGGTTGGCAGGAGATTGATTACATCTGTTGCAGGTGTCCCTAACAGCGGGGTAAATTCTAGATAGTCTTGCATTTGTGTAGTGGACTTTGTGAAGGACTTTGCATTGGATTAGGCCATGACGGGCACATATGGAGGAAGAATAGATCAAATCCAAGGCAGAGTCCCATTGCTGGTTTGTTAGTTTCATATTCAGCTCACCCTCCCACGCAGCTTTTAATGAGGTATGAGGTTTCAATATAACCGACCCTAACAAGTTATACAAAACAGAGATGCATTTCTTCCGGTTGGGATCTAGAGCTAAGATGGTATCGGTCAGGGTTTCAGGGGGGCGATTTGGGAAATGGGGGAATGTCTTATTCACAAAATCCCTAATCTGGAAAAAACGAAAAAGGTGGGAGTTTGGGAGGCTATAGTTGGACGAGAGCTCCGCAAAAGACGAAAATATGCCATCCTTGTATAGGTTTTTGATACTACTGATACCGTTGCTATGCCAGGTTTTGAATGCGTGGTCTGTACTTGAAGGTTTAAAGATGTGGTTTTTAAGCAGTGGGGTCAAGATAGAAGGGCCTTGTAAACCGAAGTTTTTCCTGAGTTGACTCCATATCTTGAACGAGAGGGACGCAATTGGGCCTGCACCCACAGATGTTATTGGGAAGGGGGAGTTGGGAGCATAGGACAGACCGCAACGGGAGATGTGAACTCGCCTTTTCCATGTGTACCCAGGTCGGTAGGTGGTCGCAATCATCATTCATCCAATACAGGAGTTTTTGCAAGTTAGCTGCCCAATAGTATCGCCTAAAGTCAGGAAGTGCCAAACCGCCGTCACTCTTAGGAGACTGCAGTATCGGCTTTCGGATTCTAGCCGGTTTGCTACCCCATAAAAATTTAGATATTGTCCTTTCTAATTTATCAAAAAAAGATTTAGTGATAAGTATAGGGACGTGCTGGAAAAGAAACAGGAATTTGGGTAGGACGACCATCTTGACCAGATTTATCCGGCCCACGAGGGATAGCGGTAAAACTGACCAGCGGTCAAAATCTCTTTCAGCTTTCTCAACCAGAGGCAGAAAGTTTGTGCGGAACATATCAGATAAGGGTGTTGTGATAAAGACGCCGAGGTAGCGAAACCCGTCCTCTGCCCATTTGAATGAGGTTAAAGAGCGAGGGAGCTGCTTAGCCAATGAGTTAATCGGTAATAACTCACTCTTTTGGTAGTTAAGTTTATAACCAGAATACGTGCCAAACCGTTCTAAAATATTCGTAATCACAGGGAGAGAGCTGACTGGGTTTGAGATGTACAGGAGCAGGTCATCCGAATACAATGAGACTTTATGAGTTGTGTCGAACCGTGTAATACCTTTAAAGCCCTTCTCTGAGCGTAACCAGACCACCAAGGGTTCTATCGCGACAGCAAACAGAAGTGGTGATAACGGGCAACCCTGTCTGGTACCTCTCTGAAGGGGGAAGTGGGGCGACATTGTGCCATTTGTTTGTACTGAGGCCACTGAGGACGAGTATAATAGACTGACCCAAAGAATAAAACTGTTACCGAGGCCAAACCTGTCCATCGCCTCATATAGGTACCTCCACTCGACCCTGTCGAAAGCTTTTTCGGCGTCGAGGGAGACCACTATCTCCGGGGTCTCACTACTCGGTGAATGGATGATGTTAAGGAGACGCCTAGTATTGTGGGAAGACTGTCGGCCTGGTATGAACCCTGTTTGGTCTAACGAAATAATAGAGGGCATCACTCGTTGAAGACGGAGCGCAAGGGCTTTAGAGAGGATTTTGAGGTCCGCATTCAGGAGTGAAATTGGTCTATAGCTACTACAAAGCAGGGGATCTTTCTCCTTTTTAAGAATTAGGGAGATAGTAGCCCACGACAAGGTGGGCGGAAGGCGACGATGTAAAAACGCCTCATTGTACATATCTCTCAGGACTGGTGCGAGGAGAGCAGAGAAAGCTTTGTAATATTCTACAGTGAAGCCGTCAGGGCCGGGTGACTTTCCGCTTTGCAGCGATGTGATGGCTGCTTGGACCTCAGCAACAGTTATGGGACCACCCAAGTCTCTCATGGCTTCATCGTCAATTCGGGGAAACGTCATACTACTGAGCATGTCACCTGCAGTGGGAGAACAATCGGAAACGTATAGTCCAGAGTAGAATTTAGCAAATGCTTCATTAATTCTAAGAGGATCAGTATGAATCTCCCCTAAGCTGGATCTAATGGCTGGAATTAGCCGTGAAGTCGCCTCGATTCTGGCCTGATGGGCCAAAAGCTTCCCAGCTTTATCCCCAGATTCAAAAAAGTGTTGCCTAGATTTAAGCAGTCGTAGCTTGGCTTTATTAGTAGACGTGAGGTCAAAGTCTGTTTGTAACCTAAGGCGTTCTCTATAAAGGTTAGGGTCTGGGTCAGATGCATATTTGTCATCAATGTCCTTTATTTTTTGTAACAGGTCTGCCGTTTGGGACGTCTCGGTTCTTTTCAGGTTGGAGACAAAAGAGATAAGTTGGCCCCTAATATAGGCTTTTGAAGCTTCCCAGAGTATACCTCTTTCTATGTCCGGCGAGTCATTCAGCTCAAAATATAAGGTGATTTGGGAGTGCAAGAATTGCATGTAGTGAGCCTCTGCTAGTAATGAGGAGTTGAACCTCCACTGTTTAAAAGGGTTAGTTCGTTTACGAAAGTGGAGATCGAGGGAGGTTTCCCACAAATCTTTCCTATCCAATATAAATAAAAATGTAATCACTAAATAGTCAAGAACCATTAATAAATTCTTTATAATCTAAAATTATATCAAGATTACTCAGATACAAAGACTGCTTGTATCGTCTTTATCTAATGACCATCATAAGAAACATTGGCCTAGAGCATCCTGGGCCAAGCCCATAGCCTGAACTTGGCAACCTTGCTTCAATCCAATGCACCTGTGGGATAAAGGTTGGAATGAGGCTGCCCATCTTCCACTTCTAACCACAGAAGGAGGGCTCCCTGGGCTAGAAATGCAGCAAACGAAAGCACGTAAGATGGGCCATCTCACAGATCCGCTGTGAGACGCACTATACTTGCAGACTATAGTCTTTTTTAAACTAGTTGAGTTTCCATTTCCTGGAACTATTATCTGCTCCAAAGCTTCTTTCCACTGCTCTGCTATGGATGGGGTGGGAGATTGCAACCTTCCCGTGGTCCGCCCTGTTTTGACGAATGCAATCAACCTGGTGTGCACAATCAAATAAGATCAAATAGAACAAGTTGTCCTACAACTTTAGGCTGTGCCTAAACGCAAGAAGAAGAAGACTTAAGGGTGTGTGTTGTGTTGCATTTGCCAACAGTATCACAAACAAAGACACAAAGTGGGCAGAGTGAGGAAACTGAGCCGGGCATTGTGTTATAAACTCAACCCTTGAATTAGTTGAGACCTACAGTGATGCTGTTTCAATTTCCAAGAAGCAGCTAAAGAACCCATCAAGTTCACACACATGCACAACATTAGTCTTGCCGCAAACTTTGTAACTGAGATTCTGCAGATTATAAAATCAAAGTTGTGGACAAAATCTATTACTGGGGCACAGATTCCTCACCCTCTGCTCCCGATAATCAAAGAGAAAATATGAAGTCAAAACTAATTGCAATTTTTGCAAAAAAGATTTTCCAGAAGATTATTTTTGGATATCCTACAAGGCAAGGTATACAAAGGTACTTATCCCCAGCTTTCAAGGACATAAAATTTGTAATGATGTCATTTTCTCATTATCTAAAGTACACAAGAGACAGCTTTCTTAACCAGACTTTAAACTCATTGTGCACTTTTGGGAAACAGGAAACCTGTTGCAGCTGTTGATTTACTGCACTGCTGAAGTGATGAGGACATCCTAATCCATTTCCTGCACAAAACTGTTGGATTATATCAAATAATAACACAAGAACGTAATGCATAATAAAGAACTTTGGTATGTCATGGTGTAATAACGTGTTCTCATCAAGATCATGTGATGCATTAATGAAAACCATGTTTCTACCTGAAAGCGCCAATAACCAAGTGCAGACAATATTGATCAAGAGGTGGATTCAACTGATTAAGGCATGACACCAAAGCTCTAACCACATGGCTGTGTCTGCCCTGTTTAAATTTTGCTTCAACATTTATTCTGATGGAACTGACAGATATCTTGATCCTGCCTCTTTGGTATGAAGCCTTCTTTGCAACTCTTTCACTGAAGTGTTTCTTAGTCCTCCTTTAGATATTTAACATATTTTCAAGTCTCCTCCATTTCTCAATGTCTAAGTTTTCATTGCAGTTTTTGATATCTGAATTAGGATTCCTGGTTTGAAACTGGAATTTTCCATATAGTAATTGATAATCACATGTACTCTGGCAAAATGACATTTCACAATCACAATCTGTTCAGTAATCCAAGGAGCCCAACAGAAGACAGAACCATATTTCACAAAATTCACACATGTGTGAGGAAGAATGAAGCCATACTTGTAGTTTTGGTTAATTACTGACCTTGAGTAATTTTAACGCATGACAGTATTCCACTTAAGGTAATTACTGACTCAATAGATATGATAAGCTTTACTGATGAATAACTGTCACCAAATGGGGAGAAGGCAGGAGAATGAGGTTAGGAGGGAGAGATAGATCAGCCATGATTGAATGGCGGAGTAGACTTGGTGGGCCAAATGGCCTAATCCTACTCCTATTCCTGATGTTCACACATCTATTGGTTCTGCTTAACTTTCTATTACTGTTAGAAATAATAATTTAGTAAAGATGTAAATGATCTCACTGTGCTGAAAATTGATGTTATGCCAACCAAAGGCAATAAATTCTTCATAATGACAAATGCAGACCACACTGTGCCAAACACAATCTATAAAATGCTAATAACTGACAGTGCCAAATACGTACCATGCTGTTTGGTCATGATACTACAGTGCCAGAAATGAACCATAGTGCCAAACATTGATCATAGAAACGAACTACCACAACAGAGATCTAACACACAGTACTGGAATTAAACCTTAGTGAGTACACTGCACACTAAATATTAAGGGGAAAAATACCAGAAAGTGTCCCGCTGGGCAAGTGGGCTGAGAAAAAGCTAATTGGATTTAATGCAGATAAGTGCAAGGTGTTGCATTTTGGGAAGTCAAACTAGGGCAGGACCTTCACAGTGAATAGTAGTGCCCTGGGGATCTTGTTGAGCTGAGGGATTTAGGAGTACAGTGTGCATAGCTCTCTGAAAGTGGATCACAGGTAGGTAGGGTGGTCAAGAAGGCTTTTGGAAGATTGGCCTCTATCAGTCTGGGTACTGAGTACAGAAGTTGGGACGTTATGTTACAGTTGTACAAGACCTTGGCGAGGCCACATTTGAGCACTATGTTCATTTCTCGTCACTCTACTATGGGAATTACGTCATTAAACTGGAAAAAGTGTAAATAATATTTTTGTGGATTTTAGCAGTGATAATATTGGCCAATTTAGTATGTGACAAAATGGAGGATTTCTGTCTTTGCAAAACCTGCTTGGCATCTTTCTGCAAAAGCTGCAAAACCATGGCTCTAGAATGTATGGGTCCTGGGAAGAAGCTAAGTACAGGGTGATGTCCAGATGCCCCCTCAATTGTTAATATGTATGAGGGTTTTGCAGAAAGAGCTGAGCCGTGTTGCAAATGCATGATCAGGATTGGTTGGGGAATGGTATGTATAGATCCTGCTGTACACCAATGCTGTTAAGGATCTTGTCATTAGCTGTATATTTTCCCTTTACATTTGACCTCCCAAAGTGTAACATCACACGTAGGCTCAGTTCATTTTCTAAATCTCCAATAATGGAATTATAACACTAATGAATTGGATGCTCATTTTGTGAACAATTTCATTTTAAATGTCATTTATAGATGATAATATTCATTTATAGGAGCATTTGTTTGAGTAGGTGAGGCCCTGTTATGCTGCAGGTATTACTATGAGTGAACCATTAGAAGTAACACATGAGGTAATTTAGGTTCACACTGATCTCTAACTGGATCTGTTTGATAAATGGGACTAGAAATTGTTTATCTTTAGAATTAAAATAGTATTTGCTGTTATATCAGCATTATTACTTTTGGCAAAATATTTAAATAGATGTGGAATAAGTGTGGAATCAATGATTTTTATGGATGACCTTGATATGCTAGGCTTTTTCTTATAGAATTAGCCATAGAATCATGCAGCACGGAAACAGGGCCTTCAGCCCAACTTGTCCGTGCCAGCCAAGATGCCCATTATGCTCATCCAATTTGCCTGAATTTAATCCATATCCTAATCTAATCCTTTCCTAGCCATGCACCTAATACATCTTCTTTTAGCTTTCTGTCATCCACAACATATCTGACCTATCTTTCACAGCTTTTACATCTCCCTTTGTTTGCTTTTGCTCTCTAACTAATCTATCAACCAGGGTTTCATAAACTGTTTATCATCATGGCCTCAACCTATCAGAGGTATTCCCTTTATCCTATTCATTCCTTCCCAAATCTCCCGGCAACTTGAAATATTTTCAAATTTTCCAGATCTGGTGAAGGATTTTCAACCTGAAGGTTCCACTCTGTTTCCCTTTTGCCAGCATTTTCTATTTTCATTGGAAATTATTGTTCCCGATGTTGGGGAAGTCCAGAACAAGGGGTCACAGTTTAAGGATAAAGGGGAAATCTTTTAGGACTGAGATGAGAAAAACATTTTTTACACAGAGAGTGGTGAATCTCTGGAATTCTTTGCCACATAATGTAGTTGAAGCCAGTTCATTGGCTATATTTAAGAGGGAGTTAGATGTGGCCCTTGTGGCTAAAGGGATCAGGGGGTATGGAGAGAAAGCAGGTACAGGATACTGAGTTGGATGATCAGCCATGATCATATTGAATGGAGGTGCAGGCTCGAAGGGCCGAATGGCCTACTCCTGCACCTATTTTCTATGTTTCTATTGGAGATTTCCAGCAGCCGCATTTTCTTTTTCTTTTCAATTATGGATGCTGTTTATCTTCTCAGGAACATGAGCACTTCAGCTGCACAAACCGTTTCTTTGAGTGAACAGTTTCAGCCTTCGTGAAGTTTTGAGGGTGGAAGATATCTTTTTTAAAGTTGCAAGTCCCAAGCAAGACCTTCTTCCCAAAAATACTTCAAGTACACAGCACAGACTCATATTTTGCACCCTGCGTCAAAGTACTCAAAAGTTTCTGACTTTCATAGGTATTGCAGAGAATGTGCCACAGTTGCAGGTAAAAAAGCATCAGACCAATTACTCATCACGATTGAGACCTGTGTCCATGTCAGCAACCAACACCAATCTCACCCATTTTGGCAAAACTGCCTGGTGTGTCACTGTCCCTCACCTGGCAGGTTAGCTGTAATGAAATATGCTACATAAACAAATCATTAAAAACTCTAGACAGGCAGCTGCAGACAGCTAAAGATTGATATCCCTGTGGGGCTCACTTAAATCTCATCTCATAGCCTTGTTTTGCTCCTTGTTTTACTCAGAGTTAAAAATGAAGGTCTTGAGTTGCATATTATTGCTCCAGTTTCCTTTGGCAAGGCAGAGATGAGTATTGCATATATTGATGACATGATCATATGACTCCAAAAGAAATGCTAGCTGCCCTAAGATAATTACATCTCAAAGAACCATTCCAATTTCAGCGGGGGTGAGATTTGACTGTTAAGTACAACTTGTTCCTAAATAAGGCATAAATAGTTCAATTTCTATGCTTCAGTTTCTCTTAAAGTAATTATCACATTCTATGTCGAAATGAAAGGCACATCGGATTTGATGGGGTGAAACTCAGGAATATAACTGGATAATCTCTGGTCCTACTGTAAAGGAACTCTACCATTCAACGACACACCAACATCAACCATGATTTGCAAGTGTACTCCCAAGCAGATGCAATATTAAGTTAATTAATAGATAGACAATTCACACAGATTAAAGCAAACACAAATACAAATTAACGGTACTTATGATTGAATGAAACTTCTAAATAGATGTGAATAAAATTTTTGAAAGAAAAACTGTGAAGGAAAATTCCTTCAGGGATTGTTGTATGGGCTTCAAACGTGGCTTCATACTTCATTGACTGGGAACAGGCAAATAGCCCGAGTCATACTGGAATACAACCATTCTCTAAAACTCTTGTATTACAAAATAATCAGCACTAACGAAAATAAATAGGGCAAAATTCAATTAGAAAATAAATGGGATGATGTAAAATTCACCTCTTGAAGGCCAGTAAAATAGGAAATGTGAAGTTAATAATTGTGTCCATGCCATGTAAGCACGTTTTGCTCATGTTTCTGGATGAGTTTCAGCCAATTGTTAACATCCTTTGGTCTTTTTGAGGTTTTCTTGTTCCCTAGTGATTTTCTTCCCAGAAAATTGCATGCCCAAATGACATCAACAATGCTCCATGTTAGCTTTCCGTGAGGCTTTTAACCATATTGGTCTAAATAACATAATTGACAGAACTAGTTTTTGATCACATTTTTTTTTTAAACAATGTGCTGGAGATATGTGTCGGAAGGAACTGCAGATGTTATTTTAAACCGAACATAGTTTGAAAAGCTGGAGTAACTCAGTGGGTCAGACATCATCTCTGGAGAAAAGGAATAGGTGACGTTTCTAAAGAGGTTCTAAAGAAATAGCAGTCTGAAGAAGGGTCTCGACTCTAAACATCATCTATTCCTATTCTCCAGAGATGCTGTCTGACCCACTGAGTTACTCTAGCTTTTTGTGTCTATCTTCAATGTGCTGGAGATAGTTCTGACGAAGGAGCATTCACTTGGAATGTTGACTATTTTCTGCTCCACAATTGCCTGAATGAAAACCCACAGCATTTTGGATTAGTTCAGATTTACCACCTTTGTAGTGTTTATTGCTTTACAATCAGCTTTTCTTAATGCTAAATTCTCAAACCTGACATTATTCGAAAGGGCCATTTACTATTAGATTGCTTTCATAATCAGACTTCTACTCACCACCCCAGTACTGTCCAATTCACATCTACCCCATTGTGGACATGGGACTTTTCTAGAACTGATGTGCTACAATGCTGAGAACTATATTCTCCAATCTGTATATTCATCTTTGTTCTATCTATTGTACTTGAGTTTGACTTGAATGCATTTAGGTATATATCTGATCTGTTTGGAAAGCATGCAAAACCAAGCTTTTCACTGTACCTTAGTATAGGGAACAATAATAACCTAAACCGACCCTCCATATGCCACACACTAAACACTGACCCTTCTTTCTCTAGCACTTTGTTGCAACATAAAATGGTTTATGCATATTTCTCTTGACTTTACATTTCTATTTTGGATGTAAGAGCAGTTCAAGCAGTAAAAAGCAAGCACCCAGGGGGCCAGAACAAGATTTCAAAGCTTGCTGCTGAACACAGCAATGACACTCTCTATTCGATCAGTTCAGCTTCATCCATTTCTCCATCAGTCCACAGAGGTAGGGGCAATGGGAATTAGCAGTCGCTTCAATTTCAGGATTCTCCAAGGCATAACATTCATAGACTTAGATAAGGTATCCTGTCAACTTTATGCTGGAGGCACTTGGCTGTAATTCAAGTACCCTGTAGTTGTCCAGCAGGATAAACAAACATCCAATATTAGAAGGTGCATCCTGTTCTTAAATAGATAGTTATCTATGCATGTACTAAATCCATGTCCTTTCCTTGACTTTTGATATACAGTTTTGGCAGCCTCAGTCTTTGTATCTCCCTTGAGCAAATGTCATCCCTCCCATTGATGACATACAGTACCCTCCACAATGTTTGGGACAAAGACCCATCATTTATTTATTTACCTCTGTACTACACAATTTGAGAATTGTAATAGAAAAAAAATCACATGTGGTTAAAAAAGACATTGTCAGATTTAATTAAAGAGTATTTGTATACATTTTGGTTTCACCATGTAGAAATTACAGTTGTGTTTATACATAGTCCCCTCATTTCAGGGCACCATAATGTTCGGGACACATGGCTTCACAGGTGTTTGTAATTGCTCATGTGTGTTTAAATACCTCTTTAATGCAGGTATAAGAGAGCTCTCAGCGTCTAGTCTTTCCTCTAGTCTTTCCATCACCTATGGAAACTTTTATTGCTGTTTATCAACATGAGGACCAAAGTTGTGTCACTGAAAGTCAAAGAAGCCATTATGAGACTGAGAAATACGAATAAAACTGTTAGTAAGTAAGTAGTAAGTAAGTTTTATTTATATAGCACGTTTTAAGTCAACTCGCATTGACACCAAAGTGCTTTACATAAAATAAATAATAAGTTTCCATACAAACCATAGAAAAAGGTTAAAAAATAAAGAAAATGGACACAACACATTATAGAGTTCAACACAAACGTCCCCCCACAGCAGAATCAAAATTTTCCACTGTGGGGAAAGGCACCAGAAAGTGAAACGCCGCTCCATTCTCGATGGTAGGCCACGAGGATGGGGCGAAGAAGCAGCTTGGAGGGATGCTGCCTCTCAGGTAGGGAACTAAGAATTAAAGTTTCCCCCTTCCCCCTCCACCCCCCACATAAAAGACCTCCAATTAACTAACTACCATTTTTAACAGGACTTAAAATAAAAAAAGGTGAAGAGACGGACTGCGGGCAGGCTGCCATACACAGACGGCGCCCACTCCTGCACATCCGCCAACTTCAGTGACATCAGTCAAACCTTAGGCTTACCAAAATCAACTGTTTGGAACATCATTAAGAAGAAAGAGAGTATTGGTGAGCTTACTAATTGCAAAGGGACTGGCAGGCCAAGGAAGACCTCCACAGCTGATGACAGAAGAATTCTCTCTATAATAAAGAAAAATCCCCAAACACCTGTCCGACAGATTAGAAACACTCTTCAGGAGTTAGGTGTGGATTTGTCAATGACCACTGTCCGCAGAAGACCTCATGAACAGAAATACAGAGGCTACACAGCAAGATGCAAACCACTGGTTAGCTGCAAAAATAGGATGGCCAGGTTACAGTTTGCCAAGAAGTGCTTAAAAGAGCAACAACAGTTCTGGAAAAAGGTCTTGTGGACAGATGAGACAAAGATTAACTTATATCAGAGTGATGGCAAGAGTAAAGTATGGAGGAAATAAGGAACTGCCCAAGATCCAAAGCATACCACCTCATCTGTGAAACATGGTGGTGGGGGTGTTATGGCCGAGGCATGTATGGCTGCTGAAGGTACTGGTTCACTTATCTTCATTGATGATACAACTGCTGATGGTAGTAGCATCATGAATTCTGAAGTGTATAGACACATCCTATCTGCTCAAGTTCAAACAAATGCCTCAAAACTCATTGGCTGGCGGTTCATTCTACAGCAAGACAGTGATCCCAAACATACTGCTAAAGCATCAAAATAAGTTTTTCAAAGCTAAAAAAATTGTCAATTCTTGAGTGGCCAAGTCAATCACCCAATCTGAACCCAATTGAGCATGCCTTCTATATGCTGAAGAGAAAACTGAAGGGGACTAGCCCCCAAAATAAGCATAAGCTAAAGATGGCTGCAATTCAGGCCTGGCAGTGCTTCAGCAGAGAAGACACCCAGCAACTGGTGATGTCCATGAATCGCAGACTTCAAGCAGTCATTGCATGCAAAGGATATGCAACAAAATACTAAACATGACTACTTTCATTTACATGACACTGCTGTGTCCCAAACTTTATGGTGCCCTGAAATGGGGGGTATAAACACAGCTGTAGTTTCTACATGGTGAAACCAAAATGTATAAAAATTGCTTTTATTAAAAACTGACAATGTACACTTTAACCACATGTGATTTTTTTCTATTACAAATCTCAAATTGTGGAGTACAGAGGCAAATAAATAAATGATGAGTCTTTGTCCCAAACATTATGGAGGGCACTGTAATTCCACAGCCTTTCGAAATCCAGACTCAGATTAGCCTCTTGTCATACATACCAGGATGCAAATAAATTCCTTGTTCATGTGAATCTCGGAGTAAACAGAATGATAGATACAACGATAAATACAGCAATGAGAGCAAAACAGCAGAATGGTGCAAGGAAAAAACCCAAAGTGCAATAACGGAATATCCAAACAAAATAAAGGAAAGAGTAAGAGAAGCTGGCAGCACTTCGGGAAAGATGGTGTGAAAGAGGTAATTGGTTCATGAGTCTGATAACAGTGGGGAAAAATATGTTCTTAAGTCTACATGTTTGGGCTTACCAGCTCGTGTACCTTCTCCCAAAAGTTAAAAGGAAAAACAAAAAATGGCCAGGCAGACATCCTTGACAATACTTTCAGCTTTCCTGATGCAACACATTGTGAAGATGGACTGGGTGGAAGGAAGTGACATGCGGGATGGACTGGGCTGCGTTCACCACTCCCTGCAACTGATTTACTCTTGATGGTAAAGTGCGGATAAGTTGCCATACCTGGCTGAGATGTATGCCAACTGAATACTTCCTGTAGCACATCTGTCAACATGATCCCTGCCTCAGGAATAACTGGGGCAGACAAAGTGAAGACAACAGCAGCCCTCAGTAGCTTGAAAAGTGGTAATAATTTTGAGTGCTTGGATATTTTTTTGTTTAGTTTAGTTTAGTTTATTGCCACCTGTACCGAGGTACAGTGAAAAGCTTTTGTTGCATGCTAACCAGTCAGCGGAAAGACAATAATGATAAAAATCGAGCCATTTACAGTGTATAGATACATGATAATGGAATAATGTTTAGTGCAAGATGAAGCCAGTAAAATCTGAACAAAGATAGTATAAGGGTCACCAATGAGGCAGATAGTCGTCTCTAGTTGTGGTAGGATGGTTCAGTTGCTGACAACAGCTGGGAAGAAATTGGCCCTGAATCGGGAGGTGTGCGTTTTCACACTTCTATACCTTTTGCCCTTGCCCGATGGAAGAGGGGTGAGGAGGGGGGATAGCTAGGGTGCGACTCGTCCTTGATTATGCTGCTAGCCTTGCTGAGGCAGTGTTAGGGATAAATGAAGTCAATAGAAGGGAGTTTGGTTTGCGTGACCGTCTGGGCTGTGTCCACAATTCACTGCAATTTCTTGCAGTCTGGAATGGAACTGTTCCTGAAACTAGAGGTGCGCATTTCCAAACTTTTCTATTTCTAGGCTGATTAACATTTAGCACAGAGCTCTTGGGTTAGTTGAATCAAGGGATATGGGGAGAAGGCAAGAACGGGGTACTGATTGTGGATGATCAGTCATGATCACATTGAATGGCGGTGCTGGCTCGAAGGGTCAAATGGCCTACTCCTGCACCTATTGTCTATGTAACTATGCAGCATGTGGGCTGGATTTGTGCTGAATCATTTGTTGCTAATTTCCAGTGTGGTTAGATACCACATTGCAAATCATGTAATTAGGCCATTACAATGCACTAAACTTACCAATGAAAGCCAAATGTTCCACAAGTAAAATTTGCGATAAAACATTTTAAAACCGATGACATGGAAGGGGAAGGAAATGGTTGGAGATGAACAGATATTTCTAGTGTAAAGCAAACACATTAACTGTTTAAAATGAATGCACTTCTAAAATTAGTCTAAACATTCAATGGTCTGTTGTAACGTTGCAGTGGCACGTTTGAAACTTTATCAGTGGCAATACTAAAGTCAAAAGTTTTCTTTTTTTTTGCATCAAAATTTGTAGTTTGAAAATGAAATATACAATTACAGGTAGATTAAGAATGGATGTATGATATATTGTGTTTCATTGGATGTCTAGAATTAAGAGGACTGGAACACCAAATACAGTATTATAGGTTAATGCATTAAGAGACCATTATCAAGCACAAAACCACAAAAGTTAAAAATTAACTTCAAATATTAGCCTAATGTGGAGTAACAATGATGGAAAGAATGGCAATATTTACAATAAAATATGGGATGTCACAAAACATTATTGTGTCCACTCTTACACAAAGACAAGGAAACCAGTTTTGCATAGTGGAGGCTTCAACGTAAGCCAATTAAAGCAATGGAAGTGCAGACTGGAAACATAATATTAAATCTGTCTAGCCTAATCCTTAACAAGCTACAAATGATTAGATTGCTGTGTTTATAAGAACACATGGATTTAATGGAGTCTGACAAAATCTACTGTACACTGTATAGAGATGTATCAGTGATTGTATCATAAAAATCTGTTTAGTCAACTTTTTTCGCAGCTAATGGTTACTTTAAAAGCTCACTCTCAATAAGACACGGTCTAGGACGATCAAGTGGATTGTAAAGTGCATTGCAGTTCAGTCAGATTGTCATTTATGGATCAGTGAAACCCGGCTTTTTTCTGATCAGGAACAAAGTCGCTGCACATGATCCAGCTGCTACTCATTTCAGCGATTAACAGGCTAAATCCATATTGCTCAGCTGTCATGTTTATTCTCAAAGGGGAACATTGACAATTGAACTGCCTCATTGGGATTAAAGAAAGACAATAATTCCGTTACAAAATTATTCTCCATTTCTGTGCATGCCATACTGAATGCAACACATTCTTGTGTAACTATCATACTTCAATTGGAACAAATGACAGAACGGTGTAGTCATGGAGAGAACATCATGACAGTATCATTCTTTGCTCTGTCTATTTAAGTGTCTGTCTAAATACCTCTAAAATGTAGTAATTGTATCTGGCAGCATATTCCAGATATCAGCCACTTTCTGGGGAAAAAAACGTACCTTTAAAATTGCTCTACTTAAACCAATGCCCTGTTTTTTTTTGGTACTCCTGCCATGAGAAAAAGTGTTCAGCTATCTACCCTAGGCTTCTCATAATATTACATACTTCTATCACATCACCTCTCAGCCTTCTTCTCTCCAGGTAAAAGACAAGTTCAAGCTATCCCATCTCTCCCCACACTGAAGTCATCCAATCCAGCCAATATTCTGTTGAATCTCTTCTGCACTCTCTTCAGCACATTCACATTTTCCCTATAGTGCTGTGACCAGAACTGCACACAGCACTCCAGGAAGAACTATGTTAGGAAATGAGACGGGACAGGTGGCGGAGGTATGCGTTGGGGAGCACTTCGGGTCCAGTGATCACAATACCATTAGTTTCAATATAATTATGGAGAGGGTCAGAACTGGACCTAGGGTTGAGATTTTTGATTGGAGAAAGGCTAACTTTGATGAGATGCGAAATTATTTAAAAGGAGTGAACTGGGACATTTTGTTTTATGGGAAAGATGTAGAAGAGAAATGGAGGACATTTAAAGGGGAAATTTTAAGAGTACAGAATCTTTATGTTCCTGTTCGGTTGAAAGGAAACAGTAAAAATTGGAAAGAGCCCTGGTTTTCAAGGGAAATTGGACATCTTGTTCGGAAAAAGAGGGAGATCTACAATAATTATAGGCAGCATGAAGTAAATGAGGTGCATGAGGAGTATAAGGAATGTAAAAAGAATCTTAAGAAAGAAATTAGAAAAGCTAAAAGAAGATATGAGGTTGCTTTGGCAAGTAAGGTGAAAGTAAATCCAAAGGGTTTCTACAGCTATATTAATAGCAAAAGGATAACGAGGGATAAAATTGGTCCATTGGAGAGACAGAGTGGACAGCTATCTGCAGAGCCAAAAGAGATGGGGGAGATATTGAACAATTTCTTTTCTTCGGTATTCACCAAGGAGAAGGATATTGAATTATGTGAGGTATGGGAAACTAGTAGAGTAGCTATGGATACTATGAGTTTCAAAGTAAAAGAAGTACTGACGCTTTTGAAAAATATAAAAGTGGATAAGTCTCCAGGTCCTGACAAGATATTCCCTAGGACATTGAGGGAAGTTAGTGTAGAAATAGCCGGGGCTATGACAGAAATATTTCAAATGTCATTAGAAACGGGAATAGTCCCCGAGGATTGGCGTACTGCGCATGTTGTTCCATTGTTTAAAAAGGGTTCTAAGAGTAAACCTAGCAATTATAGACCTGTTAGTTTGACTTCAGTGGTGGGCAAATTAATGGAAAAGATACTTAGAGATAATATATATAAGCATCTGGATAAACTGGGTCTGATTAGGAACAGTCAACATGGATTTGTGCCTGGAAGGTCATGTTTGACTAATCTTCTTGAATTTTTTGAAGAGGTTACTAGGGAAATTGACGAGGGTAAAGCAGTGGATGTTGTCTATATGGACTTTAGTAAGGCCTTTGACAAGGTTCCTCATGGAAGGTTGGTTAAGAAGGTTCAACTGTTGGGTATAAATGCAGGAGTAGCAAGATGGATTCAACAGTGGCTGAATGGGAGAAGCCAGAGGGTAATGGTGGATGGCTGTTTGTCGGGTTGGAGGCAGGTGACTAGTGGGGTGCCTCAGGGATCTGTGTTGGATCCTTTGTTGTTTGTCATGTACATCAATGATCTGGATGAAGGTGTGGTAAATTGGATTAGTAAGTATGCAGATGATACCAAGATAGGGGGTGCTGTGGATAATGAAGAGGATTTCCAAAGTCTACAGAGTGATTTAGGCCATCTGGAAGAATGGGCTGAAAGATGGCAGATGGAGTTTAATGCTGATAAATGTGAGGTGCTACACCTTGGCAGGACAAATCAAAATAGGACGTATATGGTAAATGGTAGGGAATTGAAGAATACAGTTGAACAGAGGGATCTGGGAATAACCGTGCATAGTTCCTTGAAGGTGGAATCTCATATAGATAGGGTGGTAAAGAAAGCTTTTGGTATGCTAGCCTTTATAAATCAGAGCATTGAGTATAGAAGCTGGGATGTAATGTTAAAATTGTACAAGGCATTGGAGAGACCAAATCTGGAGTATGGTGTACAATTTTGGTCGCCCAATTATAGGAAGGATGTCAACAAAATAGAGAGAGTACAGAGGAGATTTACTAGAATGTTGCCTGGGTTTTAACAACTAAGTTACAGAGAAAGGTTAGGTCTTTATTCTCTGGAGCGCAGAAGGTTAAGGGGGGACGATAGAGGTCTTTAAAATGATGAGAGGGATAGACAGAGTTGATGTGGACAAGCTTTTCCCTTTGAGAATAGGGAAGATTCAAACAAGAGGACATGACTTCAGAATTAAGGGACAGAAGTTTAGGGGTAACATGAGGGGGAACTTCTTTACTCAGAGAGTGGTAGCGGTGTGGAATGAGCTTCCAGTGGAAGTGGTGGAGGCAGGTTCGTCGGTATCATTTAAAAATAAATTGGATAGGCATATGGATGAGAAGGGAATGCAGGGTTATGGTATGAGTGCAGGCAGGTGGGACTAAGGGAAAAAAGTTGTTCGGCACGGACTTGTAGGGCCGAGATGGCCTGTTTCCGTGCTGTAATTGTTATATGGTTATATGGTTATGCAATGGTCATTCTTACCAATAATGCCATGGAAATATGTTTTTTTGTAGATTGATTAACATGAATAGAACAACTTGGTTTGTCTTTCATATTGGTTCATTCATCACCTGTCAAAGATCCAGTCGAACAAATATATCCTTCAGGACTAGCCAATGGCAATATAATATGAGCCAGCCTTCATGATTACCATGGAGTTTTCTTGCTAGCTGTGCTAGTCATTGTGCTTCTTCCAATTTATTTTTCAATCTGGAGGAATAATCTAACTATTTACCACTTAATGCTTTGTGGAAAAACTTCTTCACCCAGAGAGTTGTGAATCTGTGGAATTCTCTGCCACAGAAGGCAGTGGAGGCCAATTCACTGGATGTTTTCAAGAGAGTTAGATCTAGCTCTAAGGGCTAAAGGAATCAAGGGATATGGGGAAAATGCAGGAACGGCGTACTGATTTTAGATGATCAGCCATGATCATATTGAATGGCGGTGCTAGCTCAAAGGGCCGAATGGCCTACTCCTACACTTATCTTTCTATGTTGCTATGTATCTTTGAATCACTGATGGAATATTATTTATCTTATGAAAGTTATAAGTTTGTTGACTTCATTTATATTTCCTCTTAGATTTCTCTGTTCTATGAAAAAGCATTTAATCCCTTTTAGTAGATTCTTCTACACATTTACCAGTGAAATTATTTTTTTGCATACAGTTCAGTGACAATCCAACTGTACATTAGGCACAATCATACTAAATATGTCTAAGCCATTAGACCACACTGAAATGTTATAGTCTTAACTTGGCCATAAAGGTCCATTGTCCTGGCGGCAGCACTGGGTTGGAGTGCAGGGGTTGTCGTGGCGATGTGTCGATGTCCAAGACCCAGGGTTTTGCAGGGCCTTCAACACGACCGATTTGACCACTCAGATGTCACGGCCTGGCCATCGCTCAGCCTCCATATCTCAAGATGTCTCCCGCAGCCCACCCGGAGTGCCTCCAAATGTGTAGGTGATTCCTTGATTTCATACTGAAATAGGGTTCTCAAAACTGGGCACTATGAAGCAGAATTTTGTTTTTTTGCTTGGTGGTATTTTGCTTTTGGATTATCAAGGTAGTTAAAATATTGCATGTCCCTGTTCCTTTTGGGCCGTTTGCAGGAATAGAATGTCATAGAAAGGAAATTCATGGTTCATTTCTTGCAGTTCAGCTCCCTTCCACTTTATTGATTTTTTATTTAATGGTCTGAACACCAGTCCATTGAGATTCACAAATCAAACAGCAATGATATAATGTGACCAAATCTAGAAAAAATGTAACACACTTAAAAGGTTTTTGGAGATAAAAGGATGTCCTTTCAAAATAATCTAATTTGCAACTGTAACCTTTTAAATTTGGTTGAGAAATTGCCATCTTTTATTCACTACGAATTACTTTCATAAATCCTAGTAAAGGCACTATTATGACAAACATGCTTTCTCAGGATAAAAACAGGAAACATTGCGCATTGATATAAACATAGAGCTGAATAAGGACGTTAGAGGTGTAAAAAATACTTTAAAAAAAGGTAAAGATATACATATTTCAAAAAACAATGGATTTAAAAGCAGAACACTGATAAAGAGGACTAAAACAAAGTACAAAGGACAAAGTATTGATGATGTTCAGTATTAAATTAAAAGTACAGCGTGGTTTAAGGAATATAAGGACAATTGAGAAGACAACAAAATTGTAAGAAAATATTGTTCTATTAGTTCATGTCTATATTTAGAGTGGGATATTACAGTTAGCTCGGACAGATAGGAAGTCCAAATGATGACAATGTCTGGGTGACGTAAACTGCTTTTGGTCAGTACCTTAAGAATTCTGAGATTAGATATATCTGAACTTCAGAGGAATTAAAATTAGTGGTAGTTTGAAGCGTTGGCAAGATGCATGGGATCTGTTCTAGAGGTGTTAACAAATTGTTCAACATGTAGAAAAATGGAGGTTAATATAAACCCTTCAATATTGCTATTATACACAGTATTTAGGACTTTGAAGCATCTTTAATATCTGCTGGTGCTCAATCATTATGCATTCATACAAGGGGCAAGTATTCACCTACAATTTAATTAATCTCACATACATATGAGAAACCCCAGTGAAACCTGTGCACCTCAGAATAATTTTAAAACAAATGAGGATAACAGCTGACGCATAAATAACTGTGGCCGATTATTTCCTGTGTTACCCGTGAGACGGAAATGTAATCACTTTCCTCATGGAACATGCACATTTTTAGTCAAAAATATTGTTGGTAGAACATCCTACACGTTTTCATTGCTGCACACTTTCAGAATGTCTGCTCATATACTCAGAATCCTCTTTTTCAAACCAAAGAAACACAATTTTTAAAGAATTCAATGGCCAGAATATCTGCTAAACATGCAGTCCTCAAGAGATAGTTTGCTATATATTCCACCCTGTAAAATTAACCAAACTCATTCATTCTTACCAACAACACCAAGGAGAACACAACGAAGGAGAACATTCCATCCAATCAGGTCAATGCTGGTGCCCAAGGGAGCATTCCCATTAGTCATATTCCTCTCTCATTTCCCTGTAACTATAATTTGTTATCTTTCATGTTGGCTATTAGGATACTCTAATTAATATACCAGCACATCTTAAGAAGGTGCGAAGAAATGGGAACTCCTGGCTGAGAGCCCACAGGGACTGCAAGACCACAAGATATCGCAGTCAATACTCATGAACAGTGGATAGAGTGGATGTGGAGAGGATGTTTTCACTAGTGGGAGAGTCTAGGAGCAGAGGTCATAGCCTCAGAATTAAAGGACGTTCTTTTAGGAAGGAGATGAGGAGGAATTTCTTTAGTCAGAGGGTGGTGAATCTGTGGAATTATTTGCCACTGTGGAGACAAAGTCAGTTGATATATTTAAGTCAGAGATAGATTCTTGATTAGTACGGGTGTCAGAGGTTATGGGGAGAAGGCAGGTGAATGGGGTTAAGAGGGAGAGATAGATTAGCCATGATTGAATAGCGGAGTAGACTTGATGTGCCGAATGGCCTAATTCTGCTCCTATCACATGATCAAAGTCAAATCCAGTTTCACAGAGCAGTGAAGCAGCTGCACCAAGATGTAGCAGTCATCGGGTGGTGCAGCGAGCGGCAGCCTTGCCAGTAGCGTGTTCGTCCTTTCGACTTTTTTTGTTTTTTTATGTCTAAATGTATGTTTTAGTATGGGGGGTGGAGGGGGGGAAATAGGGGGAAGCTGTTTTCAGTCACTTACCTCGACGGAGATGTGACTTTTCTCATTGTCGCATCTTTGCCCCCCTCACGGCCTAACAACTGGTTTGGTGCGGACTTTCTCGAGAGACCGGCCCAGAGCTTCAGCAGCAGATGCGGCAGGACTTTAACCTCGCGGAGCGGGGCGATCCCTTGCCGGGGATCGCCGGAAGAAATGCTCGACTGCCTGCCTGCAAACAATAACATCGCGAAGCTGCGGTCTGCGGAGCTTCTAGCTGCGGGAGTGGACTTTCCATCGCGGAGACTGGGATCCCTTACCGGGGATCGCCAGAAGAAGTGCTCTGATCGCCGGCCTGCGGCCTATAACATCGTGAAACCGTGGACTCCGGTAAGAAAGTGGCCGATTCGGGAACTCCTCCGTCCCGAAGTCGGAGTTTCGATCATCACGACGAGAGGGCTTGTACATTGGGCCGTCCGTAGTTGCGACTACAGAGGGTTTGTGGCCCCGATCACGGTGAACAAAGGAGGAAGATTGACTGAACGTCATTGCCTTCCATCACAGTGAAGAATGTTGATTCCATTGTGGTGGATGTTTATGGTAAATTTTATTGTGTATTGTTTTCTTTTTGATTGTACGGCTGCATGGCAACTCAAATTTCACTGTACCTTAATTGGTGCATGTGACAATTAAATGTGAACTTGAGCTTTAACTTGAACTTATTGCAGCAGATTAAAAAAACATGATAGATCGGTAAGAGTCTGCTCAAGATAGAATGCATATCCCGGTTGCATATTCCACGATCTAGATTTTTGAAAAATTACACTACTGTCGTAAAGACACTCCAAACACTTTCAATTACTACTTTTATAAATTAAATGACCATCAGCACACAAGGATATAAAAGTAATGTGAACGATACTGAAATTTAAAAAGTGGAACATTTTGCTGAGACAATGTCAGCACTAGTGACACATTACAAATGAACACCATAGAAGGTGCTGCCTTTCAGAAGATCAGCTAGAGCAGCTTGAACCACCAAAACATTTCCAATGCCTGCATACGTCAGAAAGGACATAGTACCCAACTGCATTTGAAGTAGTAAAGAACAGCCTGCACCAAAATGATCATTGGACTTAAACTCTTCCTTCATCCTAGATGGTCCCACTCCACTCTAGTATTGTGGTGTCTGAGGTGACCGATGAGGCTGGTGTACCACTTTATCCCATCGACTGTACCACGGATGGAGCAGGAGATAGGACCGATGAATGATCGGTTGCAGGTTCCTTCCACCACTAACACTTGGTTTCTGGTGTGTGCTCCTGACACATGAACTCAAGGTTCACTTTACCATCCAAAATACTCCATTCCCCTTGTGAAAAGCCGTGGGCCAGAGATTCCCAGGAATTAGTTGGGGTAATGGAATTTTTCAAAGTGGTTTTGAAAATATTTCTGCGTGTTTCCCTCCATCCACCTGATAGTTTCCTCCAGTGGCAGAGGTTGGAGTAGTAACTCCTCAATGCAGGACTCACCACAGCAGACTTGCTACTAGACTTTGATGGCAACCTGAATCTCAAGTGGATTCTAATGGAATGCAACTAGCAAACACCTCACATATTCTTGTCACATAGGTTGCAGCATGAACAACAAGGACAAGTCCAATTACACCATAATCACAAAGTAGCAGTCTGTGGAGCCCAGATATAAGAAATAAGAAGTGAATATATTCACAATCTACTCACTCGCACAGTAATTTTTCCAGATGATTATGGTGTTAATCTGATTGATCTGCACAAATATACAAGCTTCATGGAAAAATGGAGATGCATAAATCTGCTAATATAAATACACAGGTAGACACAAAATGCTAGAGTAACTCAGCAGGGCAAGCAGCATCTCTGGAGTAAAAGAATGGGTGACGTTTCGGGTCGAGACCCTTCTTCAGAGTCTGAAGACTGAAACGTCATCCATTCCTTCTCTCCAGAGATGCTGCCTATCCCGCTGAGTTACTCCAGCATTTTGTGTCTATCTTTGATTTAAACTAGCATCTGCAGTTCTTTCCTACAGATAGAAATACACATTTCACTTGCAAAAGATTTTGTTGATTCAGAGGGATGGTTGTGTGGGGGGGTGGATAAAGATATGTGGTGGATTATTAATCTATAAATAATTAATCTAATTATAAGTGTGGTGGTCAAGTAAATGTCTCTTCCACATCAGAATGATATAAACATCTCTTGCATCAGGCAAGAGACTGATTCCACATCATCTTTGGGTGGCATCTGCTTCTCTAACTAGATGTCTGATAAGTACTCTATATCATGCAGTCTCTTTGTAAGATAAAGTTATTCCCTGCATAGCACTATCCTTGAAAGCTTCTCCAAGTCTATATTATGGACTGCTTCATAATTATTCCAGAAATAAGATGAGTATTTTCAAGCAGTGTGTATTGTTCTATTACTGAGATGCTTGAATTGCACTAGCCGTCATCCTCTAAAATTGCACGTGTCATTAACTAAAGTTGCAGTAAATAATCTTCATCTCCCAGAAATTATTCTGAGAATTGTCTTTCAGCTTCGCAGAGCTTTGAGACCGGCGATTACCTTAAAAATCCTAAGGACGCAAATTTTTAATTGGAGCATATTGTTCGGGAATAAATCGCGGGTAAAAGAGATTCTTCTCTCTTAACCAAGGGAATATATGCACCTACATAGATGCGATACATTATGTCTTGGCCCTTTGGAAATCTTTGCAAGCCATTGTTTTATGGATTATGTGCAAGTTAGCTGTGGTAGATAATCATGCACGGATTAATACATCCATACAATAACAGGTTTCAATGCCCTTTAGAGTGAGTTGGTCATTACTCAAGAATCTGGACAGATCCTGTTTCAATACTTGTACCTATGAAAGAGCACTACATCATTGCAGGTTTCATCTTACTTTGTCTTAATTAGTGAAGGCAACATATTTTTCAGGCACTGAACGATACGTGTGGGTGAACGATTGTGTGCCTACAATGGACGTGTGGGCGCTCCATTGTAGGCACACGTAGGCCAACTATTTCCATTGTCCCTGAATATCACTCATGGCGTTTAATTGTGGCTCAGTAGCTTACATCTTTGCCTTTGAGTCATAGGGTTTGTGGGTTCAACTCTCACTATAAATAGTTGAGCTGAATGGAAAAGCAGAAAAACATGCAGATGCTGGAGGTCTGAAACAAAAACAAAACAGCTGGAAGTACTCCAATCTGTTACATTCCCTTTGTTCTCTCCTCCCTCTTCTCTGCAGCTCACAATATGCTCAGTTTCCCCACATAATGCAGTCTTGAAACATTACAACTGTTTCTCTCTCCACGGATGACGTTTGGACTGCTGAGTATATCTGTTTTTGTGTCTGGACATGCAATTTAGGTTGATGCTTTGGGGCAGTACTAATGAAGTCTGCAATGACAAAGATGCCAGCTTTTGGATATGATGTTAAACTGCTGAAGTGGAAGTTAAAGATCTCATGGCACAATTTCAAAGAAAAGCAATAGTAATATTTCCAATCTCCTATCCAGTCATGTCCCTCAACTAAAGTCACGGATAACGATTTTCTGGTCAATGAGTTTATCGTGGCACAAATAGTCTGCCAAATATTGTACATTGTAACAGGGACTTTGAAATTACTTTGGTGACTATAAAGTGCCTCAGTCCCTGAAATCATGAAAGGTGCTGCAAGTATTTATTTCCTTTTCTCTTTGGTAATCTGTGTTTTGACTTTCAGAATAGTGTCGGCATCATCAGCTTCTTGTTTCCCAGTCATGGCTATCACCTTCCTCCATAAATGTTTTGGTGTAATGTGACGCAAGCATGTTGGATGATGTCCTTTGAGCCCTTTAAAGCTGTGGCAAGCCTTATCACCTCCCACGGTGTGGCATTTCCACCTCCCAACAGGCAAGTTCCAAAGCAGAAACTGTTTGTTCAGCCTGAGCTCGCCCGCAATATTTAAATGAGGTTGACCCAGAAATTACGGTGAGGTCAGCAATATGACATTGTGTGAATCATGCGATACTTTGTATCCATGTACCGAAACGGAAAATCTTGTCTTTTAAGTATGATGCCTCGGGACTGATTAAAAAAATCTCAGTTTTTATCTGATGAATATCGACTGGAAAAGTTTTGTACTATAAATAAATATTTATCTGAATGACCGTATTCTGATTTCACAGCCAACATGAAACAAGGAGTTGTAACATGAAATAATTAATAACAGCAAAAGTCTTTCACAAACATTGCATAAGTTCTATCAGCTTATCTTCTGTTCCTCTGGAGATGAAGATTTTTTTATTGCTTTCTATACCTGTCCTTGAAATTTGAATAATCTTTGTGCATGGATCCTCACATCTCTTTGATACACTGAATTGTCAACTCAAGTTTCACAATTTACATTGTTTTATCCAGATATAAAGTGTTCACCTCAAATTAAAATATTTTCCATCAGTTTTGGTCTTTCACTTATATGGTAATATCTCTTGAGTAACTCCTTCCAACTCCTCCTGTAATTCTGCCTATCTTAGTGTCGTTGTCAAATATATATATTCTTTTTATTTTCAACTTTAAATTCCACACTTTCATTTCCAGAATTCACTGGTGAAAGAAATTGAAGCAACAGAAGTGATGCATCTCCAACTCTGTAACTCATAGCTCCATGAACTCCTCACGTTAAGTGTCAAAGGTAAGCTGGTGAAGGTGATTGGCTGTGAGGAGGAACTTTCCAGGAAGACTTCAAAGCAATCAAGTATATTACTCAAGGAAAGAGAACAAAAGTAGACCTGGTGATGTTTAGGGCTGTTAACCTCTGGACTGTTCAAGGAATCCCCATCAAAAAAATTTCCTGAAAACCAGTGGAAGTCAGAAAAAACATTTATCCATCAGTATGTGGGTGATCAGGCATGTTCACGTCATGGCTTGATCCAGTTTAAAGCTTACATACTTGGGGATCGAACCAGCCAGGTTGACAAATTTGAACAAGGACTAATCCGAGGAATTGTGAGGTGTTCCAGCTTAGGAGGTCGAATAAGGTGAAAGTGTACAGTTAATGACAAGACCCTGCAAAGCATTGCTGTACAGAGAGATCTTGAGGCTAGATCCTGATCTTGAAGTCCATAGGTCTCTGAAAGTGGCAACACAGGTAGATGTCGTTGAGGCGCAAAAAACTTGCTGAATCATGAGCAAAACAAAGTGCTGGAGAACTCAAGGGTCAGGCAGCATATGTGGAGGGAATGGACAGACAATGTTCCGAGTTGGGACCCTTGTTAAGACAAGAGTGGTAATGAATTGCTTGCCTACTTCAGACGGGGCATTAAGTATGTGTCAAGAAGTCATGTGGCAGCTTAATTAGAATTTGTTTAGGCTGCATTTAGAGTATTGTGTGGAGTTCTGAGGGAAGAAGACGGGGAAATTACAAAGGAAAAAAAAAATCACTACTATTGATAGGTTGGCAGTATGAACAAATTCCAAGAGAATATAATAAATATACAAGTGGTATTCGAAAACTGGTTAAACATCAATAAACACTGATTATTTACCAAATATTCATTACTACATAACTTGAGAAAAATACAAATAGTTCCTCAAGCATTCAACTTGAGGAACTGTTTGCTGCCTACTGATAACTTGGCAGAAGATAGTAATAATTTGAAGAAACTTTATTTCAAATGCTTTACAAAACATCCACACACGTTTTAGCTACACTGAACTCTGTCTTACATGCTATGCCTTTAGTTGCAGCATGCTCTTGCTGACCTATAAATCTAAAAACAAAGAACAAAATACTCCCCATATTTATCTTTCTATGGTAAAAACGCAGAAACTCTGAAAGGGAAAATTCATTGATGGTTTCTTTCTTTCTTTCAACGTATTTTTAGAACTCACAGAACAACTTAACTTCTGGAAATCCTCCGCAATTCCAATTACAACGGCTTTGTGAGATTTTAATCTTTAGTAAACAAACAAAATGCCACTGTTTGTGATGAGAGAAACGTTACAGAAATTAAGTGTTATAAGTAACAAATTTTAACTTTATTCTTAGATACTTTTCCTGGGACTCAGAAAAGTTCCCAGTTGGCAGAAATATCTCGCTTGTTTTCAATTTGTTTTTACAAATCCCCATGGAAACGAGCCTTCCACAAAATGTTAGGGGCCATTTCTACAAAAGAGCAACGTGAACTATCAGCAATTGCTCCGTTATAGGGTAACTATTGAGTGTGTATAGGCACAAAACAAAACTCTCGTCATTGTGCAGTTGGTAGTTGCACCGGGATAGAATGACGCTACTCAAAGGATGTCTCCATTTAAAAATGCCTTGTAAATCTTTATTGCCTCACATTGGTGTTTCAAGCTGTGATTTATTCTGCTCCAAATGGGAAGGTCAGTGAAGAGATTATGAAATCACAAGCAAAAGTTTTTTAGGGGAATACTCAAATCCAAAAGAGGGCTATTAAAATGTTTCTGGGTGAAGTTCTTAACCCGAATAATCTTTACAAATTGTGTTATTTTAGTTATTTGTTATGCTAATAAACTCAATTTGAACTGTCTAGCCAAGGAATATCACAAAAATATTGATCAGCGATATGGAAATAAGCTGCTGATACAATGCTAAACCACAAATCCCAAACTTCAAAAAGTCAAGTAGCCAACTTTCTCATCCACATACATTGACTCAAACCAAAGTAAGTCTCGAGGCCATCTCAAATCATTATCTTACATACAATGTACCGATTGGGAACAGGAGTTGACCAGATGTGTACCTTAGTGCTATCACGGTCTTGGGTTTATATATGGTTTGCGGGCAGATGACCTGGTGGTGCCCATTCCATCATCAGTTAAAGCCTATTGCACTATTCTTGCCAGACTCTCATGCAAGCATTAATCAGCTTCGAGTTTCTTTAACTTCTGAGATCACCTGGAGTAAACTATCACTGGTTTAGTACCAAAGGGCAAACTTTAACTAAAATTATAAACATAGAACATAGAAAAATAGGTACAGGAGTAGGCCATTCGGCCCTTTGAGTCAGTCAATATGATCATGGCTGATCATCTAAAATCAGGACCCCGTTCCTGCTTTCCCCCCATATCCCTTGATTCCTTTAGCCCTAAGTTCTAAATCTAACTCTCTCTTGAAAACGTCCCGTGAATTGGCCTTCACTGCCTTCTGTGGCAGAGAATTCCACAGATTCACAACTCTGAATGAAAACGTTTTTCCTCATCTCAGTCCTAATTGGCCTACCCCTTATTCGTAAACTGTGACCCTGGTTCTGGACTCCTCCAACGTGGGGAATATTTTTCCTGCATCTAGCCTGTCCAATCCCTTAAGAATTTTAAATGTTTCTATAAGCTTCCACTCTCATCTTGAATTCCAGTGAATACAAGCCCAATCGACCCATTCTTTCATCATATGTCAAAGGAAAAACAAGGAGTTCTGATGCAGAAACTCTGAAATGTAAAGACTGAACACTGGAAATATTGGACAGATCACGTAGGATTGACAAAGAGAATCAAAATTCATGTTTCAGGTTCATGACCCTTTATCAGAACCAATGAAAAGGTCACTGAGCTAAGTCTCTATTTTTCTCTCCACAGACGGTATCTTGCTGCTGAATATTTCCAGCATTCTCTATTTTTACAGGAAACTTTCAGGAAACACAGAATTCTTTGACATTGTCACAGGGGTAAGACAAGGTTGCCTTCTATCCCCCTTACTGTTTATTGTCACGGTCGACTATGTCATGCCGAAGACAATGAACAAACCTGACTTTGGAATGCCGTGGAGAACAGGAAGACGCCTCATAGACCTAGATTCTGCCGATGACATTGCACTATTAGCAGTGCCGAGACACACTCTTCAAAAGATGACAACCGCTCTGGAGGGGAATGCATCAATGGTTGGATTAAAGATCAGCTGCCAGAAGACTAAGACCATGCAGACTGGAGACCAGCAGCCAATAGACCAACTGATAATCAATGGAGAACCTGTGGAAAACACCACAAGATTTACCCATCTTGGCAGCATGTTCACAGTAGATGGAGATGTTGAGGTCGACATCAACTCCCGAATTGGTAAAGCTGCATCAGTCTTCAGACGAATGCAGCCAATATGGTCTAGTGGCGGGATATCCAAGATGCTTAAAGTCAAGCTCTTCCTGTCCGTAGACCTCCCTACAGCCCTCTATGCCAGTGAGACATGGAAAATCAATGTAAAGATGAAAAAGAAATTGGATGCATTCCAACAACGCTGCTTGAGGAAGATCCTGAAGACTAGCTACAAAGACCACATCACAAACAGGGAGATCTATCGTGAAACTGCAACAAAGCCTCTCAGCCAGGAAAAGAGGTAAGCAGGATGAAATTTGCAGGACACGTCCTCAGAATGTCACCAGAACGTGCACCTAAGATAGCAATGATATGGCAACCTGATGGATGAAGGAAAAGACGCCGACCAAAACTCACATGGAGGCGAACATTCCAGAAGGATTTGGAAGCCCGGGACGCAAGCCTATCGAGGGTGGAAGACGTCGCACATAACCGAACCGAATGACGAGAGCTTGCTGCCCAATGCACTCAACAGTGTGGGAGGAACTAAGTCTAAGCCTATTTTTCCAGTAACTTAAAAACGACTTAATTGGAAACAAACCATTTTGAATAGTTCTGAAACATGATAGAATATTATAAATCATACATCTCGATTGCTGTTTTCTATACTGGGAAGCAAGTATAAAGAGAATTACAATAGATTTAAGATAGTGTTTGATAGTATATGTTTTCTCCAATCTGGCTTTCTGATGCAGAACATCATCACTATGGTCTATCACAAGGGGCGTTTAAATGGACATTAGACAAAGGCAACCTCAAACCTTATTTACAGTATTTAGCAGATGCGAAACTAACTTAATCAAGTCGGTCTTGCTATGCTATAACACGATTTTCCTGAAAAATAAGATTTTAAAAACAAGAACTTCCAGTAAACAAACCCTTTTGCATACTTTCCTCACTTTTATGGGTGCAGTGTGATTTTATGGTAGTACCCAAGTATTATAAAACGTATACATATATACACACCATCTGACTGTTATACACTAAACCCATCTTTCAATTATTTATCTTTTAGTTTTGCAAATTCATGATTGATCCCTCCATGGATGTAAAACCTTATAAAAGTTTAACAGGATGTTGTAATATGAGTAAATTAACAAAAACTTTTGCCAGTGTTCAAACAGAATTTTGAAAATGAAAAGCATTAATTGTACTTGAGTGCATCAGTGTTGTTTACCTCTGGTTCCCCTTCCCATCCAGACTAATTAAACTAACTACTGGAGTGCCTGTAAAATGAGATGAAATTAACCAGTCAAAAGGTCTGAAGAAGGGTTTCGGCCCGAAACGTTGCCTATCTCCTTCGCTCCATAGATGCTGCTGCACCCGCTGAGTTTCTCCAGCATTTTTGTGTACCTTCCAAAAGGTAATGTAAAGTACTTCCGATCATGCTGGAACAATCACTGAAAATAAAATTCCCCACGTTAATCGGCAACCCAGCTATCCTTACTCCTGGAATTTTAATGGAAATCCACACCAAGTGATCTAGCATTTCTGTCAATAACAGTGGTTCAAGGAATGACTTGCGAGTCTCAGCTTGTCAAAACAAGTGTGGTTTACTTTAGATTTACTGCAACCATACAGGGAGGAGATTGACTAGTTTTCTCACCATCCATGGCAGCTAGTAATGCTGGCCACCAATGGAGCAGCCAGCAGCAGTCGCCAACAAGTTTATATTATCAGCAAGTATTAAAGGTAATTTTACGAATATTTTTAAAATGTTATTCATTACACTATACACATACAGTGTCTCGACTCAAAACGTCACCCATTCCTTCTCTGCGGAGAAGCTGCCTGTTCCACTGAGTCACTCCAGCATTTTGTGTCTATCTTTGGTTTAAACCAGCATCTGCAGTTCCTTCCTAAATTACTTTTTTTACTTCCATATTTGGATAAATATTGTATTTGTATTTATCAATATTTGCAGCCGTTTCTGGAATGACAGTTCCTCTGGAAATTAAGGTTTACTGTAATTGCACCTGAGAATTTATTTTTCAGACAATATACTATTCTTTTTACAGATGACAATTGTCAGAAAAAAAGCTTCTTTCCCATCTGTCTCACAAGTCATCTGTATTTCCAAAAATATTAACCCCAATCAAATGAAAATCAACAAAATACAGATACAGGAAAGGTGAAAAATTGCCAGAAACATTCAGCTGTTCAAGCAGCATTTATGGAAAGAGAAACATAATTACTTTTCAGATTAAGCACCTTCTTCAGAGCTTGAAAAAAAGGGATACAAGTTAATTTTAAGTTGCACAGAGATTGGGGGACTGATCAAAGGGACAAAGGGAATTTCTCTGATTATGTGCAGCCAGGATTGTTATGATGAAAAACGATGTCTATTGCAAACAGGTAACCTGCACCAGAGCTGGCCAGTGCTACTCCCAGCTTGACCTATTTCTCCACGTCTTCCTGTTCTATTCCAACATAATCCAATATAAACTTGATGAACAGAACCTCATCTTCTGTCAAGGCATACTGCAGCCTTGGAGATTCAAAATCAAATTTGACAAATTCAGGAAACTAGTTTTCTCTTTTGTTTCAAAACTGGCACGTGTTACATGTTGTTAAATCTTGGACTGATTATTGTACCCTTTATCCGTGCACTATGGGTGGATTGATTGTATTCATGTGTAGTCTTTTCTCTGACCGGATAGCACACAAACAAAAGCTTTTCACTGTACCTTGGTACACGTGACAATAATAAACTAAACAAAAGCACTGTGTTCTTATAAATCATTTTTATAAATTCATTTTGTTCCCTCTCAACTGACATTGCCTGATCTGCTGTTGTCCAACTGTCTTCATTAATCTATCAGCCAGATGGCTTCATCAGCCTATTACCACTGCTCTCCTGTCTTTACCCTTTCCAACATATTATCTTCAACACTTCACCTTTCTTGTGTCCATCCCCTCTCACCACCTCCTTCCCATCCCATCCTCTCTGCAAGTTTCATCTAATTTATCTTCTCACTTTTCCAGTACTGGTGAAGGGTCTTTTCATCTTTGCGGACCGGCTGAGTGTTTCGAACATTTTCTGTTATTAACCCCGATCCGATTCTTGATTCTGTAAGAATTCAGAGGCGTTTATACTTCACATAAGCAAAATAACTGGGTAAGCAACATTTGTAAGGTTTATTTTTAATACTGCAGCGCTTGAATTATAATTTTCATTCGTATAACTTTAGTTTGAGGGGTAATGGAAACATTCTGAAGGCTGGTGGGCTGCACAGCAGAAGGAAGATCTTCAAACCAAAAAGGCACATTTAACCGCAACTTCAGTCACACACATATGAAAGGCAAATTAGTAACAGCAAGAAACAGTAATAGTCCAGAACCAGGGGCCACAGTCTAAGAATAAAGGGGAGGCCATTTCAAATTGAGATGAGAAAAAACTTTTTCACCCAGAGAGTTGTGAATTTGTGGAACTCTCTGCCACAGAAGGCAGTAGATGAATTGTGGCTCACTGGATGAATTTAAAAGAGTTAGATAGAGCTCTTGGGGCTAGCAGAATCAAGGGATATGGGGAGAAATCAGGCACGGATTACTGATTGGGGATGATCAGCCATGATCACAATGAATGGCGGTGCTGGCTCGAAGGGCTAAATGGCCACCTCCTGCACCTATTTTCTATGCCTCTATGCTACCACATATGAAACCTGCTGTAGAATAAGCCTTGTAATCGGCCAGTGGATTACAGTGTGTCACAATGTACGACAAAGGAAGTGGGTGCGATGATGCCCTTCCACCATCTCTCCCTCGACCACCTGTGCAAATCTCACAGGAAGTAGACAGTCCCCACACACTTTCCAGCTGCATCATATGAGCCACAATATATCTACACCAACACAAATAGAATGCGTACAAAATTTGCTTATGATCACCACATAGATTCGTAAAACCTTAAATGTGCCAATATAAATCAAGAGAAGATGACACAAAATTGAATAACTTTAGAGATACATCAAGGATGCAGACCCTTCGACCCGCCGAGTCTGCGCTGACCAGTCATCACCACGTACACTAACACGATCCCACACACTGGTGACAATTTACAATTTTACCAAAGCCAATTAACCTACTAACCTGTACGTCTTTGGTGTGTGGGAGGTAACTGGAGCACCCGGTGAAAACCTACACGGTCACAGAGAAGAATGTACAAATTGCATGCAGACAGCACCCATAGTCAGTATTGAACTTGGGTCTCTGGCGCCGTAAGGCAGCATCTCTACCACTACGCCACGGTGCCGCCCACTGCCACTATGCCACTGTGCTGCCCACGACACCACTGTGCCGCCCACAAATATAGGTCATTAGGTGTCAGATCTGGGTCAGAATGGTTTCCAAATACATGATATTAATATATCCATTACCGGGATTGGGACAAATCCATGTTCTTGAATAAAATGGAACAGATTTCTCTCTCTCTCTGGTGTCCGATTTTATACTTTGAGAATGGTAATTTATATCATCATTCTTTGTTTCCATCTATCTTGGCCTCTACGGCAAGATGCCATATTTTTTCTTCATATCCATAATCTCCTTGGCACAAAACGCATATGAAAGCAGAGCAATAGTGCTTTAAATCATACGTCTATCATACGAGCTGATCTTCCAAAGAATACATGGAAGAATGAACGTTACTGTACTGGATATATTAATATCATGAGACTGGTAATGAAATCTCACAATACTGAAAGATGCCATTCAACCAATGATCCCATGCTACTTCTTTGAAAGATCAATCCATTTGGTTCTATCCTAACGTCATTTCCTCACATCTTTTCTCTTTCCCCCAATATTTATGCTTTTTCCTTTTCAAATTAAATTATTTTACTTTCCAAAAGGCCAGGAATCCGAAGTGCCACCACTCCTCAGCCTCTCCCTGCCAAACACAGGGTGCAAATGTACAAGCATACAGACAAGATCAACATTTTTCTTTTTCACTATGTTTAACATCTGGGGAAAGAACAGTTTAAAAACAGTATTTATGTGACAGCTAACTGAAGGTACTTGTCTGTATTTGTCCCATTCCCCTCTTTGGCTGGATTTAGTTTCAAATCCCTGTATTTTCTCATATTTTACTGCTCCAGAAGCAATATTTTCCCATCAGACCTTTACACCTCTTTTCTGAAACGAAAGCACAAACTTTGCTTAATAATCTCTAACTTTACTTGATATATGTATTAATGGAAGCTAACTAGTGAGTTCCTTACAAAATAATATTACATTACAGCACAGAAACAGAACCTTAGTCCATTATCAATTTGTATCTTAGTCAATGTCTCAGTGAGATGTGTCAATGCATAGCTGTGGTTGGTACGGTTATGGACATCTGGCACAATTTCCATTAGTTCGCAAACCAGCATTTTTGTTCTGAGTTCATTCTTTCTTTAAGATTACAACTACAGGAGGATTCATTTAATTTACATTGTCTAGGGAGGGGGCTAGAAATTCAATTGCATTTACTCAGTGGCATGTGATTGGAAAAAGCACTTTTCCTGAACTGATATACATTAAAAACTATTCTGGGGCTGTTTAATTTCATTCTGTAGATTTGACTGGGCACTGCTGATATAATTGCCTTACATCTCAACATGGGTTCCAGATCAGAAAATGGCTGAGTGAAGGAAGTCACTTGTGGAATTGTCCATGGTAGTAGAGGTGGCACTGTGGAGCATGAATCAAGAAATACTGGGGCCGGCAAGAAAGCAATTACAATAATAGTGGGAAAAGTATGAAGCAACATTAAACTCCATACAAGGTAGACACATTCCATTGATAAAGGTAGCCTTGAGAGTTTTTTCAGAGTGGTTTATTTGAACAATGTGTTGTGGTACCAAACAGGGAACGTGCTATTTTTGATCTGGGCATGTGTATTGAGACAGGGTGAAAAGTAAAAGACCCTCTTGGGAAAAATGGTTGTAATATGACACTATTTTATATTCAGTTTGAGAGTAAGAAACTTAGATCTATAACTAGAACTTTAAGTTTAATACAAATATCCAAAGGTATGCAAGCAGAGTTGCCTAACACGTGTATGGAAGATAGAATATAACATAACAGTAGATAATTATTGCAGGAACTATTTTGAAATTCTCAAAGATAGCTTCCATTTAGCAATTAAAACACCAAGAAGGATCATTCGTGGCCAGCAAAGGTAATTGGAGATGGTATATTGAAAGAAACGGCTTACAATATCACCAAAATTAGTGACAGACCAGAACAACGGAAGGAATTAGAATTTGGCAGAAGATGATTGGAAAGAATAATTTTAAAATAAGAAAATAGACTATGAGCTAATATTAGAGGATAAGACTGGGGAATTAATTATGGGAAATAAAGATATGGCAAAGATTGAACTAATATCTTATATCTGTCTTCATGCTAAAAGATAAAACAAGGGTACAAATAATAACAGAGCTGGAAAGAATGCAGAGAAGATTTATGAGGAAGTTGCCAGGACTTGAGGGCCTGACCTACATGGAGAGGTTGGGCAGGCTGGGACTTTATTCCTTGGAGTACAGAAGGCTGAGGGGTGATCTTATAGTATATAATCACGAGGGGAATAGATAGAGTGAATGCATTGAGCCTTTTAACAAGAGTAGGGGAATCAAAAATCAGAGAATATATGTTTAAGATGAGAGGGGAAAGATTTAATAGAACCCGAGGGGCAACTTTGTCCAAACAGAAGATCGTGGTTATGTAATTGGGTAGTTGAGGCAGGTGCTATAACAGCATTTAAAAGACATCTGGACAGATATATGGATAGGAAAGGTTTAAAGAGTTATGGGGCAAACTCAGGCAAGTAAGACTAAAGGGCCTGTCCCACTTAGGCTATTTTTAGGCGACTGCCATAGTCGTAGCAGGACGCCGAAAAACCGGCAACTGGACCGCCCTTCGACATAAAATTTGAAATAGAATCATTACTTTAACAACAAAAAAAAGTCAGCACCGGCGACAACCTACGTCACCTGGCGACAACATACGTTAACCTGGCGACAACTGCAACAGCACCTACGTCAGGAGAAGTCAAGCTACGCTCATTGGCATCAAACCCACTGTCGCCGACTGTCTCCGAAAATTTTTCAACATGATGAAAATCCGGCGGTGACCAGAAAGACGCTACGACTCTTTGGGCGACTGAAGAGACTACTCACGACCATACAGGCGACACCCCGGTGACCATGTGGCCACAGCCTAGTCGCCTGTAGTTGCCTAAATATCGCCTAAGTGAGACAGGCCCTTAACTTAGATGGGGCATCTTGAATGGGCAGAAGTGTCTGTTTCTGTGCTGTATGATTCTAAGACTCTTATGAGAAAATTTGAAAATAAATCATTACCACAGGGAAAAAGGTATTAAGAAAATAATGGAACCAAAATCTGAAAGAAACCCAAGGCAAATGAGCTCCGTCCCAGCATCTAAAAAACGAGTGGATGCAGAGAGTGGATGTATTTATCGTAATCTTCTAAAATTCCCTAGATTATGGAAACATTTTAGTGGTTTGGAAAACTGCAAATGTAAAACCCATGTTCAAGAAAAAAAAGGAGAGAGAAAGCAGGAATCTGCAAGCCTATTAGCTTAACACATATCCTTTATTAAGGAAGAAGGGACAAACATTTTTAAAACAATAAAATTAAGTAAATTTACCAAGATTTTATGAATGAGAAATCATCATTGACAAATTTGTTTCGACTCTTCCAAGATTCTATCAAGGCTCTGTTGATTAAAAAAAAAGGAACTAGCAGATGTTGTGTATTCCTGTAAGGCACATAAAATCATGCACAAGAACTTGGGATTATACATTAGCGTGGATAAAGGATTGGCTAGCCTACAGAAAACAGAGAATCTGAATAAAAGGGCCATTTTCAGCCAGGAAAACTGCAACTTTTGGATTGCCAGAGGGGGTGAATTCTAAGGAATGCTAGGGCAATTTACAATCTAGATTCATCACATTGAAGAAGAAAGCAGAGAATTGTAGCTAAAGTATCTGATGATACATAGATAAATGGGAATTCATGTTGTGAGGAGCATACAAATAATTCAGATTCAGATTCAGATTCAAGTTTAATTGTCAATTGTCAGTGTGCAATACAGAGACAACGAAATGCAGTCTCTCCGAAAGGATATAGATTGGATAATTAAGTGGGGGGAAATGGGAAATGGGAAAATGGCTCTGGAGTGCAATATGGACAAAATGTTATCCATTTTGGTAAGAATTTTTTATAAGGGAGAATATTATTCAAATGGTAAGATTGCATGACACTGCAGTATAGAGGGAACCGGATGCCCCCAGATTTGAAGCACGGAACATTTACATGCTGCAACAGCAAAAAATCTTGATGATGAAAAGCAGATGGAATATAAAAGTAGCAAATTGTCACTACACCTGTACTCTTAGACCAGAGGACCCAGGATTCAGCTGATGGTCAAAAGAAACCGAAGCCAAGTGACAATAAAACTAAATTAAACTAAACATGGTTAGACTCAAACTTATCCACATCCATATCTCCAAATTAGATCAGCAGGACTGGAGTATATGAAAATTAGATGCTATTGCACAATAAAATTAAGTGCAAAGGAGAAAAAAAAAGTGTTCATTGTATGTTTTCTTATATTTGAAGGCACAGATGGTAGTCAATTCAGCATGGCATCACTGGTGGTGAAAAAGGACATTTTAACTTTCAATCAGTATCTGTGAACAATATTACATTCTATACTTCCAATTAATCTGAGCACTGCCGCAGCGATTTGGTAATAAATCCAAAAATAAAATACTGGATCTGAAATAACTATGTGCGAGTTAATTAGTGGTACTGTTATACACAGTTGAGAACTGATTAGCAGTGCCACTTAATTAACTTTAATTAGTCATTTTTCAAGACTGTGGTAATCTACTTCAAACAGATGTTACAGATACTACAGCAAGCACACCTACAATGTAAATAGAACTACACCACATTGAAGTCTCCCATGCAAATAGAGTTTATTCCTGCACCAATTAGTTGGAACTCAATAAGAAAGCAAAATTGTGCAGGGGCTAAACCTAATAGTGGGTTGTTGTTAACCATGTGACTTTGTGGACTTGTATTTAAACAAACCACAGACTCATAATAAGGCAGGCTGTATCAATTTTGTCCCTAGTGGGCATAATCATCAGGCCAAAAATCTGTTAATTTCCACAAAATTAGCAATTTCACTAAGACTGAAATGGAAAGATATGAAATGATCCAAACCTCTTTAGTTTGAGCTACAGCCAATGCTGAAAAATGACAGAGGATGTAGAGTAAGCAGTCAGAAGAGTAAAGATTGTACACTGATAGGTAGTACTCCAGTTCCTTTCAGACAGTGTGTGGGATGAGGCCGGCAAGGATTTGTAAATAAGGATGATTACAAAACCTTTGAGTGGGATGGCACGGAAAGAGCGAACAAAACATGAATTATAATGAAGGTAGACAAAAATGCTGGAGAAACTCAGCGGGTGAGGCAGCATCTATGGAGCGAAGGAAATAGGCAACGTTTCATCCGAAACCCTTCTTCAGACTGATGAATTGGTTATCTATCCAAAACACTGATTTTGTTTCTTTCAACAGATCGTCAAGACAAAAGTCAAGTGCCGAGAGTGTCAAATTGTCATCTGTACCAGCAATGGAACAATGAAATTCTTACTTGTTGCAGCTTTGCATCCCATTAACACAATAACACACATATAAAATAATTGTTAATACAATAAAATAATAATCAGTAACAACAAGTAACTAAACAATAGTAGTGAAAAGTGCCTAGTGCAACTAAAACAAAGTCCACAGTAAATCATAGTTGCTGAGGTAGGGTTGTGGTTAATGTGAAGTGTTTTGGAGTCTGACCCACTAAGAATTCTGTTTTTATTTTTGTTTTAATTTCTGTGCAAGGCAAGATGTAAGAAATGACCGGTCTAGACATAGCGAAGAATCACTGAACTCCTTATAAATACAAAAGACAGGCAGTTTCCATTTAATTTCCAGGGCCATAATGCGTGAACTATGAACAAAACACCTTTCCTTTCACAATGGTTCATCAGAAAATAATTAAAGCATGGGCAGTCTTACAACAACAGAAAGTCATCTCGTCCTTTGTGAGTTTTCAATCACAGAATCAATGAGCATTCTGCAAAATAAATCTGTTACCAGAAATGAGATTAATTAATATCCAGCAATAGTTCTTATTTGAATACTTCAGAGAAGCCTTTTGGGATTTGTGGTCACATTCTAACGATGTAGATATTGTGGAAAAGATTAAAATCTGCAGGGCTATTAGTATTTGGATTGTCTTTACAGGAATATTACTAATATTGAGATTTTGTGGTTATCCAATTATGCTATCTCTTACTTCATCACAGCATTAGAAATGTCTCAACAATCTGTAAACCTTGTTATGATGTACTAACTGTAGTTGGCCATTCAACTCTCATGCTTGCTCCATTAGATGTTGGCCAATCTTTTATCTCAACCCACTTTCCAACACCCAACCCATACCCCTTGAATCCTGCTATAACTAAAATATATTAATCTTTGCTTTGAAAATATCTACTAACTTCTTCCACAGCTTTCTTAGATAGAGATTTCAGAAGATGGAATGGAATACTTTATTGTCACATGTGGCCAGGCTCAGTGAAATTCTTTGCTTTCATACGCAAGGCACACAAATAGCGGCCACCCATGGCGTTGACAAAGTACGCCAGCTCCTTCTCTGTTCACCCCCCCCCTCCCCCCCTCCCCCTCCCCCCCCCCCCCCCCCCCCCACGCCGGGTCCTTTATTGTTCTTCCCCTCCGCCCCTCACGGCAGTCCCCCCATGCTCTCATCGCCCGCCGATCGTGGGTCAAACCGTGAGGTTTCCCCACCGCCGTGAGGCTCCACCACCACCGCCGAAGCTTCACTGTCACCACCGACTCAACGTTCCCCCAGTTAAGAAATTTATTTTCATCTTTATCCTGAATGGACCACCTCCTTTTTTTGAGTTTGTGACCCCTGGTTCGCGACATGCAAGGCAGGGGTAACGTCATCCATGCAGTTACATGGTTCTTATTCTTCTAAGCTCATGACATTAAAGGCCAATCTGTATAACAAACTTATGTAACACACCAACAGTTGAAGGAATCAATCTGGTAAACCTTTGATGAATTCTGCTACACAATGTTCCAGGTAATATCTCACCAGAGTCCTATATGGAGCAAGACATCTTCATTCTTGTACTCAAATCTTCTTGCTACATAGACAACACAGTGCTTGCTGAATTACATGTAAACTTTCAGTGATTTGTGTACCTAATTCCCTCTGAACAACAACACACTTCAATATGCAAAGCTCTGCATTTTTATTCCTACCAAAATAGAGGGTATCTTATCTTTCCACATTACATTCCATCTGCCACATTTTGCTCATTCACTTTAGCCTGTCTCTCCACATTCCCCTTGCAGTCCATACTGCAACCCCGATTCCTATCTTTGCAAATGTTGGATGTATTATGCTTGGTCTCATCATCCAAATCTTTGATCACCAGCATGGATCCCTGTTGTATCTCACTAGTTATAGCCTCCCGAGCTGAAAATTGCCTGATTATTTACATCCTCGATGTTCTTTCCACTTACCAGTTCTCAATCCATGCCAGTATACAGACCCCAATAACTTATAGTCTGTTATTGTTTAATAATCTCTTCTGAAAGTCTAATTACATCACATCAACTGGTTTATCCGTCTCTATTCTATTAATTTTAACAGATTTATCATGCAAAATTTCCCTTTCATAAATCCACATTGGCTAATGTTATGATTACTAGTCACGTATTTATTTATATAGTAAGCGTCCTTTTATCACTTTATTCATAAAATATTCCAGCAAGTTGCTTCCTACTGATGCCAGGGCAACTGCTCCTTATATTCTCCATCCTTCCTTTTTTTTTAAATAATGGAATTACATATGTTGCTTTCCAATCAATTGAGTCTGGAATTTATAGATTTTGGAAGATAACAACCAACACCCATAGCCACCTTCAAAACCCTGAGATTATCTGCCTTTCAGTACCTTTTTTTTCTTCTTCTATTCACTGTGCCAAATTTTCCTCATTTTTCTTGCCAATAATGATTGCATTGACCCAAGTTTAATTTAGGGACCCCAATTTGAATGGAAGGATGGATGCTGTGTGTATGAACCCTTAAGTTACATTGCAAATTGAACATTTTTTTTCCTTCCAGGTCTCCTTGCATTGAACTGGACGATCCACTGAACCAGTTACAGGCCACATCTTCATGTTGTGTGAACCGGACAGTTCTCAATATTGGAATAATCCATTTAGGAGGAAGCTATTATTATTGCATTCCAACACAGAAGAATCTTGAGCGAGTTAGCTAATCCTCAACACAATGATATGGACACACTACAATTTTCCAGCCATTAATTATAAATGATCAGGGAAGTGCCATGTGTGCTCAAATTTCCCAAATGACCTCTAAGTCTGAAACACAAACATGGCTAAATTAACTGTTTAATGTGCCTTTGGCTAAACTCTAACTAACATTTCCAAGAATTTTACTTGGATAACTTTAACTGGGGAGCTGGTACCGGACATAGGCATAATGAACTCAATTGAGAATATGTAAAGTTATCTCATATATGAGGACAAATTGTTTAGAATCCATGATTTAAAACAATAATGAGGCTGTCATCATTCACTGCCATAATGGAGAAAAACTGATACCGAATATGCAGACAAGCAGTTCAATATGGAAATCAGATAATTTTGCTCACTAATTCTGTCACTTTCTCCCAGGTAATCAACAGAAATCAGTGAACCGCTAAGAACTCAGATGTTTACAGATAACTCCTATTGGGAAGAAAATCGCTGGAAATGCTATGCTTTACAGCAGTCGATCTAAATGAGAATTTAATAATGTATGTACTAACACATATACTGGCCCTATGAAAAACATCTTAAGAGGCAGCCATGGAGAGGCCAGAGTGAGTCCCACTCCTCCATGGCCAGAGTGAGTCCCACCGTAAATTGGAAGAGCAGCACCTCATATTTCACTTGGGTAGTTTACACCCCAGTGGTATGAACATTGACTTCTCCAATTTCAGGTAGTCCTTGCTTTCTCCCTCTTTCCCCTCCCCTTCCCAGCACTCCCACAGCCCACTGTCTCCGCATCTTCCTTTCTTCTTCCCACCCCACATCAGTCTGAAGAAGGGTTTCGTCCCGAAACGTCATCTATTCCTTCGCTCCATAGATGCTGCCTCTCCCGCTGAGTTTCTCCAGCATTTTTATCTACCTTCGATTTTTCCAGCATCTGCAATTCCTTCTTAAGAAAACTGGAGAAAATAACTGAAATAAACAGCTGAGGCATAAACATAAAATGTCATTGTTCTATCCATTATATTTACTGGTTTCAGAAAATGTAACTTCAATTTTAATTGAATTTCTGCCTGTCAATCTGACTAAGAAAATGGTGAGATGTTCCATTTGCCAGATTTTCAGCCCTTTGACTAGAGGATGCAAAATGAAGAATAACAACAGCACATGCTTTGTTTTCTTTTTCATATTCTTTTCCATCTCTTCACACTCGGCAAAGTGCCTTGGTTCCTTTTTGCACCTTCTTATAGTCAAGACCAACAGCTTTCATTCTCTGAATATCAGAGATGTGGATCCATTTCAATTTAATGATAGCTCGCTGGAATTTTGAAAGAATGAACTGCAGTGTGAATTGGAACCAGCAGTTGGCTACATAGCTCCTCAATGGCAATATGCCATTGAATTAGATCATGGCTGATATCTTGCCTATCCTCCCAATTGCCAATTCACACTATCCTCCATTATGCTACCCCAAACATATATCTTATTAATATCATTGATTAAATTCTGTTCCCTGTCACTAAGCAATTTATCATATATTTGAAAATCCTGGACTTTATCTCTACTACATAATTGCAATTGCAGCCATCATTCAAATTGACCACAAAACCATATGCAGGAAAAGTCTAGAGACCAGTTCAACTATACATATTGCCCTTCTTAAAAAGATTCTCCAGACTTACCCTTTAGTAATATGATGATTGAAAAAGACACAATTTCAGTTGAGTACTATGATCTTATGATTTGTTTTCCTCTCTAAATACAGTAAACAACATTTTACAAAACACAACTAAACCAGGACCTCAGTCCAAGATACCTAAATAAGGTATCCTTGCCAAGTTTAAAGTTTACCTCTCATCCTACTCAAATCACATCTTGCCAGACACTAATAAAGTAATAAAGTACGAGAGTTGCTGTAAATCTAAAATACAAACTGTAAGTGCTGGTCAAGCTGTGTCCGACAGAGAGAAAAAGAGGTAACTTTTAAAGTTCATAATCTATCATCTGAGGATTTTCAATTTGTTCTGCCTTTTATAGAATGTAAAACTTTCCATAATTACATGCACCATACCAGTTAATAAATACCATAGCTTTACATCTAAGGAAAGTCAGTTAGAATAGTTCCAGTTCGTTTCTTGATAAAGGGATCAGAATTCAAATGTAAAGGTTAATTAATTAAGAGATGTCTTGCAACTGAGACCAGGAAGAATGACTTTAATAAAGAATAAACTACAACATGTATGTTTAGAAACATAGAAACATAGAAAGTAGGTGCGAGAGTAGACCACCAGGTCCGTCGAGCCCGCACCGCCATTCGCTCATGGCTGAACACTAAACAGACACACTTACCCACAAACAGTAGACACAAGACACAGAACACAAGACACTACCCTCCCCTTTATACCGCTATCACCCCTCTCCACCCCAAGAACCTCGCGATCTCCTGGGGGAGGCAAAAAACCGGATAAAAACCCAGGTCCAATTCGGGAAAAAAATCCGATTCATAGATTTCAGGCAATATTGCCTTTATTAATAGAGTTTACAAAACAGAAATGAAGCACCAGAAACAAAACCTACCATGTACCAACATTTGATGTCGTTACAAGCAAGAACATGAGGAATTAATCACTTAACAATTCTGCTTAGGTTTCAGAAGAGGAGGATGAAATAAATATTGCCTAGAAAATTGCCCAATGCCTCTTTGTTAATAGTGCCATACTTGCTTATATAGTAACGTGACTATATTGTAGTCTACCTCCAACATATCCATTCATCAAATCCTCAATACTGAACCATTAGACTGTTCCTGAATATCTATAGCTAAGTATCCAAATGCACTCCGAAGATTGATATTCCATTTGACTTTTTCTGATATATGGTTTTGGTTTATTGATTGCTATAACAGCTAAGCTGAATAAGTATTATAACAACCTAGACAATTGATTCCTGGAATGAGGTGAGTATCCAGTAAATATTGATAAAAACAAAAGGACTTAGTGAGTAGGGAGGAACTCCAGATGCTGGTTTAAACTAAAAACAGACTGGAGTAACTCAGCTGGTCAGGCAGCATCTCTGAATAAAAGGAATAGGTGACGTTTGGGGTTGAGACCCTTCTTCAGACTGATTGTGAGAAGGGGGGAGGGGGGGAGGAGAGAAGAAAGCTGGGAAAGGGGAAAGGCAGGACAAAGCATGGTAGGTAATATGTTGACACAAGCGGGTGCGGGAGGTATGATAGGCAGATGACTGAAATGAAGGCTAGAGATAAGAACAAAAGGTGTAAGACAGGTTTGAAGAGTTGCAGATTGTGAAACAAGAGGGAGGAAAGCCGCGGAAGTGGGCGGGGAGAGAAATAAGTGAGTCCAAATGAGCAATGAGGGAGGGGAGGGAAAGAGAGGGAGGCAGGTGTGGGGAAGGGGGAGGGAAAGGGGGGGGGGGGGGGTGGAGGAGAAAGGGGAGGCATTTTGGCAGGGGTTAGTTGGAGGTTACATAAAATTGGATCATTCAATTTTCATACCGTAGGGTTGTAAACTATCCAGGCAGAATACGAGGTGCTGTTCTTCCAGTTAGCATGTTGCCTCACTCCGGCAATGGAGGAGATTAGAGGAGGTGTGCATGAACCCATGCATTACCTGTAAGGACTGATGGGGTCCCTGGATGGTGGCGAGGGAGGAAGATTGTTAGATCCTAATCTAAAGATTGTTAGATTGGTTTATAATCACTGGTGTGTAGAAAACTTGGTAGTCATCTTTTTGGGACATGTAGGATCATGAGAAGGTTTGACGTTATTTCCTCTCTCTGAAGAGTCAAGTATTATAGCATAATACCTCAGGGTATGGGATCAGCCATTTATGATTGAGAAGAAATTTATTTAGACAGAGGGATATGTTTTAAATGTCTATCTCATTGGATTGTGAGTGTTCAGTCTTTGAGCATGTGTGAAGGACCTGATGGCCTTCTCCTGCTCGGTTTCTTAAATTCCTGTATTCTGCAACCACCACTGAAAAGTATTTATGAGAAATAATTAATCCCAATTGAATTTATTTTAATCCCCACTGACAACTTTTCTAAGTGATTCAACATAAAGATTTATTGCACACTCATCTCAAAGTAGAGTCACAAACATTGAATATAATTGAAGGGAAATAACTTTAAATTCCCCAGCAAAAGCATCTAAACTCAATGAGTGGCAATAAATAGCTGTGTCACCAGAGGGATGACTGTCATTCAGTCCTGTGATCTTAGTTATTTTGTCAGTAATTGACAAAACCTGGTTTTCCCACACATACTTTCATTTCTCAGAATCCACCTGTAGCTTCCCCAGCAAAATTGATTTTATTCTCTTCACTAAAGGCAATGTTCAGACAACAAATGCTTTGAAAACTAATGCCAACTGATATTTCAATGTATTCAGATACAGAATACCACCATAAATGCAATATGGACGAGTAAGGCGGAGATTAAATATTTGGTTTGCAGAAAGAGAAGCCTGTGCACTTGTTTCTTTGTCAGACCAAAAAATCTGCCTGTTTATTTTCAAAGGGCTTATTTTATAACAGCTGGAATGGAGTACCTCACAATGCAACATTTAAATAAATCTACCAATCATTTTTAGCCAGACTCCCCGCTCCTGGACAGAAAGTCTGTCCATGAGCATGGTTCATGCTTTCTATTTGCAATAAAATATTCCAAAAATGTATTCTCCCTTATTTCCACTACTCCCACCACACAATATTAAAAATTGAAAATAATAGATTCAGTAGTCATTCTTAGTATGTGCTCAAAGTCAGGAATATATGTTTCTAATCTTGGTAATTGAAAGATTCCATTAATGAAATAGCCATTTTGCTCAAATATAAAATTGACTGAAATTGCTAGAACCGGGTACTTCATCGCCTAAACCATCACAAGCATATTTTCTCTCAACTTTCAGCTCAAATAATTTGACATCACGTGTCATAAATTCAACTGGGTATCTGGGCACTGAGTGCAAAATTACTTTTTAAAACAACTCCAAAGAACAATTTACTGCCTGCAACAAAGAAGTTACACAGTTTCAATTGTTCCTTCCTGGATCAAGTAGTTGAGCAGCATTGCAGGTGGAAAAAAATCTGATTATAGGCTGACCTAGAAGATTAAAATGCATGGGCTGCATGGTGACTTGATGGATTGGATTCATAATTGGCTTAGCCTTCGAATACAGAGGGCAGTGGTGGAAGGAAGATATTCTTACTAGATTTCTGTGCCAGCAATGTAGCACTGGGATTAGTGCCAACCTCTGTTGTTTGTTTTATATATATAAACTAGACCAAGTGCAGACCCGTTGGGTCTGTTCCCCCAACGTGCGGTTGTGGGGGGGGGGGGGGGGGGGAGACGGCACGCAGCGTCACACACACTAACTATCCCCCCCCGCACTCACGCTAATTACCCCCTTGATATTATATTAATATTATTAATTTGCTCCTTTTACCCCATAACCACCCTATCTACTGACGCATAGCCCCCAACTTGCAGTCACATCTAGAGAGGGGGGGGGCGGGCAGGGGGGAGAGGGGGTGGGGGAGGAAAGAGGGGGGGGGAGAGGGGAAAGAGGGGGGAGAGGAGAGGGGGGGAAGAGGAGAGGGGGGAAGAGGAGAGGGGGGAGAAGAGGAGAGGGGGGAGAAGAGGAGAGGGGGGAGAAGAGGAGAGGGGGGAGAAGAGGAGAGGGGGGAAGAGGAGAAGGGGGAGAGGAGAGGGGGGGAGAGGAGAGGAAGGGGGGGGAGAGGAGAGGGGGGGAGAGGAGAGGGGGTGAGAGGAGAGGGGGAGAGGAGAGGGGGGGAGAGGAGAGGAGAGGGGGGGAGAGGAGAGGGGAGGGGGGGAGGGGGAGGAGAGGAGAGGGGGGGAGAGGAGAGGAGAGGGGGGAAGAGGAGAGGGGGGGAGAGGAGAGGGGGGGAGAGGGGAGGGGGTGAGAGGAGAGGGGGGAGAGGAGAGGGGGGGAGAGGAGAGGGGGGAGAGGAGAGGGGGTGGAGAGGAGAGGAGAGGGGGGAAGAGAGGAGGGGAGAGGAGAGGGGGGGGGAGAGGAGAGGGGGGGAAGAGGAAAAAGGGGGGGGAGAACCTAAAAAAAACATTTTAGAACCAAAAAACACTTTTTGCAAACATTTTAGAACCAATAGACACATTCTGCAAGCGTTTTAGAACCACTAAGGACATTTACATTTGAGTAGACATGTGTTCAGTGTTATTCACAGCTCAGAGAAACGTGAACCTCTGCCTTCCTCCAGCTTGCAGACACTGATTGAGGCACACCACTTCCTGGTTTTATAGTCCCTCCCCCCTGCCGCCAGCAGGGGCAGCAGAGAGAATGGGGAATTTTGTAAAATCATTAATATCTCTGTCATTTTTAATCGACGGGAAAAATCCTCGGCACACATATGGCGGAGGGGGGCTCTGAGCAAGGTGGCCAAAAATGACGGCTGTAGGTGGCGGCGTTCTCTCGGAAATCGCAGCACAGATGGCCAAAACCGGTCAAGAACAGACAGACAGACAGACAGACAGACAGACAGACAGACAGACAGACAGACAGATAGACAGACAGATAGATAGATAGATAGATAGATAGATAGATAGATAGATAGATAGATAGATAGATAGATAGATAGATAGATAGATAGATAGATAGATAGATAGATAGATAGATAGATAGCTTGGACAAAAATATAGATGGCCTGATTAGTAAGTTAGTAATGACATAAAAAAATGGATAGTGAAGCAAGCTGTCAAATGATGCAGCAGGATCTAGCTCAATTGCAGAGGACTAAGAAATAGCAGGTAGAGTTTAAACCAGGCAAGTGTGAGGTGTTGCACTTTGCGAGGTCAATTGTAAGGGGAAATTCCTAGAGGCATTGGTGCACAGAGGAATCTTGGTGTCGAGTCCATATCTCCCTGAAAGTGACAACACAAGTAGCCCTCCATAATGTTTGGGGAGAAAGGCCCATCATTTATTTATTTGCCTCTGTACTCCACAATTTGAGATTTGTAATAGAGAAAATCACATGTGATTAAACTGCACACTGTCAGATTTTATTAAAGGGTATTTTTTATACATTTTGGTTTCACCATGTAGAAATTACAGCTGTGTTTATACATAGTCCTCCCATTTTAGGGCACCATAATGTTTGGGACACATGACTTCACAGGCGTTTGTAATTGCTCAGGTGTGTTTAATTGTCTCCTTAATGTAGCAAAAGAGAGCTCTCAGCACCTAGTCTTTCCTCCAGACTTGTATGTGATATAATTAGCATATGTTATGTCTTGTGCGAGGGGATGCATGGGCCGGGGAAGACTCAAGGTGGTGTCCTGGAATAAAGAAGCTTGTTAGTTTACTCCCCTATCTGAGTGTTATTTTAAGTCAGTTCCAAGCACCCAAATACACAACACAGGTGTTTGTAATTGCTCAGGTGTGTTTAATTGCCACCTTAATGCAGGTATAAGAGAGCTCTCAGCACCTAGTCATTCCTCCAGTCTTTCCATCACCTTTGGAAACTTGTATTGCTGTTTATAAACATGAGGACTAAAGTTGAGCCAATGAAAGTCAAAGAAGCCATTATGAGACTGAGAAACAAGAATATAACTGTTAGAGACATCAGCCAAACCTTTGACTTACCAAATCATTGTAACATCATTAAGAAGAAAGAGAGCACTGGTGAGCTTACTAATCGCAAAGGGACTGGCAGGTCAAGGATGATCTCCACAGCTGATGACAGAAGCATTCTCTCTATAATAAGGAAAATCCACAAACACCTGTCCGACAGATCAGAAACACTCTTTAGGAGTCAGGTGTGGAATTGTCAATGACCACTGTCCGCAGAAGACTTCATGAACAGAAATACAGAGGCTACGTTGCAAGATGCAAACCACTGGTTAGTCGCAAAAATAGGATGGCCAGGTTTCAGTTTGCCAAGAAATACTTAAAAGAGCAACTACAGTTCTGGAAAAAGGTCTTATGGACTGATGAGACGAAGATTAACTTACATCAGAGTGATGGCAAGAGCAAAGTATGGAGGAGAGAAGGAACGAACCAAAACATACCACCTCATCTGTGAAACACGGTGGTGGGGGTGTTATGGCCTGGGCATGTATGGCTGCTGAAGGTACTGGCTCACTTATCTTCATTGATGATACAACTGCTGATGGTAGTGGCATAATGAATCCTGAAGTGTATAGACACATCCTATCTGTTCAAGTTCAAACAAATGCCTCAAAACACATTGACCAGCGGTTCATTCTACAGCAAGACAATGAACTCAAACATACTGCTAAAGCAACAAAGGAGTTTTTCAAAGCTAAAAAATGGTCAGTTCTTGAGTGGCCAAGTCAATCACCCGATCTGAACCCAATTGAGCATGCCTTTTATCTGCTGAAGAGTAAACTGAAGCCCCCAAAACAAGCATAAGCTAAAGATGGCTGCAATACAGGCCTGGCAGAACATCACCAGAGAAGACACCCAGTAACCGGTGATGTCCATGAATCGCAGACTTCAAGCAGCCATTGTATGCAAAGGATATGCAACAAAATACTAAACATAACTACTTTAATTTATATGACATTGCTGTGTCCCAAACATTATGGTGCCCTGAAATGGGGGGGCTATGTATAAACACTGCTGTAATTTCTACATGGTGAAATCAAAATGTATAAAAATATCCTTTATTAAAACCTGACAATGTGCACTTTAACAACATGTGATTTTTTTCTATTACAAATCTCAAATTGTGGATGACGGGGGAAAATAAATAAATGATGGATCTTTGTCCTAATCATTATGGAGAGCACTGTAGTGTGGTAAAGAAGGTGTATGAAATGCCTGCCTTCATCAGCTGTGGCATTGAATACAAGAATCAGGAAGTCAAGGTGCAACTGGTTTTTTTTAAACTTTGGTTAGACTTCATTTGAAGTATTGTGTGTATTTCTGGTCACCCCATGACAGGAAGTATGTTGAGTATTTGGAGAGAGTACAGTATAATGTTTACCAAAATGTAGCCTGGTTTAGAGAGTATTAGCTATTGGGGGAGGTTGAACAATGGATTGTTTTCTCTGAAACTCAGAGGCTGACGGGAAACCTGATAACGAAATAATGAAAACCATAAATACTGTTAGTGTCTTTTTTCCAGGGTAGGCCTATCAAAACACTAGAGAGCATTGTTTTAGAGTGAGAGGAGAGAAGTTTAAAGATGCACAGGACAGGTTGTTTTACAGAGTGGTAAGTGCCTGGAACATGCTGCTTGGAGTGGTGGTGGAAAGAGAGATGATAGTGATGTTTAATAGACATTACACAGGTACATTAACATGCAACCAATGAAGGTATATGAATCATATCCAGGTAGATGGGGTTAGTTTAATTTGGTGTCATGATTAGCACAGATATATAATGGGTCGATGGGCCTGTTCTTGTGCTGCACAGTTTTACTTTCTGTGTACTGGACTATTCTGTTTAGTACCAGTCTAAATTTAATTAGCAAAAAATGAACCTGTGTGGCAATTACTTGAAATGGAGAGCTGATATTTTTCAGACGCTAATGAACTATCCAGCACATTTAGGTTATTTTTAGTTCATTGGCTATTTATTTTTCAGTGCAAGTTGTTGAACGGTTTAAATACTGATTGCTGTGGAGCCATTAAATTTGCCAGAAAATTGCACTACTCACTGGAGTGTAGAGTTGTTGCTGTGCTATTGGCCCAAGTGCTTTAATATCCTTCACATCTACAATCCCTAGTGTCACAGAGATAATGTGTCTTCATTGCTAGGTTGTCCCTCAGGAACTAAAGTTATTCTTTTGTTCCAGAACTCTAAGTAACTGACACAGCACCATGCAACTATGCACTCAATAACAATGCACAGTCGGTGCTCTGATCGAACCTCTTCATCGCCATATCAGGATGCCCTTCTATTCTTTCTCCCTTATCTATTTTCTCTTTGAACGCCACTTGCTTTTTCTTTTGCTGCCACTGTGGTACTACATTCTACATTCTAGTCATACTCTATGAAGCATAGTTTCTCCTGAACGTACTATTGGATTTACCAGTGCCTAGTTTATATTGGCTGTCATCCAGTTAAAATATCATCTGTGCATCTATCTGATTAAACCTCTTTGTAAGTGGAAGACTTTATTTATGAGAAGAGTCCCAGCCTGTTTAATATCACTCTAAATGCTTGAATATCGACTTTTGTTTCCCATGTCGTTGAGCAAGATAATCCCTTGCACCTATCAGATCAATTTGATTTTAGAGCATATACAGCACTTTAAGGCATTTATAGATATTTTATTACATTTTATAATATTCACCAAAATGAACTGAAGTCTATTAATGTACATTGAGAATGACTTGCAAATTAAGAATGTGCAGGAAGGAACTGCAGATGTTGGTTTAAACCAAAGATAGAAAAAGCTGGAGTAACTCGGCGGGAGAGGCAGAATCTCTGGAGAGAAGGAATGGGTGACGTTTTGGGTCGAGACCTTTCTTCCGACTGGACCAGTCTGCTGCCTATCCCGCTGAGTTACTCCAGCTTTTTGTGTCTGTCTGCAAATTAAGAATGACAGTTGTGAATGTGTGAAAATAAGTCATGTTTGACAGATTTTGTTGGGAGTTCTTCAGGGAATGTATTTTAAAAGTTAAAAAAGTGAATTGAATTGATCTCAATTTTAAAAGAGAGCAAATTTGTATTTACTTTGTAATCAAATAGAAACTTAGGGGACCTAAACTCCCAATGCAGCTTGCACCAATATTCAAAGCCAAGGAAAGTTTTCAGTCCCGAAGAGGTGCTAGTGGAAATTAGCTTAATTAAAATTACAACTTGTTTCATTCTGGACAGTTAGAATAGCAGTTTAAAACTAATAAAAGGAGAGATGAGACACTCTTCCAATAAACTTTGATGCTTATTCTTACACCCAAAAAATATAAAAATTACTATGCTCAGAGAGATAGCCATCTGAAGTTAGAATCTGATATGTCACAATGTATGCACTTTGTTGCTTGAATTACATATTTTGTTTAAAGTTGCAAAGCTGCTCACAGAGTCTACAATTCCTTCATCTCACACAGACCATTGGTGTATTTTAGTACCTTGTATCAATCTATAACTGTGCCATGACTGTGGAAGGTGGGAATTATTTATGTTAATAAATTTAATAGGTCCAAATGGCCATATTGACAATGGACACTTGCCTGTTTTATAGTAGGTTTACATATGTGCACACATAGAATATTAACTCCAAAACTCTATTATAAAGATCATATAGGTACACAAAATGCCAAATCTGAACAACAGTATCACATCAGTACACTGTGACAGGTTACAAACCTTTATATATAACTTATTAATGATTCTTTATTGCCACATGTGCAAAGGCAGTGAAATTATTTTCTTACAAACAGTCCAGTAGAGTATTGCCTCAGCACAATCCCCGATTAGCAAAGGGTACATAAATAGTCCACTGATCCTGCATGCAAGGGAACCAGGTTTTGGCACCATTTTCAAAGATCAGTCCATGCTCTACATTTGATGAGATCATGGAGATCAAGTGGTATTTATGAAGAGCTTGCACCCAGGATGAGGTGTTCCACAGCAGGGCATCGGAGATGTCCTCATTCTTCAGGGAACGGGGGTTCCCCTCTTCTATCATAGATGAGGCTCTCACCAGGGTCTCTTCTATACCCGTGACTCTGCTCTACCTCCCCATCCCCCCACTCCCCCTTGTCCTCACCTTCCACCCTACCAGCCGTCACATACAACAAATAATCCTCCAACATTTTTGCCACCTCCAATGTGATCCCACCACTTGCCACATCTTCCCATCTCCTCCCCTGTCTGCTTTCCGCAGAGACCGATCCCTCCGTAACTCCCTGGTCAATTCGTCCCTTCCCACCCGAACCACCCCCTCTCCGGGCACTTTCCCTTGCAACCGCAGGAAATGCTACACATGTCGCTTTACCTCCCCCCTTGACTCCATTCAAGGACCCAAGCAGTCTTTCCAGGTGCGGCAGAGGTTCACCTGCACCTCCTCCAACCTCATCTATTGCATCCACTGCTCTAGGTGTCAGCTGCTGTACATCGGTGAGACCAAGCGTAGGCTTGGTGATCGCTTCGCCCAATACCTCCGCTCGGTTCGCATTAACCAACCTGATCTCCCGGTGGCTCAGCACTTCAATTCCCCATCCCATTCCGAATTCGGCTTTTCTATCCTGGGTCTCCTCCATGGTCAGAGTGAGGACCACCGTAAATTGGAGGAGCAGCACCTCATATTTCGCTTGGGCAGTTTGCACCCCAGCGGTATGAACAGTGACTTCTCTAATTTCAGGTAGTCCCTACTTTCTCCTCCCCTTCTCAGCTCTCCCTCAGCCCACTCTCCACCTCTTCCTTTCCTCTTCCCGCACACACACCCACCCCCCCCCCCCCCCACCCTCACATCAGGCTGAAGAAGGGTCTCGACCCAAAACTTTGCCTAGTTCCTTCGCTCCATAGATGCTGCCTCACCCGCTGCATTTCTCCAGCATTTTTGTCTACCTTCCATTTCCTGCAGTTTTTAGGCTAATAAATCAAGGAAACTGAAAACAATACATATTTTTGGCCACCATTCTCATCCCTGGTTACCTACAGTGTTCATTAGATTAATCTTTAGTATGTTCCAGAACAATCAGGCTTAGCAACATTACCAAGGCACTTCAAAGGTAAAACTGAACATCAAACTGTTAAGATGGGGACCAGATGCATGAACAGGTAGCATTTGAGGATATTTTTGTAAGAGGCTTTTTTTTTTTTTTTAAGGTAGAGGCATTCATAACAGAGGAAAGAAAGCATACTTTACTAATGGAAAACATTGAAGGGAAGAATTCAAGGGAGAAAGTCATGAGACTAGGTAACTGAAGGGAAGAGGTAAATTCCCTTGCATTAAACAGAGCCTTTCAAGATCTTGGGATATTCACTGGAAGCCTTTTTTCCATTTAAAATATAATTTCCAATATATTCCTGGAAACAAATCCACCAATTACACATCCTAAGGCCCCATCAACAGCAATTAGTTTGAGCAATAGTTACCCAGGCATTGGGGAAAGTCAAAAACTTCCAGGTCTTCTTAAAAAAATAGTCCACTGGACCTACAAGATTCATCTGGCATTTGGGAAGCTCTCTTTTAAATGTTGCAGCTATCAACACCGCTCTCTTTCATGTTGCACTTGAATATCAGTTTCTAAAATGGGCTCTGAGCCACAACCTATTATACACAGACCCAACCATCCTATCGATGAGCTCACAATATATAGATAGATAGAATGCTCTTTTCAAATTCTGTGTTTATACTTGGTCACTTTTCGGCACTTCACCCAACTGGCGTTAATTCTATTTATAATTTATATAAAGAGTGACTTTGTGAAAGATATGTCTAACAGCATAATTAGGTCGATTTTTACAAAGCCCCTTTAGGGGTTCAATGGATTAGCAGATATTTTTCCATAAATTATATCATATTGTTTGAACATTTAACTGACCTTAACATATATTTATTTTTATTTTTACGTGAAACGAAACAAAGGAAGCGAAGTGCATCGTCATTTTAATTCAAGCAGCCAACGATGTCAAACCTGTGGGGACTGACTGCTACAATTCGCGAATTATGTGCGATTCATAAAAAAATTATCTGGTCAAGGTGAAGTCTGAGCTGTCATCTCTGTGCCCTAATATTTTCCAACATCTCACCAGCAAGTAATGGAGCTATACGAGCAAGCGTTTCATCACAGTGCTATCAGTAACAACAACGCTGATGAGTCATCCGCCGGTTACACTGCGGCGGAAATCAGAAATGAGCTCCGACGTCCTGTGCAGTCGTGAGTTTATTTAGTATTTGTGCTGGCAACATCTCTCTCTCTGCAGCCCGTAGCTGGGCGATGCTACGCGCTGCTCCGAGCGCTGCCAACAATGACCGCACCAGCTCCATACAGCGTCCCGTCTGCCCGCCCACCATTCAACCCAGCTGCTCTGCCCGACCCACGCACATTGGCTGAGGTTAGCATATGCGAAGCCTAACGCCGCTTGCAAGTGGCGGCATCTGTTTGTCAATCCGAGCGGCCCACTGTCCGGCGAGTGGGTTGCGATGATTCAGTGCTGTGGGGTGAAAGGAGGTGGGACTGGCGTCACGTTTTGGTTTGTGCGCAGGTGAGTCAGCAGCAGAAGTGCAGGGCTTGCTTAAAGTGCTGACGCGCGGTCACCTCACACACACTCACACACGCGAGTATCTCGTATCTCGGCACAGCGCACAAATAACAGGCACTCACCTGCGTAACACCGGCAATCAGCAGTACGCTTAAATAGAGTTGTGTGTAATTGCTTTTAACCTACAATATATTAAACGATACGATTTCCAAATTCTTAAAAGGCGATTATTGGCGTCCTTGCTGTGTATCTATGTTATGACACGCGTTTCTATTTTATTACTGTTATTTACATGGAGGGATCTTCAAGTGTCCACTTGAGATACCTTCACCTTAATGGGTATGAATAACTTTGAAGATATTTCATTTCTTATGATTTCGGCGTCTCCTGGCAATCAAACAAACTACGTTTTATTCACAAGGCGTGGATTTAGGTCAAAGAAAATAAAATAAAAACGAGAACCGCACTTTCAGGTTATTGTTGACTTTGTCATGAAATACACAATCGTCATTTACATTTAATATGGCAGGCCTGGGTTCCGCAAGTTTCTCGAATTGCCTATTAAAATGTGTAATTTTAAAGAAATTTCTACTTTACATTTATTTTGAGCTATTTAAAAATAGAAACGTAACAAAAATAAAAGATAAAGGCGTTTTCCTATGCGTGCTATAGGACATTCAGTGTCCCAGCTCCGCTTTTGTAAGGAATGGAAAGTGAAGAATTATGTTGTTTGGCGTCACTGAGTAGGAGTAATGTATTAAAAAATGCTGACATTTTGAAAGGGCAGCATCAAGTATTAAAGGCACAAGACAGGTCAATTACCAAAAGAGGACCATGGTTCTGAGTGGGCGAGATGATCAAAAATGTCATCCATAAGCAGCTTACCCAATACGATGCACTGATGAACAACACAGATTGCAAGTGGTATCTTGTAGTGCAGCCCAATATGTTTTGAAAATGACTGGTAACGCTTCACAAATATTCAATCATAGCCATCAGACCTAACCAATCATTTCAGCGTTCGGTAATGTAAACGAAATTACAGCTGACTTTAAGCCTCGCATTGATTATTTTAAAATGCATCAGTTTCATGAAATACAGGAAAATGTAATCACTTATTCTTATTTTATTTAACAAATAGCATGTTGAGTGACATGTTTTTAAAACAATTGATATTTGATCAAAATATCAATATAGAAAGGTTATTGTAATCTAGTTAACCCGTTCTGAGTCTTCTCATCACGTTTCAGAAACGATAGGAGCAGGTTGCTGATGTTCTTAAGATTTGGATCACATGACCAATAAAATCATTAATTTACATTACCTCATCTTTTATGTGCCTTACGGGGCATATAAATTTTCCTCACTGATATATTTGAAATGAATTTTGGCAGAGTGGACGAAACACATACGTCAGGTTTTTGATGTGAATTTGAGTAAGTGATTAAGTGTCGTTTAGGTGTGTTAGCTTAGTCTTCTTTGCTTATGCTGTATCAAAATCTTACTAGTTATCTTAGATAGTTTCTGAGAACATGGCCGTGCTGGACCCATTCTCCATACCGGGAGCGCAACCAAGATCACGAAGAGAGCTAGGAGTCCAAACAATCCTGCAGACGCTAAATAAGTCCCACTGACTCGTCCAATACCTCCTAATTATACAACAAAACACACAAAGCGTCTTCCCTTGCAAAAAAATAAACGTGATTTCTTCAAAATTATACAACTTCAAAATTGTATTTTAATATAAACAAGCCTCATCTCAAATGTAGTTGGGTCGCAGAGAAGATTACTGGCTTCAGGTCATTTACACATCACTATTTCTTATCAATGTGGCCCTAGTTCCACAAGGGTGCATAAACAAGACTACCGCGAAAGGCGCGTTCCTTTGTCAGAAATGTGTAGTGCATTCAACATTAGCTATACTGAATGCATGAATATACGTTTAAAAAAACCCATTAACTAAAAGCTCCCTAATGTTATGCTGATCTAAAGAACTACGGCATATTCTGGAAAAAGCAATGCGGGGTCTGCAAGCCAATTTTCATCTTTGAACCATTGCTCCGGCTTCATGCTTAGATTTCGTCATTGTAAAAGAGCACATGCAAAAACAAGATCCACGATATTTGCTAAAGCTGGTGATTTTAGCAGCGAAGCAAGCTCCAACCCGAACAGCGTTAGGAGAAACCCCGGCATTTTACACGATAGTTCAAGTTGTAACTTCAAAATAGAAAGCACGCAAGCTGCTAGCCAGAGCGCTCTGAAATTAACTCGATCGCACACTCAGCACTACATTTTTCATTGACAAAATGAGACACTACTTTGGGCTCGCATTTTTCGGACGAGGTCATTATAAACGGGATTGATTTGGTATTAGCAGACCTGTCTCTGTTCAAAAGTATGCTAATATCTGCTGCAACAGATAATATTTATTGTGTAAACCAAGGTCATTTCGCATTGAGATTCCCGAATACATTCGTGTATTGTCAGTTATTGCATTTTAGGGCACATTAGTTTCATGCTCCGAGCACCCACAGTAATAACAAACACATGAAAACATACTGGATGTCAATCCAGAACTGCACAAAGAAACTGTGAACACTATCCAGTTGTTGCCAGTTCCAAACACTATGTATGCATAAACATGCAAAATCTTTACATGTTCATAACACACTGTTTAGCTGTGTGACTTTACAACAATCAACTTGCTGTTAAACTATTAAAATGCAAAACATAAGCAGATTCATGCTGAATACATTATGTCAAGCAGAATTCTGAGTGAGATGCCAAGGCTAGGAGGCGGCAAGCTGTAATGTTTTTCGTTGCTGCTGTTTAGAGCTCGGTCAAGGCCTCGGCTCGGACTGAGTTCCAATGCTACTCAGCGTGTCTGCATCGTGACAGCTCGGACCAAAAAACATCAACCATGCTTGTCAGTCCGGCTGCTTTGCCTCCTGTCTTTTTGCACAGCAAATCACATCGGAACAGCCACTTGTATCACGGAGGTGATGAACCAATCCACCCACCCCCCCCCTTGGAAAAAATAAACAGATTGCATTCTCCTTACCCCGGTAACTTTCGACTATGTTCAAGGCAGCTCCAAGTTCAAAACAAATACCTCATCATGATTCTGTACGCCAAGAGGCTTTCCAAAAGAAGCTTGGCCACCGGGGGAGGGAACCGAGTTGAGCTGAGCCGAATCGGCGTGGCTGCTGGCTTGTTTTGAGTAATGTGGGAGGGAGATAGGAGAGAGGGGAGCGTGTCTGAGTTATGTTTTCCAATGCGCCAGTTGCCTCTCTCTTGCCTCCACAACGTGGAGATGAAGCGCTTGCAATCTGCTACTGCACACACAAACCCACACACACATATATATACATACAGACACACGCAGAGTTGCACGGAGCAAGCCGCCCTCCCTTGCGCCGTGCAGCAGCAGCGCCGCCTCTCCTCCTCCACCACCTCCTCCTCCTCCACCACCCTCGCTCCTTCACTCACTCTCACTTGGTTTCATTTTTTGTTGACATTCAGCAGCTGCTGACGTTCTCTCTGACGCACACGCCGCTCGCTGCCGCCGCCGCCGCCGCTGCAAAGCTCGAGAACGCTCCGGGACTCGGCTCGCGAGCGACAGAGCGAGGAAGGGAGGGCGTGCACGCGCGAGCCCTGCACCCCGCCCCCTCTCGCAGCCCATTGCAACCGGCGTGTGTGTGTGTGTGTGTGTGGGTGTGTGTGTGTTCCCCCCCCCCCCCCCAGAGCGCGCGCGGGCGGGCCTGGATCGACGCGCGCCCCCGACCCAATCCAGGGCCCCGGGTTGCAGCAGTGCGCATGCTCGCATTCCGCGCGCTCTCTCTTTCTCTCTCCGCTACATTTGGGATTCCATCACTCGCGCTGCCTCCTTTGTGACGCGTGTGCGCGGTGATGGGTTTTCGCGCGCGCGCGCGCCCGGGAGAAAGGGGGGGGGGGATTCGGCGGGCGGCCGCGCGCTTTGTCGGGTTCGTGACGCGGACCACTCCGTCCACTTCATCTTCCTCCCTCCGCTGACAAGCCGCCGCTCTGCCGGCCAGCCTCACTGACTGAGCGCGATTCTCAAACTTGAGGGACGATGTAAATTGCGAATTTGCTAAAATGCAAAAGATGCAGTCTGAAGACGGAATCTGGAAAATCCCGATTTGGTTTATTTGTCCACACGTTTGCAATAATCATGCGTGGATTAATCAATAAGTTATTTCACTTTGTCCTCGGGAGTTCCAATAAATTAAGTTTGCATTGAGAATCCGCTCATATTATTAGTTGAAAGCTGCTTCTTTTAAAACAGCATTTCAGCGACAAAGAATTAAAATAAAATACAATCAGGATATTTCACAACGTGATTTACTTACACTAATCCCATATGCAACAATATGGTAAAGGATGGGCTCAGATGAGATACCAGACTCTTAAGCACTATCAGGCAGAATCAATGCATGCTGCAACAGTGCAATTCTAGATGTTATTTTAAACGAAGACGTTCCCGAAAGCCAAGTTAAAGAAAATAACTGGAATGAGCCCAGCGCTGTTACCATGTTAACTTGTGGTCATCACTCACGAAGAGTCAACCAAGGATTATACTGGAAGTGCAGGCTGCAGAGAGCAGGTTTCATAATAAAATGAAATACGGGTTAGCGAAATTAATAATCTGGTTTGTGATAAACGAGTGAACGAAACGCTGTGACAGGGATATTGATTATTTTGCCACAATCCTCAGTCAGTGGCAATGTTTGGCTTGAGCTGATGGGAAGGCGCAACGTTTTACATGTTGCACGGAGGGCGTGTGAGTAAAACTTGAAAATATCTTAAAAGTAAAGGAACTTCATAGCTGAGTTTAGGAGTAAATTTAAGGTTATCCTCCTCTTTGACCTCCATATGACCTTTACAGTGGAAAATATTATAACGTTCTTTTCGGGGTATGTTTAATGTCAAGAAAACATCTCGACTGTTACGGTGCCCACACTATGGTTTGTGTGTGGTTACCTGGCAGATGTCGGCTTCCATGTGATTTTGTAGAAAAGTACAAATAACTTTAAATGTAAATTCAAAGGGTTCGATAAACTATAGTTAAGGATCTATCAAGCTGAAACGAGCGTTTCTAATTTACAACATTAGCAGTTTGCCCTACTGTAGAGTTAAAATAGTCTCCAATGACTCCATTTGTAGTATGAATCGGTGGTTTTTGCTTCTTACCCCCCCCCCCCCCCCCCAACGGTTCAGCTGGTTAAGGCTGCTCAGTCTGCAACTGAGCCAGATGAACAAAAAAAATCTGGATTCAATGCACCCTTACCATGTAGTGTTGAATTTATGGCATCCAGAGGGAAACGGAATCAGATAATAGAGGAGCACAAGATGATTCCAAGATGCTCTTAATAGATCCTCAGCAATTCCCCTCCATGTCAAATAAGAATGGAATTAATCAATGGTTTGAGAAGAGGAAACAGTCCGAGACACGCCCACCAGTAGAAACATCCTTTCCACATCCACTCTATCAGAGTTTCAGAGGTCCCCCCTCAACCTTTTAAACCAGCGAGTAGAGGCCCAGTGCTGTCAAACACTCAATCTTCTAACATTATAATGTTTTGGATTAGTCTTGTAAAACCTTCATTACACACTTTCCAGCCACTTGTCATTTCCTTTTGAATGGAAGGAACTTGTTTGGAAGGAGCAGGTGCTGGTTTAAACCGAAGATTGACACAAAATGCTGGAGTAACTCAGCAGGACTGGCAGCATCTCTGGAGAAAGGGTCTGAAGAAGGGTCTTGACCCAAAACATCACATATTCCTTCCCTCCAGAGATGATGCCTGTCCCTCTGAGTTACTCCAGTATTTTGTGTCTATCTTCACCATTTCCTTTGCACTTTGGTGACCAGAAAATAATACATAGTGAACCTAGGCAGAAACATTAACACTTTTCCTCATTTAACCAGCTCCTTCATCTTGCTATTATTGAAGGTGAGGTTGTTGTCCTTATACATGTTAATAAGTTCTCAATATCCTACCTGTACATCATTGTTCATGATTCAGCCACCACAGTGGTGTCATCTGCAAACTTGTAGATGCAATTGGAGCTGAATTTGCAGGGCACCAGTGTTGAGAATTATTGTGGAAAAGGTGTTGTTACCCATCCTCGCTGATTGTGGTCCATAGATTAGGAAGTTGAGGATCTAGTGGCAGAGGGGTGGGGGTGGGGGGGTTGAGGTGGTGGTGGTGGTGGGGAAAGAGTTGAGACACATAGGAAAGACCGTGACAAATATTAATATTGTAACTTTAGACTGATGTGCATTGACAATAGAATCTGGGATTAATGGTGTAAGAAGGATCCATCATCTATGCGTACCACCTTCAGCACTGCTTTCAGCCGCTACAGATTTTTGTGCATGCCGTTTGGCATCAGTTCAGCCATGGAGGTGTTTCAGCGCTCCATGGAGCAACTGTTTGACGGATTCCCTTGTGCTATCATCGTGGACGATATCATTGTTGGTGGCAAAGACATTGAACAACATGATGCCAACTAGAAGAAGGCACTCAAGCGTGCCAGGGAAGTGAACTTAAAACTGAATCCCACTTAAAACCGAATCCCAAAAGGAATAGGTGACATTTCAGGTCGAGAAGAAGGGTCTCTACCAGAAACATTACCTATTTCTTTCCCCCAGAGATGCTGTCTTTACCTGTTGAGTTACTCCAACTTTTTGTGTCTATCTTCTCTTTAAGCTGGGGTTGATTGACTGTTTGGCTAAGTAAAGCAAAATTATATCTAACATTCCCAAATAGCAGATGGAACAGAAGTTTTTAAAAGAATTGGATAGAGTAGATCTCAGCTTATTTAATTCTGTGGAGATGTTGAAAATTACATAGGTGACGTGCCTCAATGACTATCGACCAGTGGCACTGGTGCTTTGAGAGGTTGGTTATGGGGCATATCAACTCCTACCTCAATAAGAACCTCGACCCACTACAGTTCGTCTACCGTCATAATAGGTCCACAGAGGATGCGATCTCACTGGCTTTCCATTCCGCACTGGACCATTTGGGCAATAAAAACACTTATGTCAGGCTGGTGTTTCTAGACTACAGCTCGGCGTTCAATACCATCATCCCCTCCAAGCTTGTTACCAAGCTCATGGATCCCTCTGTAATTGGATCCTCGACTTCCTCATCCACAGACCACAGTCTGTTTGAATTGGCAGAAACACTTCATCCTCAGTAATAATCAGTACGGGAGCACCTCAAGGCTGCGTGCTCAGCCCCCTGCTCTATTCACTCTATACTCATGACTGTGTAGCCGACATACTTAAAACTCAATTTTCAAGTTCGCCGAAGACACCACTGTTGTGGGACGAATTACAGATGGTGATGAGTCAGAGTATAGAAGTGAGATCGTCCGACTGACCAAATGGTACCAGCACAACAACCTAGCTCTCAATATCAGCACAACCAAAGAACTGATTGTGGACTTTAGAAGAGGAAGATTGAGGACCCACAATCCTGTTTATATCAATGGGATGGTGGTGGAGAGAGTCAAAAACTTCAAATTCCTGGGCGTGCATATTTCCTATGATCTTTCCTGGACCCAGCACACTGATGCAATTATAAAGAAAGCACATCAATGCCTCTACTTCCTGAGAAGATTACGGAGATTCCGTATGTCAAAGAGGATTCTCTTGAACTTCTATAGGTGCACAGTAGAGAGCATATTGATTGGTTGCATCGTGGCCTGGTTCGACAACTTGAACATCTAGGAGAGGAAAAGACTGCAAAAAGTTATGAACATGGCCCTGACCTCCCCACAAGCGAAGGGATTTATCGGAGTCCCTGCCTCAAAAAGGCAGTCAACATTATCGGAGACCTGTACCATCCTGGCCACACGCTCATCTCACCACTGCCATCGGGAAGAAGGTAACAGGAGCCTGAGAACTGTAATGTCCAGGTTCAGGAACAGCTTCTTCCCTACAGCCATCAGGCTATTATGTTAAACTGAGTTATTTTGTCAGTCCAATTCAAGAAAACTTGATTCAAACCATTGCTGCTAAAATCATTTTTTTATTCTGACAGTGCTGGATAATTCATTAAACCTTCCACCACAGAGCTAGAAACTCTGGGGCAGGTCAAAAAAACTACTGTTTTGACACAAACGTAACACATTATATAGGTATTGGACAATTATGGTACAAAAGGAGTGGTAAACTATTAACCAATCATTATGGTTTACCATACATTTAGCTTATTTGCATTAACCAATCAACGAAATCCTTTCCAGTGATTGACAACACATATAGTCACATGATTTTCCCTTTTCTGGCCCCTTTACAACCTTTTTTCCCTCTGTGGTTTTCTTTAACCTCTTTGCTCAAAATCATTTTATTTCAATGAAGTAAAACCACAGAAATATAAAACTAATTCTCAAAGAACACCTCTCAGAATATAAAATGCACATCATACAGCAATCACACAAGACATACACACAAAACATATATTTTCACTTTAGGAAAAGAAAGTTATTTCTAAAACTTCAGAATTAAACAAAGTTTAATACTCACAATCCTAATTAAACACAATATACTTCACAAATAATTTCCCTACTTCATAGTTAAAATACAGTTACTTATGGATTAAATATGAGCTTTGCCCCATTCTTACAGTGGTAAGAACTTAAGTTATTTCTACAATCCCCAACCACACAAAGGCCACTAATTGTTACATTTGATTGCTTCTTCCCAAGCTCGGGTCTAGTTTAATTACAACCTCCCCCTTCTATCTCTGGACAAAAGGAATGTAAGGCCTCCTCACTAATAGCATTCCACACAGCAAATGGAAGATTATCAAAATAGAGTTACTTTCTCAGTTTTCTATAAACATAAGAAACCACCCTTATACAAAGGTCACACAACCATCACCTATGCCTTATCTCTTATCTCAACACAAATATATTTACACAGTCAAACCAGATCACAGACTATTATCTAGCCTTGGTGCCCAAGACCCAATATAGACAACCATAAATCCCCTTTATGACACACCTGAGCTCAAAGATGTGCCATAAAGAAAGGACACATGATGCTCTTGAGAAGAAACCCATCAATAACCTATACTCTACACACCAAACTAAACCAAATACAACTTCTGACAGAGTTATAGCCACTTCAAAGCAAACAAAGCTATGCCTATTTACATCAACATCTACATGTAGCCATATGTTCTCATATGTGTGTGTGTTCTTTATTTCTTTGTGAGAAAACCTCAGCTCCAAGTCCTTCTCTTGCAACTTAACATAATTTCCTCACACAGAAGTTATCATTTAAGCAATTCTATTGTATAATATTTCCTCAATTAAACACTACAACCTCATAAGCTCTGAACTACAATAGACTATTATTATTATTCCTGCACTGTTATTGTTTGTTTTTTGTTATATTATTTATTCTTAGGCCCCCCTTGGTCATGGCTGACCATGGGTGTCTCCAGGGTTGGAGGATGCTTGTGCTCTTTAATGTGGAGAGACTGGTGCACAGGCAGCCACCACATGGTCCTTGACAGATCCTGGTCAGGATCCAGTGGCATGGAATCCAAGATGACCGGAGACCTTTTTCTGCTGCAGCCTTCATCCGCCTTCCCTGCCATTGTGACGTCCACTAAGGTCAGCCATCATCCTCCGCGTGTTCCACCGTTGAGGTCTTGGTTGGATTTCTCTTTGTCAGAGTCCTCCCCCTCGACCTTACCGCCATGGGTAGCCCTACCAGGAGCATAGCTCCAGACGGCATCGCTCTCAGGATCTCAGGACCACACAATCTTCTCTACCACGACAAGGTGACAACTCACGGAGAAGGATTATGATTATTTATTATGATTACATATTCCGTTGTGCTGCAGCAAGTAAGAATTTCATTGTTCCATCTGGGACATATGACAGTAAAAACACTCATGACTCTTGAAAAGGGGAAGGAGAAAAAAAAATTGCATGGCACTGTTTGGTTAACCATTGCTGAACAACCAGAATTACTTTGCATGAGAAAATTGTCAAGCTGCTTGCAAGATTGATTGAAGTGAAAACTACAAAGACTCTGGAGAATACAACCCCCAGCCTAAATTTTCTGTCTCACAATGTCTTTAAAATAGGTTCTCAAAAGTTTTGATCTTGCCCATGTTTTTAATTGGATCTTTAAATTTAATCCTACCACGTTGACTTTCTGCTCTTCTTGTTATTTCTCCAAAAAGTACTGTTAGGTATCTTGTACAATATATTAGTTGTACAAACATAAGTTGTTCTTGTTCCCATAGTTACAAAGGAGGCGGAAGTCATGAATCTATTTCTAAGAATTGAAGTTGGCCAAGAACGGGTAATGTAAGGTGAGGTGAAACACAACCAAAACACAAGATTCAACATAAACATTGGAAATTACAAACACATGTCAAATATGTATTGGTTAGAAAGAAAGCAAATTTCAATAAGATATCGTCAAAAACAAATTGCTCAGGTGAGTGAAAAGGAAAAATAGCCACTATGATAATAGATCAATAATTGTTAACCTTCAAACAATTATTGTCTGGGATATAAAATATAGACTTGCACGAAAGCTAATTGGGAGTCAATAAAAGTTAATATTTCATTAATAAAACAAAATTAAAATAAGTAAGAAGATAGATCTGGCCAATCATTACACATTAAAAAAAACAGTGTATAGAATGTTTAGATAATAAGCAGAAGTGAAATTAGTACAACAACGGGAAGTGTTAAAATGCATGCCTGCCATTGATGATTGGGTGCATTATTTGCTCCCCTGTTCTCTGAGTGTTATGGTGCAAGTGATGCAGTTACTTTGCTACAGCTGGGAGCTGAACATTTCTGGACATCAATAGCATGACTCAGTATATAAAATTGTAATTGACAACTTCTCTCTAGCTCCACATCTCAGCCTTTCCCTCCCCCTGACCCCATAAGTTCAAGTCTTACTTGAAACTCTTTAGCAAAAAGTCAAGGCTGATATCAAGTACTGCGAAAGTGCTGCAGTATATAGAATGCTAGCTGAAGCAGTATACTGTCAAATTAAATCCAAGGTCTTGCAAGTGGCATCCCCAGGCGCTAATTTGAGGAAGACCACGATAATCATCCTGGCATCCTGCTAGCAGTTATCTTTCACTCAATGACAGTCATTATCACATTGCTCTTTTGAAGAGCTTGCTCTGCTAAAATTGTCTGTTATGTTTCCTACAGTGTAACAGTAAGTATGTTTCATAACTATTGTCTGTTAAGTATTTTGGAATATTGTGAAAGATGATACAGTGTTGAATGTAAATCCTTCTTGATATGTATTTCATCAATCTACTTGAAGGCGATGGAGCAAACATTTGGTATTACCCTTGATATGAAAAGATATATGCTCTATTTTCCTTGAAATAAATAGGACAACAATTACGCAGTATTGAGTAGATAAAATTAAATGAATTCAACCACCTATTTCCATCATAATGTTAAACTACAGAACATTCTGTGCAAATGTTAAGAGATCAAAGAAGGTTGTTAAGGCAGCACAGAGATCAGGGCAGCAGTCCATCTTGCCATCTATCATCATTGGAACATAGAAACATAAAACATATAAAATAGGTGCAGGAGTAGGCCATTCGGCCCTTCGAGCCAGCACAGCCATTCGATATGATCATGGCTGATCATCAACAATCTGTACACCGTTCCTGCTTTCCATATCCCTTGATTCCGTTAGCCCTAAGAGCTAAATCTAACTCTCTCTTGAAAATATCCAGTGAATTGGCCTCCACTGCCTACTGTGGCAGAGAATTCCACAGATTCACAACTCTCTGGGTGAAAACGTTTTTCCTCATCTCAGTCCTAAATGGTCAACCCCTTATTCTTAAACTGTGATCCCTGGTTCTGGACTCATCCAACATGGGGAATACTTTTCCTGCATCTAGCCTGTCCAAACCCTTAAGAATCTTAAATGTTTCTTTAAGATCCCCGCTCATACTTCTAAATTCCAGTGAATATAAGCCCAGTCGACCCATTCTTTCATCATATGTCAGTTCTGCCATCCCGGGAATTAACCTGGTGAACCTACTCTGCACTCCCTCAATAGCAAGAAAATCATGAGTCAGCATGATCTGAGAGAGATTGAATGCCATCCACTGGTGCATCACTGTATTCCACATTACCACCAGCTACTGATCCAGATGTTTTGTAGTTGTGATCAGGAATTCATTGGCTTCAGGAGTTTTGAAATATAGAGAATGTGAAGTATAGGACCAGTAAGTAACATGAGGGATTGCAAATTAGCTTCATGACAGAGAGCAGAGAGAATGAGTAAAAGGTAAACGTTGACACAAGAACATGGGGAGTGGTGGTCGCTAACTGTTAGTCTCAGGCCACTGCTGTTGACAACTTACATCAACAAGTCAGACTTGGAGTCAAGAACAAAAGAGTTGTCATTCAGAAATCTAGTAAGAAATTAAAAGAAACTTTATGCAAACGGTGATGAGAAAGAAATTCATTAATAAAGGGAGTGGTTGAAGTGAAAGGTATAAATGTATTCATGGAGTAGCTAGGGAATCTGTGAGAGAAAGGGGATTAGAGGGCTACACTGATACATTTAAGTGAGGAAGTACGGGAGGAATCTCTAGAGAAGCATAAATGTGGCATGGCCTTCTGTGACAAATGTCCATATAATCCTACAGAAGTGGGTTTTATCATAATTTTCAAGAGAGAATTGGAAAAACATTGAAAAGTATGTAGTGGCCTCTTAATCAAAGCTTTTATCACTTTGGTAATGATTGAGTATACCATAACATGACTGTGATTGCTCAGCTGATTTTATTTTCCTTTTTTTATAATAGGACTAGACCAAGTGCAGACCCGTTGGGTCTGTTCCTGCAACGCGCGGTTGCGAGGGGAGGGGGCGGCCTGACATCATTGCGCAATGCCACGCGCTAGGCGTACGCCGTCAAGGCGCTGTGTACGATGTCAAGACGCTGCGTATGATGTCAAGACGCTGCATACGCCCTCAATGAGCCTGCGGGCCGACAGGCTGTTGACGCGCGGGATTTTCGGACAGTGCAAGCCTGCGGGGATGGTCAAAAGCAGCGGGTGGGGGGACCAGGCGATCTTTGGCTTCGGCCAGCGTGACAGAGCCGGGCCGGGGGGGGGGGGGGAAAGTGGAGGAAGTAAAATTGCTAGCGAAATGGTAAACATCTCTGCGTTTTTGGAGGAGAGCCGGACGGCAGCAGCCGTTATGGTCGCGCGGGGCACGCGATGAGAACGTGCCCAGCGTGAGGCGAAAAAATGAATGAGTGGGAGGGGGGGGGGGGGGGGAAGGAAGGATTTTATTAAAAATGTGTACAGAAAAATGACTAAATTTAATGAGGAGTGGATGAGCGAATGTAAAAGTGAAATCGCTAGCGAAATGGTAAAAATCTCAGGATTTTTGCGTCTTGTTTTGGCGGAGTAACGAATCAAAGGCCAAAAATATGACATACACCTACACACACACACGCACACACAGAGTTTTAATAGTATATAGATAGATAACATGGAGCAATTTTACACTTTTGGTAAATGCCAGTACTGTGGCTGTACTGGAACTCCTTGGCTAGAGACACAGCTGGCAACTGGGAATCCAATGGAGACCCAAACCTTTGTTCCAGTTATTTCCCTCATCGTAAGGAGTGAATTAAGTTAGCTGAAGACCTATATCTGTTAAAGAGGAAACTTCAGGAGGTGGCTTGAATGGATTATTTGCTAGGCATTTCTGAGTTTAGATGATTGCAAATATTTCAGCATGGTTAAGTGGTTAAGCTTCTGAAGATCATTATAAATAGTGACATTAATTGTCACTTAGAAAGAACTCAAGTTAATTAAAAATCTCTCTGACAATCCTTTGTCACAAGATAATCCTTTGTCGAAATAACTAAGTGGATTGATGAAAGAAAGGAGACAATAATTCTGGATTGCTTAGATTTTCTGATTTCAATTTCTTACCAGTATTGAAATGCCACAAATGAATCCATGAATGATTGTTCTGCCGTCTTACATACTCTATTGATTTTACAGCTCTGGTTCTGGCAAGTAATTTCCCTTGCATTGTCACATTCAGTAATTCATTAAAAAAAGTTTCTTACAATATTACGAGCCTGGAATGAATCAATACAAGGTAAGAGGGAAAAATGGGGAGATATTGGAGTGACCTAAAGTGAGCAGCACTCAAGTAGGAATAGGAGACAGTAGAATAATCAGAAGCTTGGAGTAACTGAGAAAGGAGAGGAAAGAAAAAAAATAAGAGAAAGAAATAATCATGTACTGTTGGGAAATGTTAAGGCTGTTATCAAATGCAGTGATGGCAATCGCCCTCCTATTCAGTGACCATGAGGCATTATCTACCAGCTCTTGGTACTAATTTTTATTAAACAATTTTTATGCATAATATTTGTTTGGCTTCTGCATTGCTTCCTTTTAGGTTGTGCTGGTTAGATTATATGTATGAATGCAAATATATTTAAAAGTGGAGCCCCTAACAGGTATTATGTCATTCGACACAATACTTGGTTCATATGTAGGCTGTGAACATAACCTTTTATTGTCTTAATCAATGTTCCATTTTGTTTATTTTTGCAACTGGTTTATATCTGGAAAACAGACCCGGTGCCATTAAAACTTGATTGCTGATGTAAACCATTCAAATACATTGAGAACTAATCATTTGTATCATTTGACTCATACGTATATTAATAGTAGCATAGCATGATGTAGAATAACATAGTTCAAACTTGAAAATGGATAAAAGATCTCTGCTGTTAAACTTTAGGAACAAATCCATGGCTGGTCATGAATAACATGGAGTATGTAAGTCAGAACATTGCTAAGTGTTTATTACAAATAGCCTGAGATTTATTTCCACAGCTGGCATAGCATATAAATAAAATTGTAACATTGCAGTAAGCCAAATATGAATCACATTGATGATGAAGAAGACTGGAACTGTATTCAAATGATCAGTCATGACGACTGGAGTATATATTTAGGAAATATTTTTGATTTCTCATTTATATCTGAGCATATGGACATGATCATATTACCAGATTAAATCATACCTAATATTTATACACCAATAAGATATTAATAATAAACAAGTGATATGATCTTGAGATAGGAATTTATCTATCTCAAGGATTTTTAAACATATCTTTTTAAACAGGTTAATCATGAGCAAATTTACACTTTGCTGACTAATTGCCACTAATATGGCTCAATGGAACTACTTGGCTAGAGGTTCAGGTAGTTCTGAGCATATTCATTGCTCCAGCTGGGATGTTGTCAGAAGCTACATTCTTTATCGTATTGAGCTGCTTATTGGTACCGGTACCCGGACGTGGCGCCGACGGACGAGAAGCCGAAGCAAAGAAGTGGAAGCCAAATAACCAAATGGAAACAAAGTCGAAACGCCAACTAACCGAAAGGCTGGGACGCCTAAATACCCACTAACCGAAAGGGCGGGACTCATAACAGCCAACTAACCGAAAGGCTGCGTCGCCTAAAAGCAAACTCACCGAATGGCCGCTCTGCCGAAACGCTACCTGCCCTAAAGGTGGTGCAGCCTACAGGCCAAAGGACCGACTGCCGCTCAACAGAAAAGTCAGATAACGGACATGATGTTGCCGGGGGGCGGGACTTGTCAGCGATTGGTCCAGACACCCGCGTCCATCACATCACTGTGGAGGGATGAACATTGTCCCGCACCTCCGCTCCACCCGACCCACAGCCCACGGAGGGTGGCGTGGGAGAGTGGGGGCTGTCCCGAGGGATGTGCACCTTTGGCCGCTTACAACTTGGTGCTTGGGTTCAGATTGCCCAGTCACCTATGGCTTGTGTGGGAAAATGAACCCCACACTCCCGTCTCCCCCTTCTCTCTCCCCCTCGCTCTCTCCCTTCTCTCTCTCTCTCCCCTCCCCTCTCTCTCCCCCTTCTCCCTCCCTTCTCTCTCTCCCCTTCTCTCTTTCTCTCTCCCTTCTCTCTCCCCCCCTTCTCTCTCTCCTCCGTCTCCACTGGTGGGAGGGCGGGGGTCATTTTCCCACACAAGCCATAGGTGACTGGGCAATCTGAACCCAAGCACCAAGTTGTAAGTGGCCGAAGGTGCGCATCCTTCGGGACCGCCCCCACTGTCCCACGGCCACCCTCCACCTCATCTCCCCCGTGTGGCCGCACTGTGACGGGCTGTGGGTCAGGTGGAGCGGAGGTGTGGGACAGACTGGTCCCTCCGCCCACCCAGAGTCATTGACTTCGATGCACTGCCATCGGACCCCAACCCCCACACCAGGGTGATCCCCCCCCCCTGCCTCCGACCCCCGGACCCTGACACCCACACAGGGTGATTCACCCCCACCCCGGCCATGGGGACAGGCTGCTCGGGGCATAGTAAATTGCTTTTAAAACATGGGGGGGGCACACACATTGGCCGGGGTGGGAGTGAATCACCCGGTGTGGGTGTCAGGGTAAGTTTGCTTTTAGGCGACGCAGCCTTTCGGTTAGTTGGCTTTTAGGAGTCTCGCCCTTTCGGTTAGTTTGCATTTAGGCGTCCCACCCTATCGGTTAGTTGACGTTTCGGTTTCATTTCCATTCGGTTATTTGGCTTCCACTTCTTTGCTTCGGCTTCTCGTCCGTCGGTGCCACGTCCGCACACTCTTGGTACCATCTGAAATTAATTTAATTCAAACGTATTTACATTGCAGTCTAATCCAATATTCAATGGTATGGGCACAATAACGACGGATTTGATTCAGGGAATCCGACTTCACATTCTAACCCAGTCTTTCATTCAGAAATGGATAATCAATAGAAACAGATGTGGAATTATCTGCCACAGAAGGCAGTGGAGGCCAATGCACTGGATGTTTTCAAGAGAGAGTTAGATTTAGCTCTTGGGGCTAAAGGAATCAAGGGATATGGGGAAAAAGCAGGAATGGGGTACTGATTTTGGATGATCAGCCATGATCATATTGAATGGCTGTGCTGGCTCACAGGGCCAAATGGCCTACTCCTCCAATAGAAATTCCTTTTCTATGTTTCTATGTTTCCACATTACAGATTGCCACATTTCAGGATAGAAATAAGATGTCCCATTCAACTATGGAAAATATATAGATCATAAAGTCATACAGCATGGAAAGATGCCCTCTGGCCCAACTTGCCCACACTGACCAACGGGTCCCATCTACACTAGTCCCACCTGCCTGCCTGACTTTAGCCCATATCCCTCTAAACCTGTCCTATCCATGTATCTTAATGTTTCTTAAACATTGCGATAGTACTTGCAAACATGTTATATGTCTAACACCAACAATATCAAGGAGACCAATTCAGAATTTTCCACTACCCAAACTAAAGGTACAATCACAATGACAAGTTAAACATGAGATAGAAGAAAAATTTGAAGCAAAAGCAGAGTTTTAAGAAATTATCCATACAAATGCATATAATCAGTATAGAAATCATATTTTTTAAATCACAAAAAGTAGGAAATTATCTTTCAGTCTAAACAATTTAAACTCTTTATCATGTTTCTAAAGTAAAATTCTGAGTTCCAAGTTTTAGCTGCAATCAAAGCCTTCGAACAAGTCTAAAGGCATTTCCAAATGTGTTCTGTGCATACTAATGATATTCAACCCACTGACATTTAGTCCTATCAGAAAGTTACTTCATGTTGTCCATCACACAACTATCTTGTTAGGCTATCTAGATTTTTCCTTTCAGGCAGTCACTCATCAAAATACATGCACGACATTACATTAGCAGCCTTACATTGTGACAGGTAATGTCCTCATTATTTTTACATTTTGACAGATTATCTCTTCTACTTTCATTTATTTTTCAGCAAGAATATGTTCAAAGTAATTGAATATTGAAAACGAAATAGATATTTTCATGTGCAGGAGTTAGACTGAACCTCGTGGCCCCTGGCAGTCCTGGTTATGGTGTCAGTCAGTCAGTCACCACTGATTGGATAGCTGCAGGCTAGCATTGATGTCTCATTACTGAAACCACACTGCATATATTCAGTCAATACCACTGGAGCATTCCAGACTGTTCCTCTAATGGGAATCCTTATTCAAACAGCAGGATGGATGCATGCACATCCCTATGTTTAAAACAATAAATATTTAGAAATAAATTAAGTTGAACATATTGGAAAAGCTCCATCTCAAAATTTTCAACTACATTTGAAATATCAACCTGTTTTAAATGTTGATTGAATTATTTTGCTTTTTTGGTATTTTCCTTTTCTGACAGCTAACATTAACAGTTTTCATGGTATCTTCATATGTATCATTTTTACTTTTATTTTTTTGTTTGTCCCAATGTTTTCTCCAAACCTACAGCCATATGTTTGGTGTCAGAATTAAGAGCAGGAATTGGCCATTGAACCCATCAAGCCACCTCTGCCACTCGGGATGATCATGGCTGATCCTCTACATCAACTCCACCAACCCACATTATAAAACTAGCCTTTGATTTATATCTTGAAGATCGTCAATGATTGAGTATTCACCACCCCACAGAAGAGGGAATTCCACAGGTTCAAAACTCTCTGAGTGAACGTGTTCCTCCACTTTCCTAACAATTTTATGTTCTAGACTAGACAGTCGAGCATGATTCTTGACATCCTCCCAACATCTAATCTGCCAAACCTCGTGAGGAATTTCTATTTCTATGAAAACAGCTATCATTTTTCTGAACTTTACTCAATTATATTTTTTACCCCTTATGAAGCGATCTCCTTATCCCTCAAAGGTGATTTCATTTATTGCATTTCCAATATAAGGAAACCAAAATAATATAATGATGATAAAGTTAACTGGCTTGTACACTCCAGTCCATTTGTAACAAAGGCAGCGTATTCCTTATTGATTGTTGTAACTTTCTGTGATTTGCATACAAATTTGTGTATAAATACCGATACTCACGATTCTTTTAACTTTTAACTAATTTACTCAAGAAGAAAATTATTTCCCCACATCATATTCCATCTGTCAGGTTCCCACCGACTCATTTAAGGTAGCTGATTTTCTATGCGAACAAATTCTTAAGCATTATTCCCAAATTCCTCGATTCCATTAATGACCCTGTTGATATGTGTTTTGAATGAACAAAACTTCAGAACCTGCAACACTTCACTCCTTTTGTCTCCTACTTTCTGTTTTCCCATCTCTGGCCTTTGCCCAACCATCAGTCTATCAACCCCCCCTCAACTGTATCCACCTATTAGTTGCTTTGTCCTGCCCTTCCTCTCTTGCAACTTTATTCCCCCCCACCCCCTCCTTCCCCATCACACAAACCAGCCTCTCTTCCATTGATCAGTCTGAAGAAGGGTTTCGACCCGAAACGTTGCCCATTTCCTTCGCTCCATAGATGCTGCCTAACCCGCTGAGTTTCTCCAGCATTTTTGTCTACCTCCCTTCCATTGACTTTATATACACTTCACGTTGCCAGCATAATCAAGGACCAGTGTCACCCCATTCCCTCTTCTCCCCTACCATCAGGCAAGAGAAACAGAAGTTTGAAAACACCACCTCCAAATTCAGGGACATTTTCTTCCCAGCTGTTATCAGGCAATATACGAGTTTGGTATTCCGAAAAACGCAAGGTATCATGGGATTTGTCAAAGGTCATTTGTGATAAAGAAAAAGTGAACGAAGCGCTGGCTCTATAAACTGTGAATAAATTGTTAACTATTCTGCCAATGAATTAATCTAGAATTCTGTCAACTCAATAGCTTCTTTTCTTGTTCTGCTGTTCACACACTACTTACATAGTCCCAGTTCTAGTTCAGTTTATTAATCTGCAATTATGAGATATTCAAAAAGTTAAAGAATTTATTATTTTCATTTAATCCTTAACGTGTTTGCTGCTGGAATAAGAAAATATTGTGTTTGAAACATTTTCTTATCTTTATTCATAATTTATGTGTAAAAATATATTTAATCTGAGGAATGGGGGTGCCAGGTGGTAGGAGAGTGGGGTGTAACAGCGAGAGAGAGGGGGCAGAAGCGAGTGGGAAACAGAGTTAACCCCCTCGGTGCCGGCAAAACATGAGCATCAGTCATCAACAGGGATACATACAAAATGCTGTAGTAACTCATCGGGACAGGAAGCATCTTTGGAGAAAAGGAATAGGTGACGTTTCGGGTCGAGACCCTTCTCCAGAGATGTTGCCTGACCCGCTGAGTTACTGCAGCATTTTGTGTGTATCCCTGTTGATGACTGGTGCTCGGCTTTCGCTGGCACCAAGGGGGTTAACCGACAGCCACTGGATAAGGCAAGAGGTGCAGCTGACGGCCCCCGACCCGTCGGGGAATGGGTTCCTCGGGAGTTGAAGGAGTGTTGAACTGGAGTTAACGCTTCTTCTCCACGCTGGCTGTAAGCCTGGGGCCGCCACTGCACCGGGCCGGTGTCCCGTCAGTCCAGGGTCATCCCGGACATCTCTGGCCGCCCCCGGACAGGGATGGGACACTCGGAGGGGACGGGGACGGTAGTGAGACTCCGCTCACAAATCTGCATCCTGGGGTTATGCAGGAGAGGGGTGCGTGGTTCGCCCCTGTATAATAACCTTGTATAACCCGGGAGGGCAGCCCGAGTGAGAATGGAACCCATACACCCAGGCTGAGCAGGACCGGACCGTGATTCATTAGATTGTCACTGCTGAGATTTCTGCATGGACCAGTGGAGAAGGGAGAAATAGTGTTGCTAACTTCAGTAGCAATTCAACAGCGCTTGCAGCGCCTGAGACCCAGTTCGATCCTGACTACGGATAAACGCAGGTCTGTATACACGCAGAAGCTCAGCTGCCGAGAATGTTTTTTTCGAGTGACCTATGACCTGGGCATGCGCAGTTGGAATACCGAACTCGCTTATTGAATGGTCCTCTCAGCAGCTAAGGTGTGTGTCTGGACTATTTTACCAAGCCAATTAGCCTACAAACCTGTATCTTTCGAGTGTGGGAGGAAACCGGAGAACTTGGAGAAAACCCACGCAGGTCACGGGGAGAACGTACAAACTCCCTTCAGACAAGCACTTCAGGATTGAAGCCGGCGCTGTAAGGCAGCAACTTTACTGCTGCGCCACCGTGCTGCCCGCTCCTTGTTTCTAGTTTTATTGAAACATCTGTCTATGTTGCCTGTCCAGATGTAAGTTCTAAAATACTTCTCAAAACTCCATCCATGTATGTCTAACCAGTCATATATTCAAATGATATTTAAGACATGTAGTACAAGATTTAAAGTACATGATGAGCATTCATTTTTTTTAAATACATTGTGATATTAAAACACTCCCTTTACCTGTCATTGCCATTTATAGTAAAATAGAAATCATGTTCTAAAAATGTGATTGCAATTGTTTTATCTGCAATTTGTCTGAAGTACAATGGAAGATTATTAAGCTCAATTGGCACTTCCTATCACGTAAAGCACATTATGCAATTGTGATATGCACACTTAATGTGCATGAATATTTGTTTTAGTGCTTGTTCAAGTCCTCACCTGAAACCATTGTTGGCATTTGGCCACTGACTCTTCCCTGATGCAGAGTACACCAGCTACATCACATCTTTTTGAAGTTAAAGGTTTCTATTCTCTTTGGGGTGGTGCTGTCAACTAGTCTTGTCCTTCACCCACCATTTGCGTCTGCTGCAATTATGTTGATCGAGCATTGGATAAGGGAGATGACTACCACATGTCTATACTACATGTCCGACCAGAGATCAACTGAATCTGCCCCACTCGTTCCGGCAGTGGTGCTAATTGAGAACAACTGCTTTGACAGGCCTAAATGTGACAGGACGTTCGTGCAGGTAAGTTCATGCTCTGCATACAGTTCCTGGAATTATGAGTAATTTAGTTACATAATTAATGATCCAAGAATCAACCTGTCGTTAAGCTCAATGCTTTACGTGTCACATGTCCTAAAACCACTCTCAGCGACGCTGGATGAAACTGGAGTGGCTTCTTTATGGAATCAGTTTTGTCCGCTGTTCCATGTAGTATAATAAACCCGTATACAATGTACATACATATAAGACCTTGCCATAAATGGCAAATAAAGAAAATCTCCTATGATTCCTATTCATGGATCGATTCAAGAGGTTTGAACAATGTCACATAAACATAAAAATATAATTAATATGTTTAACATACAAAATTCAAAGCTGAATGCACAAAAGCTGGTGTGTTTGTTCAGTTATTGCAGTGATTACGCCATCTCTGGTTTCAAATATAAGTCTTCCTGCAACAATTTATTGTACAAATTCTGCAAATTTGGTGGTATTGGTTACAGTATTCATCAAAGAAAGTGAAGTGCAGAGGAATTAAAATGTAGCTCTGTCTCATACTCCCACACAAGGGTGGGTAGGCTGACCACAGACTGTCATCTGTGAAGTCAGTAAGTACTGTAACATGCGTAATCAATCGCAAGGAGTCTGATTCACCATTGATAATATTTCTGTTGAAAGGTCTTTTACGTGAAGTGTTAACTCCATTTTTCTCTCCACAGACGCTGTCTGACCTGCTGAGTCTACAGCATTGCCTGCTTTTATTTCTCCAATGTTTTTTTTTCAGATGTAATTGTATATACAGGATTTTTACCTGATTTCTCAAAAGCAAAGCTGAATAATTCATTTCTTGGGATGTGTTAATTCTTCCTTGAGAAGAAAACAATCTATAAAAGTAGCTTGCAACCTCAATGAGCAAAATACCTTTATAAATTGCCCATTTTAACTCTCATATCTTTTATTATTGATGATCCTAATATTCCAGAGATGTGTGACTTTATCTTGATTGAATTGATTGAAAGATACATCATGGAAAGAGGCCTTTTGGTCCACCAGCGACCGACGGAGCCCGTGGCTGGAGTCCGGGTCGGCACCACAGAGACGTGAAGTGGGCGTCAACAACCTGAGATCGATGAGAGCGTGGAGGACCACCGTGAGGAGGGAGGGGAAGAACAATGGAGGACCCGGCATTGGGGGACCGCCGTGAGGGAGGTGGGGGGGACCACAATGGACAATTGGGGACCCGCGTGGGGGAACCGCTGTGGGAGGGTGGGGGGGGGGGGTGGAGAGCGGGGGGGGTGGGGGGAGAACAAAAGGAGGAGCCGGCGGGCTTTGTAACTTTGTCAGCGCCGTAGGTGGCTACTATTTGTATACATTGGGTATTATACTATAATCATGAAAGTTTATTTGGCTTGTTGTAAGTCTTAGGCTTTGTTCTGATATTCCTAATATTATTAGTTTTGAGTCGGGATCCAATTGGGTGTTGACAACTTCAGAAATTATTCTAAAAATATCCGTCCAAAAATGTTTGATTTTTATACAGTTTACAAAGGTATGAGTTAAGTTAGCCTCTAAGTGCTGACATTTATCACAAATAGGAGAGATATGTGGGAAGATTCTATTTAATTTTGTTTTAGAGTAATGTAGTCAATGTAATACCTTAAATTGTATTAAAGAGTGTCTGGCATTTAACGGGCATTGATGTATACGTTGTAGACTTTCGTCCCAAATATCTCTCGTTATAGGTTGGCCTAATTCATTTGCCCATGTTTGTCTATATAATTCATTATTCTCTAATTGGCAGATTCTGAGCATCTTCATTTTAATTTCTTTGAGTAGAATGTTTGGTATTGGGACAAAATATATATTTTTCCCATATTGTTTAACACCCACACAAAAATCACTCTGCCCTGCTGGCTGATGAAAGGAAAGCCAAATCATTTATTGATAGAGAAATTTCAGTTGGAATTTTACTCAATATTAACAGGGCTTCTTGATCAAATTCTGTCAGTTGGAAAAATTGCAAATAAGGTTATATTTATCTTTGTAAGTGTTAAATACCATCTATTCAATGTACCAGAAGAAGTTCCTAAGAACAGTCACACATCTCTGCAATATTAGGATCAACAAAAAAATGTATTTTGGGAGGGGCTGGGGCTGCAAGCTCCATTTCTTATTTAAATTTTCAAAGAATACAGTAAGATAATAACATAAGAAGTAGTATACGAATATGGCTCTCAGACATGTCAACTTTCAAAAATCATGGCTAATCTTATTCTTCAAGTCTACATTCCCGCATTAGCTCATATTCCTTGATTCTCTTGGGGGTCAAAATCCATTTCAGTCTATAATACATTGAATGACTGAGCATTCACTGTCCTCAGCATTGGAAAACTTTTGCACGAAGAAATCTCTCTCTATCTTCTGTCTGATGAAGGGTCTCAACCCGAAACGCCACCCATTCCTTCTCTCCAGAGATGCTGCCTGTCCCGTTGAGTTACTCCAGTATTTTGTGTCTACCTTGTCTTTATCATAACCCTGTGTCCCCTTATCCACAAACAACACCTCTACTATTCCAGTCACAACCTCTCAGCATCTGCTTTGTTAATCTCCCTCAAAACTACATTTCTTACTTAAGGGGTTGAACAGGCTAGATGCAGGAAGATTGTTCCCGATGTTGGGGAAGTCCAGGACAAGGGGTCACAGCTTAAGGATAAAGGGGAAATCCTTTAGGACCGAGATGAGAAAAACATTTTTCACACAGAAAGTGGTGAATCTCTGGAACTCTCTGCCACAGAAGGTAGTTGAGGCCAGTTCATGGCTATATTTAAAAGGGAGTTAGATGTGGCCCTTGTGGCTAAAGGGATCAGGGGGTATGGAGAGAAGGCAGGTACAGGATACTGAGTTGGATGATCAGCCATGGTCACATTGAATGGGCTCGAAGGGCCGAATGGCCTACTCCTGCACGTAATTTCTATGTTTCTATGTTTCTAAGATCATCTCTTTTTTATTTGAATAAACCCAAAAGCATGTGTGTGTGTTTTTTTTTTAAGACATACGCTTCTCTAGTTAACAGAAAGGTCTGAATAATATTTACTTGCAGCCAAGAATTTTACAAGGAAAGTCAGGGCTTCGACCATTTAACATCCAATATGTTTTAGGTGTTGAAAAGCAGAAGGGTGAGACAAGTTGGAAGTCAGATGCTGAATCACGCTGTGGATTCAGCCCCTCTAGCTTTTTGCCAGAGGAATGGTACACAAACAATAACCTCTTTTACTTGCACCACATCTCCAGCCCTTTGGAAATAATACCTGCTCACGTTATTTCAAGATTTTACATTCTTTGTCCTAAAGAGATTTAATTATTTTTTGAAATTTCCATGTTTTAAAAATAGTTCTTAAAATGTATTTACATTTGTTCAAACAGTCTTAGGTTGGAGGAGAAGACGTTGTGTCTGGGGAGCAGCCTGGGTCCAGTGCAATCCAGCCAATAGCAACAATAATCTTTATATGGATAAAAACAATGATTTTGCTACCTGTTCATTGATTGATTGAGTGAAATCAGGAAAGGATACACAAGATGGGAAAACAAGTACATAAGTGGTTTTTGGTCACATATATTACTGCTGCAACTGAAAATAAATAGTATTGGAGTAAAACAGTGAAACTAAACATGTTTAAACTTTATAAACTACTGGACATAAGCATGAACACAAAATAAATAAAAACTGAGATAGATGTTGTAAATCTGAACGGCTTCTAGTTCTTATTTTACCATAAGGGACACAAAGTGTGCTGGAGTAACTCAGTGGGTCAGGCAGCATCCCTGAATAGGTGACGTTTCAAGTTGGGACCCTTCTTCAGACTTTGTGTCAATTTTTGTAAATCAGCATCTGCTGTCTATCTCTTATATTCACGTGAACATTATTCACATTATTCCCTTTATAATGTATCTGTAGACTGTGGAAGGCTCAGCTGTAATCATGTATTGTCTTTCTGCTGACTGGTTAAAATGCATCATCAGCTTTTCACAGTACTTTGTTTACAGGTGACAATAAACCAAACTCAAATTACTGAATCTGATGCTGGGATGTAGTCTACTGATCAGAAATGACAATTGAAAGTGGAACACTTGAGGAGCCTAATGACATGCCCTTTTTCTATTGATCCCTGTTAATGTTTTCTCCTCTTAACCTCCTTAAATATCCCAGTAGACCTGTCCAAATGAACGGAGTTGATGACTCGCAGATGTTCTCACTGCTGAGCTGAAAGTAGCCACTGGGAGGTGTGTACGAGTAGCAATCTGCTAGGTTTTTTCCCCTCAGTATTTGTCTTACCCGTGACATCAGGGAACAGTGACCTAGTGAGGCAGAATTGCAAGTATGAAAACATATTACACCACATCGCAATGTGGAGTGCTAGTGATTCAACTTTCTTAACCATCTCAAGGGTTGAACTTTTGTTGACACCACAGCGATGTATTGACTGATAGTTCCAGTTCTTGATTCTCTGCCGGAGGAACATAGCATGAATTAATGGCTTTATAGAAGATGGGAATAACGGATTTTACTGTGCCAGTAAGTAGCAATTTTCTTTGAAAATTAGGAAGATATTTTGAGAGAGTAAGAAATATTCCTGCCACTTCTCATTTTGGGCAAATATTTTCATAGGACAATGGGCATTGTAAAATCATAAAACAACGATATTGTAGCGGTGCCTGCTGGCGCACGCAGGTATGGAACCCGGCGTTCGGAAGCCGTGGTCACGTGACTCGGGAGGGGCTGCTGGTTTTTCACGCGGTTTCGCTTTTGCGCGGCAATTGAGTGCTTGCCAACGTTGTGGTCAGATGTGTTGTAAGATCTCGACCTGTCTAGCAGTCGTTAGACAAGCAAAAGATCATACACCATATAACCATATAACAATTACAGCATGGAAACAGGCCATCTCGGCCCTACAAGTCCGTGCCGAACAACTTTTTTCCCTTAGTCCCACCTGCCAGCACTCATACCATAACATAAGGAGGACTACGTTCCCGCATAATCGGCCGGCACGAGGCTGGGCTCACCGGGCTTCAAACTACCCTCATTTTGGCCGGATCAACCTCAGATGTGGTTTGCCCACGTTGAGGCACAGTTCCATCTGCACCGCGGATGACACCATGTATTTCCATGTGGTAGGAGCTCTGCCACAGGAATGTGCCTCGAGGCTGTTGCCTTAGATCAGGGACCCGCCGACGATCGCCAAGTATGAAGGTCTGAAGGCCCTCCTGCTCCACACCTTCGGTCTCAGTCACAGAGACAGGGCGGCGAAGATTCTACATATGGACAACGTTGGCGATCGACGGCCATCCACCATCATGGCAAAGTTGTTATCCCTGATGGATGGGCACCGCCCATGTCTGCTCTTCGAACAGGCTTTCTTAGAGCAGATGCCCGACGAAGTTTAACTGATGCTCGCCGGTGCTGATTTCAGCGATCCCCAGCACCTCACGGAGAGAGCTGACGAATTGTGGCCCCACAGACGGCGGGACGTTTGTGCCTTCACCCGCACCCCTGTCACGGCGCGGGTGCAACCGAGACGACTTCGGGAGGGAGAGGAAGCCCAGCGCCGAAGAAGCATCACCGTTTCTAGTGGTTTACAGCCGACGACGTTGGTGTTACTACCATCAGCGCTACGGCATTGAAGCCCGAAGATGTCGAAGCCCCTGTTCATTTCAGGGAAATGCCTCAGCCGATCGTCCATAGGGGTGAACGCGATCGGCCCAAATGAATGCCTCTACGTCTGTGATAGCCCGCCGGCCACCATTTCCTGGTGGACTCCGGCGCCATAGTCAGCATCCTGCCGCTGACCGCCCGAGATACCGGCGTCGGTAAGGTAGGACCCGTCCTCTCGGCCGTCAACGGGAGCGACATTCGCACTTATGGTACGCGGACAATGGACTTCGACCCTTGGTGGAAGTTCACCGTTGCTGACGTCGCCCAACCGATATTGGGGGCCGATTTCTTGCGCGCATTTTCCCTGTTAGTTGATGTGCGAGGTGGGCTCATGGTTGCAGTGTCGGACTGTACCGCGGATTCTGGGAGGGGGCCATGTAGCGGTGCCTGCTGGCGCACGCAGGTATCGAATCTGGCGTTCGGAAGCCGCGGTCACGTGACTCGGGAGGGGCTGCTGGTTATTCGCGTGGTTTCGCTTTTGCGCGGCAGTTGAGTGCTGACCACCGTTGCGGTCAGACGTGTTGTAAGAACCTGTGAGCTAAGAAGCTATTTTGAGAATAAAATAAGTTACAAAACTTAGTTGTCGTTCTTGCAACCGCCAAAATATAAATATTAGCAATTTTGCATCACCGAGGACATATTATTACTGATTTAGGACGTAATATTTGACTAAATTTTGTACTGCATATATTTTTGTCTTATTAGTTTCTTTAGGTTCTTAAACCTTTACCAATTTTACTACACGTTGACTGGGCCGGACTAGGGTATTACATGCACTTCTCAGCATCACCTCTCAAGAATGTTTAATTGTCATATGCCTCGGAACAATTACATTTTTACTTCCTACAGCTTTACAACACTGTAGGAAAGGTGAGGAAAGGTGGAAAGTTGAAGAAAAGATATATTAACGTAGTTCCAGTGTTGAAAGAATTCAACAACAAAATTAGGTTATTGATTCTGGATTTTTGTTAGAAAATGATGGATACATTCAGCAAGTTGGTCAGCACCTGTGGATAAAGAAACAATGTTTCAGGTTGAAGATAAATGTTTGACCTCTTTCTCTTTCCACAGATGCTGACTGACCTGTTGAGTATTTCCAGCATTTGCAGTTTTTGGATTTTCCATATACACGTTTGTGCTCTTGGATCAAAGAAGGCTGGATGGGAATCTGACAGAGATGTGCAAGATCACGATTGCTTTAGCAATGGAAATACAAAAGGCTGGTGTTATTTGTGAATACTTCAAAAATTAGGAGCCACAGATGCAAGGTAAGGAAATATACTTTTATGCAAAGTGTTTATGATCTTAGAGTGACTGTCTATAAGGGTGGTGGAAACAGAATCAACCAGGGCTTTCAAAGTGGAATTTGAAGTTGAGGGGGCATGAGGCAAACTAACTCAGGGAACTAATTCGATGGGCCAAATTACCTTCCTCTGTGCCATATTAATTCATAATTGGAGAAATTTAAAGAATATTTTAGCAAGTGCAGTAAGAAAATAATTGATTCAATAAAATTATCTATACTGATGATGAATTGCTGATCTGTGAGATTGAATTTCTGCTAAGGAAATGCTTACAGTTTGTAGAGAAAAATCTTCATTTATAGGAATGAGTACAGAGGCACTTAGAAGAGAAAGAATGTATTGAGGAGGGGAATGACGTGACAGGACCAACAAGACAAATGAAACAAAAAGATCCTCTAATTTCTTTTGAAAACAAATTAATCAATATGGTTCAGTGTACATGCTTTCAATTGTTTTTTGTTGAAGTTGGGTGTGTTTATTATCTTGAAGTTGAATTCTGTTATAGGTGTGAGGATTACACATTGGTGGTTTTATTGGTTGCTGTGGCTTTCTGTTTTTCACCCAGATATGTGCTGTTATGTTAATAAACATATTTGTTACCTTCAACCATTTCTTTGCAACACATATCTAACATAAGTCAGGGATGTTCAACTAAATTTAAGTCAGTTAAACAAAATTTATTCTTCCGGATTTTTTCTTTCATTTCCCAAGTTGAGATAATTATACTTTAATTGTGTTTCAATAGACCTTCTTGGGGCCATTGTGCACACATTGTGGTTTTCTCAATCTGTTTTTAATGTTTATGGAACTGCAGATAATTTTTTTTTAGAAAAATGCACTTGCAGCAGTTTAGAACCAGAACTGGTGAAGAAAAACAAACTTGTACAAACCCCGGTAGTCTGGTGAATTAGAGCATTAATGGTGCGCTTTCTTACTGACCCCTTCTTTTTCTCCCTTTATTTGCATTCTCTACCTTTCTTAGTTCTCGGATGTCCAAAAACATCTCTGGTAAACAGGACTAATAACTGAAAATGCTGGAAACACTCAGCAGGTCAGGCAGCATCCGTGGAAAGGGAAATAAAGTTTGTATTTCAGACAGGATTATGACAAAGGGTCTTCAACCTGACATGTTGATTGTTTCTCTCTGCTGATTGCTTCCAGCATTTCTTTGCAACAAATATATAACATAGCATTATTGTTTTTGTTATTTCAGATTTCCAGCATTTGTAGGATTTTTAGATTTTTATTTACAGGTTGTCAGAGGAATGAATGAATGTTGTGCAATGAAAACATCCAGGTAAGAGTGGGGTGTTTTATAACTTATCTTCTTTATAAGGTAGTACTAAGGTTCAGTTTTGAATCTTCCTGCGAATCAAAATTTTAAATTATGAGTAGGGTGTTTTTAGGGAGGGGGGGGCAGGAGCAGAGACACACCTCTCTTTTAAATTACAGAAATCTTCCACGTGCTTCTTCCCAGGACTTATCTTTAGTTTTTTACGAGACAGAGCATGCACAGAGGTGCTTTGAACCATTGAGTCCACCACGCCCACCATAGACTTGGCTTTTATGTCAGCGTCATTATATATTTGCATTTTCCTGAGAAGCCAGTTTCAGACTGCTGAAATAAATTGCTCTCAACGAAATAAAACAAAACATTTAAAAAAACAATCTGCTGTTATTCCCGAGGATTTACTTTCTCATGATTTGTAAGCATCAGAAAACCTGCAGAAAGACACTGGTGTACTTTTAACACATGAACAGGGCAAAAAAAACCAATAAATGCAACCACAAGATTGTGCTGTTTGGGCTTGCATTATTCAGGTCCAGAATCTAAGAGCTTTATATAGCAATTCTGCACACTACTGCCACAGCTATCTGTTAGTTGAAAGCTTAATTGGCCTGTAAATTTGATCATGCTGTGCTCAATTTACATGACAATGTGAAGAAGTAGAAATCATATAGAAGAATTTTTCCCCTATTGTTTCACTGAGAAACAGAATAATGTCCGTCTCCAGGGTTTCCATTGATCTATTTGACATAGGTTGGATCGTTGGTACATGTCTCTTCTCCGCTCACTTCCCTCTCCCATGTATTTTCCAACTGAAGAAGGTTTAGGAACAGGAAAAGAACATTTGACTCAATCAGCCACCACCTCTTTTATAAGTTTAAAATCGGTATTACCATTATTTAGTTTTTCTGGTTTCTGTCCCAGTACCATCAAATGATCTTGCTGGGATTAACCATCTCATTAGACTTACCTACACTGTTCAGTTCGAATCAATAAATGAATGAATGATACATTATACTCTATTATCACATGTGACATGTCACAGTGAAATTTGTTGCTTTGCATACCATTGACAAAGTATGCAAGGAGTCACCGCGTAGAGGGTGCCAACAAAGTTATAAAGTGTTCAATGTAGTCCCAATGAACCCTCTTCGTTTTCAGCAAACCCCCCTCACGCTGGGTCCCTCTTTGATCTCATGGTGGACCCACTCTCGCCAAGTACCTCTGTACTCTCGTCGACCTCCCCATGCCGAGTCCCTCTTTGTTCTCAGCGGCCGCCCCCCTATGCTGAGTCCCTCTTTGTACACTCTGCTGATCGTACTTTGTACACTCTGCTATAAGGATTTCCTCCTATAATGTTACTCTCTCCCACTAATTGTATTAATCATCAATGATTTAAATGAAATACACCTGAAGATGGAATCTATTAAGCTGTTCAATGTAGAGGTCCTGGATTACTTGAAATCGAGAATATTAAATGCACTTCCACTTCACCCTCTCAATGTAGAATTGTTTAATTGGTGCAATCTAAGCCAACTAAAAGCTGTTATTTATCATCGGAGACCAAGTCTTACTTAAAGTCACATTAAAATATTCCTTAAAATTAAAATTAATCCCAAGGAAAAGGGATGACTCCAGATCTGACTTGGAAGAACTTGAGAGACAATAGACAATAGGTGCAGGAGTAGGCCCTTCGACCCTTCGAGCCAGCACCGCCATTCAATGTGATCATGGCTGATCATCCACAATCAGTACCCCGTTCCTGCTTCACCCCATATCCCCTCACTCCGCTATCTTTAAGAGCCCTATCAAGCTCTCTCGTGAAAGTATCCAGAGAACCGGCCTCCACCGCCCTCTGAGGCAGAGAATTCCACAGACTCACAACTCTCTGTGTGAAAAAGTGTTTTCTCATCTCCGTTCTAAATGCCTTACCCTTATTCTTAAACTGTGGCCCCTGGTTCTGGACCCCCCCAACATCGGGAACATGAAAAGGGAGCGGTTTCCGCAGAGACCGCTCCCTCCGTAACCACTTGTCGCTTTACCTCCCCCCTCGACTCCATCCAAGGACCCAAGCAGTCTTTGCAGGTGAGGCAGAGGTTCACCTGCACCTCCTCCAACCTCATCTATTGCATCCACTGTCCTAGGTGTCAACTGCTCTACATCGGTGAGACCAAGCGTAGGCTTGGCGATCGCTTCGCCCAACTCCTCGGCTCAGTTTGCATTAACCAACCTGATCTCCCGGTGGCTCAGCACTTCCACTTTCCCTCCCATTCTGAATCCGGCCTTTCTGTCCTGGGCCTCCTCCATGGCCAGACTGAGTCCCACCGCAAATTGGAGGAGCAGCACCTCATATTTTGCTTGGGCAGTTTACACCCCAGTGATTTGAACATTGACTTCTCCAATTTCAGATAGTCTTTGCTTTCTCCCTCCTTCCCCTCCCCTTCCCAGCTCTCCCACAGCCCACTGTCTCCGCCTCTTCCTTTCTTCTTCCCACCCCCACATCAGTCTGAAGAAGGGTCTCGACCCGAAACGTTACCTATTCCTTCGCTCCATAGATGCTGCCTCACCCACTGAGTTTCTCCAACATTTTTGTGTACCTTCGAGTTTTCCAGCATCTACAGTTCCTTCTTAAACATCTTACATTGCCAGAGTGAGGCCTCTTGCAAACTGGAAGAACAGCAATTTATATTCTGCTTGGGTAGATTCAATGGTATAACCTTGAACTCTCCAATTTCAAGTAATATGCCCCTCATCCTCCCTCTCTTCCCCCTGCTCTCCCATCCACCCAAGTGTGCACACATCTCTCCCACTACCATTGCCATCCTGCGCCTTTCCCCTTCTCCGTACTCTTGTCTCCCATCTCCGAGTTCCATATTTCCCTTTCAGCCCTCTCTTTGCCCTCTCTCTGGTCCCCTTCCACCAGGGGCTATGGGGAGAAGGCAGGAGAATGGGGTTGAGAGGGAAAGATAGATCAGCCAAGATTGAATGGTTGAGTGGACTTGATGGGCCAAATGGCCTAATTCTCCTCCTATAATTTATGAACGTGAACTTCAACCCAGATCCCACCTTTTGGCTTTTCATTTCTCTCCTCCTCTTTCCTTTTCACCTGCAGCCTTTGTCATTTGTCTGCCAGTCATTCACCCACTACATCTGTATCCCTTGATAACGTGCCAGGATTTGCCCCACATCTATTCCAGCTTTCTCTCACTTGTTTGATCAATCTGAAGAAGAGTCCCAACTCAAAACATGTCCTATTCTCTTCACAGATGCTGCCTGGCCCAGAGTTCCTCCAGCACTGTTATTTACAATTAATTGTTGAACTCTTTGGCCTCTGGAAGGAGTATTTAGAGATACAGCATGGAAACAGGTCTTTAGGTCCACTAAATCTACTCTGACCGTCGATCATCTGTTCACGCCAGTTCTATGTTATCCCACTTTTGCAACCACTCTACATACACTTGAGGCAATTTACAGCAGCCAATTAACCTACAAACCCACACAACCTTTGGGATGTGGGAGGAAACTGGAGCACCCGGAGGCAACGCACGCGGTCACAGGGAGAACGTGCAAACTCCACACAGGGAGTACCCGAGGTCAAGATTGAACCCGGGTCTCTGGCACTGTGAGGCAGCAGCTCTACCTGCCGTGCCACTGTGTTGTTCTGAGCGAAAAGGAAAATTGTCAGAAAGAAAGTGAATGATTCACATGCAAAATGTTTCTTTTTTTCCCCATGCACTCCAAATGAAACAAATAGTCATAGTCATACAATGTGGAAACAGGTCCTTCAGCTCAACTTGCCCACGCCGACCAACATTCTCCATTTACACTGCAGCCCTACCTGCCTGCGTTTACCCCATATTCTTCCAAACTTTCCTATCCATGTACCTGTCCAAATGTTTCTCACACATTGTGATAGCACCTGTCTCGACTACCTCCTCTAACAGCCTGTTCCATGCATCTACCACCATTTGTGTAAAAAAGTTGCCTCTCAGGTTCCTATTAAATCTTTTCCCCCCCGGACATTAAACCTATATCCTCTGGTTCTTGATTCCCCTACTCTGGGTAAAAATAAAGTTCCTAATATGTCCATGGGAACCGAGGTAAACCCACAGTTTACCTGTGAATCACAAATCATTTGTCCACAGAAGAAACATTTCTCATTAGTTAAATGAACTAACAATGTCAAAGGAACAGAGATCCAGTAGTCCCAATATAAAGAAAGCAGACTAAATAGCATGAGGAGGAATTTATTTAGTCAGAGGGTGGTGAATCTGTGGAATTCTTTGCCACAGAAGACCGTGGAGGCCAAGGCAATGGATATTTTTAACATAGAAACATAGAAAATAGGTGCAGGAGTAGGCCATTCGTCCCTTCGAGCCTGAACCGCCATTCAATATGATCATGGCTGATCATCCAACTCAGTATCCCATCCCTGCCTTCTCTCCATACCCCCTGATCCCTTTAGCCACAAGGGCCACATCTAACTCCCTCTTAAATATAGCCAATGAACTGGCCTCAACTACCTTCTGTGGCAGAGAATTCCACAGATTCACCACTCTCTGTGTAAAAAATGATTTTCTCATCTTGGTCCTAAAAGACTTCCCTCTTATCCTTAAACTGTGACCCCTAGTTCTGGACTTCCCCAACATCGGGAATAATCTTCCTGCATCTAGCCTGTCCAATTCCTTAAGAATTTTGTAAGTTTAAATAAGATCCCCCCTCAATCTTCTAAATTCTAGCGAGTACAAGCCGAGTCTATCCAGTCTTTCTTCATATGAAAGTCCTGCCATCCCAGGAATCAGTCTGGTGAACCTTCTCTGTACTCCCTCTTAAGGCAGAGATAGACAGATTCTTGATGAGTACGGGTGTCGGGGGTTATGGGGAGAAGGCAGGAGAATGGGGTTAGGAGGGAGAGATAGATCAGCCATGATTGAATGATGGATTAGACGATGGGCTGAATGGCCTAATGCTGCTCCTATCACATAAACATGACCTATTATCCACCACCATTATTCCATTAAGAAACCGACATACACAGGCACTTTGAAGGATATTCCTTGTAATTCATCAGCTAAACTACCCCATGTAAAGTCAATTAATTAGAAGAATGTACACAGCTGTCCATTATTCCTCAAATATAATTTAATACTTTGATGACTGTTCAATTTACACGTTTATGAATTTTGTTTTGGATCAACACTGTATATCATTGCATATCATGAAACCATCAACAGTTTTCTTTAATGACAACATTTCTAGTTTCATACAGTATGTTACCACTTTTAAACATGGGAGAATGAATAATGCGTGGGTGGGTGATATTTCACAGGTTTTGGTTGAAAGCTGGCTTTTAAATACTTGTTTGTGGAGTACTGAAAATCCTAAAAATAGTATGGTTGTCATCTCAGTGTGAAGCAAATTCAGTTTACAGATCAAATCTTTCGGAAATGATTATTGTATAAAATTCATGATGACACACATGTAAAATTAACTTTCGTTAGATCCCATTTTAGAGAATGTGAATGTGAACATTTTACGAGGCACAACCACCAAGTGCAACAAATTTATTCCTGTCTATCTCAGACTCATGTTATAGAAACATAGAAAATAGGTGCAGGATTAGGCCATTTGGCCATTCAAGCCAGCACCACCATTCAATATGATCATGGATGATCACCTAAAATTAGTACCCCGTTCCTGCTTTTTCCCTATATCCTTTGATTCCTTTAGCCCTAAGAGTTAAATCTAACTTTCTTAAACATCCAGTGAATTGGCCTCCACTGCCTTCTGTGGCAGAGAATTCCATAGTTTCATAAATCAGTGATTTCCATAACTCAGATGTGAATGCTCCACGTTTTCTATTGCAGATGATTTCAAAACCACATGGAAGATGAGAACATACCCCAGAATATGGAGTGCCCAAGCAAACAACTGAGCATTTCCCGTTGCAATGACCTGCACCAATATCTTGTACATCTGAAATTATTTGAGATAAATCACCACACCAGATCCTGGCTGTGTTCGTGGAGTGACAAGGTACGATGAACAGATGGTTAAACAACCATAGTAGTAAATAAGCACCAGAGAAACCATTTCGCTGATCTGGTATGTGGTGGTATTTATACTCCAAATTTAGCCTACTTTCACCCCACTGAAGCAGTTGAGTTAATACTTCTCCCCAAACCTAAATAAGATTGTCATTCAAATCATGGTGAATGTGGCGAACAAGTTAAATCATATCTATTGTCTATAACTTATTAGTCAATGATTGCAAGCCAAGATTACTTATGCTTTGATTCTAATCCTGCAATCGGGACCTGATGTAGGGTCTCAACCCAAAAGATTTCCATATCTTTGCCTCAACAGATACCCCAGAATATGGAGTGCCCAAGCAAACAACTGAGCATTTCCCGTTGCAATGACCTGCACCAATATCTTGTACATCTGAAATTATTTGAGATAAGATTGTCTTGGCTACTGACCTCCTCCCATTTTTTTTGCTCCAGATTCCTGCCTGTAGACACTTGCATTTCTACAATATTGTGCTAGAGATTGGGATGATGTATTTTAATGCACTTCACATGACTATTACCAAATTCAAAAGCAATATTGTGGGAAGGAGCCAAATGAGTTTGTGTCATTGTACTAAAGAGAGGAAAAGGATATATTGAACATAATTCTTAAGCAGAAGGCACCAGCAAATCTTTCTTCTGCAAAAAGCACTAGCTTTTAACTATCTTTAATCGGACTTTGTCTTGCACGAAATGTTGTCCCCGTTACTGTATCTGTACATTGTGGACAGCTTGATTGAAATCATATATAGTCTTTTCTTTGGGATATGTGATAATAAACAAAATTCCTCAAAAATGTTATTGTATTTATCTGTTTTTCCATATCTTTATTGTCATAGTTAATGTGACTGAGAGAATTTTTTTAAAATTTACCTTGAAAAAAGAATGAACCTGGGAGACCATCTCCCAGGTTCATTCTTTTGTTGCATACTTTATCCTTTCCTCAGTCTTTCTGTCCTCTCTCTTTTGCAGCCAACCATTCGATCTGCCTCTCAGGTCTTGACTCTGCTCTTGGTATGGTACTTTGTACATTTTCCTTACTTGCCAATGTTCTCACGCACACTGTTTACCATTATTCTGGAGCTTGCCAATCCACATTGATTTCTGGTCTGGCAATGCCGTCATTTAAAATTCTCATTCTTGCTTTCACGTCTGTTCATAAGCTCATAGGTTCATAGGACATAGGAGCAAAATTAAGCCATTTGGCCCATTGAGTCTACGCCGCCATTCAATCATAGCTGATCTACCCCATTCTCCTGCCTTCCCCCTTAACCTTTGACACCCTTACTAATCAAGAACCTATCAATCTCCACTTTAAAAATACCCTAAAACATGGCCTCCACAGCCATCTGTGCCAATGAATTCCACAGATTTGCCACCCGTTTGTCTCCTGCCCTGCTTCTCCCCTTCAATTCTCATTTTCCTATGAAAGAGTAAACCTTTAGAAGAACTACATGGGTTGAGCATTTTCAATTTGGTCAGATGCTGAATGACCTGTTGAGTTCTTTCAGCAGTTTCTTTTTTTGCTCCAGATTGTTGCCCCTGTCATCCCTTGCATTTCCTTTTTGCCCTTTGCTGCATTACTTATTTGGATCCTTTCACAATTAGTAGCCTCGCCTTCAGCTCCTAAGGCCCTAGGTTATTGAATGGCTTCTCCAAGCCAATCCATAACTATACCTCTGTGAAACAACTCAGAAACATCCCTTTCACCATACATTTGATCATCTCCCCCAAGTTCTGTATTTGTTATTGTTGTGGTTGTCCGATGACATGAGAGAATCAACCTGGACCAGAAGTCTGAGTGATTGAGCTCCCTTGCAGATGGTGAAGATAAATCTTATTGCTTTGATTTGGATTCAAAATAGAGCAGAGAATACAGGTCATAAGGTTGGCTTGGAGAGTGCAGAAGATTTTAATTTTAATTAAAGCAGGATGCCAACATGTGGAAGCCTGCATGATGTGACTCAAACAGAGACTAGGGATGAGAGGGAAGCCCCAGAATAGAGTTTTAGTGCATAGACAATTAGGACATGTGTTATTTGTAAGTTGCTAAAGGAAAGAAAAGACCAGATCTGAATTGGGAAGTGAAAAATAGCTTTAAATTATACAGATTCAAAATGCACCAAGATGATTAGCATGGATTTTTGTGGCACAATAAATAATAATATCCATTGGGGAATATTATTTTTATTGGGAAAGTTATTGACAATCCTTCAACTTATATATATTAGAGATAATATATATAAGCATCTGGATAAACAGGGTCTGATTAGGAACAGTCAACATGGATTTGTGCCTGGAAGATCATGTTTGACTAATCTTGAATTTTTTGAAGAGGTTACTAGGGAAATTGATGAGGGTAAAGCAGTGGATGTTGTCTATATGGACTTTAGTAAGGCCTTTGACAAGGTTCCTCATGGAAGGTTGGTTAAGAAGATTCAATTGTTGGGTATTAATGCAGGAGTAGCAAGATGGATCCAACAGTGGCTGAATGGGAGATGCCAGAGAGTAATGGTGGAAGGCTGTTCAAGAAGGAACTGCAGATGCTGGAAAATCGAAGGTACACAAAAATGCTGGAGAAACTCAGCGGGTGCAGCAGCATCTATGGAGCGAAGGAAATAGGCAACGTTTCGGGCCGAAACCCTTTTTCAGACTGATAGGGGGTGGCGGGGAGAAGAAAGGAAAAAGGAGGAGGAGGAGCCCGAGGGCTGAGGGATGGGAGGAGACAGCCCGAGGGCTGAGGAAGGGGAGGAGACAGCAAGGGCTAACAAAATTGGGAGAATTCAATGTTCATGCCCGCAGGATGCAGACTCCCCAAGCGGAATATGAGGTGCTGTTCCTCCAATTTCCGGTGTTGCTCACTCTGGCCATGGAGGAGACCCAGGACAGAGAGGTCGGACAGGGAATGGGAGGGGGAGTTGAAGTGCTGAGCCACCGGGAGGTCAGGTAGGTTCTTGCGGACCAAGCGGAGGTGTTCGGCGAAACGATCGGCCAATAGTGGATGGCTGTTTGTCAGGTTGGAGGCCGGTGACTAGTGGGGTGCCTCAGGGATCTGTGTTGGGTTCACTGTTGTTTGTCATGTACATTAATGATCTGGATGATGGTGTGGTAAATTGGATTAGTAAGTATGCAGATGATACTAAGATAGGTGGTGTTGTGGATAATGAAGTAGATTTCCAAAGTCTACAGAGAGATTTATGCCATTTGGAAGAATGGGCTGAGAGATGGCAGATGGAGTTTAATGCTGATAAGTGTGAGGTGCTACATCTTGTCAGGACAAATCAAAATAGGACATACATGGTAAATGGTAGCGAATTGACGAATGCAGTTGAACAGAGGGATCTAGGAATAACTGTGCATAGTTCCCTGAAGGTGGAATCTCATGTACATAGGGTGGTAAAGAAAGCTTTTGGTATGCTAGCCTTTATAAATCAGAGCATTGAGTATAGAAGTTGGGATGTAATGTTAAAATTGTACAAGACATTGGTGAGACCAATTCTGGAGTATGGTGTACAATTTTGGTCGCCCAATTATAGGAGGTATGTCAACAAAATAGAGAGAGTACAGAGGAGATTTACTAGAATGTTGCCTGGGTTTCAGCAACTAAGTTACAGAGATAGGTTGAATAAGTTAGGTCTTTATTCTTTGGAGCGCAGAAGGTTAAGGGGGGACTTGATAGAGGTCTTTAAAATGATGAGAGGGATAGACAGAGTTGACGTGGATAAGCTTTTCCCATTGAGAGTAGGGATTCAAACAAGAGGACATGACTTCAGAATTAAGGGACAGAAGTTTAGGGGTAACATGAGGGGGAACTTCTTTACTCAGAGAGTGGTAGCTGTGTGGAATGAGCTTCCAGTGGAAGTGGTGGAGGCAGGTTCGATTTTATCATTTAAAAATAAATTGGATAAGTATATGGATGGGAAAGGAATGGAGGGTTATGGTCTGAGTGCAGGTAGATGGGACTAGGGGAGAATAAGTGTTCGGCACGGACTTGTAGGGCCGAGATGGCCTGTTTCCGTGCTGTAATTGTTATATGGTTATAACTGTACTTTTATAATAATCCATTGACTTAAATATAATTTTTTTCTCTCGCTTGAAAAAGACAAAATAGTAGATCTATATTTACATTATCATGGAGAGATACAGCACAGAAGTAGGCCTTTTGGCCCATTGAGTCCGTCCCAACTATCAACCACCTATTTACACTAATCCTACATTAATCTTTATTCTCCCCCACACAATAGATGAAAGGATTTTGGATTAGGTAATATAAAATGCGCAATTAACAGAATGCTAACGGATGATTATTAGTTACAAATTTTTCCATCAGCCCTTTAAAATGTCCATGATTAAAATCTTTGCAGTTTAGATTCATCTTTGATTACAATTTAATTCATCACCACAGGAAACTCAGGCTCTTTCACCCTACATGTGCTCCGTCATCTCTGTTAAATGAAGAAAAATAGCAGAAAAACTCAGCCACGAATAATGTTCTTTAACACTGTTATTGTAACAAAAAAAACACAAAGTGCTGGAGTAACTCAACGGGTCAGGCAGCATCTCTGGAGAATATGGGTTTTGGTTTGGAACCCTTTTTCAAACTCACCGTGTAATGATCCACTGAGTCATTTCAGCTTTGCTTTTGGCTCAAGATTCTAGCATCTGCAGTTTGTTGTGTCTACTTGTTATTATAACAATCCTTCGAAGAGCCATGTCTCAAAAGGAATACAGGAAAATATGAAACTTCGGTTACAGTGTTTGCACTGTCCATGATGTATGTAAAGGTAAGGAAGGTTTGATTTCCTGTGGTTTAAATCTAGGTTTGATTTCCTGTGGTTTATATATTTAGGCGCCCTTGTTGTTCACTAGTTTCTTGTGATGAAATTTAGTTTTAATGACTAAAACCACACTTAGCGTGAGAAACGGCAGTCAAGGTGGCGCAGCGGTAGAGTTGCTGCCTTACAGCGAATGCAGCGCTGGAGACCCGGGTTCGATCCCGATTACGGGTGCTGTCTGTACGGAGTTTGTACGTTCTCCCCGTGACCTGCATGCATTTTCTCCAAGGTCTTCGGTTTCCTCCCACTTTCCAAAGACGTACAGGTTTGTAGGTTAATTGGCTTGGTAAAAATTGTCTCTAGTGGGTGTAGGATAGTGTTAGCGTGTGGGGATCGCTGGTCGGCGCGGACTCGGTGTGCCGAAGGGCCTATTTCTGTCCTGTATCTCTTAACTAATTAACTAAATCTCTGTTAATGTGCAGATATAGTATGGATGAGATCTGCATTCTTGCTACTCATTTTAGCACTTGTATCACCAAGACAAAGAGGCTGCACACCAATTGTTGGTAAATAGGATTAGTATAGATTAGTTGTCAACGATCCAGATGGACATGATAAGCCATAGTCCACTTTCTGTTCTGAATGACTATCCACAACCAAATGTACTTTGTATGACTATCCGCAACAAACCCTATGCAGTTGTACAGAGCCCTAGTGAGACCACACCTGGAGTATTGTGTGCAATTTTGGTCCCCTAATTTGAGGAAGGACATTCTTGCTATTGAGGGAGTGCAGCGTAGGTTTACAAGGTTAATTCCCGGGATGGCGGGACTGTCATATGCTGAGAGAATGGGCTTGAAAACTCTGGAGTTTAGAAGGATGAGAGGCAATCTTATTGAAATATATAAGATTACTAAGGGTTTGAACACGCTAGAGGCTGGAAACATGTTCCCGATGTTGGGTGAGTCCAGAACCAGGGGCCAGAGTTTAAGAATAAGGGGTACGCCATTTAGAACGGAGACGAGGAAACACTTTTTCTCACAGAGAGTTGTGAGTCTATGGAATTCTCTGCTTCAGAGGTTGGTGGAGGCCGGTTCTCTGGATACTTTCAAGAGAGAGCTAGCTAGGGCTCTTAAAGATAGCGGAATCAGGGGATATGGGGAGAAGGCAGGGACGGGGCACTGATTGGGGATGATCAGCCATGATCACATTGAATGGCCTACTCCTGCACCTATTATCTATTGTCAAATGATAAACAAGCCTACAAAAAGAGAGTTCGGTATTACAACTGCACACGCCCAGGTCACGGGTCATTCTGGATAAACATTCTTGCCAGCTGAGCGACTGTGTGTGTAAGGACCTGTATTTCATATGTATTTTACAGTTTTGCTTCTTCATGGTAAGAAAATACTGTTCAAAATTATTAACAAGGTATATTTATGGTTCGTTTGTTTGTACAAAACAACGATGATTTTGGTGGTTTTATTGCTTTATGCTTTGGTGAGGAGTTAAGGGATATGGGGAGAAGGCAGGAACTGGGTTACTGATTGTGGATGATCAGCCATGATCACATTGAATGGCAGTGCTGGCTCTAGGGCTGAATGGCCTACTCCTGCACCTATTGTCTATTGTCATGCTTATGTGTACAAATGCAGCTGTCAAGAGAACTGTACCACTGCCATCGGGAAGAAGGTACAGGAGCCAGAAAACTGTAACATCCAGGTTCAGGAACAGCTTCTTCCCTTCAGCCATCAGGCTATTAAACACGAGAACAAATAAGCTCTGAACTACAACAGACTATTATTATTATTGCACTATAATTGTTTGTTTTTTGAGTATGCATGTGTGTGTATACAGTGCATTCAGAAAGTATTCCGACGCTTTCAATTCTTCCACATTTTGTTACGTTACAGCCTTATTCTAAAATTGATAAAATCCTTTTTTTTAAATCATCAATCTACACACAATACCCCATAATATAAAAGCGAAAACAGTTTGTAAATTTTTGCAAATTAATTAAAAAGAAATAACTGAAATATAACATTTACATAAGTATTCAGACCCTTTACTCAGTACTTTGTTGAGGCACCTTTGGCAGCGATTACAGCCTCAAGTCTTCTTGGGTATGACGCTACAAGCTTGGCACATCTGTATTTGGGTAATTTCTCCCATTCTTCTCTGCAGACCCTTTCAAGCTCTGTCAGGTTGGATGGGGAGCGTCGATGCACAGCTATTTTCAGGTCCCTCCAGAGATGTTCGATCGGGTTCAATTCCGGGCTCCGGCTGGGCCACTCAAGGACATTCACAGACTTGTCACAAAGCCACTCCTACGTTGTCTTGACTGTGTGCTTAGGGTTGTTGTTCTGTTGGAAGGTGAACCTCCACCCCAGTCTGAGGTCCAGAATGCTCTGGAGCAGGTTTTCATCAAGGATCTCTTTGCTCCGTTCATCTTTCCCTCGATCCTGACTAGTCTCAGAGTTCCTGCTGATGAAAAACATCCCTGCAGCATGTTGCTGCCACCACCATGCGTCACCATATGTATGGTATTGGCCAGGTGATGAGCAGTGCCTGGTTTCCTCCAGACATGACACTTGGCATTCAGGCCAAAGAGTTCAATCTTAGTTTCATCAGACCAGGGAATCTTGTTTCTCAGTTTCTTGTTACTGAGGAGTGGATTCCGTCTGGCCACTCTACCATAAAGGCCTGATTGGTGGAGTGCTGCAAGTATAGTTGTCCTTCTGGAAGGTTCTCCCATTTCCACAGAGGAACTCTGGAGCCCTGTCAGAGTGACCATCGGGTTCTTGGTCACCTCCCTTCTCCCCCGAATGCACTGTTTGGCCGGGCGGCCAGCTCTATGAACAGTCCTGGTGGTTCCAAAGTTCTTCCATTTAAGAATTATGGTGGCCACTGTCCTCTTCGGGACCTGCAATGATGAAGAAATCATTTTATACCCTTCCCCAGATCTGTGTCTCGAAGAAGGGTTTCGGCCCGAAACGTCGCCTATTTCCTTCGCTCCATAGATGCTGCTGCACCCGCTGAGTTCCTCCAGCAATTTTGTGTACCTGTGTCTCGACACAATCCTGTCTCAGAGGTTCACAGACAATATCTTCATGGCTTGGGTTTTCCCCTGCATACACTGTCAAATGTGGGACCCTATATAGACAGGTGTGTGCCTTTCCAAATCATGTCCAATCAATTTAATTTACCACTGGTGGACTCCAATCAAGTTGTAGAAGCATTTCAAGGATAATCATTGGAAACAGGATGAACCTAAGCTCAATTTTGAGTGTCAAAGCAAAGGGTCTGAATACTGATGTAAATTAGATATTTGAATTATTTCTTTTTAATTACTTTGCAAAAATTTCTAAACACCTGTTTTCACTTCTTCATTCTGGGGTATTGTGTGTGGATTGATGATAAAAAAAAAGGATTTAATCCATTTTAAAATAAGACTAACATAACAAAATATGGAAAAAGTGAAGGGGTCTGAATACTTTCTGAATGCACTGCATACGCACACTGAACTTTTTTTCTCTTGTTTACATATTCTGTTGTGCTACAGCAAGTAAGAATTTCATTGTACTATCTGGGACATGTTACAATAAAACATTCTTGACTCTTGACTCTAATTGCACAGGATGCATCCAAAAACAGAAGGACATAAACAAACTGATCTACAAAGTTGAAATGTTGGAAGGTAAGGTAGAAGAATTGCAACTAAAACTTAAGAATGCTGCAGCTAAAAGAACGTTTTTGTAGCAATATCAAGACCAACAAAAATGTGAGAAGATTGACAGGAGTTTTTTCGAAGGAAGACTTAGACAACCTATGCGAGTATGTGAAGCATAAAGCAATAAAAATGCGATATTGGGAGGGAAAGAACAAAATTGGCCAGTACTAAAGTACTAAGAACATTAAAACAATCACCAAAGAAGTCTGGACCCAGATCAAAACAGCATCAAGGATGAAATGGTACTCGTGTTGATGAAGCTGCGTCTTGGGCTATCGATGGTACACAAAAATGCTGGAGAAACTCAGCGGGTGCATGTTGTTCCTCGCAGATTATTTTGATCAGAAGTTCAACTTTATGTTCAACCAGATTTGATCTGAACTGAAATCCAGAACTCAATCAGTAACTGTACAGAAGTTCATACAACTCTTAATTTCTTTCATTCAATTTAATCATTTATCAACCATTGTTTCAGTGTACATTAGCCATTAAGATACATGTATATGTTTAGATGTAGTCACATGTATGCATAGTACCTATGTCAAGTTGCATCTCAAAACTACAAAATAATATTGATTTTGTTTCAAGTAAACAAAATTAAAATTATGGTAATACCAGAAACATCAAGTTAATTTGTCTCTTATTACTTTCCTCAGTTGTGGTTGATGTATTGCATTTATGTGCCTGCAACCAGTTCAGGAGCGAGGTGATTGTTGAAGAACCATGATGCAGATTCTATTATCTTGCTCCACATTTAGCCATCAAACTCATCCTCTCCAAGTGTGGTGAACTGTCACGACCTGTGTATATAAAAAAGCCGCACCACCTACTCGACGTCGTACCCATTTCCATTTGTACTTGTGTGAAGTATGCGTGTGTCTTCTTGAGCTTCATCGGTCCATTATTGCTTTGGTACAAGTACTTCAAATTATTTGCTGTTGGCTCTTGGCCATATCAACTTATAGAACACTTGATTTCAAAGGGCCCACTGCCACAACAGGTGCATGTCACAATACGATCCGGGCTTGAGCCCATGAAGGGTTTGTCTCTACAGACAAACAGCCCACATTTTTCGACTGTTACGTCTTCATGTCCTAGTTCAGTTATTGCTTGCACAAACATGGCTCCCGCTTCACCTTCATGCTGCCTTCCATGCACTAGTGCAGGTAAGTGTTCACTCAGCTTATCGTAGCCCATGGCACGCTTTGCAAGCCCGCTTGTGTCGAGGTCGGTCTGATCACTCTTTTGGAAAGTCCTCATCCTCGTCAAGACCCCATGAATATTTGACCCTGTGATGCGTCTTTTACGCTGTTTGCGCCACACAGGCTTTGGCTGATTGGAGATTCTTGGAGCAATGTTGCTTCTTCCTGAGTGTATACAGTTAGCTTGTGTAAGAACTCATCAACAGAGGTGCACTTTGCAGCCAGTTTTGGTAGCGATAGTGGATATTGTTGAGACATCTCCACTTCGATGGTGCCCGTGACATTGAAGTCCTCCTGAACAACATACTCGGGCGGAGGCTTTGATTTCAAGTACTGAGCAACACTTGACTTCGTCACTGTTGTAAATAGAGCATTGATAATTCCAGCAATATGTGGGGGTGCAGATTTCCTTGGTGGCTGAAACAACTGTCGCAACGGAGGGTTGATCGTTTCCTTGGACCGTGTGTAAAAGAAAACAATAGCACTTCAACAATAACATTGTTACGATCAACTTATAAACTACAGCAACATACATACATGTAGAAACATTTCTCAAACTTACAATACTTTAATGTTGACATCAACAATATAACATTACATTTGATTAAAAATTGGGACTGAAATAGTAATCAGAATATTTGGTTTTCTTTCCAGGGTTATGAAACAAGAATGAAACAACAAAATATCAAGTTCTTTACCAGGTATCATTTGCATTATAAAGGTAAACAAATATTTGTACCATCTTCATAAGTACTTTGAAAGAACAATAATCTTAACAACAGAAAATATTTGTATTGATGAACTACACGCAAGTACCTCCTTTTCTGTAGTTAGGCTTCCGCCAGTCCATGTCACAATTGCGTTTTTCTTCTCGCATTTCATTGTCGCTCCACCCCAGAAAAGGTTCCATGAACATGGTCGCGAGGTACATGTTTTAGATGTCCATCCTCTTTGATAAGCATAATCAAGTTTGAAGAGAATAGCAGCCACATGATTACAGGTTGAACAGAGCCTGATTGATATTAGAAAAATTGAAAGTGAAATGGTTAGATGTGATGCACACCATACCCCAACATGACAGACAAATAATATGACCCTATCACCAGTGAATGAAGACGTAAGTTTTGCAATTTACCCGGCAAGACAGCTGCAGTAAACAGAGTGAATAATCCTAGATGGCTTCTTGATGCACACCCATGGAAGAGTTTACCGTACTCTTTCAGAAGGTGTACAGTCTGCTTTCAAAATACACATTGCTGAATCATCAGATATGGGATGAAAGAAGACTTCATTCAACCATCTAGCATCAAAATAGCTATAGGCCTTGCCTTCTTTGTAGTCGCCAAGCAGGCGAGACTCCAATGATGTAGCTGGCTGGTTAGTGTTATCATAACTGACAAGATGATTTGACAGCTCAACGTTGGAAGTGGGAGGCCAGCAGTTTAGTCCTTCCGATTCTCCAAGCCGCCCATCTTCCGGTTTGCTCAAGAGATTGGGAAGAATATTTTCTACACATTTCAAGAGTTCCTTGTATTGATCAGCATGACGACGTTTTTCTTCACCGCCAGTCGGTAGCACGTGCTTCTTCATGTACGATGCAGCGTAAGCAAGAGCAGCGAGTTCGTCTTTTTGTCCCATCTTTTTCAACTCTCTGTCTTCTAAAAAATGCTTCAAAGCTTCAACTTTCTATCGCAGAAAATCATCCAGTGTCATATCATCGTCATTTGGGTCAGCCATAACCAATATAAGATACAAAGAAGACGAAAACTCAGACCGAAAATGTATTCACAGTTTAAACAGCGCTGCATTTGCTTTTTTTAAAAATCCTGAATGACCTTTGACAAATCCCATGATCAAGGTATCTCGATTCATAGCGTTTATCGAGATTCTGAACTTGTTTATTAAATCATTGAAAATTCCAGCATTATGTGTTGTAATAAGTAAATGCAGCAGATTGCATCATCGTGTATATGTACATGTTTGTAGCTTTCAATGCATGCATGCTCCGACCCCTTTAGAATAATGAGCCACTTATTTCATGCTTGACTATAACAGTCTGGGGATTGGACCGTGCTGAGCTATGATTCTAGACTCACAGGGCTCATATGAAACACAGAATATTTCAGGATAACGTAGGGCGAACCAATCACTGATTGCCTTGTAGAGAACAATTCTCCAAATATTGCACAGTTGGGAGATTTTGTACATTAGGATTTCCAGTCAGCTTGTCATTGAGAAACAAATGAAAGCTTACGAAAAAGACAGTGGCACAGTGGTGCAGCGGTAGATTTGCTGCCTTACAGCGCCAGAGACCTGGGTTTGATCCTGACTGCAGGTGCTGTCGGCATAGAGTTTGCACCTTTTCCCTGTCACAGCGTGGGCTTTCTCCGGATGCTCCATTTTCTACCCACATTCTCAAGATGTATGGGTTTGTTGGTTAATTGCCTTCTGTACATTGTCCCTGGTGTGTAGGATAGAACTAATGTACGGGTAATCATTGGATAGCGTGGACTCAGCGCACCAAAGGGCCTGTTTCCACACGGCGTCTCCAAACTATAAACTAAACATTAAACGGTGGAGTAACTAAGCAGGTTAGGCAGCATTTCTGGAGAACATGGATTGGTGATGTTTTAGGTCGGGAACGTTCTACAGATATTGACCTGTGTTTGAAGCGTGTACAGCAAAAGTAGAGCTGGCAGGGGAGGCAAAAGTTTGAGCATTGTAACAGGTATCTTTCTGTGTACACCCACCAATGCCCAGGCATTGAGATCCACAGACCATAATGTGAGAAAGGCCTATGTATATTCAGTAATAATGTCAGTCATCAAGGTAGGCAGGCGGCGCGACTCTCGTCAGCAGCGGGCTCTGCAGTCCGTCTGCGTTTTTATTATTTTATGTCTATGTTTTTATGTAGTTTTTGTTATTTTTGTTGGGGTATGTGTGGGGGGGGGGGGGGTGGGGGTGGTGTGGGGGGGTTGGGGGTAACTTTTAAATCTCTCCCTGCACGGGAGACCCGACCTTTTCTTTGTCGGGTCTCCGTTGTCGTTGGGGCTGCAACGAGGAGCGGCCTACAACAGGAAGACCGGGGGCTGTGGTGCCGACTACTCACCTCGCCGTCGCGGAGCTGGCCGAGTCCAGAGCGGGTGGAGCTGTGGTGGACGCTGCTGCGACCCGACCCCCGGAGATTCGGTGGCTGCAACTGCGGGTTTGGCGGGCGGCACCGGGAGCCCGCGGGTCCCTGGAGGGAGACCGCTTTTCGGGGCTCCCGCAGCGGCGACTTCTCCCGCCCGAGCTGCGGGGTTGAAGAGCTCCCGGAGCGGGGCCTTACAGCACCGCCCCGCGCGGCTTGGAATGGCGGCGGATCTCTGCGAGCGCACGCCGGGGGCTCTAACATCAAGACCCGGTGCGCGACCTTACATCACCCGGCGTGGCTTCAATGGCCACGGGACAATCGCCATCGCCCGCCGGGGGCTTTGAAATTGACTTTGACTCTGACATCGGGGGGGAGAGTGCAGTGGAGAGAGAAGTTTTTTTGGCCTTCCATCACAGCAATGTGATGGATGTTTATGTAAATTATGTTGTGTCTTGGGTCTATTTGTTTGTAATGTATGGCTGCAGAAACGGCATTTCGTTTGGACCTCAAGGGGTCCAAATGACAATAAATTGAATTGTATTGTATAAGGGTGGATTCATAGCTCTCATCTGGTGTTGCCTGAAAGAAACCAATCACTGATGTGAGGACTCCGCATCTAGCACAGGTATTCAGCCAGAAACATGGAAGCACAGAGGTGCTTAGGAACTGGAAGAACATTCAGCCGCCAGCTTTGTTTTGTCCTTTAATCATGTTATATCTGACCTGCGTCTTTACCTGCTTCGGTTTCGTAACCATTAGTACACAAAGATTACAAATATCAGGCACAGGTTTGAGTTTTCAATGACTGAACCTTAACAAGGTTCTGGAGTGATATTCCTGATTACCAGCACTCTTTTGTGATCAAGTATTTCCTACTTTTAGATTTTAGCCTTTATTTATGGGTTGGCAAAAGGTAGATAAGAAGTGGGTAAATGAATCCTCTCAGCCTGAAAACCTGATTTTAATGCACAAGTTTAGTCTAAATTGCTGATTCTGCCTCCAGGCATTAAAACTGAGACACCTGCAGATGTTGTATTCAAGTGCTGATTGAAAGCTATTTTCATGGTTCTGCATATGTTAGCTCCGGTTTCACTTCCATAAAAGGCACACTCGGATATTTTGGAATGAACCAGGAGATCCTGGTTAAGGAAGCCCCACGAAATAGGGATAGTGTCCTGTACCTGCAGGGTGCTCTTCTGAACCCCCATTGCACATAAAATGGCGCTACATTCCCTGAACATGCTCTCCTGCAGATAAAGAGGAATCCCTGGCAAGATGCCAATGACCATGCCTCTTCTCCTTGATGGGTCCCACAAGTTATCCAATTAAGTGCTTCAACAAAGTACTTGGTACTCGAAAATGGTTAGTGCTCAAAAGTCAATTAAAACCAATGATACACGAGGAGGGGGAGGCAATGAATGTTTGATGCTTCCCACAGCAAAGCTGTGCATGAGGCCCAAGAAATTCTGCTCACTGGAGGCAGCTTTCACTTCTGAAAGCACAGATATACTTTTCCTCCACTGGCTCTGTCATTACAGATATAACAATAGAAAGCAGGTAGGTTAGTTAGCGAGAGAAGTTGAAGATTGTTTACCTGCTGGTGGATGAAGGTGCTGTCACTGTGAGTGGGCTAGGATTGGATAGGCTAGGCTAGGCCAGTCTATCTTTCTCTCTCCACACAGAACTGCCTGATCCATAAGTTCATAAATGATAGGAGGAGAATTAGGTCACTCAGCTCATCCAGTCTACTACACCATTCAATCATGGCTGATCTATCTTTCCCTTTCAACCCCATTCTCCTGCCTTCTCCCCATAAGCTGACATCTGTACTAATCAAGAATCTATCTATTTCTGCCGTAAAAATATCCATTGACGGGTTCCACAGGGTAGTTTCAGGTTACTGAAGCATCTCTGCCCTGCATTTCACAGCTTTATGCCTCCTGTCTGTTTTGTTGCTATCTAAATGTCCTCATTAATCTATTGACTAGTCCATTCAATAAACTTGGCAATCCTGGCCTCACTGAATCAAACGTGTTGCTGTGCCATGTTCTTTCCCACCTTCCCTGCACTTTACAATTATCTTGTTTTCTCCCATTCTCAGAATAAGCCCAGCATAAGTGACAAAAGGAGTGCATTACTTCATAATAGTACCCACCTGCCTGTCCATGAAGTACTCATTGCTCTATCCATGGAAGGGTCTGCAGTTGTGAAGTTTGCTTCATCAGTAGATGTACAGAGTCTCTTGAAAGGGTATGTGAATCGAGGACCAGAGGACATAGGTTTAAGATGAAGGGGAAAAGATTTAATAGGAATCTGAGGGGTAACTTTTTCACACAAAGGGTGGTGGGTGTATAGAACAAGCTGCCAGAGGAGATAGTTGAGGCAGGGACTATCCCAACATTTAAGAAGCCGTTAGACTGGTACATGGATAGGACAGATCTGGCAGGTGGGACTAGTTGAGCTGGGACATGGTGGTCGGTGTGGGCAAGTTGGGCTGTTTCCACAATGTATCACTCTATGACGATGACAATCACCTCGGAATCCATAAAACCAGACAAGATCCTGACGGATTGCCTAAGAAGAAGACACAACTTAATTCACGTTTTATACCACACTAGCATGATCTCACTGCCTTTATAGTCTGTGCCTCAACCAAATTAAGGCAGGTATCCCAAATAACATCTTTACCTCGTGTTGCGCCTCATTCAGGAATTTGTGGATTGTACTCCAGGATTCCTTTTTTTCCTCCAACTCTAGCAGCAGAGAACAAATAAGATGTGTTTACTGCAAATCAACTGGTTTCTTTTAGAAGACGGTTTAATTAAGAAATGTCTACTAAATATTCACTGAGAGCCATGCAGCAATTTAAGAGGCAGTCAGCTGCTTTAAATCTGTTTCCATGGCTGTTGTCATAACTCCTATATCAAAAGAGTGTCTTACATTAAAAGAGGGCTAAACAAGAGATTCAGCACATGGTTCCAGTGAGGGTCGACACAAAAAGCTGGAGCAATTCAGCGGGATAGGCAGCATCTCTGGAGATATAGAGATAAGGAAGTGTAAGGTATGAAAACACGACAAAGGGGGTGGAGATCACAAGGAGATTCAGATTCAATTTTATTGCCATTGCACTTGTCAGTGCAACGAAATGGTTTAGCCTGCAGTCATAACATAGAATAAATAACAAAAAAAACACACTCAACACAGTTTAGCATCCACCAGATGGAGCTAACAATGATCTATTCTACATTTTCCTTGATCTCCATCGCCTTTGTCTCGTTTACACACCTTACACTTCCTTATCCCTACATCTCCTTCTCCCCTGCTTTCAGTCTGAAGAAGGGTCTTGACCCGAAACGTCACCCATTCCTTCTATCTTGAGATGCTGCCTGACCGGCTGAGTTACTCCAGCATTTTATGTCTATACAAAGGTTAACAGTCAGATGACTCATGCACAGATCCTCATCTTGTCTCTCAGAAGTCTCCCACTTAGTGGTGCCATGCAGGTGACCATTGTTCATATTACAAGACATTACATAGACTTTGTAGACCCCAACTAAATAAGCCAAAATCCCTCTGCTGTAGATCAGGAAATAGGGAAGCTGACCTGAGGTTTTGGATTTGATATGTGCTGAATCCAGGGATTTTATTTTTAAGAGGGAGAAAGCACAGTTCTGTGGGCATCAGGTTTAGAAAATCCAATTACTGAAAAGGAATCCTGCAGTGATTACAGATGAGAGCTACTCCCCTGAAACAGGTGCACACTGACTAACTAACTGGGCTGAACCAATCTTTGAATCAAGGTTAGAGACACAAAATGCTGGAGTAACTCAGTGGGACAGGCAGCATCTCTGGAGAGAAGGAATGGGTGACCTTTTCGATCGAGGCCCTTCTTCAGTCTGAAGGTCAGGGAGAGGTAGACATGGGTGGGGGTGGGTCGGATTGAGTGGGAAAGCAACGGTTACCTGAAGTCAATATTTATACCGCTGGATTGTAAGCTGCCCAAGCAAAATATAAGGTGCTCTTCCTGGTTAATTTATCAAGGTTAATTTTTTCATTTGAGGCATCTGAGTGTCATTGCCATGGCTAGGATTTATTGGCCATCATTACTTGTTCCTGAAGAGGATTGTCAAGGCTGCAATTATTTGATTTGGTGCCTGAATAATTGGCAATCACTTCCGCATGGCCTATTACCGTTAAAAATGGTCATAGAGTCATACAGCATGGAAACAGGCCCTTCAGCCTAACTCATCCATGCCAACCAAGATGTCCCATCAATGCTCGTCACATTTGCCTGCGTTTGGCCCATAGCCCTCCAAACCTTTCCCATGAGGTACTGATTGTGGATGATCAGCCATGATCACATTGAATAGCGGTGCTGGCTCGAAGGGCCGAATGGCCTACTCCTACACCTATTGTCTATTGTCTATCCATGTACATTTCACTAGGATTCACTGGAATTTAGAAGGATGAGAGGGAATCTTATAGAAACATATACAATTCTTAAGGGATTGGACAGGCTAGATGCAGGAAATATGTTTCCCAAGTTGGGGGAATCCAGAACCGGGAGTCACTGTTTAAGAATAAGGGGCAGGCCATTTAGGACTGAGATGAGGAAATACTTATTTTTCACCCAGTGAGTTGTAAATCTGTGGAATTCTCTGCCACAGAAGGCCAATTCGCTGGATGTTTTAAAGAGAGAGTTAGATTTAGCTCTTGGGGCTAAAGGAATAAAGGGATCAAGGAATCAAGAGGTTAATTCCCGGGATAGCGGGACTGTCATATGTTGATAAAATGGAGCGACTGGGCTTGTATACTCTGGAATTTAGAAGGATGAGAGGGGTTCTTATTGAAACATAGAAGATTATTAAGGAATTGGACCTGCTACAGGCAGGAAACATGTTCCCGATGTTGGGGGAGTCCAACCAGGGGCCACAGTTTAAGAATAAGGGCTCCTCGGACAACTGCATCTTCCCAGGCCTCTGCAAGGGCTGGCAGTCTTTGACTCCTTCGTGCATGAAACAGTACATTTCCACAATTCCCAGTGAAATGCATACACAGATGGAAGGAGGCTCAGAATGCTTACTAATTATCAGGTTTCTTGACCCCTGTTTCTTATTTAAGAGTACATGAATCTTGCATGTAAACGTTAATAATCATGTGCAGGGATAGTGTCACTCCTTAAAGATGAAGCTGGCTTTGAAGCCCAGAAAAGCGAACCTGCTTGCTTCTGCCAGTAGTCCAGGGAAGAGCCGCAATTCTTTTGAATATGAATATCCCCCAGTACCGCTCGGGTTGAGACTCTTCTTTAACCCTATCTATGTTCTCCGGAGGAACTAATTGACCTGCTGCGCTACTTCAGTACTTTGTGTCCTTTTGAGTATTAACCAGAATCTGCAGTTCTTTTTTTCTACTTTATTTAACCTAAAATATGCCAGGAAATGCTCAGCAGCTGTCTGCTGCTTGCCCCTCTGGTATAAGTGCGGGCTGAGATCCACATTGGTGTGTCATTTCTATAAAAGAATCGTTCTCTGTGTCCAGTTTGTTTAAAATAAAAAAACAGGTAAACCAAATCCGGAGCATTATCTTTTGAATTCTGCTCACCTAAATCTAAAGTAAATTTCAGCATTTGAATGCCTTGGGGCCAGAAAGTATTCCATGCTGTTTCTCTGCAGTGCAGGATCAGCAGTTGAAGTGTCCTTTTCCTGAAGCTGGAGGGATGCTGATCACTTTAACACGGCAGTGATGTGGCAGTGAAATGTAAGATATGTGGAGATAACCAGCATCAACCTGGACTCATCCTTGGTCACAGTAGCTGAGAGAGAGAGTGAGCTCAATGCCCATAGGTAAAGCTGTCCAGCCACATGTGGGGCTTTGTTTAAGATCACAGGTTTCAATGATACCAAAGAAAGTAGTTTAAGTGCTGGTCCTTCAAACATCATGGTTTCAAGGGAAACAAGGTTGGTTAAATATTCTTGTTCTGTAAATAAATAAGTAATTTCCCAGAACAATGATAATGAAATCTCACTGCAAGTGAGCGTTGAGTGTTGCACTACTGTTATTGCAAATTGGGAGAGTTATGCACTGAAAACAAGTGCTTCTATAGGAATAAAAATCCCATTGAAAAATAAGATGTATTTCTCAATGGGCACTAAAGCATCCACAAATTCATGCAAAGATTGCTCTACTTAGATTTAACCCAATTATCAACAGTGCAGCACCACTGTTTTGGAGTTACATAAGCAACGTTTGAATCCTTGGTTGATTGCATGCAATAAAGAGGAAGTCTAAAATTAAAATTTCAACTCATGACTCACATTGCCCCAGTTACTAAATGTGGAGATGCCATCAATGCTCTCGAAAGTAATATGCTGAAAATGTATCTGCAGAATTTTTTAACAGAAAGTGATTCATTGAGAAAAACTAGAAGAATTTCAAAAGATAAAAATAAGGTGATCTTTTTTTGTTCCAAAGAAAACAATCCAAATGTTCCCCAAATGGAAACCATGAATGAACCATGAGATCCGCACAGCGATGAAGTCCAGGTCTGTGGCTTGCCAATCGTGTCATCTCCACCTGTATAAGATGTCTATACACAGCCTTCGCAAAGCTATCAATGATGCCAGGAAAACATTTTGGACCAAGCTAGAGTTTCCAAATAACCCCATGGACACCTGTCAATTGTGGCAAGGCTTGCATACTGTAATGGGCTACAAAGTGGTTAAGTAGCGCAGCTGGCCATAACGCATCTGTCACGACAAACTCAATGCTTATATGCTTGATTTAAACAGCTAATTGGAAAGACATCACCCGCTCTGATAGCCTCGGCAGCACCTCTGCTCAGTCAGTCACAATTGTTAGAATAGCCTTCCTGAGAGTGACCGGTGCAAAAAGCAACGGGACCGGATGGGGTCTTGGGCTATGTCCTCAGAAACTGCACATCTTTAACCTCTCCCTACCCTATTCTGAGGTTCCCACATGCTTTAAGGAGATCACTATCATCCCAGTGCTAAAGAAAAGGAAGTCATCGTGCCTGAACAACTATAGCCTGGTGCCTCTGCCATCCACCATCATGAAGTGCTTCGAGATACTGGTCATGGTGTCCATCATCTCCAACCTCCAAGATAGTCTTGATCTACTATCGGTGGACTGTCACTACTGATCAGGGCAGCATGGTGACACAGTGGTCGAGTTGCTACCTTACAGCACCAGAGACCCGGTTCAATCCTTACTACGAGTGCTGTCTGTATGGAGCTTTTACGTTCTCCCTGTGACCTGAGTGGGTTTTCTCCAGGAAGGTCCAGTTTCTTCCCACATTCCAAAGACGTACAGGTTCGTAGGGTAATTGGCTTCAGTAAAAATTGTAAATTGTCCCTAGTGTGTAAGATAGTGGTAGTGCATGGGGATTGCTGGTCGGCATGAACTCAGTGGGCTGAAGGGCCTATTTCGGCGCTGTATCTCCAAACTAAACTAAACACTAAACACTGCAATTTGTCTACCGCCACAACTGTTCTTTTGCAGATGCCATCTCCCTGGCCCACACTCATCGCTGGAACATCTGGGTAACAAAGACATCTACATCAGGCTCTTATTTATTGACCACAGCTTCGCTTTGAACATCATAATTCTAACCAAACTATTCAGTCCATCACGCAAACCAGCCTCCCTCCCGTCGACTCCATTTACATTTCACATTGCCTTGGGAAAGCTGCCAACAAAATCACCCACACCTCAGCATTGCCTCTTCTCAGTCCCGTCAGGCAGGAAATACAAAAGCTTGAAAGCACATATCATCAGATTCATGGACAGCCTCTTCGCCTATCAGGCTATAAGCGATTTCGGTATTCCGAAAAAACGCAAGGAATCATGGGATTCATCAAAGGTCATTCGCGAAAAAAAAGTTATGTCCCCCAGTCCCTTCCTCCAGTCCGGGGCAGGGGGATGGGGGGTGGAGGGATTGTCCTAGTGCCGGGGAGTTCTTGCAAAGCCGAGGTGTCCGGGACCTGCAGTGAAGCCGCCATAGTGAGTTCCTCTCTCCCCATATCTCTTCCCATCCCTCTCCCTGCCACCTTTCCCTCTATCCCCCAGTCCCTACCTTCCCCACTCCCCCCTTCCTCTCCCTCTATACCCCCCCCCCCCCTCCTACCCCACTCTCCCTCCTCACCTCCCCAGGATCTCAATGTAAACCACCGGTGGCCCCGTTTTCTCCAACATGTCGGCAATGAAGTTGCACTTGAGGCGGGGGCTGTCGGGGGGGGGGGGGGGGGGGGGGCCGGGGTAGGCCGAGGCTGTGGCCTAGTCCTTGTCACGAGTCCTGCTCTGCTCCTTCCCCGCGGGCCCGGAGCAGCAGCGCCGCCTCCCCTAGCCCAGCCTCGCCTTTACCCGCGGACAGGAGTCGCTCTGTAGGAAGGAACTGTAGATGCTGGTTTACACCAAAGGTAGACACAACTCGCTTTTTGAAACAACCTTTCATAAATTAAGGATGTATTCCCAATCTACCACATTGCGGCCCTTGTACTTTTTATATTTGCACTTTCTCTATTGTTGTAACATTATATTCTGCATTCTTTTTTCCTTCTCCTTTTGCTCTACCTGTTGACTAAAGTACAGTTGGAGTGTACTTGTATATGGTATGATTTGCTTATATAGCACACATAATAATCTTGTTTATTGCATCTTGATACACACGGCAATAATAAACCAATATCTATACTAAAATATTCCAAGAAATGTTACAGAGAATAGTAGCTAAAATAAGTGCATGGCTAAACAGACTTTGAGTTACAGTCTTTGGGAATTAGTTACAGAAATCCCAGGTGCTTGAGTGATTTTGATGGCTGTCTAGTTGAGTGGAGGGAGAGGAAACTGCTCAATGTCAAATAAATGAGAAAGTGCTTACAGGGCAAGTGCTGGAGAAAGTTGAGAAGTAAGGGTAGAATGAAAGATCTGAAGTTGGCAACGGTTTTGAACTCAATATGCTAAGGAGAAAGATTGGCCAGGATACATGGGGATTAATGCAGAGTTGTCAGCAGTATATGGAGCTCCAGATGATTATAGAGTTTTGTTTTTGTAGTTTGAAGCTGACAACATCTGCAAGAAGTGCTTTTGGGACAGGGTATGGATCACAGCTTCAACAATGATGGAACAATTTAATAATTGGCAGCAGTAGCTTTGCAAGAATTGAAGGAAGCAATATTGATAATGCCTTAGTTAGAAACAATATTGGTATTTATATTTGGTGATTAAGTCATGGGAGGAAGAACTGATGTTAGCATTCTGTGGGTGATAATTTAACCTTAATGGAGATAGATATTGACTCCATGTCTTAATGATCATCTTACTGTTGTGGACACTGTTAACTACCCCAGAGAGGAGCCCCAGTAATTCCTCCAAATAGGTTACTGGTTAAAATACTTATTTTTAAAAAACTCAATAGAAATAGGTGCTTTGCAATTGTTTGGTATTTTGCGATTATCGCTGATTGCACTTTTAAAACAAAATGTGTTAGATCTTCTCTAACCATTTTTGTTTTCTTTAGTTCAAGTTCACATTTATTGTCACATGCACAAGGCAGTTGCATTCAGAAATGTCAATAGGTTCGGATCTATAAAATCTCTTTTAACCACCCACTGTCACCATTCTCTGGGCATAAATAGACTGCACACAGTCACCAAACCCTCTCAACACACTAACACTTCCACCTCCTACACTTTTTCCACATTGGTTTCCTGTTGGTGCCTCCAGCAATATGGGTGGATCATCCACAATGACCTCAAATGGCATGCTTTTAAGGTGAAACTTGAACGGACAGTTTTTCCTTGTTTCTGAACCCACCCCCTCTAACATGGAGTGGCTCACTAGCGTACAGCTAACACATCAACCAGTCACTCACTATTTGCTTTAAAGCTCACACATGACTGTCTGCTGGTTGGACCATTTGTTTCCCTAAGCGGCAAGCACACTGCACTTCTGTTTTACAGGTGGTCCCTCGTTCGACTCTTAATTATCGCTAACTCTGCTTGGCTCTGTATTCCTAAGAGCATAACAAGAACACTGACCCATCACGCTTTTGTACCTCAGTGGGAGAATTAGGTACAAGAGAGAGAGGCACAATAGCGTAGCGATAGAGCTGCTGCCTTATAGCACCAGAGACCCGGGTTCGATCCTGACCATGGGTGTTGTCTGTATAGAATTTGCATGTTCTCCATGTGACCACATGAGTAAAATGTTCGATAAAATGCTTTCTATGGTGCATCTGTAGAAGTTGGTGAGTGTTGTCAGGGACATGCCGAACTTGCTAAGCCTTCTAAGCAAGTAGAGGCGTTGGTGTGCTTTCTTGGTCATTGCTTCAATATGGGTGGTCCAGGAGAAGTTGTTGGTGAATTGTAAATTGACCCTAGTGTTAGTGGTGTTAGTGGTCATGGTGTTAGTGTATGGGGTGATCGTTGGTCAGTGCAGACTCAGTGGGCCAAAGGGCCTGTTTCCAGGCATTTCTCTAAAGGTCTCATTTCAAAAAGCAGTAATCCTGCTGGTCTTTGGGGCTGGGTTGTATTCTGTGATATTGGTATAGATTTACTAGAATGTTGCCTGGGTTTCAGCAACTAAGTTACAGAGAAAGGTTGAACAAGTTAGGTCTTTATTCTTTGGAGAGCAGAAGGTTAAGAGGGGACTTGATAGAGGTCTTTAAAATGATGATAGGGATAGACAGAATTGACGTGGATAAGCTTTTTCCATTTAGAGTAGGGACGATTCAAACAAGAGGACATGAGAATTAAGGGTCAGAAGTTTAGGGGTAACATGAGGGGGAACTTTATTACTCAGAGAGTGGTAGCTGTGTGGAATGAGCTTCCAGAGGAAGTGGTGGAGGCAGGTTCGATTTTATCATTTAAAAATAAATTGGATAGGTATATGGAGGGGAAAGGAATGGAGGGTTATGGTCTGAGTGCAGGTAGATGGGACTAGGGGAAAGTAAGTGTTCGGCACGGACTTGAAGGGCCGAGATGGCCTGTTTTCCGTGCTGTAATTGTTATATGGTTATATATGGTTATATGGTTATAGATATATCAAATGACTGATGGAAAATTCCTCAATTTACTCGTAATTAATCCCGTTTTACTGATTTGCATGGATTAAGCTGCATTTGGAAATAAAGGTGTAAATGTCAGGCCATTTGTAATGCCAGCATCAGCTATTATACAGACCAACAATATGTATACAGTGTAAATAATACTGTAAATGTGTACGATATCCCTCAGTGCTGCACAGAACATCAATCCTTCAGAATTGTTGACCATAACTTCAGAAGATCTGTACAAGATTGATTTTCCACCTGTTTTCATTGCTAACATCAATCTGGATGATATTAGGAAGCAAAAATTAGGAAGTCAAAGAATTTCAAATGTGTAAATTCTGCTTGCAACACTTTTTGCATTTTCTGCAAATCCTTTATGCCTTCTTCGAGGTTAAATTCACCAAAATCAAGATCAATCCAGAAATCTGCATGCTATGCCCCATCTTATTTCACCACCCACACTTTCCTGCCACCTACTCACTGCGCTTCCCCACCACCTAACACTTTCCACATCAACCAAACAGCAAGTTTCAGCTGACATAACTACCTTCAAATTGCAGACACAAGGAACAGCAGATGCTGGTTTACAAAAAAAAGACAAAATGCTGGAACGACTCCGTGGGTCAGGCAGCATCTCTGCTCTAGTCTGAAGAAGGGGCACAAGCTGAAACATCACCTATCCATGTTCTCCTGACCTGCTGAGTTACTCCAGCTCAGGCCTGGATAGTGTGGATGTGGAGAGGATGTTTCCAGTAGTGGGAGAGTCTACGGCCAGAGGGCACGGCCTCAGAATTAAAGGACGTACCTTTAGAACAGAGGTGCTGAGGAATTCCTTTAGCCAGAGGGTGGTGATTCTGTGAAATTCATTGCCACAGACGGCAGAAGAATCCAAGTCACTGGGTGTTTTTAAAGCAGAAATTGATCGGTTCTCCATTAGTAAGTGTGTCAAAGATTACAGGAAGAAGACAGGAGAATGGTGAGAGGGAAAAATAGATCAGCCACAATCGAATAGTGGAGCAGAGTCCATGGGCACAATGGCCTATTTATGCTGCTATGCCTCATGAACGTGTTTTACTTGCCTTCAAATTGCTTTGCTTTTTTAGTTGCATGAACACCAGTGTCACAATCAGATACTTTTGTGTCTCCCTTTATAGATAGACAAGAGGAATAATCTTAGTCAAGATTAACGTTGGAGAATCTTCCACAAGACTGAAATACTATTTTAATTTTGTAAATTTAAGGGTAAATGTGATTATGAACTTTCATGTTAATTTTTTCATATTCAGTATCAATCCTGTTAAGAAGGGGAACATACTGGTGACAAAAAAAACTGGACATTTCCATTGACCTGGACTTCTAACCTGGTGATACGAGTTGGAAATCTAACGCGGCAGCTAGGGAATCCAATTTTACTTCGGAGTCACGTGAGTGACTACGTGAAGAGCCCGCTCAGCACGAATGCGCGACATTACGTTCAGCAGTGCAACAGTGGCGCATCGGGAGTCAGGCGCTCCCGCTACAGGTGAAAGAACGGACCGTCAGGTAAGCTCTGAGGTCGGGTTTTCTTTCACAGGAGGAGCCTTCTGCTTTCAGGCAGAGAAGAAAGGCTCTTGGACAAACCTGTCCCCCGCTCGACTCCACGGAGGAGTGTTCCATCTGGGGGGGGGCAGCAACAAGGCGGTAGGACCGCTTACCGAGCGCTCCGTTATTCCCCGACACCATGCCGAGCCCAGCCCGCTAGCGCCTGAGCAGCAGGCTGGAAGTAAAGCCACGGAAGAGGCGTCCGGCCGGTGGCTTCCGACTTGTCGGACGGGGACGTCTCTCCACCCGCACGGGGAGGGGAGACAGCCGCCTGAGCCGCTTGGAGCGGCTCCTGGAGCAGGAGCTCCAGCGAGACTCGCTTCGTGAGGGGCGCTCTCGCAAGGGGAGTTCAGGCACTCCCTCCACAGTGCCTTGTGCACTGTCCATTGCTTCCTCCTTACCCGAGGGTAGCTTTGGTGACCAGGACTGGGCTGGTCAAGAAGAGGGGACAATGGCTGAAGATCTCGGGAGTATGCAAGGGGTGCAGGAACAGGAAGAGCTGCTAGGACGTGGCAACCCCACGTGTGGAGGGCTTTTAAAGAAAAAACCTTCGGTCTCATGAGGGCAGGCCCGGGACGAGCAAACCAAAAACAATAATTCCTAAGCAGCAGCACCCCATCGCGTCCATCAGTCGACGTCTACCATATGGGACTGGTGAAAGCTCGGGGTCCGCATTCTATCCCCGAAAGTCTTCTTTAGACCAGGGCCCAGAGCGGACCCCATGGAAAATGCGCCACCCCCCAACGTCACCGCCATGTCAGACAACGTGCAACACTCGTTGGACCGGCAGGAAACAGAAGAATACCCATAACCATGGAGGTAGGTGGGTCTGGTTCCTACCAGCGTATAGAGTAATACTAACAGGGGGGAGATTAGACCTGTTTAAAGAAGCACGGGAGTCTATCACGAGTGATCAGTATATACTCAATGGCATTAGTGGATACAAATACAATTCATACTAGAAAAGTTGCCACCAGTTCAACATTCACCCCAGAGGGTATTTTCCCCTCTCCGTTAAAGAAACGAGAGGGACAAGCTGAACTGGTGAGACTAATTACAAAGGGTATCATGGGAAAACATGAACCTTTGGAATTCGTATCAAATATATTCACTAAACCCAAAAAAGATGGTGGATGTCGCATCATCATTGACTTAACATCACTAAATATGTTTGTTAAGTATATACATTTCAAAATGGAAACGGTTGTTACTACCAAACAACTAATTTCCAAAGGATACTTCATGGCAAGCATTGATCTTAAAGATGTTTACTATTTAGTACCATTCACAAGGATCATCGCAGATACCTGAAATTTACCTGGATGGGGCAGCTATAGCAGTTTAAAGCGTTACCCAATGGGTTCACATCAGCCCAAGATTGTTCACCAAGATACCAAAACCAGCTCTGGCAATATTCACAAGACAAAACATATTGTCATGGCATATCTTGATGATATCTTAAATGGTAGGCAAGACCATGGAATTGACTTTGTTAGCTGTATCAGCTACCAAACATTTATTCGAAACCCTGGGATTGTCTTACATCCAGATAAATCTAAGTTGAAGCCATCCACAATCATGGACTACTTGGGCTTCACAATTAATTCAGTCTACGTGACTGTAACATTGCCAAGAGACAAAATAATTGAATTGGCACAATCATGCAACAATTTAATGGTCAACGAACTACCAACTATTCGACAAGTAACAGAGTAATTGGGAAAATGGTAGCAGCATTTCCGGCTACATAATTCGGACCTTTGCACTTTCAAAACTTACAAATAGCAAAGGTACAGGCACCAAAACGACATACAGGTCATTATGATTGTGTCATGAAGTTACCCACTGAAGCAATATCAGAACTACAGTGGTGGGCAAAAAACGTTTGGCATAGTTTCAGCCCTATTATCATCACTAACCCTACGTTAGTTATCCAAACAGATGCCAGTGCTCAAGGCTGGGGAGCAACTAACTCTATATCCAGCACACGTAATAGATGGACTAACCCAGAGTCATCATTACCACTTACACTGGGCATTAATTATCTAGAGATGTTGGGTGACATTTATGGTTTAAAGCATATGCACAAATATGCATCACTTGCATGTTCGGTTACAAATAGATAATACTGCGGTGGTGGCCTACATTAACCATATGGGCGGCATAAAATCGGTATCATGCGACAAGTTGGTCAACACAATTTGGCAATGGTGTGTCGAAAGACATATTTGGCTATCAGCAACTTACCTGCCAGGTAAGCTAAATACAGTGGCAGACACCAGGTCACGTAAATTTAATGACAACATCGAATGGATGTTAAAACCCAAAAAAGTTTGCAAAAGTTATCAAGCAATATGGCACGCCAGATATCGATTTATTTGCATCAAGGCTAAATCACCAGGTACCTATGTATGTCGCTTGGGAACCAGACCCTGAGGCAGCAGCGGTAGATACGTTCGCGCTGGATTGGGGAAATGCTTCTTCTATGCATTTCCTCCCTTCTGCCTCATCAGTCGGGGACTACGCACAATACAAATGGACTCTGCTTCAGGTATTTTGATAGTACCCGACTGGCCTACGCAGCCATGGTTCCCAATACTCCATGACATGGTTGTTGAAACTCCGATGGTATTCCCCAGTGACCCAGAGTTATTAACACCCAGTGTCGGGCACAAGCCACCCGTGCCATGAAAAAATCAAATTCCTGGGTTGCAGATTCTGCACAAACCACTTCTGGGACTGGGATTATCAGAACAAACCATCGACACCATGTCAGCATCCCTCTGAACATCCACTAAAAAACAGCACTTGTCCAGCATCAAAAAATGGGAGAAGTACTGCTTGGATACAGGGACCACCTACTCAACCGCTACAGTTACCAACGTACTGGAATTCCTGGCGAACCTTCACCACAATGAAGGACTCAGCTACAGAGCCATCAACACAGCTAGAAGTGCCCTGTCTGTCTATTTAAAGCCAGCTCCAGGACAACAGGCCATGGGGTCCCACCCGCTGGTGGTCAAACTAATGAAGGGTATTTACAACTCTAACCCCCTAGACCAAGGTACACCCATACATGGGATGTCAGTGTGGTCCTGATATACCTCAGGGGATAGCCACCAGCCAGATCCCTCAACTTGGAACAACCTATGCTCAAAACACTCATGTTGATGGCACTTGTATCTACACAGAGGATCCAGTCACTACACCTATTGCGACTGGACAGCATGCTCACAGCTCCAGACCAGATCTCTGTCGTTATCCAGGGAATGATCAAACAGAGCAGACCAGGAACACCTAATCCAGTCGTGGAATTCCGGGCTTACCCGCCAGAACCACGGTTATGTGCCATGACCCACCTACTATCCTACATAGACACAACCAAAAATATTCGAGGGAGATGAAAAGCCTTGTGGGTCAGTCATAAAAAACCTTATGGTCGGGTAACAAGCCAAACCATTTCGAGATGGCTCAAGCAGGTGCTAAAAGCTGCTGGGATAAACACTAACATGTACAAATCTCACTCCACCAGGGCAGCATCCACGTCAACGGCCAAAAGAATGGACGTGCCTCTAGACCACAGCCTGGCTACAGCAGGATGGTCGGGGGAAAGACCGTTCAGAAATTTTATAATAAGCCGTTGGCAAAACCTGCTTTATTTGCAGAAATTTTTTTTACAGACTGCAAATATTTAATTTAAGCCCAGGGGAGCAATTTAATTGCTTTGTTGTTATTGTTAAAAAATACCGTTGTGTTTTTCTACAAACAGATTCATTGGTTGATTACAATAACACACTTCCTCCCTCAAGGACTTCGGCAGTGCGTGAAGTAATACCTGTTACACGGTTTGAAATCACAGAGCTTTGAAGTCTTCACGTAGTCACTCACGTGACTCCGAAGTAAAATATTAAGATTAAACGAGAACTTACCAGTTTGAAGTTTGATCTGTGTTTTATGAGGAGTTACGATGAGGGATTACGTGCCCTCCGCTCCCACCCTCAATAATATGGGTCAAACTGATAAACTGATGTCTCCGTTTCTTTACTATGTTTACTTCAATAACTGTGTCTATCTGTGATTCCACACCGCTGCTTTGAAGTATGCCGCGCATGCGTGCTGAGCGGGCTCTTCACGTAATCCCTCATCGTAACTCCTCATAAAATACAGATCAAACTTCAAACTGGTAAGTTCTCGTTTAATCTTACTATTTCAGGTTATTTAAAACACTTGGGAGAGAATAAATTAGTTACAGCATTGGAGATTTTAATGTTACTGGATGGTTACAAATACTCATTTGGTTCACTAATGTCCTTCAGGAAAGGCGATCTACATCCCTCTACCAGTCTGACTCATATGTGACGCCAGACTCATTAATGTCATTGACACTGAAATGCGTTCTGAAGTGGCTCCACATACTTCTCAATTCAGGGAACAATGGGGGATGTACAATAAAGTTTACTTCTCCAGTGGAGTCATAGTCATAGAGTGATACAGTGTTGAAACAGGCCCTTCGGCCCAATTTGCCCCCACCGGCCAACATGTCCCAGCTAATCTAGTCCCATCTGCCAGCATTTGGTCCATATCCCTCCAAACCTGTCCTATCCACGTACCTGTCTAACTGCTTCTTAAATGGGATAGTCCTTGTTTCAACTGCCTACCTTGGCAGCTTGTTCCATACATCCACCTCCCTTTGTGTGAAAAAGTTACCCCTCAGATTCCTGTTAAATCTTTTCCCCTTCACCTTAAACCTATGTCCTCCGGTCCTCGATTCACCTACTCTGGGCAAGAGACTCTGTGCAACTACCCAATCTATACCTCTCATGCTTTTATACACCTCCAAGGTCACCCCTCATCCTCTTGCGCTCCAAGGAATAGAGTCCATATCCACAGAAGGTCCACATCCCACAAATGGAATTCAGTTTAGTTTGGAGCTACAACATGGAGATAAGTCCTACGCTCTAATCCACACCGATTATCATGCACGCATTCACACCAATTCTATGTTAACCCACTTTCATACACACTTCCTACACACTCGGTGCAATTTACCGAGGCCAATTACTCACAAACCCGGAGGATGCCCATGCGGTTGCAGGGAGAACGTGCAACCTCCACACTGACAGTACGCGAGGTCAACAGGGAACCCAGGTCACTGCTGCTGTGAGGCAGCTGTCTACCAGCTACGCCACTGTGACTCCCCTATTTTATGGGAACATCATAAATCTTATATAAACTATTTCCAGCTTAACATCATCCTTTATATAGCAGGGTGACCAAAGCTATTTAAAAAACCCCATCTAAATGAGGTTAACCACAGCATCTTCAGGCTGTGCAAATGACCTTTACCTCAATTGTGTAGGAAGGAACTGCAGATGCTGGTTTAAACCGAAGTAAGACACAAAAAGCTGGAGTAACTCAGCGGGACAGGCAGCATCTCTGGAGAGAAGGAATGGGTGACGTTTCGGGTCGAGACCCTTCTTCAGACTTCGACCCGAAACATCACCCATTCCTTCTCTCCAGAGATGTTGCCTGTCCCACAGAGTTACGCCACCATTTACCTCAATTGTCACCTTTTGACCCAAATGATTCAAGCCTGAAGGTTGTTAGATATGTAGCGATGCTGTAAAAAAACATTGTATGACTCACTGTATTAGACGACATTGTCTATTAGATTTCCACCTCCACAGTTGTAAGTACTCATATGTAAATGTAATTTTGGAAAATATCACCTCTCAAGGTGATGAGCTTTGTCATCAGTTATGTTGAGTTAACAGAATATTTGACTGATGCTACTATTCAGACACAACTAGCTACTGATACCCATCAATGATTACTGCTGTTGATTAAGTAATGAATAATAAGCATTGGAATATAATGAAGACAATGCAAATTGAGTGTGATTTATATTGCCCTTCAGGATATAAAAATATTGACATGGGTTTCAACCTAGTGTGCTCTGCTAGAATGGGTGCATGTCGTGAAGATTCATTTTTGGCCCTGACTCTGCCACTATTATAGTTAAACATCCTGCCAACAGTTTTTAACTTTCAAAAATATACTTTATTCAGGAAATTAGAAATATATGGAACATTCATGTGTCAATATTCATCGTGCAGTACTTTCCATTCAGCAGGGGTTCAACTTTTCTTTTACATAATTTCCACGATCAATCAGGTCAAGACATTAAGGGCATGCGTGATAGGAGCAGAATTAGGCTATTCGGCCCTTCAAGTCTACTCCGCTATTCAATCATAGCTGATCTATCTCTCCCTCTTAACCCCATTCTCCTGTCTTTTCCCCATAACCCCTGACACCCGTACTAATCAGGAATCTGTCTACTTCTGCCTTAAAAAATATCCATTGACTTGGCCTCCACAACCTTCCGTGGCAAAGAATTCAACAGGTTCATCTCTTTCTGACTATAGAAATTCCTTTTCATCTCATCCCTAAAGGAATGTCCTTTAATTTTGAGGCTATGACCTCTACTCCTAGACTCCCCCACTAGTGGAAACATCCTCTCCACATGCACTCTATCCGAGCCTTTTACTATTTGGTACGTTTCAATAAGGTTCCCCCTCATTGTTCTAAACTCCAGTGAGTACAGGTTCTGTGCCGTCAAACGCTCATCATAAGTTAACCCACTTATTCCTGGGATTATTCTTGTAAACCTCCTCTGGACCCTCTCCAGGGCCAGCACATCCTTCCTCCAAATCTTTTACAATATTCCATTATTAGTGTAGGAAGGAACTGCAGATGCTGGTTGACACTGAAGATAGATACAAAATGCTGGAGTAACACAGCAGGACAGGCAGCATCTCTGGGGAGAGGAAATGGGTGATGTTTGGGTCAATACCTTTCTTCAGTCTCCCCCGCCCCCCTGCATCCCTGGGACCAGTCTACAGTGCTGTTTTATTCATTTATAATAGATGCAGAGATACGTGGTACATCATTATCAGTGCCATTTTCAAATGGTTTCTCTTAAGTCTCAAAGTTGAAGAAGTATTTGGCTCCATGAATCAGTTTAAAATGTTGAATTCTGCTGATGCATCTAATTCAAAAACCTGAACTTTCATAGTCTGGCCAGCTTGGACCAGGATATTGCACATGTAGATGATGTTGATTAGTACGGGTGTCAGAGGTTATGGGGGGGGAGGCAGAAGAATGAGGTTAGAAGGGAGAGATAGATCAGCCATGATTGAATGGTGGAGTAGACTTGATGTGCCGAATGGCCTAATTCTGCTCCCATCACTTATGATCTTATGATGATGGAAGTGCTCTCCAAAATGAACTTTAGGTGGGGTGGGGGGTAGTTGGGCCCATAGTTTGATCAGTTCCCATGACCATTGTGAACTATCCCCGGGGGAGTCAACTGCAGCAAATACAAGACAAACACATTGTGCCATTGAGGTAGCTGTAGTTTTCTTGAGATGTGTAGGAAGGAATGGTAGATGCTGGTTTAAACTAAAGATAGACACGAAAAGCTGAAGTAACTCAGCGGTCCGGGTCTGAAGAAGGATCTCGATCCGAAACCTCACCCATTCCTTCTCTCCAGAGATGCTGCCTGTCCCGCTGAGTTACTCCAGCTTTTTGTGTTCTTAAGATGGTCATTCTCAAGAAGGCCTGGAACGGGATGCAGTGGACAGTTTCAGCCCATCAATATTGTGGCCACCATCAATACCCATTTACACTGTGTCCTCTTTGACATTCCGACTCGACGTAATCTTCTCAGGAAGTAGAGGCACTGATGTGCTTTCTTTATAATTGCATCAGTGTGCTGGGACCAGGAAAGATCTTCGGAATGTGCACGCCCAGGAATGTGAAGTTCTTGACCCTTTCCACCATCGTCCCGTTGATATAAACGGGATTGTGGGTCCCTATCCTACCCCTTCCAAAGTCCACAATCAGTCTGTGGATGAGGAAGTCGAGGATCCAATTGCAGAGGGATGCGCAGAGACCCAGATCTGAGAGCTTCGTAACCAGCTTGGAGAGGATGATTGTATTAAATGCCGAGCTGTAGTCAATGAATAACAGCCTGACATATGAGTTTTTGTTGTCCAAGTGGTCCAGAGGGGAGTGGAGAGCCAGTGAGATCGCATCCACCGTTGATCTGTTATGGCGGTAAGCGAACTGCAGTGGGTAAAGGTTCTTGTCGAGGTCTTGTCCAAGGTGCATGCATACTTGTCGAGGGATGCACTTAAGATTGGTGAAGCCACTGCAAAGGGTCTGTGGGGAAGGACCAGTCTAGGGTTCTGCTGCCAATGTATTGACTTTGCAAATGTTTCATAAATGCAACATTTAAGGGTGAAACATTGGGGACATAAACACATTGTAAGTGAACGTAACAAATTGATCAGAACAGTGTTTGAAGATAATGATATGCCCCAAAGTATATCGATGAATAAAGAATATTTTTGGAAAAAATAGTTATTACTTGAGGTAGCTCTGCTTCTTATGACATTGTCGTGTGGCATAACTCATGCCTTTGAATTGTGAGCCTCAGGAATTTTAAAACATGCTAACCCTTGCAAACTCCGTTCTTTGTGTCAAATTAATCAAACTGCATGGTAGAAGACTTTGATGTCATGGATTGACAGAAACAGACCCCAGGTCAATTAAGTGGGAGGAATGTCTAAAATGTAGGAGAAAAAAACCTGGAGAGTAAGATATTTGTGCCTGATTTTCAGACCAGTTTAAATGATGGAATGGGATTGAAATACAACACAAACTCTTTCTTTCAAAGATCATCCTCTCATCTTGCCACCACTTGCACCATCCCGACTGCAAATGTTGGATATACTGTAGATAAAAGGAACTGTAGATGCTGGTCTCCAAATGTAGATGCTGGTTTTGAGTTGTGGATGAGTGAACAAAGGCCAGAGATGTGAAGAAGACAAAAGGCTGTGTATTTTAGAAGAGAAGAAGCATGAAACATGCACATGTTGGGGCTGGTTAAAGCAGTCTCTTCAGAATGACGGCTTATCGTTAACGTATTTACACAATTCTAATGTAGTTTCTGCAGATAGATCAGCAGGAGCTTTCTTGGCTTCATCATTCTGGCACTATTGGGAAAGGGTGGGGAACGAGAGAGTGGTGAATTACCCGGCCTTTATGGAACTGATGCACTACAATGCTGAGCACTATATTTTGTACTCTACATCTTGCACTTAGCTCTATCTATTGTACTTGAGCTTGACCAGATCGTATTTACGTATAGTATTATCTGATCTGATTGTATAGCATGCAAAATAAAGTTTTTAACCGTACATCGGTACACGTGACAATAATAAGACTGAACTAGATCTGTGATTATTCAATTTTTCACACCGCACACAGAACATTACTGTTGCACACAAAGGAAATGTCCTTGGTGGGAAGGAGTCATGCTTCACTGGAGAATTATTTAAAATTCACTTTGTTAGTTAAGTTACAATGACCAAGCTTGAAATTTCATTGCCCTAAACAGCATTCCAGGCACTGTTCCCTGGGCTACCTTCACCACAATGTCATGGATTTGATTCACTGATTTTGAAGAAATACAGTAGAATGGGGAGCGTTTCTCTTCCTACTTTTGAATTGTCAGCCATCACAACATAATATAAAAATTATGTTATTTCAGTCACAGAAAACCCATGATTAATAGGACTGCAATAAGATCAGCAGGAAAAACTAAATTAACTGAGCTTTGCAACAAATAATGCCACAGTATTGTGGAGACGTATTTTGTAAATTTTTCCTGCCCTATTTCATAAACATGTTTTATATTTCATCTCAATATTATGTCTCCCTGCTGTGAATATCAGCAGGCAGCCGTTTCCAAAGAATCACTGAAGTTACTGTTGATCTCAATGCGTAGGTGTGCAGGAGGTGAACCCAAAATAATTCTATTTCTCTAGTCTTTCTTTTTCTAAGTGGGAAAGGCTTGACTTTATTGATGTCTTCTTTATCAGCATTACCAAGTAATGTTGATTTTGAACGATAATATGAATCTGGTTTTATCAAATCACTTACATATGTTAACAATCTCTGCCATTTTTTTCATAGCAACAAATAGCATCAGATCCAATGTTGCTTGTTTGACACAGTCAAAATTACCACAACTGCACGTAATAGAAAGGCGATGTCATTCAACTTCTCAAGATATTCCACCTTTTCTTGTGTTTGATCTGTACGTCAGCTCCATGCACATTGTTTCAGTTACCTAAAAAAAATTTGACTTTGGCATTCACATTTAAAATGATGCAAAATCTTTCCTGATCTTTGTCTGAACTCAATTTTAATATTCTGCCCTTTTCTTAAAATCTGCTTTGGTGTCTAGTCATGATGTCATAGGGTACAGAAACAGGCCCTTTGCCCAACACATCCATACCAACCAATAATATGTCCCATCAAAACTGATCCCATTTGCCCCCATTTGGCCCATGTCCCCTTTCCTATCCATATACCTGTCCAAGTGTCTTTTAAATGCTGTTATAGTACCTGCCTCAACTACTTTCTCTGGCAGCTCTTTCCATATACCCACCACCCTCTGAGTGGAAAAGTTGCTCCCCGGGTTCCTAATAAATCTTTCCCCTTTCACCTTAAGCCTATGTCCTCTGGTTCTTGATTCCTTAACCCCGGGTAAAAGACTGTGCATTCACTCTACCTATTCCACAGATACCCTGTCAATTATATAAACAATGTTACAGCTTTAAAAACCATAATTATTCAAATTTCTAATATCAATCGAATAATAACAACCATATTTCAGCCATATTATTGTTCTGGAGAATCAGCACTGGTTCCTACCCATAACCGACAGAGCTTTTCTGAAGCATCATTTGCAAAACTAAATGCATTAGTCCCATTGTGGGCCAAGCAACAATTTAAGCAATTAAAGGAACACTTTTGTTGCTTTGTGTTCCTACTTGAGATGAAGACATTTAAAAATTGAAGTAAACGCATTGTCTTCTTGCTTTCAGTAATATCTGTATCATAATTCCTTTGTTGATCCAAGCTCCTGTGAGTGCCTTTAGAAAATATGTACAGCATTCAACAGCACAGTAATGAAAATAGACCAATTTTCTTTTCCATGGCAAACGATCCATTTCACTTCTAAATTTCCCTTCATTTTTTGCAATATTTCCATGTGTTTTTCTTGGATTCCAAACAGATAACCTCATAGACTAATTGGTTAGCTGTCTAAGAAGTTGTGAGATATTTATATTTATTGTGGATTCGTCAAAAAGAAAGATATTAATACTGGAATGTAAATATCTTGTATTTCCTCACTTCTGCATCTCTTCACATAGTATCGGTAAATTCTCAGTAATCTTCGAATTGGAAGACAGTCAAATGAAACAAAAGGTATCCGAAAGAATCTGAACTTGTTGATGAGCAGATAATGTGTGAATTTGAAGATCAGCAGCTGGTATAATTTACTGCCAAACGATTTATGTGGGAGCAGTGAAAACCAGCAGAGTTTTGCTCATGGAGTAATGAAACAATATGACACTCAAAGATGCTGGGCCCAAACTTCCATTGGAGTGAAATGAAGGCTCATCTGGGCATTTCTACTTGGAACAAAGATGCACCACAAGTGTTTTAACTTCCCAGCTCATAAACTTGGTAACTCCCTATCCGTGTCATTTTTTAAGATGTCCCAAAGCTTCTGTGACAGCATGGCTGCACTGCCATTTTTAACTATGTTTGTTAAATATTCTCCTCTAATACCCTTTGCAATGATGAACAAAACCATAAAAGTACAAGAGATGTGCCAGAGGCATGATGGTAGAAAGTATATTGGATGGCATGTTATATCACATGGATATCACTCAAACATGGCTATTTATGTTTGCGTGATATCCATGCAATGCAACATGTGATGTGACCATACTAAACTATCTGGACATGAAGGGATGGCCAAACTGACCTCCAGTACCTGAGGCCATGAAACAGCGTGAGCTCCTTGCTGCACGCAGGTCTTATGAACCACATCTCGAGGACTTGTCCCTGTGACACTACTCACACCCAGACCTGACCCAGGGTCTTGACCAGAATCGTCGACCATCCCTTTTCCTCCAGAGATACTTATTGACCTGCTGAGTTTCTTCAGCATTTTGATTTTATAGTTTGCACTGGTTTCCACCATTTACCATCTTTTACATCGTGTCACATCTCTGGGGTAATTCAAGCTGATTTAACTAATAGTGAAAATGTATTTGTGTGTGTGTATATATATATATATATATATATATATATATATATATACATATACACATATATATACATATACACATATATATACATATACACATATATACACATATATACACACATATATACATATACGTATATGTGTATATATATGTACATATACATATACAAACACAAATACATTCAAAATACCTTAAAGTTATAGAAAAGAGTTGAAACTGTAAATAAAGCAGTACATTTTTTGATGATTTAAACATTTTACTTTTTCTTTCACCATTTTTCCATTTCAACACCTTTGGAGTTTTACACCAGCCTGCCCTGTTGTCATGCTCTGGGCTGTAAAGTATATCTGGCTCCCTTACCTCAGCACCAGTGCTGCTTTGCTGGATTCTGACCTTCAGCTCATTTCCGTCTTTAATGGTGGTTCCACCTGGGCTGAAGTCCAAGGCAGGCTGAACCATGGAATAGAGGCAAATAAAGGTATTCCGAGAGATTTTCAGCTTAACATGAGCTTGATCTGAACTATTATATTTCTTCCGGTTCTCCTGTTGGAAAATAGAAACAGCATGATTGTGCAGGGACAAAGCCAATAGTGGGAGCGAGATCCTGGCTCCTGTCTGATGCCAGGCAAAGCTCTTTCACTGCCTCACAAGGTGTCTGGACAAGGTGTCACCTTGTCCAGAAGATGGCTTTTACATTTTTTTCTCAGGAGTAGGTGATCTTTCAAAAAGCATCATACACTTCCCACAAGATCTGGGAAGATGTGCAGAAGTATTTGATCTGAATGTAAATTACTGCCCAAGAAGGATTACTCAAAACTGCCAGGTACTCATAGCACAAGGTGTCATTCCTAACCTGTCCAAACACAGTCCTAAAGTTCAGTGCTGTAATCCAGCTGAAATCTTAAATTGAAAACCTTGTTACACTCACAATTTTAAAAACATCTCACACAAACTCATTGTATAATGTAATATTGCCTGATTGTTTCTTTTTTGTCAAATTACTTGCTGGGTTTTGGGTTTGGCAATAAAGCTCCCGTTGATGAAGGTGAAACATAAATTGGGCAAAGATGATGCTTTTAGAAGATGTACACGATTTGCATTATTTATGCCACCTTGATACAATCCATTGAACCTGGTCAGAAACAGTGAATTTGTGTGACAGATTTAAGCAGGACAGATTTGGTAGAACATACTGTAGCTGCTGACCGCAAGAACTGATGCAAATCAGTTTTTTCATCACAATGCTGTATGAATAATTCTTTCCCTCTACGCATGGAGAGTATTTGTTTCAGTTTGTAGTAATTTAAGCAAGTATCTTTTTTATTAGGAGCCCTCTTTGGGAATATTACCAAATCCAGATCAGAGAGAGGTGGAAGAAGATACATGTTGTTGATGGGGCTGGAGGACATGGAGGAAGAGTCCTACCACTAATGATTATGCTCCCAGTTAAAAGCACATGCCACGACTCATTTTGATTTGAATGTCAATGCAGGTGTGCGCTGTTCTTTACCAGAGAACGCAAAATCTTACCGACAACCTCCAGGCAACATGTTACTGTCTATTGCAATAAGTCATTGCAATCCTGAACATGTTTTGCCTCTGGCTTCTACCAAGCTGTCACACGGGACATTAGCATTACCAAGTAAGTGCATGACAAATTTGTTTATTGCTCATTGACTCACAGCCTCTATTGAAACCAGTATTTGTTTTTACTCACCGTATATCTGGCTTAAACTCCTGGGTTACCTTACATACAGCTGCTGAAGTTGGGTACAGTGAGGTACATGTCCTAATATCATCAGAAACACAATGGGTATCGAGGCAGCAACTCTTCCATTACTTTTGTGAGCTTGGGAGCATTCTCCATTAAAGCCAATGAAAACAATTTGGCCATTTTGGGTTTGCTGCATTCTTCAAAAATAGCGTTAGCAATAGAGAGTACAGTGAGCTTCCAGAGGATTATACTCTAGTGCCGACTGAGGGAGAAGCCGCACAAGCCATTAAGGATGTTAAACGTGATTTGGGAAACAACAGTTGTTGATTGGTAAAACTATCCAAAATCATTGGGAAATTCAAACATTGATTCTCTAATGTTTTTTTGGAAATAAAACTTGGAAACAGGCTCTTCAGGCCACCAAGTCCACGCCGACCAGCAATCACCCGTACACAAATTTTATCCTACCCACTATATCTTATGGGTGGGCGGCGCGACCGACGTCGGAGCGGCCTCTGCAGTCCGTCTGTCTTTTTTTTATTTTATTGTCCTGTTGAGTGTATAGTTTGTAGTGGGTTTTTGACTGTGTATGTGTGGGGGGTGGGGGAAACTTTTAAATCTCTTCCCTGCACGGGGACCCGACCTTTTCCCTGTCGGGTCTCCGTTGCCGTTGGGACCTAGCACCGTGGAGCGGCCTCCAACCGGAACGACCTGGGGGCTCAAGTCACGGAGCCGGCGGAGCTGCGGACCTACCATCGTGGAGCTGGCCAGCTTCGGAGCGTGGAGAGCTGCGGTGGCGCGCTGCTGCGACCCGACTCCGGTGGATGGTGACACCGGGAGCTCGCGGGTCCCCGGTGGGAGACTGCTTTGCGGGGCAACGGCGACTTCTCCCGCCCGAATTGCGGGGTTGAGGATGACCTGGAGCGGGGCCTTACATCACCCCGCGCGGCTTTAAATGGCCGCGGACTTGCTAGCGCCCGGCGGTGGCTCCAACATCAAGACCCGGAGCAGGGCCTTACATCGCCCGGCGCGGCTTTAAATGGCCGTGGGACTTGCTAGTGCCCGCCGGGGGCTTTGACTTTGACCGGGAAAAGAATGGAGAGCAGGGGAGAGACATGACATGAGGAGATTCACTGTGATGGATGATTGTGTAAATTGTGTTGGTGTGTGTCTTGGCTCTTTTCTTGTATGACTGCAGAAACCAAATTTCGTTTGAACTTCATGTGAGGTTCAAACGACAAATAAACGGTATTGTATTGTATTGTATTGTATGTACAATATAGAAGCCAATTAACCTCCAAACCTGCACGTCTTTGGAATGTGGGAGGAAACTGGAGCACCCAGAGAAAACCCACGTGGTCACAGGGAGACCGTACAAACTCTGTACAGACAGCACCCATAGTCAGGATCAAACCTGGGTCTTTCACACTGTGAGGCGATAAGTCTACTGCTGAGCCACCCTTTATGGATTAATATTGCAGACAACTGTTTTCTCAAATAAGTAGACAACATTTGATTTGGAACTATCAAATGACCTTATGTTTTACTTCAGATTTTATTCTACAGTGGCATTATGAGAATGCTGTATAGACATAAACCATTTTGGAAAGAAACAAGTAGTCAGGTGTGCTAATGTAATGTTACTGTTAAATTGTTCTTGTGTTACAACCATTTTACCCGTGGTCAATTTAATAGTGAAGTATAATAGTTTCAGACTCGATGGCAGCCTCGCCAACAGTCTGTCGGTCGTTTTGTATTTTTTGTGTGTTTTAAAAGTATGTGTTAATGTTCTCTGGTTTGTTTTATAGTTGGGAGGGTGGGGGAGGGGATCTGGGGAAACTTTTTTCAATCTCTTACCTGGCTAGAGATGTGATTGTTTTCCAGATCATAACTCCAGTCACTCTGCGACCGAACATTGTGGAGCTGGCGGCCTTGCTTGAGACCGACTTTGAACCCCACCGCGGGGCCGTGGACTTACCATTGGAGCCTGCGATCCATTGCCTGGGATCGACGCTCCAGCCACGGCCTGCGGATTTCACCATCGAGGAACTTGCTGTCTCGGGTAGAGACTGATGTCGGGAAGCTCCAAAGTCGCAGAATGTTCGACTAGCCCCGACCCAGGGTCCGATCGCCCGGCGTGGGGAACTGAGACCCCCCCCCCGATGCGTGAGCTAAGATCGTCCCGTCAATGGAAGGCTCAAGGCCCCAGACCGTGGGAGAACAAAGAAGGGATTGAACTTTTTTTTTCACCTTCCGTCACAGTGAGGAATGTGAAGGAGTCACTGTGGTGGATGTTTAGGTTAAAATGTATTTTGTGTGCTTTAATGCTCTTTATTGATATGACTGTATGGCAAATCAAATTCCTCATATGCTGCAAAACATACATGGCTAATAAAGTATGATTATGATGATTATGATTATCTTTGGTGTTGCTGTTTATAGAAAAACAACGAGGATAGAGTTACCAACAAAACATTCTCAACTAATAATATAACACCAATCAAAGATGAAATTGAATAGTTCTTAAAAGTTCACATTGTTATATACTCTGCAGAATATGGTTCCTAAATAACAACAGTTAGTTTAATTTAGAGATACAGCGTGAAAATAGGCAATTCGGCCCACCATGCTGACCGACGATCACTTATACACTAGTTCTATTCTACACACTAGGGACAATTTACTGAATTGTATGGGAGGAAACCAGAGCACCCGGAGTAAACCCACGAGGTCACAGGGAGAAGGAGCGCCCTTTGTCAGGATCGAACCTTGGTCTCTACCGTTATGTCACTGTGCCGCCCACATCAAATTGAATTCAACATCGTAAAATAGTCCCATGTACCAAGATGGTGCCCATTCTTTTTTTTTAACTGATCTTGACCTTTGCAGCACATGAATGTTTTAATACAAAGGCCGCATTTACTCCTGCAAAATGATGACGCTCATCTAAACTTTGGTCAAGAATCCAACGAGAAAGAAATGATCTCCAAACAAACCACTCTGCTATTGATATTCCTGTCAGCCAGAATAGAAGAGATAGCCCATGAGTTAAGTATTTCCACAATTTACTGTCCAATTTGTGTCACTCTACCAGTTCCCTCTCAGAAACAGCGTCTTTGATGAAACCACTCCGTGATTTTGCTGAAATTATGCCATTTGAATAGGTAGCTTCTAATTGTTAATAACTGCCAAACCAACCAGTTGGCCCTGAGAATGAATACTTAAAAGTATTGGCGCTTCATTTGTGAATGTTGTGAACAATAATTGTAGTTTAGTTTCGTTTTTAGTTTAGAGCTACATCTCGGAAACAGGCCCTTTGACCCAGCGAGTCTGCACCGACCAGAGATCCCCACAGACTAACACTATCCTACACCCACTAGGGACAATTGTTACATTTACCTCATCAATTAACCCACAAACCTGCACTTCTTTGGAGTGTGGGAGGAAACCGAAGATCTCGGAGAAAACCGACGCAGGTCACGGAGAGAATGTACAAACGCCGTACAGACCAGGGCCCGTATTCGGGATCAAACTCGGGTCTCTGGTGCTGCAAGGCAGCAACTCTACTGCTGCGCCACAGTGCCACCAATGTAGAATTTTTTTAAATTACACTTTAATATTATGATGTACTGGACTAAGTGGTACCCGTTTGGGTCCCTGTCTCACGGGAGGCATGGTCCCCCAATGCAACCTGTTCCCTAATGCAAGATTCCACCACTCACCCGTTCCCCCAATGCAACCCGTACCCCCAACGCAATATTGCACCACTCATGCATAGCCACCAACTGCGCAGGCGCAACTCATTTCCCCTCATCCCCCAGCACTTTCCCCCTCTCCCCTTCATCCTCCCTCTTCTTTCCCCTCTCCAATCCCTCCATCGCCTCTCCTTTCCCCATACCCTCAGTCATTCCCTTCCTCCATAACTCCTCTCCCCTCCTACCCCTCTATCCCCCACTCCTCACCCCTATCCCCCCCACTATCGCATCTGACTTCTCCCACTCCCCTTCTCTCCCTCTATTCCCCCTCCTCCCCTCTCCTCACCTCCTCCACTTTCCCCCTCTCCACCCCTTCCTCTCTCTCAATCCCCCCCACTCTCCTTCCTCATCTCCCCAGGATCTTTTCCCTCTCCTCCTCCCCTCCCCCAATCCCTCCCTCACCTCTTCCTCCCTCTCCTTTCTCCTACCTTCAGTCACTCCCTCCCCCCACAAAAAGCAGCATCTGCAGTTCCTTCCTCCACAGGTCATTCATTGTTAGCTATGGTTTAGATCCCGTTGACTTAACGATTGGACCAGTTTGCTCTGTGAGTATGTGTGTGAGTTACTCAAACTCCATACAAACTGCTCGGCCACCCTGGAACCTGACTCTCCCTACCACCCTCTGCTCAATCCGGCTCAGCCGCCGTCTGAATTATCTGAATGGTGGCCAATTAGGAAAAGGGGAGATGCAACGAGACCTGGGTGTCATGGTACACCAGTCATTGAAAGTAGGCATGCAGGTGCAGCAGGCAGTGAAGTAAGCGAATGGTATGTTAGCATTCATAGCAAAAGGATTTGAGTATAGGAGCAGGGAGGTTCTACTGCAGTTGTACAGGGTCTTGGTGAGACCACACCTGGAGTATTGCGTACAGTTTTGGTCTCCTAATCTGAGGAAAGACATTCTTGCCATAGAGGGAGTACAGAGAAGGTTCACCAGACTGATTCCTGGGATGTCAGGACTTTCATATGAAGAAAGACTGGATAGACTCGGCTTGTACTCGCTAGAATTTCTTATAGAAACGTACAAAATTCTTAAGGGGTTGGACAGGCTAGATGCAGGAAGATTGTTCCCGATGTTGGGGAAGTCCAGAACAAGGGGTCACAGTTTAAGGATAAGGGGGAAATCATTTAGGACCGAGATGAGGAAAACATTTTTCACACAGAGAGTGGTGAATCTCTGGAATTCTCTGCCACAGAAGGTAGTTGAGGCCAGTTCATTGGCTATATTTAAGAGGGAGTTAGATGTGGTCCTTGTGGCTAAAGGGATCAGGGGGTATGGAGAGAAGGCAGGTACAGGATACTGAGTTGGATGATCAGCCATGATCATATTGAATGGCGGTGCAGGCTCGAAGGGCCGAATGGCCTACTCCTGCACCTATTTTCTATGTTTCTATGTCCCCGTCCTGTCCGACCTCCCGCTGCTGCTGCTTGGCCCATCCCCCCTATGCCTGCCCGCCCGCTCACTGCTGCTGTGGCTCGGCCCGTCCCCGCCTGCCCACCCGCCTACCTGCCTCGCTGCCTTTCATGGTGGGCTAGAGGGCCTGTTCATGTGCTGTACTTTCCTAAAAGTTATAAGCACATGGGGATTGTAAATGCCCAGTAAGCAAGACCAAGTGGCAGTGAAATTAAAATCGGGACTCATCAGATCCACTGATTGATATTTTCAGCAGTCCTGGTTCAATTTTCTGGAGATTTTTCAGAATCTGCTTTTAAAAAAAAAAATGATTCTTTATTATTCTCTTCTTCTCACTCTCAAAGTCAACTTGAAATAAAAATGAAAATATAACATTAATTAAATGGTTCCTGGCAAGAAAAATAGAAATTAAAAAGACATGCCTCTGTATTTATTCTGCTGTGTTTGTAGCATTATCATATCCAAAATAAGTGGAAAAATAATAATGTTTTGCCTTATTAAATAAAATGGAAGCTTGCTGTAAGCACAGTCTAATCTAAAAGAGCAGTTGAATTGTGCTATGGGAAATAATTTATTGTTATGAATATTTGTTTGATTTTCTTGACCCGAATTGTCCATCCCACACCATTTCCAACAAACATATGGGGTGGAAAATCTCCTTTATTTTGTCCAAGTTATACACACCAGTGTGAAGGTGGAAAATGTGCCTGAGGCTGCCAAAATGTCACGGAGGAAGCCAAGGCAGATCCTCAAGTTGATAAGTTAGCTACAGAGAAATATTCAGACAAAGAAGACTTGGCTACCCCTCAGTCCAAAAACCTAACAGGATAAAAAGCCAAACTCCCAAAGCTGCAGCCAGTGAAACTTTGTGGAATGTACTGTAAAGAGGAATTGGAGTCAACTGGAGTCAGAGAGGCAAAACAATTAGCAGTGCTGAAGGTAAGAGGCAATGTGCCCGGCACCCAAACTTTACAGAATTCACTGCGGAAAAGCTCCAAGCAACAAGAGGTGCATTTTGCTATCGTACAAATTGTAGAGTGATGCTGATATAGATGTAACAGCAAACACAGCAACATCTAAATGAAGGATTCCCATGGCACAGTCTCAGTGCATGAAGGAACGATTAGGATGAAACACAATCATCAAAGTAGTTCCAGGTTACAGTGACCATGGCTTTAGATAACCCCACGAGGGGATGGTGGGGATAATTAGGCAGGTGTGCTGACTACAGGACTATTTAATGTTTACTCCATCAAAATCAATGGGAAACATTTTGATTTGTGTGTGTATAGCGCATGACTAACAGTGATCGCATAAAGGAGTACTTGGTTCCAGTTCACATTGGGTGGGACAGGTGCAGCGTACATTCAGTCTATATATGAATCAAGTAGCCATGTTAGTAGGACCCAAGTTTGGCCGGTTAAGAGGCGCTTTCCATACAAGTGCTGCCTTCGCCCCTAAAGGCAGCTCTGTTTAAAATGCCAGCTCCAGATGTCCAGTGCTATTCAAATGCTAAATCCACCAATCCTTTTCGAGGCTCCTGAAAAAGCAGCTCATACATTTCACCGAGATAAATCTAACCCATTTGTGTACACAATGCATAGGTCTTCCACAAGCCTCCTGCACTCTGACTCATTGGACGGGACTTTAACATCACGGAGTCAGAAGGAAGCCTCCGACCGCCGGCCTGCTGACTTTAACATCGCAAAGCCGCGGTCTGCGGAGCTTCTAGCAGCAGGCGTGGAGCGGACGTTACCATCCCGGAGCCAGGGACCCCTTGCTGGGGATCACCAGAGAAGAGTTCCGACCGCTGGCGTGCCTGCGGCCTATAACATCGAGAAGCTGCGGTCTCCGGTAAGAAATTGTCCGATTCGGGCATTCCAAGCGGCGGATTGTGTTCCATCCGTCCCGACGTCAGAGCTTCAATCATCCTGACGAGAGGGCCTGTACGTCGGGCCGTCCGTAGCAGTGACTGCGGCGGGTTAAGGCCCCAAACAAAGGAGGAAGACTGACGGAACGTTATTGCCTTCCATCACGGTGATCACTGTGATGGGTGTTTATGTTAAGTTCTATCATGTGTTGTGTTCTTATAATTGTATGGCTGCATGGTAACTCAAATATCACTGTACCTTACTTGGTGCATGTGACAAAAAAAAAAAAAATTTAAAAAAAATGTGAATTTGAACTTGTCATCTGTAATTCGTCCAACAACAGTGGTGTTGTTGGCAAACTTGTGGATGGAGTTCGAACTGTGTCTGATAGGGGTAGAGCAGGGGCTGGGCATGCAGCCTTGCGGTGCTCCCGTATTGATGGTTATCGAGGAGAAAGTGTTGCTGCCAATTCGTACAGGTTGTGGTCTGTTGATGAGGAAGTCAAGGATCCAGTTGCAGAGGGATGCACAGAGACCCATTCCGTGAGCTTGGTAACCAGCTTTTTTTTGGGTCAAAAAATAATTTATTTAAATTCCAACATGATACAAAAACCAAAAAATACCCACCACCGTATTACAGAATCAGCAAACTATTCAGATATTAAATTACAAACAACTATGTTACAAATAACACCACCCTCTCCAACACTACCCGGGCGCAGATGTAACCCCAGTAACGGGGCAAACATCTGGCTCGGTAAAGCCCTCTGGCGCCGTGACTCGCGGATGACCAGCTTGGCTTCAGCAACATTTATTGGCTTCAGTAAAATTGTAAATTGTCCCTAGTCTGTGCAGGATAGTGCTGGTGTATGGGGTGATCACTAATCGGTGAGTCGAAGGGCCTGTTTCAACGCTGTATCTCAAGTCTAATAGTGATTTACTTACACTAAAATGTTACAGGTTGCTGTATTAAACTTACATCTGAGTTTCTGACAAAATGTTGGACTCTAACACTTCTTCTTCTTGCGTATGGCGAGCACAGCCTAAAGTTGTAGGACAACTTGTTCTATTTGATCTTATTTGATTGTGCATGCTGGGTTGATTGCATTCGTCGAAACAGGGCGGACCACGTGAAGGTTGCAATCTCCCACCCCACTCTAACACTCACTACCAAATATATCCTTAATTCCATGTCACCCTGCACCTTCTGTGTCTCAGACTTCATATGTGAACCAAAGTTTCATATTCTAACTTCCTGTCCAAGCCAAACAGCCATACAATTCCAGCTGGATACGAACGGCATTTTGGATCAGACTCTCAGTCCTTTGGCTTTTCAAATCACTCACAGACTCCAAATGAAGAAGTCATTTTTGGTTCTGGTGGACATTTTAATGCATTCCTGGGAGAGCAGAGACACATTTGTTTAAAATCTCTGCCAGTATTGGCTCATCAGTTCTTTGGCTGAGATTTCCTCTGACCGCAATTACTAAATAGTTTCATTCTGAATCACAGTCTCAGCAATCTAATTCCTTGACCATTCTGTAGTGATACCAAGTTGGCAGTCTTCACATCTAGTAACATGACTCATTTCAGCATTGCTGAAACATTATTTTCCAATTCTCGGCATCAACCCCTGTACCAATCCCTGCAATCTACAGCATTAAACACAAGGAGAAAAATCAGAGGAACCAAACTCACACGTTTATACTGATGCCATAATTCTTTTGGCAGAAGATGCAGTGAATTCTGTGAAACCTCAGCATTTTACCTACATGACTCAGAACCTCCTGGACTGAAATAATTGTGTCAAACCACAAATGTATCGCCTCTTACGGTGTCTAAACAATTTATAGTCGGAGCACATTTGATCTTATAATACAATTACTCAATTAATTGTTAGTCACTAAATAATTAGATATGTGCATAACTAACTTTTTAAAAAGACTTTTAGAGATACAGCGCACAAACAGATGCTTTGGCACCAGCCAGCAATCACCCCGTGCACTGGCATAAACTAGGGACAATTTTACAATTTTATCGAAGCCAATTAACCTACAAATCTGCAGGTCTTTGGAGTGTGGGAGGAAACCGGAACACCCAGAGAAAATCCATGCAGTCACAGGGAGAACGTACAAACATGGCATGCTGCTATTTTATTGCTCATTTAATATTTTAATTTTATAATAATATATTGTTATAATATAATATATTATAATAATATTTTAAATAATAATATTTTAGCTGCTCATTTATCTCCTACAGGTAACTGCAAATAAATATGTTCAGAAGGCTTTATTTGCTCTTCCTATACCCAAATTAATCCCAAATGATGTTGATTCCAATGTGCTGTTTGCCCACAAATCATGATCAAGCTGTCAAACTATCTAAATGTAATAACATTTGCTGAAAATTAAGATAAGGAAGCGTTTAAAAAGTGCCAGTGGTTCTGGTGCAGTACTGCTCCCTGTAGTTTGAAGCAGGAAATCCGGCAATCTATCTGCATTACAGGCACCACAGTGAGTTGGCTGCCGAGCATATCTCTTTCCCGAGCTCCTGCATTTCGATACTAAGCCAACAGAATTGAAGTGAATTGGTACACTTACCCATCTCCTATCTCTTCCATTTTCTCATTTTATGTTGAAAAACAAACCTTCTGAAGGAGGGTTGTACAATAAGAGAGAACAGCATTAACTGTAGGCCAGCATTAACTATAGGGGTGAAGAGGGATGGCTTTGAAGCAGATGCATCCATCATGGCCAGCCTTAAGGGGCTGTCCCACTGCGGCGACCTAATCTGCGAGTTTAGAAGAGTTTGCCCTCGACTCAAACTCGCAGCATGGTCGACACGTGGTCCTAGGAGGTTCTATGAGGTCACTGGAACTCTCCTTCATGCTCAAGGGAGGTTCCCGCATAGTCACGGCCTCAGCTAGGTCGCGGAAGATTTTTCAGCATGTTGAAAAGTTTTCTGTGAGTAAAAACTGGTCGGCATGGTTCTTTTGAACTCGCAGTGTAGTGGAGTGGGGTCGCTATGTAGTTACAGGCAGTCGAGGGCAGCCGTAGGCAAGCTCCTTCACTGAGCGGGCATTTTAATTGGCTCATTGGAGTTTTCAGGACCAAGGAAAACCGACCGGTAGGTTAAATGCCCGCTAAACTTTATTATACTTCATGACAGCGTCTCCACTCCTTCTCCCCCCTTTTCTCTCCTTCTCTCTCTCTCCCCCCCCCCCCCCCGTGCTCTCTAAAGGACTTACCGTAACTGTGCTAGCCGTCTTTTACCTTCCTCTTCATCGCGGGTATGAATTTCAGACAGCGCTCCCCCGCTTTCGCTAGCCCCTGCCTTTGCTGTGTCTGTGTCTGTGGTCGGTTGATCCAGCTCGTGGTTTTATCGCTGTCGGTCGATCCAGCTGGAGGTTTTTCAGGCGAGTGCCCTCGATCTTGAAGGTCAAAGACACTCTTCTGAACTCGTGGATTAGGTCGCCGCACTGGGACAGCCCCTTTAGGGCTCTCGTCCTTTGGGACAAGTTCCAGAGCGCAGGAACCCGTGAAGAGCTCCACACCAGTCTGCTCTGTTTGATTAGGCTATCCTTGATCAGACTTTGTTGGCTTTACCTTGCACTAAATGTTAGTCCCTTATGTACCTATACACTGTAAATGGACCGATTGTGATCGAGAAGGGTCTCGACCTGAAACGTCACCCATTCCTCTCTCCAGAGATGCTGCCTGTCCCGCTGAGTTACTCCAGTTTTTTGAGTCTATCTTCGATTGTAATCATGTATTGTCTTTCTGCTGACTGGTTAGCATGCAACAAAAGCTTTGCACTATACCTTGTTACACGAGACAATAAAGTAAACTGATATCCATGTTACAACTGTGCTGTAACATGGATGTGGAACATGGAGTGTGAGTACAGGGAGCTCTCTGTATCATGGCAGGAGCAGTCATAGAGTCATACAGTGTGGAAACAGGCCCTTCAGCCCAACTTGCCCACACCAACCAACATGCCCCATCTACACTAGTCCCACCTGCCTGCATTTGGCCCATATCCCTGTAAACCTGTCCTATGCATGTACCTATCTCATTATTTCTTCTACGTTGCAATAATCCCAGCCTCAACTACCTCCTCTGGCAGCTCATACCAAACACCCACCACCCTTTGTGTGGAAAAAGTTACCCCTCAGATCTTTCCCCTTCACTTAAACCCGGGGTCAGCAACCTGCGGCCCATAACCCGAAATCATCCGGCCCGCAAGAGTGTTTTTTTCCCGCTTAATTATCCAGCCCGCAGACTTCCAATATCTCCAGTACCTCCTGGGCCCGAGGCCGCGGTGCCCAGGCGCGGTGACGCAAGGAGGCTTGTGCGGCGGCTGCAATGTGAGCGCGATGAGCGCCAAGCTCTGGCTGTACCGCATCCTGCGCAAAGGCCGCCGGCACGGCCGTGCACCTTCTGTGTCTGTGCTTCACTGTCAGGATCGGTGTTGTCAATAGGCCGGAGACTAGCGAGTATGAGTGGCGGCCTCGAAGGGGCGGGATCCATGTGTTCTAGCCCCTATGCAGAACAAGGTTGCTGACCCCTGACTTGAACCAATGTCCTCTGGTTCTCGATTCCCCTACTCTGGGCAAGAGACTCTGCGTCTACCCAATCTACTCCTCTCATGATTTTATACACCTCTATAAGATCACCCCATCCACCTGCGCTCCAAGGAATAGAGTCCCAGTCTGCTCAACCTCACCCTATAGCTCAGGCCCTTGAGTCCAGGCAACATTCTTGTAAATCTTCTCTGTACCCATTCCAACCTTTCAGTGACCAGGACATAGGGTTTTTGTTTTTATGTTTTTAAAAAATATATATAAATTATGATGTTTTTATGTGATATACCATGATTTTATATGTATTTATATTTGATATGCAATGCATTTTTAATGTAATGTAGCCCCTTGTCTGGACCTTGAGTCCGTAATAAAGTTTATTATATTATTATAGGTTGCAATGCACAAGTACCATTGCCGATGGAATTTGACAACATCTGATATGAAGCTTGCAATGTAATGAGTGCTAAATGTAAAACGTCCTAGGAAGTAGTGGGTGAGTAGAGTAGAAAGCTCATGAGGTTGTGGTTAAATAACTGGGGAGTGAATGGAAACATGATATTTCCAGAAATGAGTTTGGTACAAGAGTGGATAATGTGAAAATAGGATTTGCCATCAGAAATATAGCGAAGTAATAAGCCAGATAATATATGTGAAGGGAAAAACAGAGTTAATGATTCATCAAACAACTTTTATTGTTGACTTCTTTATAAGGGAACTCGTGTCATCTCTGTCGCATGGAAACTGAAGGGACAACATTTTCCGCTTAGGTAACATACAGCCCAACACTATGAATATTGAATTTGCCAATGTTAAGTAACTGCAAAACCCTCTCTAGCTCCTTCTCCCTTCTTCTCCCCTCCCCTTCCTCCACCCCTTCCTCTAGCTTCACAATTTGGAATTTGTCAATCCTTTTGTCTCACGCATTCTGTCTTTTCAACTCTGACCTTGTCCACCATCTACCTATCAAAACACCTCTTCCTCACCTGTATCAAGCTTTGCCCTGCCCCTCCTCTCTTCCAGCCTTCTTTCCCCCCCCCCCCCCAACACGAAACATCACCGAATGATTTTCTACAGAGGTGCTGCCTGGCCCATTGAGTAATGAGAATTTGATGTCTATCTCTTGTCTTAACTTAATCTGAACACACCGTTATTCATATTCAAAATGAATCTTTGTACATTAAATACTTTTAAATCTATGTCTAGCTCTTACATACCATGAAAAAGTCAAAGGAACTGGAGGACAAAATATGCTCTCATCAGAGAGGTAGCAGAAAGGTGTTCTTTATTTGTGATTTATTTTGCTTTTATGGTCCCTGGAGGAAAAAAGATGAAATATTTTTAATAATAGGCAATGCCACAGATTAAAGAAAGGCATTTGTCAGCTAATTTTGAAATCTATTGCATTAAAAGCAGTATTTTTGTTCACATCCTAGTGAAAATACTTTTTCCATCAACAAAGGCATGATTTCTTAAAGGTAATTGCAAATGCTGGATTTGATCAATGAGGGTTGGAGGCAACTAAACCATCCTACCAACAACTAAAACTCAGTCCTGAACTGCTATCTACTTCATTAGTCAGATCAAACAATATTTGATCGGACTTTACTGGCTTTATCGTGCACAAAATATTATTCACGTTATTCCCTTTATCATTATTCATCAATATTTCCTATATCCTCAGCCATGTAATTAATGATAAAATCATTTTATTTACACAAAAGCTCATGTGTATATGGAACAAGCAGCCAGAGGAAGTAGTTGAGACAGGTATTATCACAACATTTAACATCATCACAACATAGGACAGGTTTAGGATATAGGTAAAATGCAGGCAGGTGGGATGAGGGTAGATGGGGCATGTTGGTCGGCATGGGTAAGTTGGGCTGGGAGGCCTGTTTTCAATCTGCATGACGATGTGTAAACACAGAACACATAAAAGCTAAAACTGAACATTATTTATCGAAGGCAACAACTCTCAATTGAGAGTGAGTAGTACAACAACTTATCAAGGTTATACCAATGCTATGGTCTGTTAAATATTCGGTTACATTTTTTTATACCCTATACACAACATTTCTAAAGGTGCATGTGTTTGCAATATGATTCAACAACATGTAAAAACAATAACCGAAAGTGTACAGCAGGAGATTTCTGAAGGACCTAATCATACAATGTTAGCTAACCACAAGTTATTTGTCTTTATCTAACCAACAAAGAGTTCAACTTTGTTTTTAAGAGAATGACAAGTAGTGACTAAGCTACTGTACATTCTTTTCTTGGGGACTATGTGTTGTCAACCACCATAACTAAGGTTGGCCAACAGAAAAACATATGGTCACTTTCTTCTGTAAGCAAAGATATTTTATTTTTACAGGACAGCAGTCAACCATTTTATTAAGGGCACATTGTCTTGACAAAACAAGCTTATTTTCTGTCAGATTAATTATGTTGAAATGACCTCTTACGACTTGATTGGTAGCTTATTTGGCATATTGCACACAACACCATGGCTTGTCAAGGTGGCATTTCAGAAGAATGGTGTCAAAAATGATGCACAAAATGTTGTATGGAAACAATTAACAGCACAATGACATTAGTGGGAGTTATATTGTTTTAGGATTGGATTAAAAACCCATGATAAACAAGTTGTGTGATTCACTTGCTGACTTGTAATGGAAAAAACGAGTTGTTCTTTAAATATCAACAGTGGTGACACTGAAATCCAAGGTGGGTGGTACTTATCTCGATACTAGCCCACCTTTTGGGTCAGAATAATAAGTTAGATGATTTCTTAATTTCTCATCATAATTTGTGTTTTTCTAGCCTCAAGCATTTGCTCTGTTTCTCAAACACGCATACATACCCACACACACTGTCTACGAGTTAAAAATAAACGTAGTCCCAGATTGAGATTTAGTTATGAAGATTTGGTATGTTAGTTGTCATTCATATTCCTTTGAAAATTGGCTCATTGACACAGGACACTTAGAGACTGAACTAGACTGCCATCAAGTTTAGGAAGGAACTGCAGATGCTGGCTTATGCTGAAGATATGGATGAAATGGCACATCAATGGTGCTGAAATGAAAATGTTTTCTTTCCATTGGGCTTATGAGATCATATTCCAACTGCCTTTTGAACACAAAACATTTTAGATGTGATAAAGGCTCATTTGAATGATAAAAATTCCCTCCTCAATTCTAAATTAGGATCCATCCCACAAGAAAAATCATAATTAGAAATCAGAATCAGATTTTATTCGGCAAGTATGTTTTGCAACGTATGAGGAATTTCTAAAGATAACCATATATAAGTTTTCTGTTGATTTGGTTGAACTATAAACAATGGGTCACTTTGGAAGTAATAGATGATGTAAAGGCAGACTGTTAAAATGAATCTTACCAGTTATATAACACTCATATTTCATAACAACCCAGGAAGTCACTCAGCTCATCAAGTCTATGCCAGCCCTCAAATGAATCCCATCAATCCCATTCCCCCACTGACATCCTGAGAATCTATTGTCTCTCTCATGCTCACTCCTTATCCAGGTACCCACTTACAACAGGCATAATGTACATAGGCAATTAGTCCAACAAATCTTTGAGGCGTAGCAGGAAACCAGAGCACATCGCAAAAACCCACTCTGTTCCAGGAGAATGTGCAAAGTCCACACAGATGGCACCAGCTGTTGAATCAAACCTTGATTGTAGGGTTATGAAGCAACTGCACTACCTGAGACAGCACCACCTTTCCCTTCAAGTTCATTTGGCTGGAAAAGGAAACCGATCTTCCCATCCAGCACATGGAAAAAAGGCAGTGCAGCTCTGGGGCAATAATGAACCAGTAATAAGCGTTTGCAAAGGTTGATGGCCAGAAAAAGATACCACTTGCCACTGACAAGTCCTACTTATAATCAACATCTGGGATAGCTTGCAAATTGCTTGTTTATGGGCAGCCCTTGAGGTTTTTTTTTTTCAGTTTCAACTGACAAAAATAATTACCTCCCCGCCCCCATTAAATTCCCCCAAAGGTCTATTGGAAAAAGTTTTTTTCCACATTTAAAATTCCATGTTGCAATAAATGACAATGAAGCCGAATTTAGTGTTTAGTTTCAAGATGACTCACTGGACAGGAGTGAGATAGGAGAGAATAACTTATTTTGCAAAAAAAATAATAATGTAAATGGAAAATGAGCAAAAAAACAGACATGTGCAATTATATGAAAGGGAATGAGGAATTTATTGAAGAAATTATGGAAAAAGTCTGAAATATTCTTTAATCATTGCAGTTGTTATCTGTGGTTAATGGCAAAAACCACCCATCCGATTTCAGAGCACCTACGCAAAGCATCACACGTAATATATTAAAAAATCCAATCTCAACTTCCGCAACGGTACAGATAGCATTAATCAAATCTAATATTGAAAAGTAAAGAAAGAATGGGGAAGAGAAAGATCATCGTGAAATAGCTTGAGCTACCCACCGTAGCTCAGGCCATGTTCCCACATGGCCACACATGCACCAGTGTTGCAGGACACATTTACCAGAGGTGTATGAAGATGACTTGAAACAATGGTGAGTACTAAAAAAAAATGTACTATCCTTGATGGAAATCGATGAGGCTGCAAGTGACTTGAATTATATGCAAGTTATTATTCAGTGACTTGAATAATTCTTGTTATTGTGATTTTGTCATCCTTGCAGAAACAGAAGCCTGATTTAAGTTTGTTAAGTGTTTAATAGTCCAGATTGGCCAATTTTGCTGAACATTATCAATCAAAGAGAACACACCCGTACCAAAGGATCCTTTAAAAAGAATTTTCAAACATTGTTAATTGGCCATCTAATGGAGAAAACATAAACTGAAATGTGTAAGAAATGAAAAAAAAGAAATGGATGATATAAAATCTGAATGCTGAGCTAATCAACATGGGTGCCTTTAATCTACATATAGATTGGGTTAATCAAATTAGAAATGGTGACATGCAAATTAATTCATGAGGTGTATTGGATTGGTTTCCTGAACCATTATCTTTTGGGGCAACTGGGGACGATGCTAGTTTGAGTCTGGTAATACGTAATGAAACAGATTTAGTAAATGGTCTCAGCATAAAAGATCCCCAAGGACCCCCACAGTATGACTGCATTTAGCATTCATTTTGGGAGTGAGAAAATTTGGTCTGAATCAACTATGTTAATTTTAAATAAAAGGTGTTACAAAGGAATGAGCATAGATTTGGTAAAAGTGGCCTGAGCAAATAAATTAGCAGGTAAAGGGGCTGTCCCACTGTGGCGATCTAATCTGCGAGTTTAGAAGAGTTTGGCATCGACTCAAACACGCAAAATGGTCGACACGTGGTCCTAGGAGGTCACTGTAACTCTCCTTTATGCTCGAGGGAAGTTCCCGCATACTCACGGCCTCAGTTTGGTCGAGGAAACTTTTTCAGCGAGTAAAAATTGGTAGGCATGGTTCTTTTAAACTCGTAGTGCAGTGGAGTGGGGTCGCTATGTAGTTATAGGCAGTCGAGGGCAGCCATAGGCAATCTCCTTCGCTGACCGGGCATTTTAATTGGCTCATTGGAGTTTTCAGGACCAAGGAAAACCGACCGATAATTTAAATGCCCGCTAAACTTTATTATAAGTTGTCTGGCTTCTTAATAGTGTCTCCACTCCTTCTCCCCCCCCTTCTCTCTCTCCTCCGCCCCCCCCTTCTCTCTCCCCTACGCCCCCCCCCCCCCCACGCTCTCTAAAGGACTTACCGTACACTGTGCAGCCGTCTTTTACCTTCCTGTTCATCACGGGGGTGAATTTCAGACAGCGCTCCCCCGCTTTCCCTGGCCCCTGCCTTTGCAATGTGTGCGTGCGCGCGCGCGTGCGTGTGCGGTCAGTCGATCCAGCTTGCGGTTTCATCGCTGACGGTCGGTCCAGCTCGAGGTTTTCCAGGCAAGTGCCCTCGCGCTTGAAGGCCGAAGACAGTCGCTGTCAGGTCGCGTCAGTGGGACAGGCCCTTAAGACAATAAACAGACATTGGAAGACTTTTAAAGAAATTATGCATGACTCAGCAAAAACTATTGTAATGGGGAGAAAAGATCGTGGGGTGTGGAGGGTGATGAACCAACTGTGGCTAACAAAGAGAAATGCAAATTTAGAAGGTCGTATGTGATAGAGTGATACAGTGTGGAAACAGCCGTTCAGCCCAACTTGCCCACACCGGCCAAAATGTCCCAGCTACGCTAGTCCCACCTGCCTGTGCTTGGTCCATATCCCTCCAAACCTGTCTATCCATGTACCTGTCTAACTGTTTCTTAAACAATGGGATAGTCCCAGCCTCAACTACCTCATCTGGCAGCTTGTTCCGCACACCCACCACCCTTTGTGTGAAAAAGTTACCCCTCAGATTCCTATTAAATCTTTTCCCCTTCACCTTGAACCTATGTCCTCTGATCCTCGATTCCCCTACTCTGAGCAAGACTCTGTGCATCTACCCGATTTATTTCTCTCATGATTTTGTACACCTCTACAAGGTCACCCCTCATCCTCCTGCGCTCCAAGGAAGAGATCCAGCCAACTCAACCTCTCTCACTAGTCCTGGCAACATCCTCATGATAGGAGCAGAATTAGGCCATTCGGCCCATCAAGCCTACTCCGCCATTCAATAATGGCTAATCTATTCAATAATGGCAGGAACAAGGTACTGATTGGGGATGTTCAGCCATGATCACATTGAATGGCGGTGCTGGCTCGAAGGGCCGAATGGCCTACTCCTGCACCTGTCTATTGTCTATCTCTCCTAACCCAATTCTCCTTCCTTCTCCACATAACCCCTGACAAAGTGTATTAAATTGAGAAGAAAACGTATAAGCTGCTAGGTCTGAAAAAGGGGATAGATTCAGAATTAACCAAATGACCAAGAAAATAACAAAGAGAAAATAAATTTGAAGGCAAACTGGCAGGAAATATAAAAACTGTCAAATGCATCTTTAAGTATATCAAAACGAAAGGAGGTCAGGAACATTGGTGCCTGCGATAACATGGGTAGAGAAATAGTGGGAACAAAGAAATGCCAGAGTTAAAAACATCTTTTGCAAATCTTTACAGAATAAAAATTGAACATCCCATTAATAGTAAAATATATGAAGCAGGAAATTATCTTATGAAATCTAAAGGGAATAGATAAGGTGAAAGAGTCTTTTACCTGTGTTAGGGGAAATTAAAAACCAGGGGAGATATGTTTAAGGTGAGAGGGACATGATTTAATATTAAACTGAGGGGCAACTTTTTTCCACTCAGAAGGTGATGGATATATGGAATGAGCTGCCAGAGGGGGCAGTTGAGGCAGATACTACAACAGCATTTAAAAGACACCTGGGCAAGTACCGGAATAGGAAACGGTTAGAAGGATATGGGCAAAATTATGGCAAGGGGGCTAACTTTGATGAGGCATCTTGGACAAGTCGGACATTTCCGTGTCGCATGACACTATATCACCAGCACCATCACTGGAGAATAACTATTGCGTACATTAATGGGGCTGGGGGTTTGCAAACGTTAATTCATGGGAGGGTGTTTTTAATCATGGGAAAGACAAGATGAGGAGCCACATAGTCTCAGAGTAAAGGGGTGCCGATGTAAGACTGTGATGAGGAAGAACTTTGGAATACAGATGCTGAAATCTTGTGTGCATAAAGTATTGGAGTAACTCAGCAGGTCAGGCAGCTTTTCTGGAGGTCATGGGTTGGCAACATTTTGGGTCAGGACCCTTCCATAGAATGATTGTAATGGGGGGGGGGGGGGGGGGGGGGGATAAAGCTGGACAAGGAGTGGGGGTGAGACAGAGCCGGACAAGTGGCATGTGGATATAGGTGAGGGTGGGAGCGAGGGTGATTGGTAGATGAGTGGACAAAAGCTAGAGATAGAAAAGACACAAAAAGGTGTCCAATAAGGAGAGCAGTGTGAAATGAGCAAGGGATGTAGGTATAATAAAAATGAACTGCAGATGCTGGTTTATATTATAGACACAAAATGCTGGAGTAACTCAGCGGGTCAGTTAGCATCTCTGGAAAAAATGGTTAGGTGGCATTATTGGTCTGGACCCTTCTTCAGACTGATTGTAGGGGGGAGGAATTGGAAGCAATTTTCTTGCCACCAGTTACTCCTCCTATAATCAGTCTGAAGGGCACCTTCCCCAAAATGTCACCTATCCATCTTCTCCAGATATGCCGCCTGACCCGCTGAGTTGTACAGAAAAGTGGGAAGAGGGTTCTTATCCAAAATTGGAAAATTCAATGTTCATATGGGGTTGGGTTGTAAGCTACCCAATTCCTTGTTACAGATAGAAAGCTGTGGAAGCTCAATCCTTGAATATATTCGGAGCTTAGATAAATAGATTTTTAATCAGTAGGGGAGAGAATGGGAAAATGGATTTATGAATTAATGATTTTATTGAATTGCAAAACAAACTTGAGAGACCAAATGGTATTTCCTTGTTCATATTTTTTATGATCTGAATCATTATTGTCTCTAAAGAATAAGGCGTCCTGGAGAACACAGAAATTATTCACAAGAAATGTCAGCATGAGACATTGCCATCTACTGGTTGCTAGTTGAATTAGTTTTCACCAATGCCCAAAAATTGCAAATTAGGATGAAAGAGAAGCATTGAATGGCCTGCAAATTATATTTTTCCCTTGAATTCAGATAATTTTATAAACGCATTGAATTATATATTCGTTAAAATTAGGATTTGTGGACCCCCATTTAAGGCTGCTTCTTTCGTTTCAGGATTGTCAATATATCTGGCATTTTGTGTAGGAAGGAACTGCAGATGCTGGTTTACACCAAAGATAGACATATTATGCCGGAGTAACTCAGCGGGTCAGGCAACATCTCTGGAAAAAGGGGTTTGAGTCAAAAAGAAGGGTTTCAACCCGAAACGTCACCTATTCATTTTCTCCAGACACTGCTTGATCCGTTGAGTTACTCCAGTATTTTGTGTCTATATCTGGCACTTTTCTCTGTTTCTTCCTTCACTATTTCAGTAAAAAGTTGTTCCTTGATCTGATAGAAAAACAACGGATTGCCAAAAGCATAAGATGCGTCTGTTATTGAGGACTAGCATTCAGGAACTTTTGTTGATACAAACACTTAAACTAAGCAAAAAATCATGAGGGCATATGTTTAAAAGGTAAACAATTATTCAGATTAGGGTTAAATGAATAAGTTTGGAACTGTGGCTGTAAATAGAGCCCTTTATAGTGATGTCTGATTTTTTTCTGGATTCATGGGAACCATAATAAAAAATTTAAAAAAATCTTCAGATGCTGGAAAATCTAACACAAAAACCAGAAATGCTGGGAACTTTCAGCAGGTCAGGCTGCATCTGAGAGAAGAGAAATAGAGTCAATGTTCCAGTCTGAAAACCTTTGTCAGAATTCAGTTTTGAGCTTTTTCTCCACTTTCAGTTATTTCATGTGTTAGAGCTAGTCTGTTGTACCAACATGCCATCTGCTTTAATGTACAATTGTTATCCTATTTTAGCCACATTATTTTGTTCTAACACTTACCCTTTGGTTCCTTTAAACTCTTAGCATCACACACTCGGCTCTGGTGTGAATATTTGCCAGTGGTACTTTTCAACTCAAACTTAGTGTGGCCAAGATGCCTGCTTCTCTACTGTGCGACTCTGTGCCCAACTCATCAGAAGGCAACAAAATACTAGTGTAACCACAGATACATACCCAGCTACACTCCGTTGCATAATAGACGGGCCCTAAAGTAATAGATTAATCATAATAAAAATCCATCAGCCTGAAATCTTAGGATGGAATTGAAATTTCTGTGGACTTCTCCTTGGTCCAAAAGTGATTTTATACTTTCTTTTAAGATATTGCAGCTCCAGTCAGTTTGCTGGAGGTGCTAATGCCTCCACTGAGTACTTACTTTGTCTGGTCTTCCAGCTGCCGGACTTCAATAACTTGCAATCACACTTTGGATTTCTACTGACGAGCCAAAGATCACATGAGAAGAGTCAGTGGTGGACCATTGCACTGAATCGAACAGAGTAGTTTGGAACACTGTATAGAACAGCAGGATAGTTTGTAACAAGCAGATACATTTATCAATAAGCTGTGTGTAGGTAACCAGATATCCATTCAGCTTCTTTCTAATGGTATCAGCTGACATAATATTCCCCCTTTCCTCAATGTAACATGAGTTTGTATGCTGTTAGGATCGATGGGGCTGATGGAATTTGTCATTTGAAAAACACAAAAGACTTTAGTTACAATGCAAATATCCTCGCCAGCTTGAAAACTGAGATTCCAGAAGCTTCAATTCAGTAATTATTCTGAGTTCAGTGTGCAAATGTTCCGTGATGTGGAACACTCAGCCACATACACCAGAAAGCTCCCTCATTTGAACAGCTCAGTCCTGAGTGTTAACTTTATCTCATACAAAAGCGGAGCACGATATTTAACTCCACTTCCTACAGCTAAACAGGAAAATAAAGTTAGAGTTTTCCTCTTTGATCAGATCACTATACGTCATGAAAAAAACTAGTCCGTACAAGAGTCAGGTATTGGCATATGTACTGAAAATGAAACAATAAAATTCTTAATTGCAGCAGCATAACAGTTCTGTAAACATAATACTCATACAATGCCCTCCATAATGTTTGGGACAAAAACCCATCATTTATTCATTTGCCTCTGTACTCCACAATTTGAGATTTGTAATAGAAAAAAATTACATGTGGCTAAAGTGCACAATGTCAAATTTTAATAAAAGCCATTTTTATACATTTTGGTTTCACCATGTAGAAATTACAGCAGTGTTTATACATAGTCCCCCCCCATTTCTGGGCACCATAATGTTTGGGACACAGCAATGTCATGTAAATGAAAGTAGTCATGGATGGTATTTTGTTGCATATCCTTTGCATGCAATGACTGCTTGAACTCTGCGATTCATGGACATCACCAGTTGCTGGGTGTCTTCTCTGGTGATGCTCTGCCAGACCTGTATTGCAGCCATCTTTAGCTTATGCTTGTTTTGGGGGCTAGTCCCCTTCAGTTTTCTCTTCAGCATATAAAAGTCATGCTCAATTGGGTTCAGATCGGGTGATTGACTTGGCCACTGAAAAATTGACCATTTTTTTAGCTTTGAAAAACTCCTTTGTTGCTTTAGCAGTATGTTTGGGATCATTGTCTAGTAGAATGAACCGTTGGTCAATGAGTTTTGAGGCATTTGTTTGAACTTGAGCAGATGGGATGTGTCTATACACTTCAGAATTCATTATGCTAACACCATCAACAGTTGTATCATCAATGAAGATAAGTGAGTCAGTACCTTCAACAGCCATACATACCCCACCACCGTGTTTCACAGATGAGGTGGCATGCTTTGGATCTTGGGCAGTTCCTCCTCTCCACCATATTTTGCTCTTGCCATCACTCCAATATAAGTTAATCTTCGTCTCATCTGTCCACAAGACCATTTTCCAGAACTATGGTTGCTCTTTTAAGTACTTCTTGGCAAACTAATCTGGCCATCTATTTTTGCGGCTAACCAGTGGTTTGCATATTGCAGTGTAGCCTCTGTATTTCTGTTCATGAGATCTTCTGCAGACAGTGGTCATTGACAAATCCATACCTGACTCCTGAAGTTCGTTTAAGAAGGAACTGTAGATGCTGGAAAATCGAAGGTAGACAAAAGTACTGGAGAAACTCAGCTGGTGCGTCAGCATCTATGGAGCAAAGGAACTAGGCAACGTTTCGGGCCGAAACCCTTCTTCAGACTTCAGACCTGACTCCTGAAGAGTGCTTTTGATCTGTCGGACAGGTGTTTGGGGATTTTCCTTTATTATAGAGAGAATTCTTCTGTCATCAGCTGTGGAGGTCTTCCTCGGCCTGCCAATCCCTTTGCGATTAGTAAGCTGACCAGCACTCTCTTTCTTCTTAATGATGTTGTAAGGCAGTTGATTTTGGTAAGCTTAAGCTTTTGCTGATGTCTTTAACAGTTGTATTCTTGTTTCTCAGTCTCATATTGGCTTTGATCGGCACAACTTTGGTACTCATGTTGATAAACAGCAATAAAAGTTTCCAAAAGTGATGGAAAGACTGGAGGAAAGACTAGGTGCTGAGAGCTCTTATACCTGCATTAAGGAGACAATTAAACACACCTGAGCAATTACAAACACCTGTGAAGCCATGTGCCCCAAACATTATGGTACCCTGAAATGGGGGGACCACCATGTATAAACACAGCTGTAATTTCTACATGGTGAAACCAAAATGTATACAAATGGCCTTTAATACAATCTGACAATGTGCAGTTCAACCACATGTGATTTTTCCTTTTACAAATCTCAAATTGTGGAGTACAGAGGCAAATAAATAAATGATGGATCTTTGTCCGAAAAATTATGGAGGGCACTGTCAAGAAAATAATTTTAAAACGATCAATAAATTAATAAAAACAATGTTAGCGGGGAAAAAAGACCAAAGTCCCTAGAGCAATCAAGAGAGTTTATAGTTGGTAGTGTTCAAGAGCCTGATGGTTGCTGGGAAGAAGTTAGATCAGTTTTCAGACTTCTATACATCTGCATACATTAAGGGAAGCCAACCTTTGTTTGTGTATCGTATCACTTCTAACAGAACAATAGATTTGGCAATGTGCCCTTTATAAAAGGGCATGTTCTCATTTGACCTACCAAAAACATCTGACATTCATAGAAGAGGGGGGAAAAAAAGAGACCAGAATAAAAGCTCAGTGGCAACTAATTTCAAAAGGAAGCTTTGTCTTCTCGTAAAGTAATTCTTAAAATTACCAGAACTTGCATATGCTTGCTCAGGTTTAATCTGTAATATTCACTTACCATAACTTTGCGACAACTATCTTGGAGAAGGCATTCAAACTTATGATCACAATCTAGCAACATAGTTGAAATTAGTTTACAGCGATCCCCTCACATTAACACTACCCTACACACACTAGGGACAATTTTACATTTATACCAAGCCAATTAACCTACAAACCTGTATGTCTTTAGAGTGTGGGAGGAAACCGAAGATCTCGGAGAAAACCCACACAGGTCACAGATCGTACAAACTCTGTACAGACAAGCAACCATAGTCAGGATCAAACCCGGATCTCTGGCGCTGTAAGGCAGTAGCTCTACCACTGTGCTGCCATGCCGCCCTTAGGTCAATAAATCTTGGAGATAAACTTTAATAACAAATAATATAAGAAATAGAGAATACTTGAGTTGCAATATAATTGTTTTTGCCAGCTAGATTTTTTGTCATTAAGAACAGACTGGTCGTGTGCAGCTTAATTTTATTCATGCTCTTTGTACATATGCATCAAGACTGGTTCAGAATTCTCATTACAGGCTTGATTTCACATCATTAAAGCTGATTTATGTTTCTATCCTGAAGCACATTTATTAAGTACTGTTGAATGCTAGACATCCAGAAATAACCCACATTCATTCTATTCTCTATTCATTCTTGGATTAGTGGATAAGTAGCCAAGCTCAGTGTCCTGAAAATACAGTCAAATTCACAATTAATGTTCAAACTGTTTGCATTATCATTTGAGTATGATGAATGCATCATAGGAATAACTTAACCTCAAAATAACTAATGATGGTCTAAACCTGAAATGCAACTTAGCTAAACTGGAATCAATACAATAAGATATATTTCATTTCAGACACCTTCAGTAAATTAACATTTTAGCTTATAGCTTCATGCATCTCTCTCCCTCAAAAACAGATGTCTTCATCAGACTCGTGCACGTAAACTGCAGGACAGCTTTCCCAAACCAAATTCTGGAAGATTATAATCCTTGATGTGCCTGACTAAATAATATCAATGCATAAGATGCTGGTCAGGCATCATCTCTGGATAGAAGGAATGGGTGACATTTCGGGTAGAGTCCCTTCTTCCGAATGAGCGTCAAGAGAGAGGGAGTTACAGAGATAAGGAAGTGGAAGAGATCAAGGAAAATGTATAGACCATTGTTAGTTAGAAGAAGATGACTACAAAGCAAACAGAGATAGAATGTAATCAGGGGTACAGTCAGACTGGCCAGAGAACTGGAAAGTGGGAGGGATGGAGAGGGAAAGCAAGGGTTACTTGAAGATAGAAAAGTCAATATTCATCCCGCTGGGGTGTAAGCTGCCCAAGCAAAATATGAGGTGCTGTTCCTCCAATTTGCACTGGGCCTCACTCTGACAAAGGAAGAGGCCCAGGACAGAAAGGTCAGTGTGGAAATGGGAGGGGGAGTTAGTGTTTAGCAATCGAGAGGTCAGGTAGGTTTAGGCGGACTGAGCGGATGTGTTCTGATGGTCAGGCAGCATCTCCGGAGAAAAGGAGAAAAGGAATAGGTGACATTTCAGGTCGAGACCCTTCTTAAGACCAATGCAGAATCTATCCCGCAAGCCTCTGCTAGGTAATAGAAAATCAAAACTATGAAGATGTATAAGAGTACTTTTTCAGTTATTACATAGAAACATAGAAAATAGGAGGCCATTCAGCCCTTCGAGCCAGCACCGCCATTCATTGTGATCATGGCTGATCATCCCCAATCAATAACCCATGCCCTCCTTCTCCCCATATCCCTTGATTCCACTAGCCCCTAGAGCTCTATCTAACTCTCTCTTAAATCCATCCAGTGATTTGGCTTCCACTGCCCTCTGTGGCAGGGAATTCCACAAATTCACAATTCTCTGGGTGAAAAAGTTTTTTCTCACCTCAGTCCTAAATGGCCTCCCCTTTATTCGAAGACTGTGGCACCTGGTTCTGGACTCGCCCAACATTGGGAACATTTTTCCTGCATCTAGCCTATGCAGTCCTATTATAATTTTATATGTTTCTATAAGATCCCCCTCATCCTTCTAAACTCCAGTGAATACAAGCCTAGTCTTTTCAATCTTTCCTCATATGACAGTCCCACCATCCCAGGGATCAATCTCGTGAACCTACGCTGCACTGCCGCAGTCACAAGGATGTCCTTCTGCAAATTAGGAGACCAAAACTGTACACAATACTCCAGATGTGGTCTTACCAGAGCCCAATACAACTACAGAAGAACATCTCTACTCCTATACTGAAATCATCTTGTTATGAAGGCCAACATTCCATTAGCTTTCTTCACTGCCTGCTGTACCTGCACGCCAACTTTCAGTGACCGGTGTACAAGGACACCCAGATCTCGCTGTACCTCCCCCTTACCTAACCTAACCCCATTGAGATAATAATCTGCCCCCTTGTTTTTGCCACCAAACATAACCTCACATTTATCTATATACACTGCATCTGCCACGCATCTGCCCACTCACTCAACCGGTCCATGTCACCCTGCAACCTCCTAACATCCTCTTCACAGTTCACACTGCCACCCAGATTTGTGTCATCCGCAAACTTGCTAGTGTTGCTCCTAATTCCCTCTTCCAAATCATTAATATATATGGTAAACAGTTGCGGCCCCAACACCGAGCCTTGCGGCACTCCACTCGACACTGCCTGCCATTCTGAAAAGAACCCGTTCACTCCTACTCTTCACTCCTATTGTGAAAGATTGACATAATTTTCTTTTGACATTTACATCTAAAGTGCAAGAGGGAAACAAATCACTTCACCTGCGAGTTTTCCCATTGTTCATCTTCCATACAAGCAGTAATTTTAATCGCATATACCAGAACCTTTTAAATATCCATTTGTCCATCTATCAAGCAGAAGTCTGGTTTAATTATGTAACATTCACCAATACATGCCACCTTTGGACCATTCTAATAATGATGCCTTATTGCAATTACCTATCTGTATGCTTTTTTGCAGAGAAAATTTAACAAAGATTTCTTTAAAGTGGTGCCATACAGATACTGCTCGGTTTTAAATAATATTATAAATAAAAAGGTACACCTTATAAATAACCTGGAGAGTCACGTCAGACCCTACTTTGAGACATTGATGGCTCAGCGTTGGCTCAACATGGCAGATGATTGGTGCTGCAATGTAAACAATATTTAAAAAGGGGCACTGACATCAGAGAATGTTTTTTCAGTTGATTATGGATGCAAGAATAGAGCCGTCAGTTGGCAATTCAATTAAAATGAAATGGAACAGGCTATGAATACGAGTCCCTTTTATACATTACTGAGAAACCTATCATGCATTGATGGTCTATTTGTAATTAGATTTGGTTCCATTAGCAACATTTTTGAAGTGCATTCCTCCTCATTCACATTAAGGTATTAAGACAAATCTCTTTTACCAGATTGTTAAAATGCCACCCTCAATATACAGTGTTTTTTTAGCAAATGGCTGTATATACCGTTGCAGGAGGAAAATATGCTAATGAGTAGAGTAATTAATAAGAAAGAGCAAAATAAAGACAATTGCAGCACTTGGTGGTAGGAAATATACTAAATTCCTTATGGAAGATCTGACAACCCCAACAGTGGCAGTGATGTAGAAATGAAACCTTAATTTCTAAGATTGCTGACTTTTAATCAAATTTATTAAATTCTTTCAACAGGTGTGTACAACGCCATGTGGTTAAGTCATATGTGTGATTAATGATTAGGAGTCATAAGTTCCATTCCCAGAAATAGTCTGAGTTTAAATTTAAGATTGAAAAGATAGTCAGTAATGATGCCCAGGTAGCCATTAGAGGTGCTCGTAGGTGTTCTGGGTTGACTGCGGTAGGTGTTCCAGGGCAGCGAGGTTGAGTAATGGCCGGAGGTGAAGGATAAAGGATTTACAGACCAAAATCATGGAGGCACCAGTGTGGACGAGTCGGTGGAATGGGGCACTGGAGGCCCCGAAGCAACCTAGCGCTCCATTAGATTGGGCGCCACACCGTGGCCAAGTGCATGAAACACCCATTGTCTACAGCGGCACTGAACAGCAGAGAAGCAGTAAAGGACATTGACATAACGCCTTGCCAGGATGACCCATGCAACTCTGACCCAGTGCTGCCACAAGGACAATAGGCCATTATGGCAAAGTTCAGACTCTTTTGAAACTTTAAAAAAGTCTCAAGTATGAAAAGTGTCATACTTGAAGGGTACAAAATGGCATCTAAAACATGGTGACGTTTGTGTACTGACCCAGTGTGGTCTACTATCTTACATTCTTGCACATTGTATGATAGTGTCTAATGTATAGTAGGATTGTCACCGAACTGTATGCAAATAAAAACTGTACTTAAGCATACGTGACAATAAAGTACCATTGAACGATTGAATACATTTGTAGGTGCCATTGATGTTTAAGTTAATTATTGTTAGTATATTATGGTATTTTGTATAGAGACTTCTCGCTGTATCTTTTTTGTATGCTTGTGGGTGGGATTTGATAAGTAAAAGGCGTGTTTACATCTGAGGAGGCTAGCGTAGCCACAGAGAGTGGGCAGTCAGTTTAGCAACAGTTTTGACATTTTCAAAAGTTGGACATTGGAAAGTTAAGAAATTTCCATTTCTAAAGAAGATAACTAGTTGGTTAGTAGAAATTGAAATCTGCCATGCATGCACATTGATTCCAGATCCACCATTTGATTTTTAAATAGCTTAGCAAGCCATTCATGTCAGGAGGCAATTAGGGATGTACGTAAATATTGGCCTTGCCAGATATATGCACACCCCGCCAACAAGTAAAAGTTTAGAAGTAGCAATAGAAAAGGAAATCAAAAGTAATGTGTAAGAAGGAACTGCAGATGCTGGTTTAAACCGAAGATAGACACAAAAAAGGGTCTCGACCTGAAACATCACTCTTTCTTTCACTCCGGAGATGCTGCTTGTCCCACTGAGTTACTCCAGCTTTTTGTGCCCATCTTCAAATCAAAAGTAATGTTGTTTATGTGGTTGAAATGGGATTTTAGTCGATACTTGACAGGTCGTGCACAAGTCTTTTTAGGACACGTCAACTAATGGTTGTAATAGAAAAAAACCCAGCAAATAGTAATAGTTTCTTGGATTAATAGAAAGTGATGCCCCTTAGATATCTCAACAGTCATTCACCTTATACATACATTATCAGGCTTCAAAGTCAATAAATGGTGCCAACATTTGCTTAAACCAAATTGAAGTCTTAAAGGTAATGACAAGGTGGACCTAATGTGTACACAAATAGGCTTGCAAGTTAAGGACGAGTGTAAATGAATTTCAATACAAGGAAATGTGTGCTCATAATTGGGAGGTGATTGAGTCCTTGAATAGCAAGGTACAAAGTGGAAAAGAGAAACCAAAAGGTGTGAATGTTATAATTTCACAGTGATAAGGCCGTATAAAAATGGGAAGGCATTGCTAAAATTAGATAAATACTGATTAGACATATTTGGAGTACTGTCAGCTGTTCTAAAAAGGAGATACAAGAGTCTGCAGATGCTAGAATGTTGAGCAAAAAATAAAATACAGGAGGAACTCAGCAAGTCAGGCAGCATGTGGGAAATGGACAGTCAACATTTCGGGTTGGGACCCTTCTTTATTCTGTCTGGCCTGCCTAATTCCTCCACCATTTTGCTTTTTGTTTTAGGACTTTAGGAAGAAAATATAGAAACATTTCAAAGAAAATCACGTGGACGAAACTGTCAGAAAAATTTGAGACAATTTTTCACTCAAGAGAAATACATCTCGGGGAAATCTGACTGCTTTCTGTAGGGTGGATGTGAAGAAAGTGTTTCAATTTCTGTGCCAGGTCAAGAAGACATTGGTAGCAAAATCAAAGAAATTAATAAACCACACACACATATTGGATAGGAATGATGAACCTCAAGCATGCTGTGAAGCACAACAAATCAAGGCTTGAATTACACCACAGTACCCTGCAATTTACTGAGATTCCAGCAGATTGGTGGGATTAATACTAGGAGCAACTGAAGAATAACAAAGAGAGGCCAAGCCAATATAGGGAAACATTCAATGTTTCATGGAAAGTCATCTGGTGTTGAATGTACTTGTACTTAGATTTTCGTTATGACTCAAGCAAAGAAAAATGTGCGCAAAATTCAAAGGGTTTTTTCTTCTAAATGCATATTTCGCAATCAAACAACGTTGAGCACCAATGTAAAAACGAAACTTCACTGTTAGTATCATGTGGCTTTCGCTTTATTATATAAAAGAAATCACTCGGGCGGATCTTTATCAGATGATTACCTTTTTTTAAATCATTTTCAGGGATTATGGTATTGATAAACCCATAAAAAGGTCATTCGTTGGTTGTTATGGTGCAATTACTTTCACTATGATCACTGATACCTAGCATCAATTTCGTGAAGATTGATAACTTCCTACTATTAAACCACAAAGTATTTTTCGATAAAATGAACTGCAACAATTACTAACCTTTCAATAGAACCAGCCTCTATTAACCACTAATGCAAGTTCACACAACAAAACAATTCATTAACAGTGAATTAGCAACCACAGGTTGTGAGTCAAATTCTATCATTACAAACTGTGAAACGTAATTTCTGACCAAGTATACAAAATAAACATATACAACATCCAACATAGAACGGTACAGCACAGGAACAAGGCCTCTGGTCCGCAAAGTCCTTGCCGAACACAATGGCAAGTTAAACTAACCTCCTCTGCCTGCACAAGATCCACACCCTTCCATTCTCAGCATATCCATGTGCCTATCCAAAATGTCACAATCGTATCTATATCAACCATCATCCCTGGCAGTGTGTTCCAAGCACCTACGACTCTCTGTATAAAAATAACTCCCCCCCCCCCCCCCTCATCACTTTTAAACTTTGCCCTTCTCACCTTAAAGCTATTCCCCCTAAACTTCGAAATTTCCATGGTAGAAAAATAGCTATTGACTGTTTACCTTATGTATCTCATAAATTGATATACCGGTACTTCCATCAGGCCTTAACACCAGAGAAAACTACACAGAAAACAATCAAAGTTTGTCCAATATATAGCTAATACTCTCTAATCCAGGCAGCGTTTGAGTAAACCTCTACTGCACCTCTCTGGTAAAAATTCGGGACTGTTATTAGGTATGTTGCAAAACTTACCTTCAGCGGTGCTGCAGTTCTGTCACTGTCCGTGTGCGCGACCTTGGCGCCTTTGAGATGGGGGCGGGTTTAAAATGCCGTTTCCTCCAGGCTGTTTAAATCGATGTTCATTAGCCCGTTTAATTGCTCAAGAAAAATCGCTGCGACTGCCGTTCTCTGCCCTTAATTTTAAGCTAAGTTAGATAATTTATTTGTTATAGTAAATTTAAAATCATCTTCTAAAGCCGTGAACGCCGACAACGGGACGGATCTCACGTAGGGGACAAGGCAAGGTAGGCTGTTTATTTTTACATTAAAAGTGCTTCTTAAGTTCCCTTTAATCAAAATTTTAAGTTGCGAGAAGGTGACGGAGCCCCTCCGAACCGGCAGTATTTTTCCTGCCGATATGGAGCTCAAAATCACTGCAACTGCAACGTTCCAAATGATCGCGTTCCAGAAAAACCCAACCGCAAGATGATTTAAATGGACATTAATTTGCAGGTATTAAACACTAAATTCCTTCCATTTGGCCTATAAATCCATGACAATGAGATTTAAAAATCATGTTATATTGTGAATTCATGTGTGTATGTTATTTGGACACTTAGGCTATTTAAAAATGTTGATCTTTTCTTAAGAAATGGATAGATGTTTAGATCTAGTAATTGAATTATGTAATTAGCTACAATTGGGTAGCTAACTAATTATATGCTTTAATTTAGGTTATCCAAGTAAGATTGTTTCATATTTGTTTCAGAATGCTTTAATCTATAATAACTGAACATTTCTTTCAGTTTTCTTAATTTTTAATAAAGTTATGGGCTTGTGACTGTCCTCGATCACAGCTTTTGTGTTAAGTCAATGGAAAAGCAATAGGGAACAAGATGCTAATTTCTGAGTATGAAAATGGCCTTAACATTTTTAATACTGAAGATATGAAAGTGAATTAGGTGTCAAATTAAACTTATTTTTATGCTTTATCTGATGGGATAAATTGCACTTGATTTTTTAAATCTCAAAATTTTGTAACATTGCTACTGTTATTAAAAATTAAGGCACGGAGTCAAAGGGTTATGGGGAGAAGGCAGGCACGGGGTACTGATTGGGGATGATCTGCCATGACCACAGTGAATGGCGGTGCTGGCGCGAGGGGCCGAATGGCCTACTACACCTATTGTCTTTTTAATTGGTATTCCTGGTCCAATCTAGCCTATGTGGAATGCCAATCCTGTACCAAGCCAGGTTCCTAAAACCTTCAGAAATATGATTTAATAAAAAATTAGACAGACTTATGCACATTGACCAAGCAATGTATCAATTTAAGTCAATAATAGTAAGATTAAACGAGAACTTACCAGTTTGAAGTTTGATCTTTATTTTATGAGGAGTTACGATAAGGGACTACGTGAAGAACCCCGTCCAGCCGCACGTGCGTCAATCTTCAAAGCGGCGGTGTGAAATCACAGATAATAGTGACTGAAGTATAATAGTAAGATGAGAGAAGCCTAGAACTACCAGATGAGATTCATGAGGGTTGGGAGCGGAGGGCACGTAGTCCCTCATCGTAACTCCTCATAAAATAAAGATCAAACTTCAAACTGGTAAGTTCTCGTTTAATCTTACTATTTTATGAGGAGTCACATGAGTGACTAATCCCGGCCTCTCACTGCATTGATTGACTCAATCATAATTAAAATAATCAATAATGCATCAACATTGCTTTAACCAATAAATGGTTTATCTAAACAAAACAACAATAGTAACCCCTCTATCCCAGGGGGAAACTATACAACTGAACTTAAAACAGAATCGGCAAAACCCCCCAGCCTTGTAATTGGCTTATGATAAAACCTTTGGAACATCAGTTCACTTGACCATCCTGCGGCCACGAGGATATGGTCTATAGGAACGTCCATCGCCCTGGCTGCTGAAGTTGCTGCCGCCCTGGTGGAATGAGATTTAAAATTATCAGTGTCAATCCCAGCGCTTACCAGAACCTGCATTAGCCACCTTGAGATAGTTTGCACCGACACTTTACTGTGCGTTTTTTTGTGGCTTATGAACAATGCTGACTCTGTTCCCCTCAAGGTTCAGGTAGCCTCAATATAATGGGACAAATATGACACTTCACACAGGCGGGAATCCTTGGGGTATGCCGAAAAGACAACCTTACACCCTGTCACACCAATTCTACTCTGCTTGAGCAGATCATAAACATAAAAAGTGATGGCATCTGCTGATACATCCATCCTGTCTAGCCGCAGCATATGTAATGTCTGCACACGTTGGGCTGAAACCAACGCCATAGCATGACCACCTTCATGGTGAGTTTGGCTATAGATAGTACTGTGACAGGAGCCCACTGACGAAGCAGCATAAGAACTTTGTTCACATTCCAGATAACCGAGTACCTGGGCTTGGGAGGATTGGAATTAAACACTCCCTTCATGAATCCAGAGACTAATGGGTGAGTCCCCACTGAATGTAATTATGACACCATGGGTAAATATGAGGACAGAGCACTTCTGGCTGTGTTAATCGCACTATAGCTTAACTTTTGATCGAAATAGAGAGTTGACAAAAACTCTAGCACATCTGGGATGCCTGCATTTTGATATGAAACATTCTGCCTTAAACAGAACACCTCCCACTTTCTTATCGAAGAGATGTACTGTTTTTGGGTACTATCCCTCCAGGCCGCAGTGATAACATTCACGGTGCGCTCAGATAGTCCTCTCCCCAGGTATGGTCTCCTTAGAATCTGCAAATCAATACGATCATGTAACGGATGCTGATCGCCAGTTACTGGATTCACCAGTAGATTTTTGTGTTTGGGAACAATCATGTTAGGCTCAGTAGCCATCTCCAGAACATGAGCATACCATGTCTGAGTAGGCCAGTCGGGTACCACCAATACTCCTGAAGCGGAGTCTTGCTTGATTTTTTGCAGGCATCGACTGACGAGGCAGAATGGGGGAAATACATATATAAACATTCCACCCCAGTGCCACGAGAACGCATCAACAGCTGCTGCCCCTGGATCTGGTTCCCATGAAACATATTTAGGCAACTGGTGGTTTAGTCTGGATGCAAACAAATCGATGTCTGGCATCCCAAATGTAGCAACAACATTTTCAAATATCTCATGGCTCAACATCCACTCTATGTTGTCATTGAATTGTCGTGACCTTGTGTCTGCGACTATGTTGAACCTCCCAGGCAAATGAATTGCTGAAATCCAAATGTTTCTGTCAATACACCAGCTCCAGATCCGATTAGCCATGCTATCACAAGCTTTCGACTTGACTCCACCCATATGATTCAGATACGCTACTGCTGTAGTGTTGTCAATTTGCATCTGCACACGTACATGACTTTTGGTAAGACAATAAGCTTTAAGCCCATAGAATGTTCCCAGCAGCTCTAAATAATTGATCCCTCGCAATTGCAGAAGGGATGCCTCATCATTATTCCATCTGCCTCCACAGCTGGAACCCATATCAGTAGCACCCCAACCTTGGCCACTGACATCAGTCTGTAAAACTATAGAAGGTGGATCAACCAATACCTTCCCTGAGCTAGTTGCAATATTCATAATCCACCATTGTATCTCAGAAATGGCTTCTGTTGGGAACTTCATAGGCCTATCAAAATGGCCTGCATGTGCTCTTAATACTTGTTCTTTTGCTCGTTACTGTATGCACGTAAATATATTTATTTATTGCTCATATTCTATGTTGCTCTTCTAGGGAGATGCTAACTGCATTTCATTGTCTCTGTACTGTGCACTGCACAATGACAATAAAGTTTGAATCTGAATATGAATCTGATACTGCAGAGGCCCAAACTGCACAGCTGGAAAAGCAGCCACGAGCTTACCAATCAACTTGGCCACTTGTCTAATTGCGGGTAGTTGTTCCTCAATAAGCTTGACACACTCTTCAATTAACTGCTGCCTTTTTTCACTTGGCAGTCACTAACATGTGATCTGAGTTAATGGTGAAGCCCAAGTAATCAATAACTTTAACTGGTGTTAATTTGGACTTACCTGGGTGGATAATGAGCCCCAACTGCTCAAAAGTGAATTTAACAGCTGACACAGATGATTCAGCTGCCTCCCGAGTGTTTCCTACAATAGAAATATCATCCAAATAGGCCATTACCACATGACCCTGAGTTCGGAGTAAGACAAGAATTGGTTTTAACAATTTGGTAAACAATCTCGGAGCTGAAGTTAGCCCATTAGGCAGTGCTTTGAACTGCCACTATTGACTCTTGCAGCTAAATTTCAAATATCTCCTATCAGCACAATGAACAGACACTGAGTAATAAGCATCCTTGAGATCTATGTTTGCCATATGGAAACCAGCTGTTTAGCAATAGAAAAAGTTTCCATTTTGAAATGTCTATACTGCACAAAAGGGTTGAGGCTCGTTAGGACCAGAATGATTCTACACCCCCCATCTTTTTTAGATCTAGGAAAGATACTTGACAAACTGATGGGATTGATGAACCGATTTCTCAATAACCCCTTTTTTGCACAATATCTCAAGCTCTGCCTGTATCTGTATATTCTCTTTGTGTGAAAACACGAGTGTCTGACATGGGACATGCTGAGTGGGCGGACACACAGTAGGGTAGAATTCAATCCGAAACCCCTCTATACTGCCCAGCACAAATAAATCTGATGCTATCTCTTGCCATTCTTTGAGAAACAAGTGTAACCTGCCCCCAACTTGAACATCTTCCCCACTTAACTTATTTCCTTGAGGAGCAAAGTCTCTTACCTGCACATTTGCTGACTGGGCTTGTTGCCCCCGGCCCCTCGTAGGGAAATTCATCTTTTAGTGCCTGTGGCAGGATACCAGGGTCGTGAGTTGGAGAATAAACGGCTCGTTCCCTCACCAGTCCCTGTGAGAGCACCCCGTCGATAGGGGATAAACCTCTTGCCCATTCGGCTACTTGATGGCACTTTGATGAGGCCCACAGTTTTAGCCTCTTCGTCCAGTTCCTTGACTTGCTTAGCGAGGTTCTCCCTGAACAATAGATTAGGCAACTGGACATTATTTGGTTTGCAGAGTGCTGCAAATTTCGGGTGTATGGCAGGACGTATGGCACTCTTTCTGAGGCCGTTCATTTCAAACTGTGCACTGCACAAAAGCCCCAGAACATCCTGGTGCACTTCAGTCATTTGCCCCTCTTCCAATGTTCTGGCAAACGCAGTGATACATGCTGCTAATAATTTGAGCACCCTCTGGAGCTTCAACTCTTGTGTTCTCACTGCAACCCCCATTTGGCCCCATATCACATGGTTGACCACTGGCACCTTTAACAACCCACAGTTGACCGGGGTCTCATACTTTCTCGCAGTATCATCCATAGTTAGCTCCTCGAGCTGATGGGAGAGCATATAATTGATTGTGGTTGCCAGTTCTTCCTCCAATGGCTCCCCTGCTTCTTTGGGCACTGCAAATTTAGCAGCCAGATTAGGCACAAAGACCTCTTGTCCTTCACCCTTATGGCTGTACACAGCCATTACCTTGGCATCAGCATCCTCCTGACCCGGCACACCCTCCTCCTCCATAAGGGGACGATTCTGCTTGATTGCTTGCTTTCTGCATCATTCCTGGAGCACAACCACCGACACAGAAAGCGGCCTCAAGAATAAGTTTTTCCACTTACCTTGAGTTTTAAACTTACCCGCTGGAGGAGCTCTGCTGCTCCAACCGGCCGCCTGCACAAATGAGTCTGACATAATGACGCACGTGCGGCTGGACGGGGTTCTTCACGTAGTCACTCACGTGACTCCGAAGTAAAATAGATCATGCAAAATCCTTCAATTGCTGGGAATAGACTCAAGTTAAAAATCTATTGAAACATAACTGACATACTTGCCCAAGGAGTAATTCCACAATCCATTGTCATTGCTGTCTTGCCTTCCACCAGAATGCTCAATCAGATGATGGAGCAAAATGCTCCATGCTTTCAGATTAAAAATACTGTTGTTATTCATTATTTACCATTAACTAGAAAGAAATCAATTGCGCTCAGTGTGGTGAACTTCAATGCTCAGTGGTTTGGAAATATTAATGGCCAAATACGAGCCTTGGATGACATGGCTGCCAAATTGACTTAAACAAGTAACAATACAGTACAGGAAAAGACCCTCTGGCCACCATATCGTGCCAACCATGACACCAATTTAAACTGCACATCTGCCTGCATATGATCTATAGCCATCAATGCCTGTCCATGTCTGTCTAATCTATATAATATTAAAACTGTGTGTGTGTGTGTTTCTGCCTGACTTGTGGGTGCCAGCCTTTGATTCGTTGCTACGCCAACACCAGACCCACAAACGCCCAGATTTTTTCCATTTCAGTAGAGATTTCACTTTTCATTCCAAGTATCCACTCCTGATTAAATTTCGTCGTGTTTATGTACACATTTTTAATAAAATCCTTCTCCCCTCCCCCCCCCCCCACTCACTCTGTCGCCTCCTGCTGGCCAGCGACCAGAACGGCTGCTGGCGCCCGCCTCTCGCCTCAAAGACGCCATTTAAAAACAGCCGCTCTGCTGAGTGCTGGAATCTTATGTTCGGGAACGGCTTGAGTTGGAGGACCACGTCTCCCGTGGGGGTTACGGGTAGGGAATGGCTGCGTTGGGGGAGCAGACCCAACGGGTCTGCACTTGGTCTAGTATATCAATAAAACTCTCTTGTCTGTTTCTATGTCTGCGTGTGAGGGGTGAGGGCTGTGCTTCTGAAATTACGCCAAAATGGTACACGATAGCACTACAATTTTTGGCCTACCTTACTCACCCCTAGTTATTCACATTTTCAACTTTACAAAACCTTACTTTGAGAAAAATCACTTGAAGTTGCAGTGGCAGTTACAGGTATGACGTTACTACGGTATCTCATTTACATAAACTGCCCGTCAGCAGTGCTCCACCCGACAATGACAATGGGATCTCATTTACATAAAATAAAAGGCAGCAGTGGGGGAGGGGACGAGGAGAGAATTATTGTTTCATGTTATTTGAACAGAGAGGGAGTTAGGGGGGTAGGGAGGGGAAATGGGTTATGGAGAGAGGGAGTGACAGAGTAGGGGAAAGGAGAGGGAGAGAGAGGGGAGGGAGGGAGTGGAGGAGGAGAGGGGAGAGAAGAGGGAGGGTGAAGGAGGGGGTGGGAGTGTTGGGGAATGAGGGGAAATGAGTCATGCCTGCGCAGTTGGGGTGAGTGGTGGAATATTGCGTTGGGAGAACGGGTTGCGTTGGGGGAACGGGTGTGGTGGAAACGGGTTGTGTTGAGGGGACGCGCGAGTGTTGGAATATTGCGTTGGGGCCCAACGAGTCCCACTTGGTCTAGCGCCTCTTAAAAGTTGCTATTGCAAATGCTACCACCACTTCCCCAGAGAGCGCATTCTGAGCACTCAGCACACTTTGTGTAAAAAAAAACTTTCCACAAGTCATCTTTAACCGTACCACATTACACATTAAAAGTTATGCCCTCTCGTATTTGAAATTTCCATATTGAGAAAAAGACCCTGATCATCTACTCTGTTTATGCCTCTAAATTGTATATACTTCTATTAGGTCACTCCTCAGCCTCCGTCACTCCAGAAAAAACAATCCAAGATTGTCCTAACTTTCAAATGTAAGTATCTAATCCAGCCAACATCCCAGTGAACTTCTGCACTCTCTCCAAAGTATCTACATTCTTCCTGTAATGCAGTGAGCTGAACTACACACAATACTCCGTGTGGCCCAACCAAAGTTTTGTACATGACTGCCTGACTTGTATACTCAGCATCATGACCAATGAAGGAAACAATACTTTATGCTTTCTTTGTGATTCTATCTACTTGCGTTGCGACTTTCAGGATGCACTTGCACCCCAAGATCCCTCTGTACATCAATCTGAAACTATGTGGTAAGAAAATAGACTTGATTTAACCACCCAGACTGCTCATGTCTGGGGTAAAGACAAACAATTGTGAGGACATCATTATGTTGACAGATTCTATCACGCTTGCTTCATCATTCGTTGAGATCATGATGAATCTTCCATCTAAAATTCACTTTCTTATCCTTACCCCCCCAATAAATATCAAACTTCAGCACATAAAGAGACAAAATTCAACGATAACCAGCCTGTGTCCCCAATAACTCAGCAGAAAATTATACAGCGTGGAAACAAGCCCTTCACCCAAATCATCCATGCCGATCAATATGCATCATCTAAGCTCATCCCATTGGCCCACGTTTGTCTCTCTAAACCGTTCCTATCCATGTACCTATCCAAGTGTCTTCTAAATGCTGTTATAGGACTTTCCTCAACTACCTCCTTTAGCAGCTCGTTCCATATATCCACCACCCTCTGAGTGAAAATGTTGCCCCTCAGGTTTGTATCAAATCTTTCCTCTCTCAGGTTAAACACGTCCTCTTGTTTTTGATTTTCTTACCTTGGATAAAAGACTCTGTGCACCCTATCTATAGCCCTCATGATTTTATACACTTCCCTAAGATTATCCCCCAGCCTCGGAATATCCTTTCCAATTATCTCTGTTCATTATCGTTTTATAACCTATACCTTCTGCTCTAATGCACTAAACTGCTGCTGGTAGTGAGCAGTGGTTCGAAAATAAACTGTCAGGATTTAGTTACTGAGACAGATTAAGGACATATGGATCCCCTATTGTGCCCAACATCAGAGACTGGCCTTTTTGGGCAATCACCTCTAGGATATCTACTTCAAAGACCTGAGGAATGTGGAAAGGATTTATCTTACTCTTTTAATGGGTTTTAAAGATATTTGATGATTAATTAAAAAATAATTCTGAACGTTTTAAATTATTTATAGACCAAGTGGGACCCGTTGGGCCTGTCACACGGGAGGCCTGGTCCCACAACACAACCCATTCCTCAATGCAATTCCACCACTCACCCATTCAACGCAAGCCGTTCCCCCAACGCAATATTCCACCACTCACTAGTTCCCCCATATTCCAGTACTTACCCATAGCTCCCAACTGTGCAGGGGCGTATTCCCCAGCACTGCCTCCCCTTCCTCTTGCTTCGAGGACTTGAAGGGCAAGAATGTAATTGTTCCCTCCCCCTCCTGTTCAACTAAGAACTTGCTAGAAGGACTGAGTGTTCCTCGATTGCAACTTTGTTGCAAGCTGAGCCAGCAAGGAATTGGATCCCAATAGCTGCTAATTTTTTCTTAAACTTGAATTTGTAAATTTTTAAATGTGTATAACTAGTGAAATATAACATCAATCTGAACGAAACTTGACACAAACGACCACAGGACAATGGTGCGTAATGCGAGTCAAAATTTGTTTTGCGCCTACATGTACCGTTTTTGAGTAGTTCCGGGATCACTCGAACAGACAGACACACACACACACACACATAGAAACAAACATGACGAGTTTTAGTAATATGTAATATATATATATATATATATATATATATTACATATTATTAAAACTCGTCATGTTTGTTTCTATGTGTGTGTGTGTGTGTGTCTGTCTGTTCGAGTGATCCCGGAACTACTCAAAAACGGTTATTGCATATATATATAGTCATAATTTTAAACTGCTTTGAAATGTCACTGCCTGGACATTGCTATGCAACTCACTGTTACGAAGGGTTAGTGAGATTGATCCTTTGCTCTGGTTCAAATGGAATTCATAGAAACATTGAAAGTAGGTGCAGAAGTAGGCCATTTGCCCTTCAAGCCAGCACCGCCATTTTATATGATCTTGGTTGATCATCCAGAATCAGTGCCCCGTTCCTGCTTTCTCCCCATATCCCTTGATTCTGTTAGTACCATGGACCACGTCTTTGGATGGGGGCATCCAAGATCTGACCCAATATTCGCCTATTAGCTTGGTGCAAAATTTTGCTTATTCTGAACGAGCACTTCGTGATGTTTTACTTTTTAGAGATGCCACATGAATACAAGTTGGCAGCTGTAGATTACCTTGAGGGGCTCGAAAGTTATTTCCAGATAAATCAATTTCCTGCAAAAATAATTAAGAACAAATTAATGGATTTTGTTCAGCAGTGGCATTAAGGAACTGATTGCATAATGCTTGCTTTAATCAATTGTCTCATTGAAGGATGTGTAGGAAGGAACTGCAGATGCTGGTTTAAACCAAAGATAGACACAAAAAGCTGGAGTAACAGCAGGACAGGCAGCATCTCTGGAGAGATGACTGAAGAAGGGTCTCGATCCGAAACGTCACCCATTCCTTCTCTTTGCCAGAGTTGCTGCCTGTCCTGCTGAGTTACTCCAGCTTTTTGTGTCTATCTCCTGGTGGCCAAAGTACATATTAGCTGCAGTTTTTGCATATTAAAAGTACCTGTTGGTTGAAATACTGATATTTCACTGGTAGATCTCTTGAGATGTTGCCATCAGTTTTAATGAGGCTTCCCAGCAATCAAGCTCATTTTACAACTGTAGCAGGGGCATCAACACAGGACAAAACAAGTTAAAACCAACTTCACTGCTTCTGAAACTTAGTCTTCTATTACTGAAAGGAGTGCAAATTGTTGACAGAACATATTAATGTAAGGTGCGTAAGAAGGAACCACAGCTGCTGGTTTACACCGATGATAGACATAAAATGCTGGAGTAACTCAGCAGGTCAGGCAGCATCTCTGGCAAAACGGAACACGTGAGGTTTCAGGTCGAGACCCTTCATCAGAGTTAGTACTGTAAAACCCCATCTGACCATTCTGAAATCCTGATGGTTTAATTTCTGGCTCACCAGATAACGCTTATCATATTCCCTGTCCATTCACCGAGGCCCAAGTTTCCTGTCCACTCACCTGGTTGTTGGATATTCTGTTTAAACTTACCAGTTTGACTGAAATGTGCAACATTTAAAAAAATGAATGAAAATATCATCCAATCGTCTGGAAAATCTGCCAGTTCAGCATCACCAAAGTCTCAAGTGGCCTCATTTGGCACCTTATCAAAGGCCTTCTAAAAATCTAAGTAAACTACATCCACTGACTCTCCTTTGTCCATCCTGCTTGTTACCATCTCAAAATAAAACTCCAATTGATTTGTCAGGCAAAATCTCCCTTAACAAAACCATACAGCCCATTTTATCATGTGCTTCCAAGTACTCCACAATCCCCTCCTTAATAATGTACCCTAAAATTATACCAACCACGACCACAGTTAAAATGCTGATGTATCTTACCTGGTGTATCTATTCCAAACAAAGATTTATTTTCCTTCATAAAATAGTAAAATAACAATTCAATAAATGGAAATTATAGCAGATCAATCGGTTCCAGGCTTTCATTGCTAGGTTTACACATGATCAAAGGAATAATTTGGCATACATCCATTTATCTCCTCTCCTTAATGTACTCTATTGTTTTCAATGGAAGACTGGAGCAACTTAACCTGTGGACATCTCTAAATACTTGGAACAGCTGCACACTCTAGTACAATATCTGTTTTCATTGTTGAATGTGTAGCATCACTGAGCATTCTCTAGAGTAGGACTGAACTTGATCATACCCCTTAGCATGATAAATTTCAATTCTACATTAGGGGCATACACGTTGACAATACTACCAGTGTATTATATAATTTTCCAGTCACAATTACATACCGACCAAACTTGTCAGAGATCACATTATGTGGCTCAAAGGAAATATTCTGGCTGATAAGGATTGAAACTCCTCTGGCTTTAGCCTGAAAGGAAGTGGAACCCCTGCCCCACCCAACCTGACAAGAGACGGCCATTGTCTGAGCAACGGATATGAGTTTCTTGCACAAAGGCTATTTCTGTTTTGAGTTGTTTAAGATGCGAAAAAAACCTTTCTTCTTTTAACAGGATGGTTTAAACCTTTGACATTCCAGCTTACTAGCTTTATGTGTCTATCCATGCATAATAAAGAAAAACGTTAAGTTGTAATGTAAATACAATGAACCAAATGACAGGCTGATAACGAAGCAACGGGTCAGTGCAGGTTGAAAATGACTAGTGTGTAATGATGTGTTTATATAAATTGCTAAAATGTTACTGGCAGTGACATAACCCCCCCCCTCACCCAAGAAAGCTGTTATAGAAAGAAGCAACAAGCTCTTCCAAACAAACATTTTACAAATCGAATCTTCATGTCTAACGTTAAACTATTTCTCCAGTATTATGTACTAAAAAATACATTTAAGCACCTCTATAATAACATTTTGGCTTATCCAAATAGCCACCCCCCCAAAAAAAAATATGGCTATGAAGACTGAATATCAATTTTGGAATAACTGAACAGAGCAAACACTGAACTGTGTCAACAGTGAACTAAACGGTTATATGTAACCGAAAACTCACATGGGTTAACATGTCCTTAAAAATATGATTGCAGCTTGAAAGTTACTTACTGGCCCATAAAAGCTTTTAAAGAGCCGAAGTTAGAACACAACAGCACGCAGATATAGGGCCAGGCCATATGTGGTAACAGCACACAAAAATCCAACTGGAAATCGTTTCTAATTTACAGTGTACATATAGTGATATTTGGCTGTAGCCATTTTGTATAAGTATCTTAGTAAATAAGCAGCACACCCAGATGAATAAGCACGTTCAGCCATGTAAACAAACCACATGTTAGCTGACATGCTGCACGTCGTGCCAATAGGTAGAGCTATACAGTATTACCTCTCATCCAGTGGGTTCAAAGTCCCTAAACAGGATCTTTATGAGGGTTTAGGTGACATAGGGAGGCTGTCGATGTATTTCTGCGCCTCCTCGGCTGAGTTTATCCACTTTCTGGCTCCACTGGACAACGTGAGATGGAGTCGAGCTGGATATAGCAGAGCAGGCTTTAGTCCCAGTTTGTAAAGTTCTGCCATGACGTCTCTGTACTCTGCCCGCTGGCTCTGATCTTCAGGGCTGTAATCCTCCACAATCCGAATTGGTTTGCCGCGAAATTCGAGTTTCCCTCTCCGCCGTGCCTCTCTGATGAAGAGATCCTTCGTCTGGTACCGATGCAGGCAGAGAATGACTGGCTGCGGTCTCTGGCCGGGGGCCGGTTTAGCGTTTAGGGAGTGATGGGCTCTGTCGACTTCTGGAGGGGATGTCAAAGTCTCGCTCCCGAAAACCTCTCGCAGCAAACTTGAGAAAAACTCAGTGGGCCGTCCGCTTTCAGTGGATTCCGGTAGACCGAGGATGCGTATGTTTTATCGCCGACTTCGGCCATCCAAGTCGGCCACTTTAGCCTTTAGCTTAGTATTGTCACCACTCAGAGTGGAACAAATGTTCTCAAGGTTGACGACTTGCTGGTTAAGGTCCTCTGCAGAAAGTTCCAGGGACAAGACACGTTGATCATGGTCCTCCACTGTAAGCTTAATTTGGTCTAGTTTTGAGTCGAGCCGACCAAACAAAGTTCTAAACTCGGTGGCTAGTGCCTCTCGTGTTGCTAGTGTTGCTCGAGCAGCGTGGTAATAGCCTCAAAGCTAACATCAGCATCCTCCTTTTTGCTCGACCTTGTACCCTTCGAAGCCATTTAGAGACGGTCACACTTACTTCGTTCTGGTGTAAAAGTTAGAGGGCGGAATGTTGTGAAAATGTCAAGTTTACCGGAACACTCGCTTAGTGCGTCTACTCCATCTACCTCTTAAACCGGAAGTCTAAATTTCAATTCTTACAAAAAAGTCACAACTTCAAAACAAAACACTTAATCTGACACAGCAGAATATTTTCAGGCAGTGGAAAAATAGCACCAGCATGAAGCTTTGCACTCTGGATCTGTTACAGTATTTTAAAATGAGCCATAAATGACTAAAATGGTTTATTGCAAAATCAGATTGAAAATTTATTATCTGAAATAGCTGGCAAACATTTCATATTTGGAGTCTTAATCACTGGATACATAATTTATTTTTTGCACTGAAAATGGTTCATTTAAATAATTTCTCCATGGTAACGAGGAAGTGAAAACTCCATATCACGAACAAACTGGAGGACTACTACAGATTGGAACAAAATAAAAAGTAGGAAAGGGTGAGTGCAAGTTTCAGAATGTGGCTCAAGAAAAGGACAAGCAACATATGCACATCCATGTATACAAAAATATCACAAAGCTGGAGAGTATGTAAGATGTAGCACATGACTGGAGCCAGAATAAGGTGTGCATGCCTTGGTGATAGGATAGAAAAACATACAGGGTATTTGGAGTCAAATGTAACATGTTTAACATTTCTTTATGACTTTGATCACACTCTTCCAGTGCAAAGCTGTAGCTAAAGTGCAAGTCCAAAATAAGTAGATTATTGGATTGTAGTTATGACCAATTTTTTTGGGCAATTTGTTGGAAAATGATCAACCACGTTGCACACTAACAAAAAAAAAAAAATCAGCTCAAATGCTCCATTAGTTCCAGAACAGAATTATCGATCAAGTATAATAATCTTGCATAAATTGATAATGAAATCTAATTTCTTGAAGTCTACTGTACCTGGGCAATGCTTGTAAGCTGTAGTGTGGAAGATAAAAGATACAGAACAACACTGGCTGAAATTTTCATTAAGGTTTAGTTCTTAAAGGGACAGAATTTCTTTGCTCCATTGCAAATCATAGAAATCATAGCAGTTTTTCAAGAAGCCATCCCATATGCTCCCAATGCTTAACAAGGTAATGTTCACAATTGACACATACCCTGCTTCATGTGAGAATTAGATTAATTAGAGGCTTTAAAAAAAATGTCTGAAAACTTTGTATTAACATAGCAACCCACATAATTCTCCTAGAATTTTGCAAACACTGGATTTAATTAATTTGGACATATCAACTCATCAGTGCTTGTTCTATTATTGGAGTCAGCCTAGAAATTTGACCATGCAGTGGGCTGTTTTAGGCACTATGCATCAAAGTACAGAACTAGAAAGTGCAATCTTAATATAAACCAGAAATGTGTCATTCACATATTGATAGAAGTCCTCCACGCAATACCTGAAGGAGGCAAGCCTCTTAATCACCTGTTTCATGTTGTGACCTTCTCTGCAGAGTAGGTTTGATGAGGTAGTTGGCTACATTCAATTAAACTAGGTCTACTTCTTGATTCAAGTGCTCCTTACTTACCCGAGCGGTGCTATGAAATAAGTAGTTGTCCAAGCATCCACTGTGCTTCATCAGCGAGTTGACTTTTGATCTTCACAGCTTGCCAGCTCAATGGAAATGAACCCAAGGCCCAATTTCAGCAGTGCATCAAGTCTCCTTATCTGTGTGCAGAGATGTCTAAAGAAAGCTACTTAATGTTGCTCAAATTACAGTCGGAGTCCTCATGTCAGTAGATTTGTGGTAAGTGTTGTGGGCATTCAGCAACTGGTAGTCAGTGAGACTAAATAATTTTTACCAATAGGGCTGCTAGTAATGGCAGAAAGCTTTGATGTTTTATCTATACAAAATAAAATGTACCAAATATTGAAAATTATTCAAGCAATCAATAATCAAGTTATTGGATGCACCAAAAATACAAATATCTACAGTATATACATCTATTTTGGTAAATTATTAAATTTGTTATCTCAGTCCTTTCAAATGGAGTATAGAGCTGAATTATGTAGGTTGCAATTATACCTAACACTGTAAGCTACTATGCAAAAGGCATAGCAAATTTTTATTCAGAATTCCTTAAACTTACTCAAGAAACATGGGAGACTTTTGTTGTTCAGAGATTTTTTTTGGCGGGTGGGCCTTTATTAATCTGATATGCAAGACTTCAGAATTTTGCAAAAGCCGGGGTATTGTGAATTAGTGAAGTAACATGATTCGTATTCTCTTTTATATCACTTAACAAACTTATCTCCTCATAATACTTTTAGACAAAAATATTTGAAGTGCTATTTGGACCCTTCTTTTAAAAAAGATGTAGTCCAATACTTGAAGCTGAAATTGGATCTTAGCTGTAAAAATAGTTTACCCTTAATTAAATCTAAGGCACAACATCAGATTTCTAAACTGACATTGAAGTAAGTGAAAAACTTCTAGACTTTATTTTTCTTTGTAAATGCTATTGCAGTCCTCCAAGGACTCACCTTTTAGATTCAATAACAGCATGTCTCAAAACACAACCCTCATCCCTAAATGCATACACAACCCACATTTCAAACAAAACCATTTTCTAAAGAAGTCCCTCTCACTTTGCCTCCCATATTCATTCCCCTCCCATATACCAATCTTATTTTTCTGGTAACATTATATTAATGTTGGTATACAGCTCTAGAAATGCCAACAGTCCATAACATAGTAACCTGAATTGGCATTCTTCATGTCAGAGCTTAGGCTGCGAGTTAGCAATCCAAATGTGGGAAGGCAGCATTGTTGATCAGAATCCCATTCGCACTCAATACCCACACACTCTATTTCTTCCTGCACAGGCTGCAGGAATATGATTTCTCTCCTTTGCCTCAGATCAAGAAGGCCAATTATAGCATCCCCAGTGCAACCCTGAACGTCAGGGAAATAAGACCAAAGGTTTCAGGTCTTTTCAGCATGGTACCATGCTATCCTGGATAATCTTTCCACAAATGAAGTGCTTTTAGTTTAAAAAGGTGGCAAGAATGTGTCTGTAAAAATAAACAACCAGGTGGAAGGATATACAAGGAGAAAAATCATCATTTCTAAAGACTCTGGGAAAGGACCTAATCCAGCAATTAAAAAGCATGCTAAAGTGTACATAAGTTAACACAAGATTGGTTATTGTTTTGGATTTTAACAGATGGCTGCAGAAATAGCCTAAAAACAGACTCCACTGTAATTCCGTTGAGGTATTTCAACTGTCTATGACAGTTGGTATCCCCCAATCAGTTGACCAATGAACATTACAATTTAACCTAAACCTCCTAGGAAAAAGAAGTTTAACCTACAAAAAAACATTCAAAATAAGCCACTCTTTCAAATAAATATATATGTATATACAGTTGTTGTTTTACAGAATCTGTTGGGTTTTTTTCATATAAAATCAGCAAACACTAATTTCTCGCATTAATGAAAATTTAGTGAGATATAGAAATAGAGAGAACCACAGACTTTTGTTTGTTCACAGCATATCGGAATAACTGAACTTGAGAAAACATCCTCATATTTTGATGCAGATATGTTTCTGCAGTCCTCAAAACAGTCCAATGGCTTAAAGTTTTATTCAACTGTTGAACAAGACAGCTGACTATAACTGAATGACTATACTTTCACTGGAGTGAATACGTTTAAACAAAAAGACATGAGCTCTCTTTTGATCCAAACAAGTAAAACAGACTGCTCAAAGGAGTTCTTATCCGATTGTTTTAATCCAGCTTATGTACATCCTTCAAAAAGGATACCATCTCTAACAAAAATACTTGCTTTGAAATTGTGGTTGCCTCTTCCAGAATTATTATGACCTATCTCCCATAAGAATGAGCAAATATCTGGCTGAGCAGTTAATCGCAAGATTCTGCTCAGGTTGAATTTACCAAAGCAACCAACATTTCACATATGTCACATTAATAAATCCTTTCTGGATCCTCTGCCAATGCTAATTTAGAGAATGTAAACAATTACAGTACTGTTAACTCCACCTGGCCCAGCTGCATGTCTCACAAGCTCATCCATGCTCCATGCTAAGAAAAAAATAAAGTGCAATTTGTCCATCTTGGTGTCTTCAATCAAGGTCCATTATGTTATGTGGACATACTTTCAAAGCTGATTATCAAAAGAAAATACCACTCTGCTAAAATTCAGAGGTATTATTTTGTGGAAGCTAATTATACCATAAAATAAAGCTTTAGAACAGCTTATTTAGAGCAATGCACAAATCTGTAATCATCTCATGGACGAATCTGTAATTCTGCTGCAGATAAATGTTAGAGCTTAACTTTGGAGTAGGATAAAATAAAAACATACAAGGATGGTTCTGTGATCCAGTATTCCCAGGAAACACATCACAGAAAATAAAAGATTATTGGTTTGAGTGCATTGTGAATACTGTTCCCTGTGTTCTGGATGAGCCGATTTGTTCTTAAATGACTTTTAGTTATTTCAGATTTATATCTCTAATATAACTGTTATGTCCAAGTTAATTTTCGATATATAATTATTTAAAATTTAAAACACAAGGCTGTTTAACACATACCATCCATGTCAGAAAAAAAAAGTTACTGCAGTGGCATCAGTATTGAAGATTCCTATCAAGTTGCTCCTTTGTAAAAACTTCTGGAATTTCTTTTTAAAAATAGTGTTTCTCCTTTGACAAACTGTGCAATATGAGTTTGGAATATGTATGCTCAATGCACTCTATTTGATTTCACATTACAGATGCCTCCGAGATTAATACTGCTGGATGGTATCCGAACTTTCCAAAACATCCAGCCATAGGATCTTTTTTTTTAATTAGCATAGAGCTGTGGACAGCTACCATTACTGCAGATCTGTCCCAATTAAAGAACATTATAGTTAATATACGGTGACCAAAGGAAAATACTGCTGGCCTCCAAGGCACATTAGCATCCAGCATTATGAGCAATAAAGTCCATAACATGCAAGAATGATCAGTGGGGCCTAACAATCAGTTTGTTTTGGTTTAGATATTCCCTTCCCTTCTTGTAACATCTGAACTGAATTGCAGTTTCTTACAAATAATTTATTGCCACAATTTTATCTAAAACATCTCATATCTAACTGGTGATTGATCTAAAATATGCATGGAATGAAATTAAATACTAACCTATTTAAAAAAAAAATCAACTAAAGACAACGTTTGTCTGATGTACAAGGCTGCAATGGAGATGCACAGAAATCCACTTCCAGAACACAACAGAGAGGCCCGAACACTGAATGAAATTATCCATAACAGGTCATCTCCCAAAAAAATCAGTCTTTGTGTGACTAAGCAATAGTCCCGGGCATGTAGCATAGGTACAAACGCCCACATATTCCATTGCCTCAGGACGTGCCCTGTCGCTTTTGTTGTTGGGCTCTTATGTATTCTAGCCGCTTCTTACATTCTTGATAGTACGTAGATAAACTTTTGTTTTCTTCCAAAAGCTTCTTATGTTCTTGAACCAGTCGGGAGGTATTCTGTTGATCTTTTTCGTCCTGGTCCAGTTCTGCTATTAATTCTTGCCTATAATTTAGAATCAATTTAAAAAAAAGTTACTAAACCTTGCGTGTGTCAACAACACAATACAAAATATGATTCTGAATAAATAAGAGGATGCAGATGAAATTTACTCAAAATAACAGCAGGGTGAAAGTTCTAAAGTTTAAGGTCTTAGCATCAGAGAGAGCAATCAGAATTGCAGGTAGACGCAGCAAAATATAGTAGTACCCACACAGGAGTGAGGCAAGGTCAATCTGATTTATTTGAATAGTATGAAAATCAAATATTTTCACTGTACCTCGGTACACATGACAGTCATAAACCTAAAGCACGGAGGTATTCAAAACCTATGACAAGAATTTCAAAATTGAGAAAAATTGAGAATTGGAATTTAATACAGAGAAATGTGAGATATTGCATTTTGGGAAGTCTAACGGACAGTGAATGGTATGGCTCTGGGGAGTGCTGTGGAGCAGAGGGATCTAGGAATGCAGGTGCATGGTTCCTTGAAGATGGAGTCGCAGGTATACCAGGTGGTCAAAAAGGCTTTTGACACACTTCGGGCGTCATCAGTCAGACTATTGAGTATGGAAGTTGGGAGGTCATGTTGTAGTTATACAAGACACTCGTGAGGCCCCAGAACAGAATATTGTGTTCAGTTCTGGGCTCCATGTTATAGGAAAGACGTTGTCAAGCTGGAAAGGGTACAGAGAAGATATACGAGGATGTTGCCAGGACTAGAGGGTCTGAGCTAAACGGAGAGGTTGAGTAGGCTGGGATTCTATTCCATGGAGCACATGAGGATGAGGGCAGTTTTTTAGATTTTTTGGAGTATGCCATATTTATGTTCTCTTTCTTATTTTCTTGGTCCTTATTTGGTTCATTCTGAATGTATCCCCCTTTTCAGACCTAACAGCTTATGTTTTCTTCTTCAATTTAATACAATTTATCTGGGGCTATGGGGAGAAGGAAGGAGAATTGGGTTAGGAGGATTGGGTTAGAGTAGACTTGATGGGCCGAATGGCCGAATTCTGCTCCTATCACAAGGTTGTTGCCAGGACGAGAGGGTGTGAGCTATGGGGAGAGGTTTAGTAGACTGGATCTCAATTCCTTGGAGCGCAGGAGGATGAGGGGTGAACTTAGAGGCGTACAAAATCATGAGAGGAACAGATTGGGTAAATGCACAGTCTCTTGCCCAGAGTAGGTGAATTGAGGACCAGAGGACATAGGTTGAAGGTGAAGGGGAAAAGATTTAGACAATAGACAATAGGTGCAGGAGTAGGCCATTCGGCACTTCAAACCAGCATCGCCATTCAATGTGATCATGGCTGATCATCCCCGGTCCTGCCTTCTCCCCATATCCCCTGACTCCACTATCTTTTAGAGCCCTATCTTGCTCTCTCTTGAAAGTATCCAGAGAACCGGCCTCTACCTCCCTCTGAGGCAGAGAATTCCACAGACTTGCAACTCTCTGTGTGAAAAAGTGTTTCCCCCTCTCCGTTCTAAATGGCTTACCCCTTATTCTTAAACTGTGGCTCATGGTTCTGGACTCCCCCAACCTCGGGAACATGTTTCCTGCCTCTAGCGTGTCCAAACCCTTGACAATCTTATATGTTTCAATAAGAACCCCCTCATCTATACAAGCCTAGCCGCTCCATTCTATCAACATATGACCGTCCCACCATCCGGGAATTAACCTGTAAACCTCCGTTGCACTCCCTCAATAGCAAGAATGTCCTTCCTCAAATTAGGGGACCAAAACTGCACACAATACTCCAGGTGTGGTCTCACTAGGGCCCTGTACAACTGCAGAAGGACCTCCTTACTCCAGTACTCAACTCCTCTTGTTATGAAGGCCAACATGCCATTCGCTTTCTTCACTGCTTGCTGTACCTGCATGCTTACCTTAATTGACTGATGAATAAGGACCTCCAAATCCCATTGTACTTCCCCTTTTCCCAACTTGACACCATTTAGATAATAATCTGCCTACCTGTTTTTTCCACCAAAGTGGTAACCTCACATTAAAGTGCATCTGCCATGCATCTGCCCACTCACCCAAGTCACCTTGCATTCTCATAGCATCCTCCTCACAGTTCACACTGCCACCCAGCTTTGTGTCATCTGCAGATTTGCTAAGGTTTATTGTTAATAAGAATCTGAGGGGTAACTTTCTCACACAAAGGGTGGTGGGTATGTGGAACAAGCTGCCAGATGAGGAAGTTGAGGCTGGGACTAACCTAACGTTTAAGAAACAGTAGTCCATATCCCTGGGGAAACAGCTGTGTGAGCAGCATCACTATAGGCGAGGTGAAGGCTTAAAGGACGGATGATGGTTTTCTTTTCAAAATTGCTATTTTTGGCATTGGTGAGAAGTCATGTACAGCTGAATTATAGAAACATAGAAAATAGGTGCAGGAGTAGGCCATTCGGCCCTTCGAGCCTGCACCGCCATTCAATATGATCATGGCTGATCATCCAACTCAGTATCCTGTACCTGCCTTCTCTCCATACCCCCTGATCCCTTTAGCCACAAGGGCCACATCTAACTCCCTCTTAAATAAAGCCAATGAACTGGCCTCAACTACCTTCTGTGGCAGAGAGTTCCAGAGATTCACCACTCTCTGTGTGAAAAATGTTTTTCTCATCTCGGTCCTAAAGGATTTCCCCTTTATCCTTAAACTGTGACCCCTTGTCCTGGACTTCCCCAACATCTGAAACAATCTTCCTGCATCTAGCCTGTTCAACCCCTTTAAGAATTTTGTAAGTTTCTATAAGATCCCCCCTCAATCTTCTATCTTTCAAGAACTCTGGAAATACAACCTGTGGATAATGGATATGCATTCAGAGTTCATGGAATAACACTAGGATGGATGTTCAATCTGGTATTTAAAATTGCAATCAAATTCTCTGTACAGATCTGGACGACGTCAAAATTTCTTAGTTTTGTCAAGCCTACAGCTGTGAGAATATTTCTCAGTGGATGGCTTGATTGTAATCACGTGTAGTCTTTCCGCTGACTGGATAGCAGGCAACAAAAAATATTTTCACTGTACCTCAGTACACGTGACAATAAACTAAACATGCATTTGAACCTACTAGATAATAGTGAGGATAGACACAAAATACTGGAGTAACTCAGCGGGACAGGCAGCATCTCTGAAAAGAAGCAATGGGTGACATTTTGGGTCGAGACAGGGGGGAGTGAGATACATAGATAAGGAGGTATGAAGATGTGAAAACATGGTAAAGGGAATGGAGATCGAGAAAAATGTGGAATAGATCATTTGCTAGCTAGGAGAAGTTAACACCAATGCAATCGGGGATAAAATGTAGTAGGAGACAGTAAGACTGGTTGGAGAACTGGGAAGGGATGGGGATAGAGAGAAAGCAAGGGTAACTTGAAGTTAGAGAAGTCAATGTTCATATCGCTGGGGTGTAAGCTGCCCAAGCAAAATAGGTGGTGCTGTTCTTCGAATTTGCACTGGGCCTCACTCTGATAATGGAGGAGGCCCATGACAGAAAGGTCAGTGTGGGAATGGGAGGGGGAGTTAAAATGTTTAGCAACCATGAGATCAGGGAGGTTAAGGCGGACTGAGCGAAGGTGTTCAGCTAAACAATTGCCGAGCCTGGGCTTGGTCTTGCCGATATATAGGAGTCCACCCCTGGATCAGCGGACACAGTAGATGAGGTTGGAGGAGTTGCAAGTGAACCTCTGCCTCACTGGAAAAGGCTGTCAGGGTCCTTGGACGGAGCCGAGAGTGGAGGCATAGGGACAGGTGTTGCATCTCTTGCGGTTGCAGGGGAAAGTACCTGGGGAAGGGGTGGTTTGGGTGGGAAGGAACGAGTTGACCAGAGAGTTTCAGAGGGAACGGTCTCTGCAAAAAGCAGTTGAGTTGGGAAGATGTAGCTAGTGGTGGGATCCCGTTGGAGGTGGTGAAAATGTTGGAGGATTATGTGCTGCATGCGACAGCTGATGGGGTGTAAAGTGAGGACTAGGGGACCCTGTCCCTGTTGACTGGGGGGGAGGGGGACAGAGCAAGAGCAGAGCTGCGGAATATAGAGAAGACCCTAGTGAGGGCCTCATTTATGATGGAATGATAATAGTGAGGCTTTGAAGGGTCAAGAAGCTTGCTCCCGTTTGGAATATTTAATCTCCCACTTGCTCTTGTTACTTGTACATTATGGTTTGTTTGCCATCTCCTTCTCATTGGCCTCAATGGTACCATTCCAAGATGAAAAGAATAAACTGATACACACATGTATTAGTAATTTTCCCACTCTCTTAGAGATGCTTTGTTATAATGCAGGATTTTCAGATCTTGCAACAATAAAAGTTGCATGTTTGTTAGATGCTATTTTAATTTAAACTCCACATACAAGAAAGGAAATGTAAATAACCATCACTTACTTTCTCTGTAGTAATAATGCTATTTCAGTTTGAACTTTCAGGTATTCCTGAGCCATTTTACAATGCTGCTCAAATACAGACATGGATTCTTTGGAGTTTGGGCATGGAGCTAGTGGCTGTGGAGAAATGCAAATGTCACAAATGAAATGGTCACAAAGCATACTTTTACAAGCTGATCTAAAAATCACTGTTGGAAAACTAATTGCGCAGCTGTATCAGGAAACAATGGACTTTCACGTATGTAGGGGAGTTATATTCAAAGCTCATGGTGGGAGAATGGATAAGAACAGGGTCAAACTTAATTACGTTTTCACTTTCTTAATACCACATGCAATTCTTAATGACATTAGTACACAGGCAAAGATGTTGAAAAGACACTAGGTCATATTGTGAAATGAGAAAGATAATCTCACGTATTTTGGAAGCTTGTTCCCACTGGATCCACAAATATATAATCCTGTTCCCAGTATCATGCATTTCCATTGAAACAAACACAATTGACTCGATTCCTTTCATCACTGATAATGCCTGACTATATGAGCACTTCCAGCGTTTTCTGTTCTTATTGCCAATATGATAACTGAAACAAATGCTAAAGGAATTTCCCTTTATCTTCAGTCACCTATAACTTAAAGTGATCATGGACCACTTACAGAGTGTAATGCTGTATATTCATGGAATTAGAACATTTATCTAACTGCAGTGGCTGTAGAGTTTCGATTTCAGTTTAAAGCAGCATCTGCAGTTCCTTCCTACACATTTATCTAACTGCATATTCACGGCATGAATTAGTGGAAATTATTTGCTTGAGAAAATCATTCTGAAAATGAGCACAAGCCACCCATATATTAAGCTTCACAATGAATTAGTGCTCAGAATTAAAAATAATCAACCAAAACTATTCGAGGTACCTACTGACAATTCTTACCTGTAACTGGTGATCCAGTGTAAGATATGCCATTGGGATAGAGTTATCAGAACCATTGGTATCTGGAAAATAATTGTCAAAGCATTAACTCAAATTATTAGGTTGCATATATTTTGTCGTGTTTATTTATGGGAACTGACTTCAAACCTTGTCAAAGTCCAGTTGTCTGAGGCAGCTGGTTGCTTAGTCTGGTGAAGAACATCATTTATAAAACAAGTTCAACAGACCAGCTGTTTGTTCAAGTGGATTTCTGCTATCAATAGCTCCTGAAAGGGAGAGTGTATTTTTCCTGATATTCTTTCTCAATTATTTTAGTTTGCCTTAGAACTTCATAATTGAGAAGAGAGGCACATATCACGGTGGTACAACAGGAGGTCACGATTCACAACCTTTGCAACGAGATGGGGAATCAAGATTTACTATCACGGAGATTTAAGGTGGCATTTCAGGAGTAATGATGAATTGTAGGGCAGGGAATGGGAATTTAAGTGAAGGTGATCAAAATATCGGGCCATCACCTTATACTCTGTACACCCACTCTAACTCGCCTTAGATCATAATTGTTCACATTGTTTCCTTTAAGCAGTTCATTACATTATGGACTTTAGAAAGAAAATAATTGAGAACATTTACAGTGTGTAAAAATATCTGTTAGCAACCTTTGATGATTTCTTAAATTATTTCCACATTTGGTTTGTGCCAGTTCTTTTTTAAACTGCCTCAATTCAATGCCACTTTTTTTGGTCTTATTAACTATCTTGGCCACAGTATGGAAGTCAAAGTTATGCTACATTATTATTAAGGAATTATTTGAATTGATTCCCACACAATTATCTTGGCGGTGCAATTCAATATTCTCTTCATTTTCTTAAACATATTCCAAAAGTCAAACATGGTCAACCAAGAACAAATGATGTAATCAGTATCTGAACTACAGAAACAAAGATCTACATTCACACAAGAACAAGGCGGCAGATTATTATCTGAATGGTGTCAGATTAGGAAAAGGAGAGGTGTAACAAGAACCTGGGCGTCCTTGTACATCGGTCATTGAAAGTAGGCATGCAGGTTATGCAGGCTTATATTCACTGGAATTTAGAATGCGAAGTGATCTTATGGAAACATATACAATTCTTAAGGGATTGGACAGGCTAGATGCAGGAAAAATGTTTCCGATGTTTGGGGAGTCCAGAACCAGGGGGTCACAGTTTAAGAATAAGGGGTAGGCCATTTAGGACTGAGATGAGGAAAAACCTTTTTACCCACAGTTGTGAATCTGTGGAATTCTCTGCCACAGAAGGAAGTGGAGGCCAATTCACTGGATGTATTCAAAAAAGAGTTAGATATAGCTCTCAGGGCTAACGGAATCAATGGATATGTGGAGAAAACAGGAACAGGGTACTAATAATAATAATAATAATAATAATAATAATAATATCTTTTATTGTCATTGCACGTCAGTGCAACGAGATTTAGTGTGATTTTGGATGATCAACCATGATCATATTGAATGGCAGTGCTGGCACGAAGGGCCGAATGGCCTGCTCCTGCACCTATTTTCTGTTTCTATGTTTCAGCTTCTGGATTGTATACAAATTATTATTTATATTTTTCATTCACTTTTCAGAACCTGGGTCTCGCATGAAAGATCAGTTCATAATAGTCCCAATAGTCTTTGGACTGAGAGTTTTGCTAGGCCATTAAAAAATCAAGTATCTTTGTGAATATGGAGTCTAATACAGGCAAGGCAAGGATGGCTGATTCCCACCCCAGCTGAAGGACAACAGTGGCGAACTGTTCGAATAATTCATTCTGTTTTGGTTATCATGGTTTTATTGAATGGCCTATGCCTGCTCCTAATTCACATGTATGCATCATCACTCATGGATAATATAGTTTTGTAAATGCCAAATTATTAAGAAAATTTAAATTTCACAGTTTCCATGGTGAGATGTGAACTTTGATTATTGGTCTTGTAATTTAATTGCTGCACCATTGTATCAACGGGGGCCTAATTAAACAAAAAACAAACTGGCACATAATTATTTAGCAGCATATCTATTACACTTCACAAAGATTTCCTCAAATGTTTTCTAAATTGAAACCAATTATGAAATTGAAATGGATAGATGAGAAAGACACAAATTGTTTAAGTAACTCTCCGGCACGGTGGCGCAGCGGTAGAGTTGCTTCTGGAGACTCGGGTTCGATCCTGACTACAGGTGCTGTCTGTACGGAGTATGTAGGTTCTCCGCATGACCTGCGTGGGGTTTCTCCGAGATCTTTGGTTTCCTCCCACACTCCAAAGACGTACAGGTTTGTAGGTTAATTGGCGTAAATGGTTAAATGTAACGATTGTCCTTAGTGGGTGTAGGATAGTGTTAGTCTGCGGGGATCTCTGGTTGGCGGAGACTCGGTGGGCCGAACAGCCTATTTCCGCGCTGCATCTCTAAAATAAACTAAACTCTGGGTGAAGCAACATCTCAGGTAAACATGGATAGGTGATGTTTTGGGTCGGGACTCTTCTTCAGACTGATTGTTTATAGGGGAGGAGAAAGCTGCAAGAGAGAAGGGGCAGGATTCAAGCCTGGCGAGCAATAGGTAGATACAAGTGAGGAGGGGGTTTGACAGAAACACAATGGGATAGCTGATGTTTTAAAAACCCAGCAGGCCCACTCGCAACTAGTTAACTGGTGTTTAATGATAAATCTTTCCAGTGCACATACAGCAGGGATTACTGCATCAGTTCTAGTTGCAATTATTAGTTTAATCAAGTAACCAGCTAAATCCTTCTGAAGTATCTCACCCTCCCACACATGATAGCCTTGCAGCTCAATTGGCAGTATCAATATCAAAATGTACTACAGATTCGAACTTTTGATTCAACTTCACAATCGTCAGAAATATATAATATATACTAAAGAACCTACAAAAACAATTAATCACGGACTACTGATACTCAGCTACTTGCAGTTTTTTTAAACTAGTCCAAAAGTAAAAGCAGTGCCATTGTGATATCATCAGCTCGTTAACTTCAAAAATGATTTCAGATTTGTGAACAATTTTAATTAAAAACTCACAAAAAACATCCACATCCAAGATCAGAGTATACCAGACCAAGTGCAGACCCGTTGGGTCTGTTCCCCCAACGTGTGGTTGCGGGGGGTGGCATGCGGCTTCACACACACTAACTACCACCCCCCCCCCCCACACGCAAACTATCCCCCTTGATATTATATTAATATTATTAATTTGCTCCTCCTTTTAACCCATAACCGCCTTATCCACTGACGCATAGCCCCCAACTCGCAGGCGCGTCTAGAGGGGGGGGGGGGGGTAGAGAGTGAGGACAGAGAGAGAATGGGGAGAGACGGAGAGTGAGGCAGAGACAGAAAGGCAAGAGAGAGGGGGGGGGGTGCAGGGGAGGAGGAGAGGGAGGATGAGTGAGGGTGGGGGAGGAGGGGAGCGAGAGATAGGAGAGAGAGAGGGGGGAAAGGGGGCTGAGAGGGGGGGAAGGGAAGGGGAGAGGTGGGGGGAAGGGAAGGGGAGAGGTGGGGGGAAGGGAAGGGGAGAGGAGAGGTGGGGAGAAAGGAGGAGGGTGGTGGAGGGAAGGGGGTAGAGCTTCTGACTCTAGAAACCCACATCTGGAATGAGCGCGCAGGGGATGGGAGGGGCAGGGCTTCATGAGCTGCGCCGACAGTGAGGAGAACGTCGTTCAGCGCGTGAACAACTGCAGAACAAAGAACCTATAGCTGAGCACAACTCTAGGATCTTTGCTGCAGAACATTCTCGTTCTTTCTGCGCCTTTTGAAGAACGGGGGTGGGGGTGGGTGGAGTAACGTACCTCGTGGAAAACTGCGCATGTGCGTTGACAGCAGCTGCATTAATCCAGAGCGGCGGGGGGGGGGGGGGGGGTTGTCAGGAGGCAGGTGGGCCTTGATTGGTGGGCATGTGGGCATTGTGACGTCAGCAGCTGGCAAGCGGTGATTTTTTTTTTTTTTAAGTGAGTTTTGCTATTAAACCTGGCTCGGACAAAACTCTGAACATTAATAACCCATAATCTGTTATTTGCACTTCATCAGTTTATTTATTCATGTGTTTTGTAGTCAATGCCTACTATGTTCTGTTGTGCTGAAGCAAAGCAAGAATTTCATTGTCCTGTCAGGGACACATGACAATAAACTCAATTGACTTGACTTGACTTGAACAATTTTATTCAAATCTGGGGAAATAATTGAGCAAATCGAGAGAGGAGTGGTTTTCTGAAATCATAAGTTAAATCCCTACCGAAATATGTAAAGATCTCCGCGTTTTTGCGCCTGGTTGCGAGGAATTTCAAAGGCAAAATGACGCCCACCCTCCCACACACACAGTTTTAAAAGTATACTAGACCAAGTGCAGACCCGTTGGGTCTGCTCCCCCAACGCAGCCGTTCCCTACTCGTAGCCCCCATGGGAGACGTGGTCCTCCAACTCAAGTGGCTCAGGAATCAGCAGTGCGGCTGTTTTTAAATGGCGTCTTTGAGGCGAGATGCGGGCGGCAGCAGCCGTTATGGTCGCTGGCCAGCAGGAGGCGACAAAATGAGTGAATATGGGGGGGGGGGGGGGGGAGAAGGATTTTATTAAAAACGTGTACATAAACATGACAGAATTTAATGAGGAGTGGATACTTGGAATGAAAAGTGAAATCTCTACCGAAATGGAAAAAAACTCGGCGTTTCTGGGTCTGACGTTGGCATAACGAATCAAAGGCTGGCAGCCACAAGTCAGAAACATACACAGCCAGCCAGCCAGAGAGTTTTAATATTACACTAGACTAAGTGGGACCCGTTGGGTCCCAGCATCACACGGGAGGGCTGGTCACCAACGCAATATTCTAGCTCTCCACCAATTCCAATACTGCTCGCCAGTGGGGGGGGCTGTCTGTTGCGCTAGTATGGATGTTGCGGGCTGAAGGTACTGGTTTCCAGAGGGCTAGTATAGACATTGTAGGCCGTATGGATGCTTGGGCAGGCATCCAACTGTTGCAACGATTTTAAAAGCCAAGCCAAGGCAAACAATTGGGCTACAGACACCCGACAACCAAAATTCATTTTGTGAACACAAACTTGTTAAAAAGGCGAGGCAAACAATAGGGCTGCAGACACCCGACAACCAAAATTCATTTTGTGAACACAAACTTGTTAAAAAAAGGCGAGGCAAACAATTGGGCAGCAGACACCCGACAACCAAAATTCAATTTGTGAACACAAACTTGTTAAAAAAGGCGAGGCAAACAATTGGGCTGTAGACACCCGACAACCAAAATTCATTTTGTGAACACAAACTTGTTAAAAAAAGGCGAGGCAAACAATTGGGCTGCAGACACCCGACAACCAAAATTCATTTTGTGAACACAAACTTGTTAAAAAGGGCTGCAGCCACTTTACAGGGGACTCACCGTGGAGTAGACGTGCGTTCAGTGTTATTCGCAGCTCAGAGAGCCGTGACCTTCTCGCTTCCTGGTCAGGCAGAGACTGAATGAGGCACGACACTTCCTGGTTTTATAGTCCCTCCCCCTGCCGCCAGCGGGGGCAGCAGAGAGAATGGGGAATTTTGTAAAAACGTTAATATCTCTCTCATTTTTCATCGACGGAAAAAGTCCTCCACATTCATACGGCGGAGGGGGGCTCTGAGCGAGGTGGCCAAAAATGACGGCCGTAGGTGGCGGCGTTCTCTCGGAAATCGCAGCACAGTCGGCCAAAAGCGGTCAAGATCAGAGATTTAGTAATATAGATATAGATAGATATATGATATGATGATAGATGAATGCAACTGCATAACACTGTACACTTGTTAAGTGTAGATGTATTGGCAGTAAAATGCCATGCCTTGATAATTTTCTTACTTTCTCATGCAGCATTTCTTTCTTAGTATTTGTACTGGAAACAATTTGACTGATTTATTTGTGTTCGCTCCAGATATTCTCTTGGATTCACTGTCACTCATTTAAAATGGAATGCAGTGCTCCTATTGCTAGTAAATAGCTAGTAATGTAGTAAGATGAATTAAGGTTGGAAACACAAAAATCCCTTGTTTTATAACATGAATATGACTGGAGTCATATTTTATGAATATAATTGTGAGTGTGTATGTTGAGTGAGACTGCCGCAGAGGTCCCGGGTTTCACTGGCTCCTTAACCCGCATAATTAATGGTTGATGGCAGATCCTGTGCGTTCCCCCATTTACAGAATCCCACTGACTGCCAGTGGGCAGAGTGGGGGTCACGGCCATAGTGGGACTTGGGCAGTGCCAGGCTGGGGGAAGGCCAAGGCATCTTCCACTGAGAGGAAAATACCTAACCCTAACTCGCCCCCCTTCCAGAACTGCCCACGGCTGGAGCTGGAGCCACTTTGGGACCGGCTGCGGGCTCCGTAAGTGTGGCCGCTCAGCGCGTCCACATTGGCCAGCATGCCCTTCTGGATCATCATGGTGATGATGGTGGGGAGCAGCACTGCCCTGCACGCCCTATCCCAAGTTACTTCACAGCAGTGCTATCAAACAAAAATTGTGGCATTAGAATACAGATGTATTCTTAACTAAATGGAACAGGGAAATATACAGCATACAAACAGGCCCTTGGGCCCACATCAGCACCGACCATAATGCCAATCTAATCTAATCCCACCTGCCTGCACATGGTCGATATCCCTCTATTCACTGCCTGTTGACATAACTACCTAAATGCCTCGTAAGCATGGAGGTTGTATCTGCTTTACCTTGCATGGCAGTGCGTCCAAGGCACCTACCACTGTAGAAAAACTTGTCACATAAATCTTATTTGATCTTTTCCCCTCTTACTTTAAACTATGTCCTCTGGTATTTTGCCCTGGGGAAAAAGAATCATACTAACTACTGTTTTCATACCTCTCATTGTCTCACACTTCTAGCAGGTTGCTCTCAGCCTTCAACACCCCAGAGAAAACCAACCCAAGATTGTCCAACCTCTCAAAGCTAATTAGCCACACAACACCCAGGTGAACCTCTTCTCTACTCTCTCCAAAACCTCCATATCCTTCCTGCATTGTGGTGACCAGAGTTGCACACAATATTCCAAATGCTCTAACCAAAGTTTTATACAAGGCTTACTGACTTTTACAAGCATCACCCTGAACAATGAAGGCAAGCATGTTATATTTCTTCTTTGCCACCCAATGTACTTGTGTTGCCATTTTTGGGAAGCTATGGGTTTGTACCCCAAGATATAACAGTATATCAGTGCCTCTGACGGTCCTGTATTCTTTCATTTGACTTCTCCAAAGCGCAATATGTCACACATTTCCGGATTAAACTCCATCTGTCATTTTCCCGCCCATATTTCCATCTGGTCTATAACCAGAAGGATTATTTGACAATCTTCCTCATATCCACAACTCAGCCAATGTGATCAGTCTGAAGAAGGGCCATGACCTGAAACATTGACTGTTCATTTCCTTCACAGATACCACCTGACCTGCTGAATTCTTCAGGCACTTCATGTTTTGAACAACTTTGACTATTCTCCAGCCTCTTGGACCCCTATCGGTGGCTAATCAGGTACAAAGATCTTCTTTCTTGCCTCTCAATAAACTAGGATAGATTTCACTAGCGGCTTATTCTCCATCATGTCTTTCAACCACCTTCTACTTGATATCAACGTAACCTGTAATATCAGTACACCACTCCCTCGTCTTGTTGTCCTACATATTTTTCTTGATGAATACCGATTTAAATTACATGATTAGTATCCCATTCACTTCTGGCATCAGTCACAAATTATCCTGGCGTGGTCCTACCCACTCCCCATTTATAGCCTTGTTTTTAAAATTACAAAAAACTTTGGAATTTTCTTGAATCCTATTTGTCAGGAATATTTCTCAAGCCCTTTTACCCCACCTGAGTCCCTGTTTAAGTTCTCTCCAGTTTCATTCATATTCTTCAAGGACACTGTCTGATTTCAGCTTCATGAGCCTTACATACTTCTTTTGTGTCTTTTATTTTACACCAACTTTGTGTCCTTTTTTACAAGCTTCCTTTTAGTTTTTGATTTTACAACATCTATCATCATTAAATTTACAACATCTATCATCATCCAGGGTTACTGAACTTTACCATCCTTCTCTTTATTCTACTTAGGAAGATGTTGGTCCTGAATTGTGACCAGCTGCCCTTTTAATGACTCACAACATCAAATATGGACTTATCCAATAACAGCTGCTCCCAATCTGTGCTCTTCACCCCTGCCTTTCATTAATTTAACACCATTTCCGAGTCCGCACTGACCAGCGATCCCTGCACATTAACACTATCCTACACACACTAGGGACAATTTATACATACAGCAAGCCAAATAACCTACATACCTGTACGTCTTTGGAGTGTGGGAGGAAACCGAAGATCTCGGAGAAAACCCACGCGGTCACAGGTAGAATGTACAAACTCCAAACGGACAGCACCCGTAGTTGGGATCAAACCCAGATCACCGGCGCTGCAAGCACTACAAGGCAGCAACTCTACCGCTGCACCACCGTACCGTCCTTGCGCCACCGTGGCTGCCTAGAATCTGTCTTATCCATATCCATGATTATCAGAAAATGTTTGAAGTAATTATCACTGTTCCGAAAATTGTGAAAATAAAGTCACTCACTTGCGCTATGGAGGTGAGTGAGTTTACAAAGGATTTTTGCCAAGCACATGCAAATCCTGCTTAGGTGCATGGAAATTTTATGCAGAAGATAATGAAAATTTAACTAACCTGCATTTATTAGAGAACGTATAATAGAGTGATTGAAGCACACTAGTAAAGTCAATAAAATCAAGACACATTTCTTAATGACTAGCTATTTTCACAATCAACACAAGAACAAAGGTACAGGTGGAAATGAGAGGGCACCATTTTCCATCGAGTATGTTGGGTACATGGAACAAGCTGACAGATGAAGTAATTGAGGCAAGTATAATTATAACATTCAACACATTTTTGAACAATGCATGGATCGGAAAGGTTAAGTGGGATATGGGCCAGGTGGGGGCACACAGACTAGCTTGAATGGTGCATCTTGGTTGGCATGGACAACTTGGACTGAAGGGCCTGTTTTGTACTGTATGACTATTTAATTCTTTGACCACCTCCCTCAAAATGAGAAAACAGAGGAAAGAAAGGTGGAAGGGATATGGAGGAAGGGGATAGGGAGAAATGCATGCACATTCAGGTGGGGCATTGGGAAGAGAGGGAGGAAAAAAAGGGAGGGGGAAGAGAGAGGTTGTTTGTCAGCAGAGGGATCTACGAGCTCAGGTATATAGTTCCTTTCAAGTGGCACCACACGTAGATAGGGCGATTTCCACGTTAATGACACATTTAGAGTATTGTATTCAGTTTTTGTCGCCACTCTATAGAAAGGATGTCGTTAAGCTGGAAAGACGAGGGTGAAGATTTACGGGAATGTTGCCAGGACTTGAGGGCCTTAGCAGTAGGGAGAGTCATGGAGTCATGGAAATAGGCTCTTCTGCCCCGCTTGCCTTTGCCAATCAAGCTGCCCCATCTACACCTATTCCCCCCACCAGCCCAAGTTTGGCTCATATCCCACTAAATCTTTCCTATCCGTGTACCTGTCCAAATGTATTTTAAATGTTGTTATAGTTTCTCTCTCAACTACCTCCTCCAACAGCTCTTCCATATACCTACCACTCTCTGTGAAAAAGTTGCTCCCCCAGATTCCTGTTAAATCATTACCCTTTCACCTTAAACTGTGGATGGCTTGATTGTAATTATGTATTTTCTTTTAATGACTGGATAGCATGCAACAAAAAGCTTTTCACTGTACCTTGGTAGATGTGACAGTAATAAATTAAACTAAACTGAAAATATGTCCTCTGGTTCTTAATTCCCCTCCTCTGGGTGAAAGTGTGCACCTACCCTATCTATTTCCCTCGTGATCTTATACACCTCTATAAGATCACCTTCCATCCTCCTAAGCTCCAAGGAACACAGTTGTAGCCTGCCCAAACTCTCCCTTTAGCTCAGCCCCTCAAGTCCTGGCATCGGGAGAGGTTGGGCAGGTTCGGACTTTATTTCTTTGGAAGGTTGAGAGGTAATCTTATAGACGTGTACAAGATCATGAGGGCAAATGGACAGAGTATTTTACCCAGAGTGGGAGACATTTGGACAGGTACATAGATAGGAAAGATTTAGAGGGATATGGGCCAAATGTTGGCAGTTGAGACTAATGTAGATGTGACATCTTGGTTGGCATGGGCAAATTGATCCAAAGGGTCTGTTTCCATGCTGTATGACTTTGTAGATAAGAATTTGCCTTTTGATTGCTCTTACTGAAGTGCATGATCTCACACTTTCCCACGTTAAACTCTAATTGCCAGTTGTTTGCCCGGCAACTCAATCAATCACTCAGGAGAATTCATTCCCATCAATTGAACTGTTTAAAACAAAAGCCATAACAAACCTGTTAATTCATCTGGTGTCCATGGATAGTTGCGAGTCGTTTTCTCAGAAGGAGTTCCCGTGGCAGTGATCATCCTCACACTCGGACTAGACGAACGGCTGCTATTTCTGCTGCCCTGAATATGTGAACAAAAGAAATCGGCTTAAAATGCTTTATGATAATTTTGTTTGAATGACTATTTTCTATAATTTTTACAGCATAAAATGGAGAAGCAATGACTGGCATCAGATAATCAAATTGTTACATTGACATATTGCCTTTCTTTAAATGATTGTCCAATAGAATTGAATTTGAATTGTTTTACAAACATGTTTTAGCTATTCCGAAAGATGCAGATAAAAATAAATTCTGAATTGATTAACTATTTTATTTAAAAACTACAATTAGTTTTGAATTCAAATATTTAAATTCACTCTGCCACAGATTACACAGGGACAAATAACAAATTGAGCAAAATAATAACACCGTTTACATTTCACAACTTTTCAGCAATTAATTCTAAGTAATTTTCTATATATTTGCGCTGAGAAAATTAATTTAAAATTATTTAAATTTAAACACGGCAAAAAGGCCGTAACTCAATATTCCTATTAAATGCTTTTTCCTCCTTTGGACAGACGATGGAGTGGAGGAAGGAAAAATGCAACAATTAACCACAATACCTCAATAATAAATAAATTTAGCAAGGTCTTTTGTTTCGAATAGCTATTGAGTGACCTCTGCTGGATGCAGATATGTCAGCAGCAGAGGACGACAACATTTGGTCTGGTTATTTTTGTCCAATACTAAATGTCTATTAACTCCTTGGAACACATGGATAATGCTCTAAGTAGATGTACAGCTTCATAGGAAAATGTGCAGAATCATGGAACACAATATTTAAATTGTGTTGAAATCTTGGCAGGTTTCTCAAATAAATTAAATCTAAATTCTTCAGTAAAGCAGTTAGTAATTTTGATAATGACTATTTACATATTGACCAATGACTAAGGCTGAATGGCCTCCTCCTGCACCTATTGTCTTTGTCATAAGTGCATCTTTTGCATGCGCAATGACTACTTTAAAAACAAAAAAATAATGGGATTGAAAAAAAAATTCTCGCTTTCCATGAACTTGAAATCCGTTTTTAATATTTATCAAAAATTTAAATTATTCGAGCAGTTTTCCAAGTAGTTTTGTGTTAGAAAAAAACAAGCGCAATATATAGGTATACATTGTGTCAACAAATATGTGGAGACAACTTTAAAAAGCACTGTTATAACAGATGTTGCGAAGGATATCATCTGATTCAATCTTTTTTTTTGCGTCTCTCTCCGCTACATTAGTTTATGACGTTTCCTGAAAGTCTAAACATGCATTTGCTATCGGAGAAGAAGAATCAAAGCACATTAAAAGTACAGAACAGTGTAAAGGTAAAACTGTAAAATAACAAATGAAACCAGCAGCATTTAAGTGAAAGCTAAATGTCAAAATAAATGCGTGGAAAAAACTAGACGAGGAATGATAAATGCAATATGGAAAAATAGAATTAAAATTTTAAATTGTTAAGTCTTCAAGGCTTGATTTAGAATAATGAAGGGTAGAACTGAAAACTCCAATGGGGGCAATGAGGAACTGGATTGATGAGAAACTGCCATTGGTCCATTGTCATACATCCTCCTCTGCTTAAAAAAACATTCACTATTTCTCTCCTGATGCCAAGATCTCCATCTCATGGTCCTACTGAATGAAAGTATGAAATATGAAGTATGGAAGTATAAAGTATTGGAGTATGAAAGCGGTAGGTCTTAATAATTTGATGCCAATCGAACTATTGAAAATGCAGATAATAACCAAGTTAACATTTTTCTACCGTGCTCCTTTTTAATACACAAAATAACATTTTTTAATCCATTATCTGACTTTTCAAAAAGTTCTTAATAGTTTAATGTAATTTAACAATTTTACTAGAAGGTAGACTCAAAATGCTGGAGTAACTCGGCGGGATAGGCAGCATCTCTGGAGAGAAGGAATGGGTGACATTTCGGGTCGAGACCCTTTTTCAGACTTAACAATTTTACTGTCTTGTTGGCATTAGAGATGCTGTTGGATGGACTTTTAAAAAAAAAAATGAACAAGCCTTACCTGATTAGATTCCGTTCCAACAATTGTCAAGTCTTGAATCGACCTGCGTCTTTGCTGTTCACTGCCTGCTGAGCAAAAAAAGATGATTATAGTCCCAACAGCAAAATAATACAAGCACAGCAGTTGCAGGTGGATTTCAGAATGTCTTCATAAAAAGAGAAAGAGAAAGAGTGAGAGGAGAGAGTGAGAGGAGAATTAGATATGAGAGAGAGAGAGAGAGAGAGAGAGAGAGAGAGAGAGAGAGAGAGAGAGAGAGAGAGAGAGAGAGAGAGAGAGAGAGAGAGAGAGAGAAAGAGAGAGAGAGAAAGAGAGAGAGAGAAAGAGAAAGAGAAAGCGGGAGAGAAGCAGCAGCTGCAATGATCTAACTAGGAACACACAGTCTCGTCAACATAACAAAAACTTAATCCAGTGACCACTCCTACCACATGAATAGCAACTTCAGTCTTTTGGTCATTTTCTGGTCACATGTTCCAAGAGACCATATGTAGGAGACGAGAGCTGATGACGGCAACTATTTAAGGACTCTTACGTGACGGTGTGCAAGAACAGGACTGCTGACCCTTGCTGTGTTAAGGTTTGCTTCTTAACGCTGCGATCTTCTCCCATAGCCTTCCGACCTTGTTATATTTTCCCACAGTGGAAAGGCGAGACCAATATAATTCTTCTGCAGATTGACTAGCAAATATTATCCAACAAAAATCCCCCAGTCTTTAAGCAGAATACTTCTATTCATGTTATATCCCTAAAAAAATGACGTCTTATCTTAACGTCAATTAATGGAACCAAATACCACATTTTTCTTGTAAATCAAGTAGCTGCAAACATCAAATGCAATTTCATGTTAATCTTGTGTAATTATTGTTTTTTAAAGAATCGATCATCTTATAAACAACCAATAGTTCTAACTGAAACTAAATCTTGCATGCCAGAGTATTTAATACAATTCATGGACTAAAACAAAAGCCACAAAGTTATTTCCATATGCTTGGTCAGGTCACAATAGCTTCTGAACGATAAGCAGGTGAAAGCAGGTGGCCAAAATACTAGACTCTCTCGTAGTATATGAATATCAGAAATCATCTCAGGACTTCAAGGTTTAAATTGATAAACAAACTTATCAAAGTGCCAGATGGGTGTCAACTTGGTTCACTAGAAGACTTTTTTTGGGAAGTTGTGAGTGAAGTTGAGACATGATCAACAAAGCCCTAAAGTTCTTGAATCCATCATGGATTTCAGCAAATTTATAAATGACTCAATGAGATTTAGAGGAGGGAGGTGCATTTAACATTTTTCCATGGTTTGAAATTCTGTATTTTAAATTTTTTTTTTTTTAAATCATACTGATTTAAAAAGGCACCATGCAATACAAAATAATGATATTTCGTATGAACACCAGTAACAGCGAACTCATAACCAAGGCATTAACACCTATCAGTAAAGTAAGCTGCTCATGTATAATAAATACTCAGCCATTCAGGCCAGCTAGAATTTGTACCCACACAAAATACATTGTACTCACTTCTACATCTTGAAGTATTAAAATGTTTTTCTCAATACTGACCACAGGCTGTGATGAATGGACCACAACCCAGTGTACAACATCATCCATTTCAAACTTATCATCAAACTCAGACAATTGGATCTCTTCTCATCCTTATGTAATTGGAACCTTGAAGTTCTCATCGGCAGACCACAATCAGTACAAATTGGCAACAACATTTCCTCCTCAATAACCATCAACGAAGGCACACCTTAAGGCAGCGTGCTCAGTTCTCTGCACTACTCTTTCTATATTCATGACCCACACCATCAAGGTAATGCTCGCATTTCACTCTAGCCTTGGGAAGAAGGTATAGAAATCTGAAGAACAGCTTCTTCCGAGCAATCATCAGGTTCTCGAAGACTGCACAACACAACCATAGCAACTATGATACGCTGTGGGGTTTGTTTTTGGTTGCACTGGGTTCTTTGAATTTGCACTATTATAGTCTATAGTCACCTTGTGTTATTAATATTTATTGATTATGTTATTATTGTATATTGAATTAATGGGCCATTTTAGCTGTAGCAAGTAAGAATTTCATTCTTCTGCTAATGGTACATATGTCAATCACATGTTGAAATATATTTAATTCTCTGCTATACTTTCAGTATAGTACTGGTGATCAGCTATTCTGGGAGTTGTCGTACAGCATGGAAACAGGCCCTTTGGCCCAACTCGTTAATACCGCCCATCTAAGCTGGTCCAATTTGTCTGTGTTTCACCCATATCCAATATAAAACTTTCCTACCCATGTACCTGTCCAAATGTTTTTAAATGCTTTTATTGCAACTGCCTCAACCACTTTCTCTGGCAGTAAAACGTGTGATGATGAGGCAATGGTATTTTGGTTCTCATTACAAATATATCCATTGGCAGTTAAAATGCTAATCAAATTTAGACACAGCTAACATGGTGATGAGAAGAACGGAAAAAAATACATAGCAACTAGATGTAAAAAGGAGAGTTGAAATTAGTTCACTCTCTCATCTTTATGGACAATATGTTCAATAAATAAAGAGATTGTGCCTTTCCCGTTTAATGTGACTGCATATTAATAGTATTGCATTTCAGATAATGTTGATATTATTTAATTCCTTACAGGTTTAAAAAGTGGTACTATTTCTACCTCTAAGCAGCACCATCACCACCATATCAAATAGACTCTATTAATGTAGGTCCCAAGGGCAGTAGGCTGATTGGGTAGTGGATGGAAGTTCTTCTGCAACATTTAAAAAGTATCCAGATCAGCACTAGGCATGGAAGGCGGCATGTGGTGGTAAATGGGATGAGCACAGATGGGCAGTTGATGGACAGCATGGACATAACTGGCCAATTGGCCCGTTTCCCTGCTTTACGATTTAAAATTTCAACCGCATATCTTTCATGCTATAGAGCACATATAAATATCTGCAATATACCTGTAACACTTCACACCCAATGATTTTCATTTTCAAGTATTATCATTATTCTTGCGTAGATTAAATATGTAAGCTGAATCCTGTAAATAGCAATGAGATAAATGACTAATGACTGGCATTTGCTAGTTGTGTTCATTTGCTTAACATATTAATATTGATTTGTAATTTAACATTTCTATCTACACTGCTTACAATGTTACGTGCTTTTGACTGAACAACAATGTGTGCATATGATTATCTACTCCACTGTTCAAACAAGTTATAAATATGAATATTATTAGTGGGCTACAGATTCCAAAAGAACAGTTATTCCATCCAGTGGATTTGTATGATGGTTGCCTTTTACACACTGATTTCAACAGAATGAATAATTTGTCCCCAGTTCCTTAAGAGATGGTTAGTCAGTTATTAAATGTCTTCTGCATTTCCACTGCTGTACCTTTTATTTTAGCCACCTTCCCAAGATATCACGGAGGCTTGACAGTACATTCCCTTTCCTATGCTGGCTTTCTATTTGAGTAGCAGAAAAGTTTAAACATTTTCACACTCTTCTTCATTATGTTCTCTTATTAATTAGTAATTAATCTTCCCAACAAAAAAATACAAAGGAAACAAACGTATATTTCATCAGTTTCCTTTTGGAAATAAACAACACGATCAATTTTTCTAATCCAAGGGATCTGTTCTGAATCAAGAGTACCGTGGAAGGTTCTAATTAGCCCATCCACAAATTTCTCAATTAATTATTTTAACATTATGAGATGGAGCTGGAATTGGTAATGCTTTAATATTTATTTTTCCTCTTAGTTTGATATCTTCATGATTCATAACGTTCCTCTCATTGTACCTAAATGACTGCAAACATTCTCAAAGGGCTGCATGACCTATTCATATCATATGCTAATATATTCAAGAGAATATATCTTCTACTATAGATTTACACTTGTGTAACACCGGTGAATTGCTGCAAGATAAACTTAAAGTCCAAGAGGTACATGGTTAAAAAAAGGCTACCAAAGGCTCATTGCAATCAATTAAATGTAACCAGTGTAGGCTAGTGCTAGGTGGAGATTTGCATTAGTATAAACAATAAATCATGTTGATATGTAGCCGCTTGGGTATCTCCCTTTCCACCATTGAGAATGGCTGCTTTAATCTATAGTACAATTATAACTTGGAGATGTCAGGGCTATTCCAATTATATATTCAGCAAATGTTTTAAAAGCAAAAACATAAATCTGAATACGGACACAAAAAGCTGGAGTAACAGCGGGATAAGCAGCATCTCTGGAGAGAAGGAATGAGCAACGTGTTGGGTCGAGACCCTTCTTCAGACTAGTCAGGGGAAAGGGAAACGAGAAATATAGACGATGATGTGGAGAGATAAAGAACTATGAATGAACTATATGCAAAAAAGTAATGATGATAAAGGTAACAGGCCAATGTTAGCTGTTTGTTGGGTGAAAATGAGAAGCCGGTGTGACTTAAGTGGGGGAGGGATGAAGAGAGAGGGAATGCCTCTCTCTCTCTCTCCATCTGTCTCAATGCGACTAGGGGAGGGGGGCAAGGGCTGGGCTGTGGGGTACCAGGGACCCCAGCAGTCATTTAGCTCATTGTACCAAATGTACTTTATTTTTCTTCATACTTCCCAGCGACACCCTATTCATTATGCCAAAGTATTTTGCAAAACCAAGCCCTTCAATTTTAGATTGCATACCATTGCGAGGGAGTTAGAACAGTACATCACTTGAAAGGGTAATCCACAGCATCTTTGAATAAATTACTCTCAACACTAAAAGTACATTATGTTCTTTGTAGGTAGATAGAAAAGGGAAATTAAAAACTGTAGCTATAGTACACATGCTAATAATTTTCTGAAAAGTGATCGCATCAATAAAATCCAATTACAATTGTATTCTGTAGATAATCAATTAAAAAATATCCATAGTCTACTCAGAAATATTAACTCATCAGTCTGGGTTTAAACATAGAAATCAAGTATGCGGAATCTGAGTAATATACCTAGACAGTGATCACTGTTCACACACAAAATAATTCTGTGTCCTCAAAGCCAGTATTGCACAATTATCTCAGTAATTAGTTAGCTTCACAAACAGGATGGTCATCTTTTTTTTTTGAAAGGCAGCATTTTGTTATACAAAAATTTAAACATAGGCACTTTATACGTTTGTCATATGTATCTTGCAAAATTTGTTAAAAAGCAAAAAACAAAACGTCTTTGGATAACTATAGAAATGCTATTGTAGTATTCAAGCCAGCTCAACCATTTAACATTTCTGTGAATACATATCTTGGTTTCTATGCAAAAAACCTCAACGTAATTCACAATATAGCACAAAAAGCACAAAAGATAAAACAAAAGTCATGCAATTAGAACAATCACACACACACACATAAAATAATTTGATTATTCAAGCAAGCAGAAGCAGAGGTAGTATCTCACTGGGCCTCTGGATCCTGGACATGTCCAGTGAAGCTGTAGTGTTGACTAGGAAACAAGCTCTGACAGAAAGCAAAGGCTCAATTATCAAATGTCAAAGAGCATAATTAAGGTGATGGAAAATACTTCTTGCTCCAGAATATCACAGAATAGAATAATTCATGGGATCAATACTTTAAAGTTAGAACTGACATACTTTGTTTGAATCAGATATTTCTTATTTTTAATGAGATCGGAGTGTCAATGCCAAGACCAGTATTTAATGCTCATTCATTCTGAGAAAGTAGTGGCGAGTCACCTTCTTGAATTACTTAAAGCATTCCAGGATTTACATCCAGCAACACTGAAGGAATGGTGATACATTTCCAATTGAGGATGATGTGATATTTGTTAGGACTTCTCCATGTGTAGGTTATCCCATAAACCAGCTACAGTCATCCTCATTAGTAGTAAAGACAATATGTTTGGGAGGTGGGTAGTTTTGAGCGGCATGGTATTGTAGCGGTAGAGCTACTGTCTTAGAGCGCCAGAGACCCAGGTTCAATGACTATGGGTGCTTGTCTGTATTGTCTTCCTTAGTGAAGATATTATCTGTATTGTCTCATTCGTAATAAGGTGGATGAATTGAATATGCAATTAGTAGTTAATGAATATGATATAGTTGGAATTACAGAGACATGGCTCCAGGGTGACCAAGGCTGGCAGCTAAACATGCAGGGGCATTCAATATTCAGGAAGGATAGACAGAAAGGAAGAGGAGGTGAGATGGCATTGTTGGTTAAAGAGGACATTAATGCAATAGTACAGAGAGAAATTAGCTTGCATGCTGTAGAATCGGTATGAAACATCTAATATTGTTAAGGGCTTGGACACACTAGAGGCAGGAAACATGTTCCCGATGTTGGGGGAGTACAGAACCAGGGGCCACAGTTTAAGAATAAGGAGTGGGCCATTTAGAACGGAGACAAGGAAACACTTTTTCTCACAGAGAGTGGTGAATCTGTGGAATTATCTGCCTCAGAGGGCGGTGGAGGCAGGTTCTCTGTATGCGTTCAAGAGAGAGCCAGATAGATCTCTTAAAAATAGCGGAGTCAGGGGGTATGGGGAAAAGGCAGGAACGGGTTACTGATTGGGGATGATCAGCCATGATCACATTGAATGGCTCGAGGGGCCAAATGGTCTACTCCTGCACCTATTGTCTATTGGTATGGGTAGAACTGCGAAATACCCAAGGGCGAGTTATATCCAGACCACCAAACAGTAGTAGGGAGGTTGGGGATGGCATCAAGCAGGAAATTAGGGATGCGTGTAGCAAAGGTACAGCAGTTATCATGGGTGACTTTAATTGACATACAGATTGGGCCAACCAAATTGGTTGAGGAGGATTTCCTGGAATGTACTGATTGTGGATGATCAGCCATGATCACATTGAATGGCCTACTTCTGCACCTATTTAAAGAAAATAAAAAAATATTGTGTGCAGTTTTGGTCTCCTAATTTGAGGAAGACCATTCTTGCTATTGAGGGAGTGCAACGTAGGATCACCAGGTTAATTCCAGGGATGGCGGGGCTGACATATGATGAAAGAATGGGTCGACTGGACGTATTCATTCGAATTTAGAAGGATGAGAGGCCAATCTTATAGAAACATATAAAATTCTTAAAGAATAGGACAGGCTAGATACAGCAAATATGTTCCCAGTTTAAGGATAAGGGGTCGGCCATTTAGGACAGATGCGGAAAAACGTTTTCACCCAGAGAGTTGTGAATCTGTAGACTTTTCTGCCACAGAAGGCAGTGGAGGCCAATTCACTGGATGTTTTCAAGAGTTAGATTTAGTTTATAGTGTTAAAGGAATCAAGGGATATGGGGGAAGAAGCAGGAATGGGGTACTGATTTTAGATGATCAGCCATGATCATATTGAATGGCGGTGCTGGCTCGAAGGGTCAAATGGCCTACTCCTGCACCTGTTTTTCTATGTACGGAGTTTTATTATGTGACGTGTGTGTGTTTTCTCTGAGATCTTCGGTATCCTCCCAATCTCCAAAGACATGCAGGTTTGTAGGTTAATTGGCTTGGTGTAAATGTAAAAACTGTCCCTAATGCCTTTAGGATAGTGTTAGTGTGCGGGGATCGCTGGTTGGCACGGACTTGGTGGGACGAAGTGCCTGTTTCCGCGCTGTATCTCTAAACTAAACAAAAGGTGCTGTCACATGCAAGTAAAAGCAGTGAATTCTGAAAAAAAGTGCACACCGCAACTAAGTGTCGGTGGTAGAGGGAACAAATGTCTTAGGTGGTAGATGTGGTAACAATTCGAGTGTTGGACCTGTACACATCCAGTTGAGTGAAATGTTTTCATTATGTTTGACTTGGGCCTTGTAGATTTTTATCTTGCAATGGGTTACATACATTGCCCTTCACAATGTTTGGGACAAAGACCCATCATTTATTTATTTGCCTCTGTACTCCACAATTTGAGATTTGTAATAGAAGAAAAATCACACGTGGTTAAAATGCACATTGTCAGATTTTAATAAAGGCCATTTTTATACATTTTGGTTTCACCATGTAGAAATTACTTATACATAGCCCCCCCATTTCAGGGCACCATAATGATTGGGACACATGGCTTCATAGCTGTTTGTAATTGCTCAGGTGTGTTTAAATGCGTCCTTAATGCAGGTATAAGAGAGCTTTCAGCACGTAGTCTTTCCTCCAGTCTTTCCATCACCTTTGGAAACTTGTATTGCTGTTTATCAACATGAGCACCAAAGTTGTGCCAATGAAAGTCAAAGAAGCCATTATGAGACTGAGAAACAAGAATAAACTGCCCAGGCCATAACACCCACACTACCATGTTTCACAGATGAGGTGGTATGCTTTGGATCTTGGGCAGTTCCTTCACTCCTCCATACTTTGCTCTTGCCATCACTCTGATACACGTTAATCTTCATCTCAGCTGTCCACAATACTTTTTTTCCAGAACTGTGGTTGCTCTTTTAAGTACTTCTTGGCAAGCTGTAACCTGGCCATCCTAATTTTGCTGCTAACCAGCGGTTTGCATCTTGCAGTGTAGCCTCTGTGTTTCTGTTCATGAAGTCTTCTGCGGACAGTGGTCATTGACAAATCCACACCTGACTCCTGAAGAGTGTTTCTGATCTGTCGGACAGATGTTTGGGGATTTTTCCTTTTTATAGAGAGAATTGTTCTGTGGTCAGCTGTGGAGGTCTTCCTTGGCCTGCCAGTCCCTTTGCGATTAGTGCTCTCTTTCTTCTTAATGATGTTCTAAACAGTTGATTTTAAGGTTAGGCTGATGTCTCTAACAGTTTTATTCTTGTTTCTCAGTCTCATAATAGCTACTTTGACTTTTATTGGCACAACTTTGGTCCTCATGTTGATAAATAGCAATAAAAGTTTCCAAAGGTGGTGGAAAGACTGGAGGAAAGACTAGGTGCTGAGAGCTCTCTTATACCTGCATTAAGGAGGCATTTAAACACACCTTCAGTAGGCCCTCCTCGGTTATGACTGACCATGGGTGATGCATCCTAGTTGTGGGCTGCTTGCTCCAACCTTGGCTGGAGCAGCGTCGCTTGTGGCTGAAGAAACCAATGCGTGAGTGTCAGTCTCTGCGGCATTAAACACACCTGAGCAATTACAAACACCTATGAAGCCATGTGTCCCAAACATTATGGTGCCCTGAAATGGGGGGCTATGTATACAGCTGTAATTTCTACATGGTGAAACAAAAATGTATAAAAATACCCTTTAATAAAATCTGACAAGGTGCACTTTAACCACGTGTGATTTTTTTTCTATTACAAATCTCAAATTGTGGAGTACAGAGACAAATAAATATATGATGGATCTTTGTCCCAAACATTATGGAGGGCACCGTAGCTATGAAAACTATGAAGAACATTAACAATTATAAGAAACTTGGAAGAGTATGATTCCATCTAAATTAATATGCAATTTATTCTATGCAGATCACCTATCCTGATGTTAAAGTTAGGATTTGTAGATTTTATTTTGCACTGCCTTAGGTTACATAGCTATGAAAACTAGCTATGAAAGCACATTAATAATTTTAGGAAAATCTTCTGGAAGAATATGATTCCATCTAAATTAGTTTGCAACAAATTTTATGCACATCATCCATCTTTAAGTTAAAGTTGCCCAAGGCTTTATATAGGAACTTAGAACCTAGTTAAAATGCTGATCAGGATAAGTGGCATGATGGCCACACTAATATTAAAGGACCTACTCAATTTCCTGTTTGCCATTTCCCCAATTGAATTCTAGTGGCACTAAAGGAGGTCTAATCAGGTTTGTTACAAACTTCTCAAGTATTCCCTCACTATAATGTTCAATATTGAAACTTTAAGGAGGTGTTGTTTTTTTCACATTTAATGTTAATGAAGTTGGATGGAACAGGCTGGAATCAACATATTTTGCCAAAGAATAAAAATGCAAGTTTCCTTTGTTGTAATTTTCATGCCTATCTCAAGCACATAACCATCATTCCAGTATATTCAGCAGTGGAAAGCAAGATTTCACTACTTTTATTTAGATTTGTGGCAAAGAAAGGAAACTTCAATTTGTGCATTGAACTAGGAAATGGCCTATAAATTATAATTTCTATTTCATTCTCACTGCACATATTCAAAATTGAATTGTTTATATATATCTAAGCTCTTTGCATCCTCCATAATGTGGCCACTTTCCAAGATCAGAGTCACCATCTGTCCATATTTACTTGATATGGATGCAGTGGTAGAATTTCTGGATCCTGGGCATGACCAACATGTGGCAAGGGCCAAGGGAATAAGCCGATAAGCTCCAAAATCTGGTTGGGGGGGGTGGGGGGGGAGGAGGAATGGGGTGGTGGTGAGAATGGGGGAGAGAATATTGTGGCGTCAGCTAATAAACGGGCCACTTATGGTCGGACCCTTGAGTAGGTACGAGGGCTGGCACGCGACGTCATGGGCTAGAGGGAGTGTCCTGCTACTTAAGGTTATCTCACTTCGAGACCTTGGCAGTCCACCGGTAGCTGAGCCCGAGAGAACAACCTCGCTCAGCTACAGCAGCAATGATAATATAGTTAGCGCACCAACCTAACGTGTAGAACCTGAATAAACGACTGTTTGAACCTGCCTGACGTCTGGCCTTATTCTCCACGTTTGGTGCCACTACAATATGGTACATCCACACACACGGATTTACCTCCTGTCTAAACTGTCAAGGGATTCAGCAAGTCTATCAATGTCTGACGATGAAAACATGCCAAAATGTAAAACAAAGTTAAAAGATTGAGATTTAAGGCCTAAACAAGTAAGTAAAACAAATAAGATGGGATTTCCCATTTCAGAGGCCGAATTATTGTTCAAATCTTTGGGTCTCCAATCTTATGCTGGTATTAAATCCAAGTGGCTACCCTCCATGAGTCATCTCAAAGTGGGTGTATGCAAACCCTAGACTTATGGAGCAAGAAGTAGTAATTGAACACCAATTTCATCAGCAGTTAGCTAGTTAGCTAGCCAGACCAGTAGTTAGAACTGGTACCTGATATGATGATCTGCGGAACATCCAGTATGTTACCAAATGAAGCAGTTTTACGATGGCCTCGTTTTGGCTTTGGACGGGCTGCAAAATACACACACACAGGTACGCATGCAACAAATAGCTAAAACAGTTATGAAGCACGTTACAACTTGGAACAATGCCATTCTCCTCACAGAAACAAAAGTTTTTACATGGGTCCACTTCATGCACAACATTAGGCACCATGCAAAAGCAAAAATGTTACCTTTTACCCAGACTTGTGGCACAAGAAAAGCACATTTAAAGCACAGAACAGCCAGTTTTGTAGTTTATAAAATGTTTTACTGAATAAACCTTTGAAAAGCAGAAGGCACATCATCATATATTCACGCAACTCTAAAATGCTGAATTCAAATAGCAAAGTTTAATCAGTAATTGTGCAGTGCAAAATTTAACTATTGATATGGCTAGGAATGGAATCAAATATGATGGAACAAGATTGCACAGAAAATGTTTCCTATGGTGTGAAGGGTTGCATCTCCCCGACACTTCTCCCAAAGGTTTTGTCGAGTTTTGGAGACACCATTTGGCTGCTGTCATGTATTATTTGTAAATTGCGTGCGATTTAAGTAAACATATTCCAGGTACATCAATAACTAATGTAAAAAAGGTATAACTGGTTGGCAACCAAAATTTAGCACACACAGGATTAATTAGTATTAGCCTGATGGCATGAAAATACTTAGGTTTAAAAATCAATAACTAAATGCTTTTTCCAATCAACCAGAATTTCTATAATTGAACTCTAAGTTTATGTTATTTTCTCCAACTCCAACACTTTATTGTAGACCATTTACCTGTAGTAGCATTCATGATTCTGGCCTCCAATTCAGAATAATTGCTGAGGTCAGCACTCAATCTCTTTCCCTCTTGAGTAGATTGTGTTCGCCCTCCAGAAAGGCTCTCCACACTGCTCCCTCGAGACAGCGGCAGATTTAATCTCGCAGAGTCGCCCTGTTAGAACAACTACATTAAAACTGGGTGCAAAAGTGCACTGTGTTTCTGCCCTTTACAGACTTCAAGAGTGGCACATCTTTACATTGACAGTGAGGAAGCCATTTGCAAAAACATTACAAGTGACATCCAATGCAAAACTACTATCACAGGTGTCCACATAAGAGGAGCTTCAGAAACTGAGCCAAGTTTCTTTCATTCTATATACAAACACTCCCTGACTTACACAGTAGGCAACTTGCGTAAACTCATACTTACATAACCAATTCTGTACTCAGTCCCAGGTGTAATCAAGGCAGTTTATAATTTCTACGATACTGTACAATCACTCAAGTTTACACTGGAAACAAGCTGGCAATTAATGTGATGCTTACCAGAAGGCTGTGTGCCGCAGAAAGTGCTCCCATGGCGAGATGGAACTCAAGCGGGCAATGGCGGCAGTGCGTACCATGAATTCCAAATGCCACAGAAAGTGCCCCGAACCCAGCTGAGACAGTTAATACTCAGTTATTTCGGGCAGGGGATAGGGATGGTGATTCTGACTTATGTAAAATGTGACTAACACAAGGGTTCATGGAACATAACCCTTATGTGAGTCAGGGATTGCCTGTACTCCCCTTTGTCAAATTTTCACGTTTTCTAATAGGTTACTGCTTCTCCACATGACTTTCCCCAGTTTGGAGGAGGATATCTATTAAATTTAAAGGAATGCAAATGTTTGATATAAAGAGACAAATCTTACTCATTTTAAGATTCTGTACAATGTAATAAAAATTGCACAAATTCTTTAGCATTCTTTTTAATCAGAGAAAGAAACTTAGACTTTTCTCTTGGAAAATGAAGCCTCAGTCAGTGTTCACCCAATAAGGTCTTTAACATGAAAGTTTTGACCAATTGGATATAAAGGACGTTTTCACCTGTGGTGAAGAACCGCCTGACTCAACATAAGATGGTAATGGAGAAACTTGACAGGGATTTCTGAATAATTAAAAGTAAAATCTGAGGGCCAGAGAGAATGCGGAACTCACAAATCAGACGGATTCAAATTGATGTATTTATGGGGAGACTTATCAAGCATACGGGGGAGAAGGAGCTGGACGGTTTACAATGATTTTTAACTGAGAAAAAAATTGGAGAAGACACAAGTTGAGACTATGCACCAGCATGGTCGAGATGAAAGGCTGATTTCCGTGCTATATACCCCAATTAATCTTACATTTTTGTTAAACTAAACTGTTAAAAACTGTACAATCGTATGACTCAAAGCTAATTAATGGCTCTATAACATATATTAAGATTTAAAAAAAAAGAAAGAAAATTATATTCAAACAAATGGGGACCATTCAATTTAGATGAAATCATGCAAAGGATAAGTTACTCACCGATTGCTTGGGCGTGAGTTTAAGTGACTGGGCCAGCTTTGTTTCTAAACGCTTGATTGTGTCATTGGTAGCATTTGCATGCAAGTCACTAGGTTCAACATTGGCATCACTCTTGTTACTGGTATTTGTTGAGGTAATTTCCAAGAAAGATCCTAGTAAATAGATAACATAGTTTACCTGTAGAATACATTTGATTTCATTGTATTGCTAATACATAATGAGTGGTCTTTTGACAGAATGGGGGCGGAGGCAAATAGCGAAGCCCATCAGTGACTTTAACAAGGGTGTGAGTTATTGCATTGACCATGAAAATAGTTATTTTGGAAGGAAAGTGGAAAAATATCAATGTTGTAACTATGTTTTAAGCAGGTTCAAATTGATTCAGCCTATCTCCATGAAAATAAACTATTTATGTAGAACCTTCTATGTTACAAATAACCTGAGGCAGTTCACAGGAGCAATTAAAAAAAATGAACATTGAATCCACCTTAGGTTTATTTGGGCAGATTTTGGGTATCTTCATGGAGAAGTGGTAGAGGAGCAGAGACACTGGGAGGGAATTCCAGAATCTTTAAAAACAAGATTGGGAATTACAAAATCAAGTCAACAACCTCTGGTTCAATGAGTCATTTGTAATTATTTCATTTAGGTGCAAATCCCTTTGATTCCTTCTACAGAGCTGCATGACCCTATATTTTCCTGTATGAAATTTTATTTTTCCCATTCACTCATCCCATCTGTATCTTGTTGCCGAGTCCAAATATCCTCATTGTAGCCATGTCTTTTCACCTCTGCACTGTCAGCAAACTTCGATATTTTACATCCTGCCCTTCCTCCAGCTCATTGATAGAAATAGCGAATAACAAGAAACAATCCTTAGGACACTCAAGTATTTAGGTCTTCCTGGTCTGAAAAAGACTTACTAATTGTGCTCTCTCTATTTTGTGATAACCAGTATTATCAATAGCCCCCATTACTGTTAGTTCTTATCGTGCACTAGCCCTTTCTGTTGCATCTTAATTGAATACCTTCTGGAAATCTAAGTACGCAAAATATCCAGGTTCCTCTCTATTGATTCTGCTTGTTAGATATCCTCGGAGAGCTATGGCAGATTTGTTAAGTGTGATTTTCCTTTCATAAAACCATGCTGACCAGGTTTGATATTAGAGCTACAAGTTCCATACCTAAAGCAAAGGAGTCTATTCTGTAGATTTACATATTTAAAAGACGCAATTTCATCACCTCTGATATTCCACCATGTCGTAAAAGATACTATTTAAATTATATTGTATAATTGCATACTGTAATTTTGTCAAAAACAACATCTTCAATATAACGTTATCCTTCATCTTCAGCTTAAAACTGATGATTCCCTTTAAGAAAAAATAACCACTATGATTCATACCTGTGCTTGTTGCAGAGTTGCTCTGGCTCACATCGGAGTAGTGGCATGGGTACTGAAGAGGTTCTTCAGCTCCAGGGAAATACTGAGCACAAGCAAAACAAACAGCTTTGGTTGAAAAGTTCATAACTCCATCATAATCTACACATTGCAATTGGACAAAATTACTCTTAATAAATCTTTGCACTGCAGGGTTGATGTGCCCCTTGATATCTTAATCCTGTCTGCAAATTCAGCACTGGGGATGTAACCAAAGCTGAGGAATGTTAATAATGAACCATCCAACTGCTCTTCTCAGAAATCCTATTCAAAGAGCACAATGGATCACTAAAGACACAATTTAGTTTTGTGGATTACATTTTTAGAATTAGTCATAGATTGTGGATTAATACTTCACTTTCAGGTGAGAAATCATGCTAATCCTGCTTCTGTGATGTATGTAACAATTGTTGTAACACGACTACATTAAAATAAAAACAAAACATCAGCTGTGTTTGAACGTCGGTTACTGGAAACTGATCTCGATGTTCAATGTAGCAACCTACCTTCATTAAATGAGTCATTATCCTCACTATCTCTTCCATTGAGGGACGCTGTGCAGGATCTTTGGACCAACAACGGGTCATTAAACTCTCAATTGGTTTGGGTAGGTTTTTGATTAAAGGTGGTCGAGTACCTAAAATAAATACAGAAAAGATAGATAGGAAATAAATCTAATGTCCTAACAGTCTTCAAATTCACCATTTCATCAATTTAAACATCACAATAATTAAACATCATAAAAATACTATTTTATAACAACGAGATGGATGTATTCTTCACTGTAACATTTCGAATGAGTTCAACATTAATCAGGATGGCTGAAGGATACAAAATGTACTTGCTATCAATTATGTGTTTTTGATCCCCCCCCCCGAAAAATTCCCTGTGAAACTACATAATTGAAAAAGGAGTCGCCATGAACTTGGAAAAAAACGTAGATTAATATAAGAACAAAACCACCGATGCAACTTTGACATAGTGATAGAGTGATACAGCGTGGAAACAGGCCCTTCGGTCCAACTTGCCCACACCAGCCAACATGTCCCAGCTACACTAGTCCCACCTTTTTTCCCCCTCTAAAATGTAAATACTGGTTCTGTTCTGTTCTGTTGTTGTTTTGCACAATCCGCAGGCATTGCCCCTTTCATTTCACTGCACATCTTGTATGTGTATATGACTAATAAAGTTGACTTGACTTGACCTGCCTGCGTTTGGTCCATATCCTTCCAAACATGTCCGACCCATGTACCTGTCTAACTTTTTCGTAAACGTTGGGATAATCCCAGCCTCAACGACCTCCTCTGGCAGCTTGTTCTATACACCCACCGCCCTTTGTGTGAAAAACGTTAACCTCAGATTCCTATTAAATCTTTTCCCCTTCATCTTGAACCTACATTCTCTGGTCCTCAATTCCCCTACTCTGGGCAAGAGATTCTGTGCATCTTACCCGATTTATTCCTCTCATGATTTTATACACCTTTATAAGATCACTCTTCATCCTCCTGCGCTCCAATAAATAGAGACTCAGCCTACTCAACCTCTCCCTATAGCTCAGACCCTCTAGTCCTGGCAACATCCTCGTAAATGGTTCAAAATTGGTTAGCTTCACAACGTTTATAAACAGTTGTCGGATACAAAAGGGTTGGACTAACTCCAGGGGAGAAGAGGTATCCAATTTCTAAATAAGATGTGTAAATACAGCTTAAAAAAAATGTTGAACATACTCAAATACAGGCAGATCCCAGTGTTCCGTTCCTGAGATTTGAGCGGAACCCGTTGTTGCAAGTCAGAAATGAACAAAAAGTGTTTGGGAGAGAGACCAACAGGGGGCGCTGACCTGTGCGCGGCTGCCCAGCCTGCAGCTGTCTGTCTTTTCATCTTTTTTTATTTTTAGTTAGTTAAAGTGTTTTTGTTTCTGAAGTTCTAGACTTTTTTATGTGGGGGGTGGGGGGGGGGGGGGAAAGGGGGAAACTACCTTTCAGGGTCCCTACCTGGTCGGAGAGGCAGCTTTTCTCCGGGCTGCAGCTTCGACCCGTCCTCGCGGCCTACCAGCGAGCCTGGAGCGGCGTTTCCTGTCGGGCACTGCCCAGAACCACGGCTTCGGCAGCGGCACAGCGCTGGAGCGCTATCGTGGAGCGGGCGATGCCTTGCCTGGGTCGCCGCGCTGGAGCTCCAGTGAGCTGAAGACCGCCGAGTAAAACATCGCGGAGCTGCGGGTTTGAGGAGCGGCCGGCTGCGGGCGGCGGCGCCGAACTGTACACCGGGAGCCTGGGATCTCTAGATGAGATCGCCAGTTGTGGAGCTCCAACCGGCGCGGCCTTGTTGGCTTCGGAAGCCGCGGCCTCCAGTACGGAAGCGGCCGTTCCAGGGTTCCCAAGCCGCTGCGAGGATTCTCTCGACGCCGGAGCAACATCACCCGGCGAGAACGGCCAGGAACATCGGGCCTCCGTAGAGGCAACTGTGGAGGCCTCAATGGGCCCGACTATGGGTGAACTGGGGTTGGGGACTGGACTTTGTGCCTTCCCTCATGGTGGGAGCCATTGTGGGGGGATGTTCTTTATGTTTAATCTCTTATTAATGTTATGTCTGTATTCTTTCTTTATGTGCTGCACTGGCAAGAAGCATTTCACTACACCTAGGTGTATGTGACTAATAAATAACCTTTGACCTTTGAGCTGTGATAGGAAATCGAGTTGGTGCTGGCCGAGCAGGAGTGAGTGAGCAATTGTTGTGGCTTGTGGGAAAGGGGGATGGCAGGGAGTATGGTGTGGTGGAATGTGTTGGGCATGGGGGTAATGAGAAGTTATGTGGAAATGCCCTGTGTGCCCAATAGAAGTCTGCAGCCCCTCAGAATCCAACAAACCCATCCCCATTTATCCCCTTACCTGGGGATGTTTGGCATTCTCCAAAATGCCTGGGGAAATACCCTGCTCGATCCTGACCCTGCAACTCCTACAGCAGCCAGCAAATCCATCTCCATATAGACCTCTGAACAGCTGGCACTGACTTGAACTAACACTTTGAGCTAGAAATATCACTTCCACCTCAGCAACATACAGCTGCACGGTCAAACTTCGATCATACAGGCCAACTCTAAATAACTTAATTTGCCACAAACACCATTTTGTTTTGTCTTTGGAGGGAAGAATCATGTTGTCAAGCCAGTCTCTATGTTACATTATAAATGGCCACTAGAAGGTGCAAGAGGGGTTTGTCAGAGCATGTCTCCAATTCTCGCTTTCCCTTTTCATCTGAACTGAATAGGTATCTTCTTCGAGTAAGAGAGCAAACAAAGCCTGACATTGTAGTTCTTACTTTCTATAGTCCTGATTTGTGGTTTACTTTAACCTTCCTTACGAAAATGCATCATTATTAATTTTGAGAAATGTTCAACAATCATTAATTTTCATTGAAGAAAAATGTTAATCTTTAAAATGTTCACATCTTTATCAATCAAAACTGGAATAGCAAAAATGTCTGCTTGAATGTTCAATGTCAGAGGACAATATTGCATGTCTTAGTCACTCGCATGGAAAAGATGGTTATAAATTTTAAATAAATGCTGAAAAGCCAACAGCTGTGGTATGTGGCAGACATAACAAACAAGAAAAAAAATCCTGCAATACTACCAAAATTAAAGCACTACTGCACTTATATAAAAAGTGATATGCTGTGACATATTAGATTTTCGGTTTTCATGTAACTGGAGTCCGCCTTTTTTCTCCATCTTTCAAAATTTAGTCTATTGGCCGTCACAACTGCTTCCCACTTTATATGAAAAGTATGACGTAAAGTATGACTGAACTTCTATGCCTATCTTAGATAGAGAATTCCAAACATTTACTGCCCTGAGTGAAAAATCAATGCTCCTTATCTCTGCTCTGATTTGCCACAATTTACTTTGTCACTTTGGTTCTACCACAGAAATCATTGTTCTTAGAATTTTGTTTATTTTTATGAGATCAGCTCTCATTCGTAAAATCTTGAGCAGAGGTCAAAACTACATAATCTCTCCTGACTGGGTAATCCCACCTTTCCCGACTCAGTCTGAAGAAGGATCTCGACCCGAAACATCACCTAGTCCTTTTCTCCAGAGATGTTGCCTTACCCGCTGAGTTACTCCAGGTTTTTGTGTCTATCTTTGGTTTAAACCAGCCTTTGCAGTTTCATCCTACACAACGTTTACTTACTTGTGCTCCTCGCACAAGTACACGGCTATGAATCATCAGCAACCATTGATGTATTATACTCCTCATCTCAATCAATTGTGGCGAGGCCTCAGAGCGATACTGTGGCATCTCAACAAACTCAATTTGTCGATCAGTACTAAATTCCTATCATCTGCTTTTTATTTGTTCTATATAACACCATATGTACACAGATACTCCATTACCACCTCTGCAACATACAAATTTAAAAAAAGCAAACCATTTTGCCAAACATGATTCCATTGCACAAATCCATGTTGACTCTTCCCAATCAGATAATTAATTTCCAAGTAGCCTCCTTAATGATAGATGCAAGTATTAAATTAGTAGTGATAACCAGGCAAAATGCATTATTATTATTGCTGTATTATACTGTTACATAAACCTCCATTTAAAAAAAATTATGCTTGATCATCAGCATTAAACGCTTTTTGCATGCCTCCAAACAGCAATGTTTCCTTCACCTTGTTGGTTCTTAGTTCCTGCCAAATTAATTCCACTTCTTTATTTTCAGAGACAAGATCGTTTCCCTGCAGCCTTTATCCTACCTTTAACATCTGAACTACCCCTCCTCCTAATCCATTCTGACTATCTTATTTAAAAAGTATCTTGAAATATTCAATTTCTAACCTTGGTCATCAGCAAAAATATTCTCATCCCCTTTTATTTCTATTTGTGTCATTAATTCGTCAGTCTGGTTATAAATGCTTTGTGCATTCACATATGGCCTGCTATTCTGTCTTTTTTCCCCCATTCTGACTGATTGGAAGTATTTTCTCAAGTGTATCCGTCTCCTCCAGTTCTGACGGACTCTTCTGGTTACCATTGTTCATTTAATTATCCTTTAGCACTGACTTACTCTTTCTCTTTAATATTTTAAATTTCAAAGCACCAGAACCCACCCACCAGGTATTTAGTTTGAAGCCTATAGCCAGATGATCTGATTAATATGTCATTGATCAATGCTTTCAGCGTAGCGTATCCATTAAGAACAGCACCGGCTATTCCCATGAAGGTGCGTTTGGCCCATAAATCAAAACTGACTGCTCTTGAACGAATCCTTCAGACATGCATTCAACTCTGAGATATTATTAATCCTATTTCAATTTACACATAGCTTAGGTACTGATAGAGGTGATTATCTTTGTGATTCTGCCATTAAATTTGGACTCGAGCTACTCACACTCCTCCTGCAGAATCTTCTCCCCAGTCCTATCTATGGCAATGATACACATAAAGACTACAACAACTGGTCTTTCCCATGACAGGGTCCTTTTCCAGCCTAAAAATGGCATTGGGCTGACAGCATATCCTTCAAGGCTCACATGCACAGCTGCACAGAACATTAAATATCCCTCAAACGATACCGTCACCCATCCCTACAACATTCTTCTTCACCCTTACCCTGCCAAATTTGCTCATCTTCCCTGTACTTTCCATTCTTGTCCATGCAGCATGAAATAAATTTGTATTGGTTGAGCCATCAGCAGTGGTACTTTCTGGATCCAGATAATTCACTCACCAATAGTTATATTCTTTCATACTGCTTGACTGATCAATTCTGCAGTACTGAATCATAGAAACATAGAAAATAGGTGCAGGAGTAGGCCATTCGGCCCTTCGAGCCAGCACCGCCATTCAATATGATCACGGCTGATCATCCAAAATCAGTACCCCGTTCCTACTTTCGCTCCATATTCCTTGATTCCGTTTGCCCTTAGAGCTAAATATCTCTCGTGAAAACATGCAGTGAATTGGCCTCCAATGCCTTCTGTGGTGGAGAATTCCACAAATTTTCAACTCTCTGGGTGAAAAGGCTTTCCTCATCTCAGTTGTAAATGGCCTACCCCTTATTCTTAAACCCCTGGTTCAGGACTCTTCCAACATCGGGAACATTATTTCTCCATCTAGCCTGCCCAATCCCATAAGAATTTTATTTTATGCTACACCAAGGGGGACGAGAGAGTCCGGGGGGGGAGGAAGAGAGCTTGGGGGGGGGGGGGGGGGGGGGGGGGGGGGTGGAGGGGAGAGAGGAGGCGACAGAGGAGCTGAGAGAAAGCTTGGGAGTTCTCAGGAAACCCGTACCGAGGACCTCGGGTGCGTTCAGGACCTCGGAAGCACTCGGGAGCTGCAGTACAGAGCCCACTTGCTTGTTCTTTCTGTGTCTTTTGAAGGACCAGTGGGGGGGGTGAAGGGGGAGCCCCGGGGGTAGGGAGGGAGGGGGGGGGGGGGGGGGAGGGTGGTGACGTTACTCGCTGCGCGTGGAACATAAGACAGCAGGCCACGAGGAGCAGAGCCATTGTGACGTCATCAGCGAGACCATCTCGTTTGTTTTCTAATTTACTTGACATTTTTGAACATTCATAAATAACTCGAGAAATAATGCATGACATTTTCAGACAAGGCGATTTTTTACATCACGGCGTAAATCTCTATCGGAATATCCGCCCTACCATACCCGTCTTCTTATTAACTAATTAAAGACAACTATCAATTAACTATTTATTCCTGTCGACTCCAATTTTGTTTAATCATCAATTCAGTTTCAAGACACCCCCGTTAAATATATGTAGCCAGATTAGTTTGGCGGGGACCCCTATAAAATGCAAACAAGAAATTTAAATCTCACCACAGAGATTAGGATGGATTCACCATCAGTTTAACTCATCATCAAACTAAAAATAAACAAAGATAATTTTAAGTTGTAGTGTTTTAATTCACAGTAAGCTGAAACTTTGGACTTGCTTCATGAGAGTTGTCAATCCTCTAGTGCATACTGTACACCATGATAAAACTGTTCCAGTATATGGCATTGGGTTATATTCACATTGTTACCAATTCTGGATCAGCTCATAGCAATCTCAGGCAATCAGTTCTACCCGAATGCTTAATTAACTTGCAACCTTCTCGCTTGCCACTGTAAATAAAACTACTGATTTAAGAAAATCTAACAGTAAAGCTATATTAAACAAATAATACGAAGCTAAATCAGCACTTACTCACTGTGGTCTAAAATCTGTAGACATTGCACTCAAGGGCACTGCATATGGTACGAAAGAAAGTTGAGTCATAATCCCCAAATTACTGTGAAGAGAATATTTTCCAAGAACTTACCATTATGGACAGCCCACATGATACGAAATGCAGGACCTCCAATCTCATCAAAAGGTTTTCGGCGAGTTATTACTTCCCATAGAATAATGCCCCAGCTGAACACATCGCACTTTTCACTATAATTACTTCCTGTGACACAAATGTGACAATCAAGTAAAGCCAAATACTTAGACTTTTAATTATTTATTAATCCAAGGAAAATCTTTGAATTAGTAATGCATTTACTGTACAATGCACCTGCTAACACTACACGCATGGCTCAATTTTTAAAGTTAAATTGGAGTTTCAAAAAAGTTCTACTTTAAAAAAAACTTATTTTAACAGGCATGTTGCCATCAATAAAAAAAAAATGAAAAAAATATCATCTTTGTACCAATCCAAACCGGGTGGCACCAACAATGGCTGCTTTGTCAACAGTCTGCCTGACCCTTCCTTCTTTTGTTGTTTGTATGTATATATTTTTTTTAGTGTTCTTTAGGTTGTTTTATGTGGGGCTTGGGTGGGGAGGGGGGGGAGAAGAGTTGGGGGAAACGTTTTCCAATCTCCAACCTCGACGGAGATGCAATTTTTTTTCCATATGGTATCTCCGTCCGCACTGCGGCCTAACATCGAGGAGTTGGCGGCCTTTGCTGGAGACTAACTTTGAGAGCTCCACCGTGGGAGCCTGCGGACTTACCACCGTGGAGCCCACAATCCCCGTCGGGAGACGACTTTGGGGCTCCAACCGCAGGAGCCTGCAGACTTTAACATCGCGGAGCTCGCCGTCGCTGGTTAGAGACCGAGTTTGGGACCAAGCCGCGGGGGCTTCGATCGCCCCGACGCGGGGACTTCGATCACCCCGACATCTGGGCTTCGATCGCCGGCTGCAGAAGCTTCGATCGCCGTGATTGTGGATGGTTCGACTGCCCCAATAAAAGAGGATGAAGATTGGACTTTATTGCCTTCCATCACAGTGACGAACGTGGGGAATCTGCTGTGGTGGATGTTTATGTTAACTTTTATGTAGTTGTGTGTACTGTTGTTTTTTTTTTAGTATGGCAATTCGAATTTCACTGTAGCTATTTGGTACATGTGACAATAAACTGACCTTGAAACCTTGTAACTCTTTCAAGCAGTCCAATAAAGGATCGAGATCTGATTTGCCTTGTTAAATATGGACGTGCATAGACAGCAGAATTGTAATCTATTTAAACATATTGCTATGACTGAAGTGGTGGTGTAGATCCAGAATCACTTGGATTAACGAATTAAATCTGAAGACTAACATGGTGAGATCGACTTTGCAAAAATCTCAAATTAAGTTTAAAAAACTGATCCGATCTATTAAATTGTAAGAAACACCGTGATCAGGTGGCATGTAGCATACTTTTCAACCCTATCCAACAAAGTTTGCTTTACCACAATTGCAGAATTCACTTCTGGCTGACTAGATCTATTTAGAGAGAATCCATGACAGCCTACTGCTAAACTAGTACTGCTTGGTTTTGATTTTCTTTCTTTCTCTCCTTATGGCAATACTCCATGTTGGATTGTTTACACATGAAAAGTGGCCAAAGATCTATCTGCACATGCAACAAATTTGAGGAAGGACATTCTTGCTATGGAGGGAGTGCAGCATAGGTTCACAAGGTTAATTCCCGGGATGGTGGGACTGTCATAATTCGATAGAATGGAACGGCTGGGCTTATGTAGTTCGGAATTTAGGATGAGAGGCGATCTTATTGAAACATATAAGATCATTAAGGGTTTGGACACACTAGAGGCAGGAAACTTGTTCCCGATGTTGGGAGAGTCCAGAACCAGGGGCCACAGTTTAAGAATTAGGGGTAAGCCATTTAGAATGGAGATGAGGAAATACTTTTTCACACTGAGAGTTGTGAGTCTGTGGCATTCTCTGCCTCAGAGGGCGGTGGAGGCCGGTTCTCTGGATACTTTCAAGAGAGACAGATAAAGCTCTTAAAGATAGCAGAGTCAAGGGATATGGGGAGAAGGCAGGAACGGGGTACTGATTGTGGATGATCAGCCATGATCACATTGAATGGTGTTGCTGGCTCGAAGGGCCAAATGGCCTACTCCTGCACCTATTGTCTATTGTCATGTCAGAAATCTCAGGATCCAGGCATTTGTGGATGAACAGATTGTTCATACTTTGAGGAGGTGAGGAATTTTTGCATGCCACACTACAACATGTTATGCTTTTACTCATTTGACCATATGGAGATATTAAAATGTCTCAGCAAATCTCAAACTCAATCGTTTACCTTCAAAAACTTCTGGAGCCATCCAAGCAGCACTTCCCTTGTTGTTGGTCATGTGAGTTTGAATATCACAGGCCGTGCCAAAGTCACAGATCTTCAGAACTGTCCCACCAGAAACCAGCAGTAAGCTACATCATGAAAAACAAAACTAAAACGTCAGCAATCTATTTTGAGGGATTCTTAACAGTCTTTTCAGTATTCAGCACATGCAAATTACACCATAAATATGATAGTCCATATCGTTAAAAAATACCCAAGTTCTCTCCATATGATGTCACATAGAAATCCAATCACAAGTTCACTGGTTTAGTTTAGAGATACAGTGTGGAAACTGGCCCTTCGGCCCACTGAGTCCATGCTGACTAAAGATTACACATGCACTAGTCCTATCTTACACACACTAGGGACAATTTACATAAGCTAAACAAACTACACGTCTTTGAAATATGGGAGGAAACCAGAACACCTCGAAAAACCGCACAGTTACAGGGAGAACGCACAAGCTCCACATAGACAGTACCCACTGTCAGGATAGAATCCCAGCATTTGGCACTATACGGCTGGAACTCTACCTCTGCACCAATGTGCCACATTAACCCTGTACAGGTGCATAATACGCATAAACAAAAGTGAGATGGATGATCAGCTGCTTTTTGACAGTGTAATCACTGGGAAAGTAGGATTTAAACTATCTTCAATCTTGGGTGACACCAGGTAGGTCGCAGTTGTTGCATGGCAGTATATCCACCAGCTGCACCACTGTGCCATATAATCTTACTCCAGTTAATTAAGAATCTTGTGAGACCATTGTGCATAGGTCTCGTCTTCCTATCGAAGCAAGGATACACGCAAAATAGGAGCATAAAGTAGACTCAGTAAATTTATTCTTGCAATGGTCGGGTTAGTCACATGACAGATTAAGTAGACTGGGTATATAATCTCCAGAGTTTACGAGAATAGGGTTAAAATAAGCAATGTATTTAAAGGAGCCAAGGAAGGTAGATTCGTGAATGATGTTCCCCTCAATGGGGTATCTGCATCCTAGGACCAGTCACAAAATAAACCGTGCCATTCAGGACAGAGCGGAGAGGGCATTTCTTCACTCAAAAGGTAGTACTGAATTTACTCTAGACAGAGACTGATAATTTTGTTTAGATACTAAGAGAGTCGAGGGATCTGGAATTGGGCAGGATAGCGAGTTCACTGTTTGGACTGAATTTTTCCCTAACTCCGATCATTCTTTACTTTCTACAAGGCGGCAAATAGACAAGGCGGCTGTCTATGCGGAGTTTGTTTGTTCTCCCCGTGACTGCGTGGGGTTTCACCAGCTGCTCTGGTTTCCTCCCACGATGTACATTAATTGGCTTCTGTAAAATTGTAAATTGTCCCTGGTGCGATGGATAGTGTGAGTAGGTTGCCGCAGACTCGGTTGACTGAAAGGCCTGTTTCCGCGGTGTATCTCTAAACTAAACTCAATTATTTTCACAAACGTGAATGATAAGTTAAACAGTGAATAAGGAGCTCTCTAATGTATATTAAGTTCAATCTTAAATTCAGTCAAAATTCACCTTATACAAAACATAATTTTTTATCATTGATAGATCTATATTAGCCGCTATTCTTTTATCTGCAAAAAAACAACCTACTTTGGTGGTTTGAGGTCCCTGTGGATTAAAGCCTTGGGTTTCATGCCGTGTAGGTAAGCCACTCCTTGTGCACACTGCAAACACCAATTCATTGCATGGGCAGCAGTGTAATACGGTAAAGGCTCAGCTCCATGTAGCACTGTATCAAAGGATCAACATTATCAAAAAATATTGTTTTAAACCATTAACTTCAATTCAATAATTGAAATGTATCATAATAGCATAAAGCAAGTCAAGAATACATTACTACATATTGAAATTGGTTCCTTTAGCTACACAGTTGCATCTAGACTTCAAAAGTAGTCTTTTATGTTCAGAACACTCAAACCACTACTCCGCCTGGAAGGAGGAGACACAAGGAACTGTACATGTTGGAGTCTTTAGGAACTCAGTCGTCTTGACGTTTTGGATCGAGACCCTTCAGAAGGGTCTCGACTTGAAATGTCACCCATTCCTTCGCTCCAGAGATGCTGCCTGGCCCGCTGAGTTACTCCAGCATTTTGTGTCTATCTTCATAATTTTCCATGGAATTTAATTCGGTCAAATATTACAAAAATTCAAGACATAATCAGGATGGTTTTGGAAAGGTTAGAAAGCTGAAATATCATGCGAAAGGGAGCATGCTTGTTACAGAAGAGTAGGATGAAAATCAGCTTTCCTCTATTTTCACATAGTTCCACAACATTTTCAGTTTCCTATCATGTTTCCCTGCAGCAAACATGTTTGCTAATCTGACATAACATAGAATACTTATTAACACCTAATTACCACAAAATATCCGCTCCTAGTTTCAAGTTACCAAAATTATTATTGTTACTCATTCTGATTCCTTATTCTATTTTAAAACATTGTTTTGAGTGGGAATAATCACTCATATTTTTGTAGCTCAAAATCAATGTTAAAAGTGGTTTATCTCCTCCTTCTTCCAACATGTTATAATGGAAATCTGCAGGGATATACATTGTCAGCACAAGGAGCTTGAGGAGACCAATAATGGACAGAAGTTTAAGATAATCCCAAAAGCAATACTAGAATATTAACATATTTTACAGCATTGATATTCTGGAGCAGGTTGACCAGGATACAAACAATGAGGCCAAAGTGTTTGGCAAAGATAAACTCAATTTAATGCCTTTATTTCCACCTGCCCTCCCATGGCAAATCCGCATCAAATCAATCAAATGCTTGGGTAGTTTTCACCCCAGCAATATGAACATTGACTTCTCCAATTTCAGATAGTCCTTGCTTTCTCCCTCCTTCCTCACCCCAGCTCTCCCACAAGCCTACTGTCTACGCCTCTTCCTTGCTTTTTCCTGCCCGCCCCCCCCAACCCCCGACATCAGTCTGAAGAATGGTCTCGGCCCGAAACGTCGCCTGTTCCTTCTCTCCATAGGTGCTGCCTCACCCACTGAGTTTTTCCAGCATTTTGTCAATCTTCGATTTTTCCAGCATCTGCAGTTCTTTCTTAAACAATCTATAAGCTGGTACAACTTTGATACATGTGAGGGGATGGAGCTTAGAGTGGCAGAGTAATGTGGCTAGTAGAACCACTGTCTCGCAGCGCCAGAGATCTGGGGTCAATCCCGCTTGTCTCCCTATGATTATGTGTGCATTTCCTCCAGATGTTAAATGTATGTCTTGACCCTAGTTTTTATTATTTTTTTAGCTGTGTATATTTGGGGGGTGGAGGGGGGGGGATATGGGGGAAATCTCTTCCCTGTACGAGGACCCGACTTTTTCCCTGTCGGGTCTCCGATGTCGTTGGACCTAACATTGCGGAGCCTCCAGCCGGGACTAACCCGAGGGCTCCAGTCGCAGTGCCTGCGGACCCGACATCGCTGAGCTGGCCGACTTCGTAGCGGAAGCAGCTGTGGTGGCGCGCGGCTGCGACTCGACCGGAGCTTCGGAGGCTCCGGCAGCAGGCCCGGTGGACAGGAACATTGGGGGCTCCAGGTCCCTGGGGGAGACCGCTTTTCGGAGCCCCCGCAACGGCAACTTCTCCCGCTGGAATCGCGGGGTTTAAAGGACACGGAGCCGGGGCCTAACATGGCCCGGCATGGCTTAATGGCCACAGGACTTACCATCGTCCGCTGGGGGCTTTAACATCGGAGCCTCAGTTCACCTAGACGCTGCAGTTGGACTGCTGGACCGTGAAGAACAAAGGGAAGAGACAAGACTTTGCCTTCCATCACAGTGAGGAGGTGTTGGAGACTCACTGTAATGGATGTTTATGTAAACTGTGTTAAGTGTGAGTCTTAGTTTTTTTTGTAATGTAAAAAACTGAAGAAAATGCAATTTTGTTCAAACCAAGTTGTTTGAATGACAATAAAAGACATTCTATTCTAAATAAAAGTGAGATTAAGGTAGAAGTGGTATATATAAAACAGTACAGTTAAGGAACAGTCTTTTTGGCCCACAATATTGAACATGGTATCTATTTAAACTAATCCCTTTTGCTTCATATCTTTCCATTCCATGCATATTCATATATCAATCTAGAAGCCTCTTAAACATCACTATCATATCAGCTTCACCACAACCAGTGGCAGCACTAATCCGGGCACCCAACAATCAGAGGTTATGGGGTGAATGGGGTTAGGAGAATGGGGTTAGGAGGGAAAGATAGATCAGCTATGATTGAATGGCAGAGTAGACTTGATGGGCCGTATGAATTGAATTGAATTGAATCCTTTATTTGTCATTCAGACCTTTCGGTCTGAACGAAATGTTGTTGCCTGCAGCCATACATGTAATAATAACAACACACAATAAACACAAATTAACATCCACCACAGTGAGTTCACCAAGCACCACCTCACTGTGATGGAGGCAAAAGACCTAGAGTAAAGCGGCCTTTTCACGGGGCGAGTTGACGCAAGATGTCACCAGAGTGAAGAGGTCGTGGTCCAGCACGAGTCTCGCACGATATAACGGCAGTAGATAAAGAGTTCCCACGGTACTCGGCATTTCTGCTATTTGTGCGAGTGACTTGTCCGTTTCCCGAGCATTCCCGTTAAATCTTGAATGAACATCGTGAACTACACGTGACACAAATGATGTAACTTTTTTTTTCACACACTATATATATCCTCCCTTGGTTGAATTGGCTCATTTGGAGACATATTTTACTGTGTATGTGGGAGACACAGATGGACTGAGCACGGTTTTAAGCCGATTTGACCGATTGCCCCCAATTGGGCCTCGCGCCTAATGGGGTCCCCGCACTAATGTTCCGTATTTCGTACGGAAATACGAATTCTCCTTGTTAAATAAAGATTATATTTTTTAATTCGCCATGCGGATTTTTTTTTTAAACGACAATGTATAACAACCGCTGCACGGCCATCAGACACAAACGATTTGTTAACTAGTACTGTTAGCACTTCTTAACATGAAGTTGTTAACAAGTTGTTATATCAATCTGCATCCATCCACATTCCTCAGTAAATGTTATTGTGTTTTGAATGAGTATTAATGACGCCGTGTTCCTTTTTATAAAATTCACGCGGCGTCATAAATACTTGTTTAAAACACAATTACATTTACTGAGGAATGTAGATCGATGACACATTGAGAATTTCTTTAAACTCACCATCATGAGTGAGGGCCCCGGACCGCGAGAAGGGGCTTCTTCCTGGTGGGCAGGTTAGTCATTCACCTACCGACCCACGTTGTGTCTCTCTGTGCTTTGCTCTCTCTCTCCCTCCTTCTCTCTCTCCCGCTCACCATCTCGTCTCTCTCTAGCTCTCCCACTCCCTCTCTATCACCCTGTCTCCTCAGCATTCCCGTAATCATTGACGTTTAGCGGTAGACAAAAATGCTGGAGAAACCCAGCGGGTGAGGCAGCCGCCTTGACCGCTGAGTTCCTCCAGCACTCTGTGTTTTTTGTTTGGCTCTGAAGTTGAAGGTGGCTCAGCGGGACGGGCATGGGCTCTGGGGAGAGGGTTGCGTTTCTGGTCGAGACCCGTCTTCAGACAATCACAAGTACTCTCACCGACGAGAGTTCAATTCAGTCTGAAGAAGTGTCTTCTCTCCAGAGTCGCCACGCTGCCTGTCCTGCTGAGTTACTCCAGCTTTATGTCTATCTTCAATTTCAGAGAAATACAATTTCTCACGGGGGGCTTATAACGTCTCTAAACCCCTCTGGGACCTTCTGAACACCTCTAAACCCCGTATATCCCCCCCCCCCCCCCCCCCCCTATTTCCCTCTACAACACTTCTGAACACTTCTAAACCTATCTGAAGCCCTCTAAACATCTCTAAACCGTTTAAACCCCTCTAAACTAGGAGGCTACAAGGTGACTTGTATAGGCTGGGTGAGTGGGCAAATGCATGGCAGATGCAGTATAATGTGGATAAATGTGAGGTTACCCACTTTGGTGGCAAAAACAGGAAAGTAGACTTTTATCTGAATGGTGGCCGATTAGGCAAAGGGGAGATGCAACGAGACCTGGGTGTCATGGTACACCAGTCATTGAAAGTAGGCATGCAGGTGCAGCAGGCAGTGAAGAAAGCGAATGGTATGTTAGCATTCATAGCAAAATGATTTGAGTATAGGAGCAGGGAGGTTCTACTGCAGTTGTACAGGGTCTTGGTGAGACCACACCAGGAGTATTGCGTACAGTTTTGGTCTCCTAATCTGAGGAAATACATTCTTGCCATAGAGGGAGTACAGAGAAGGTTCACCAGACTGATTCCTGGGATGTCAGGACTTTCATATGAAGAAAGACTGGATAGACTCGGCTTGCACTCGCTAAAATTTAGAAGATTGAGGGGGTATCTTATAGAAACTTACAAAATTCTTAAGGAGTTGGACAGGCTAGATGCAGGAAGATTGTTCCCGATGTTGGGGAAGTCCAGAACAAGGGGTCACAGTTTAAGGATAAAGGGGAAATCTTTTAGGACTGAGATGAGAAAAACATTTTTTACACAGAGAGTGGTGAATCTCTGGAATTCTCTGGCACAGAATGTAGTTGAGGCCAGTTCGTTGGCTATATTTAAGAGGGAGTTAGATGTGGCCCTTGTGGCTAAAGGAATCAGGGGGTACGGAGAGAAGGCAGGTACAGGATACTGAGTTGGATGATCAGCCATGATCATATTGAATGGCTGTGCAGGCTCGAAGGGCCAAATGGTCTACTCCCGCACCTATTGTCTATGGTTCTATGACTGCGTCCAACTGCTGTCTGGTTCGTTGATCGGTTTGCTAGATGTGAACTATTTTGGGAGAGAAAAATGCTCACGGCAGACCAAACGTGTTAAACAGAAATTGGTCAGATATTGAGCTTTACACAGTGAGAAATCATGTGAAATAATCACTGAATTTTAAATGAATGTACCTGCATGTTATACTGTTTAGTTTGGAGATACAACCAGATAGTCTGGTTGATACAACCAGATTAGTTTGGAGATACAACCAGATAGTCTGGTTGATACAACCAGATTAGTTTGGAGATACAACCAGATCCACTGAGTTCGCACCGACCCGCGATTTTTGTTACAGATTTGACAATTTTGTTTGGCGGCCAATCAATCGTTGTCTCTAAGGGGGTTGCATCCAATCACCAACCAGCTTGCTTTAAAATTCCCGTCCAATCACAAATAGATCTCCTCCCGTCCAATCAGCCGCTGTCTCCAAGGGCATTGTGTCCAATCACATAATGCAGTTTAATGGTAATTAGCTGCTACGGTAAAGGTTGGAAGCAGCGGAGCTACTGACAGTGAAACGGGAGGGAGCGGGAGAGATTCACACAGTGTAGAATCCATCACAACCTAGTGTACAATTTCATAATATATACTAAATAACTGGGCTGACACACCTTGGCTGGGAATCTGGGGTTCACCAAAATTGTTCCCAATTGGGCCCCGCACCCCCTAAGGCCGGCCCTGAGAGTAGGGGCCCCGCCATCAGTTTTCTAATTGGGCCCCGCAATTCCTAGCACCGGCCCTGAGCACAGTACCTCGGTCTTACTGTGTGTGGGAGAGGGGGAGAAAGAGACGTACACTCACAGAGTCTCTCAGCCTGTGTAAGAGGGAGGGAGAGAGAGAGAGAGGCACACACAAGGTGGATGTGAAATCTCACCTGCCTGTTTCAGTGACAGACACCCGCCGTCAGTAAATGAAGACACCCCCATCTGTCTCCCCCTCCTCTCCCTCGACTCCCCCACCTTTCTCTCCCAACTCCAGTCCCGTCCCGACCCCCTGGGAAACTGAATAGAGCAACAGTCAACTGCTGCCTGTGCGCTGATATGACAATAAAGGCTACTTTACTTTACTGAGTTAAAGAGTTCCCACGGTAGACTGTAAAACTGGGACCCTGGTTCTGGACTCCCCCAACACCGGAACCCTTCTTCAGACAGCCTAATCGGAATTGAGTCTGAAGATGTGTCTCGTCCCGAAACATCAGCTTTTTTTCTCCAGAGATGCTGCTTGACTCGCTGAGTTACTCCAGCTTTTTGTGTCTGTCTTCGGTTTAAACCAGCATGTACAGTTCACTCCTTACACGGGTCTCTGTACAACATTGATTGGTAGCGTTCCGGATCCCTGGACCCGAGGACTCCGACCTGTATCTCTCAAAGAAGTACATGTGAAAAATTTCTCACGGACCATAAAAATGCGTAACCTTTCAGTAAAGTCCCTTTTAAAGTCCCTTTTAAAGATTATAGTTATTTTCTTGAATCTCATTAACATAACTCATGAATAAGTTGATGTCCATATGCGGATGCAAATCTTTATTTTTATTTATTTTTTAAATTCAATCCCACATAAGATAATTTTTACTCACCTTCTGTCCCCTCTGTCCAGCTTCCGGGTTCACCGTTCGCAGGAGTTCCCACGGTACCCGCAAGAGTTATTACGGATATCGCACTGGCCACTACGTTCATATAATGTTGCAATACTCAACCACAAGTGTACAAGTCACTCTTGGAGAAATTCAAACTTTCTTGAATTTTCTCCCGAGTGACCAAGTTACACGATGACCTGCCGTTAGCGCTACGGTGGTCCACGGTGGTCCACGAATGCCGCACTGTTATCGCACGAGGTTCCCACGATGTTAAACTCCGGTTAACTCTTGCGTCAAATCGCCCCGTGAAAAGGCCGCTTTACTGTCTCTTCCCTCCTCTTCTCCCTCTGCGCTGAGGCGATACCCCACCGGGCGATGATAAGTCAGTCCCGCGGTTCAAGCTCCGCGGCCCGGGGGTGGTCGAAGCTGCCGCCCTCCAGTCCAGCGAACGCAGCTGTTGGCACGGGAGCTCCGGAAAACAGGCACCAGCCTGTGACCTGCGAGCTCCCGACGATGTCGTCCACTGGCCCGCGGCCGAGCCCCGGATTTAGGTCGCCGCCGCCATAACGCCACCTCAGCCACCGGAGCACCGTCTCCGCCCCGCACCGGGCTGCCCACACGAGAGCGTCTCAGCCCCGCACCGCGCTGCCCACACGGGAGCGCATTCTAGCCGAGAGCCGGGCCGCCCACACGGGAGCGCCTTCCAGCCGGGACCCAGGCCGCCCACACGGGAGCGCCTTCCAGCCGGTAGCCGGGCCGCCCACACAGGAGTGTCTCAGCCCCGCGCCGTCTGCCCTCACCGGAGCGCCGAGTTGTGCCGCTGCCGGAACGTTGCCGCAGTTCGAAGACGGCCAGCCTCGCGTTGGTAAGTCCTGGCTGGCTCTACCTCCGGAGCCTCGAGGTCGGTCGCAGGATGGAGGCCGCCAGCTCCGCCATTAGGCCTCAGCTCAGGCGGGGGAAGAGAAGGGGGATACGACAAAAAAGTCGCATTCCCCCGAAGGGAGACAGAAAGCCCTGTTTCAGCCCCCCCCCACACACATAACACCACCTAATAACCAAAAGTTTTAACCTAATTCTACATCTATCACTTATGAACACTGCAAAAAAACTTGTTTTTGCACATCTCCTTTAAAAATCCTCCCCCTGAACTTACAGATGTGCCCTCTATATTTTGAAATGTTATCCCGAGTATAATGAATCTGTCTACCCAACATTTGCCTCTCATAAATTTACAAACTTTATTGGGTTTCCTCTCAGCCTTCAATACTCCAGAGAAAACAATGCTAGTTTGTCCAACTTCTCCTCACAACGAAAATAGACAACATCCTGGAAAATATTTTCTGCAGTGGTTGATTTGTAGGCCGAAAAGACAGTTTCCGTGCCATATCACTCTGTGAATCTACGACTATTATTGAAACTCATGCATTCACTAAGAGAATGTGCAAACTCCATAAGGACAGCACCTGAAGTTTCATTAAAAATAACGTGGCTAAACCAGAAACAACAGAAATCTGTTATGCTCCAAAAACTATTAGCAAACAGAAGAAAATTGCCATTTCAACAGTATTCTATGGAATGTTAAAGAATGTTATTCTGAAGATAAGACTTTTATTTGAAAAGTGACAACATGTATCAGGACCTGGCAATAGGAGGTAAAACAACAAAAACAGACTTGGTTGGTAGTCCCCTTTCTGCGGAGTTTAATGTTATAATAGAGCGATTGTTCCTACTTTCTTTTTCTTTCTTTTCTAGGGTCTACTTTCTTACTTTACTTCCTTCTCTAACTTCTTTTCTAAGGGGCTTTCTTTTCCCAACACTCTCTTGCACTTCACGACTCTTGCGCACTTTCTTTACTTTCCTTACTTCTATCTTTTTCTTAAAGCTCAAAAAAATGAAGCGGTACAAAAAATGTATTAAGATATATGTGTTGTGTATTATTGTAATTTACCGTACTTCTAATAAAAAAAAAAAGAAATAAAAAAAAAAGAAAAGTGACAACATCTCATTTCATGGAAACATTTCCTTTACATTTGGTCCACCTAGTGGTGATTTAAATTATTGTCCTAATACATTTCAGTATTGCAGCTATTAGCTTAGCAGAATGGAAACAGGCCCTTGTTCCCACCTTGTCCATGCAGGCCACGTTGGCATTTGGCCCATATCCCCGTAACCCTTTTTATGCATATATCTGTCCAAATGTCTTTTAAACATTATAATTGTATTTGCTTCTTCCACTATTTCCAATATTCCTTCACCTTTAATGCGTCCATCAACACTATTTCAGTGTTTTAGAATTTTTCAACATAATGTTCAAACACAAAAAGAGTGAGGTCAGGTGGAATTGGAACTGGTGTGGGAGGGGAGGTGAATACCAAATTAAAAGTGTTATATATGAATGCACGGTATAAGAAATAAAGTGGATGAGCTTGAGGCTCAGTTAGAGATTGGCAAGTATGATGTTGTGAGAATTACAGAGGCATGGCTGCAAGAGGATCAGAGCTGGAAACTGAATATTCAGGGATATACGTCCCATCGAAAAGACAGACTGGTGGACAGAGGGGGTGGGGTAGCTATTGGAATGACTTAACTCACATACAGTGATTAAGATCCAAAGAGATTTATTAGCAATACAGCATATGTAACTTCATCTTAACACACAACTCAAGACGGGGAAGAAAGGGAAAAGGGTTTTCTATTAAACCAGCGGGTGGAGCCACAGTATGACTCATAGTATGAATGACACTGATCAACATCCTCCCTCTTAAAGAATTAAATGTCAGTACAAAACGAATGACTAAACAAGGCATGCACTGCAATTGATAATAGGCTGGAGGAAAGTCAAACATAGCCTGGGTACTTCACGGTGGGCTTGCATACACAACCAGCACGTGTGCGATATAAACCAGTTACGTTTTTCGCTACCGGGGACAGAATCAGTGGTATGACGGATGGCGGAGATTGAAACAGCATTCCCGGTGATGAAACAGGGGACTTTGGCACAGGCGGAGGAGGCTTCGCTATTGGCAGAGTAGTCATTTTAGAAGTAGGTTGTTGTGCTGGTACAGGCGGACCGATGCCGCTGGACGTGGATGGAAGTGCACTTGTCCGGTCCGGATAATACGGAGGTGGAGCCGGCTCATTCACAGGCAGGATTTGTCTGTTACGTCTGTAGGTGCCGCCATCAGCACTGACCAAATATGAGCGTGGCTCAGAGGCAGTTCCACAAATTACACCGATATGGTCATGACCTTTGTTAGTTTTTAAACGAGACACCTGCCCCTTGGTTAATGTTGGCAGCGGCCTGCTTGTTTTGTCATACCACTGTTTTTGAATGTCATGCTTTTGTTGCAGCCTGGACTGGACTTCCGATGGTGGGACCACCTGCGGGATCAATGCCTGGTCTGCCACAGGCACCGTGGCTCGGGTCTGCCTTGACAATAAACGTTGAGCAGGTGAACCCAAGATGGGGCCGCGGGAGATGTTGCGTAGGTTGAGCAGGTCCACGTCGGAATTAGCTCTGTGGGATTGTTCCATTAGCTGTTTTGCACTCTTGACAGCTCATTCAGCCAGTCCATTCGACTGTGGATATTCAGGGCTCTTTGAAGTGCTGCCTGGTAAATTGACTGCCGTTATCAGATAGCAGTATACAAAGAGCTCCGTGGTCCGCAAAATGGCGAACAAGTTTTAGAACTACCCTGTGAGAAGTGGGGCTGCTAAGAAAATCGATGTCAAACCAGCCGGAATACGAGTCAACAAGTACCAGGTAATGCTTGCCATGCCATTCAAATATGTCAGTTGAAACTGTAGACCACGGGAGGGCAGGAGCCCGGTGTGAGAGAAGTGGTTGCTTTTGTTGATGAGTTGCCAAGCTGTTGCACACTGCACAGGATGCCACATTCTCGAGAATATATTCAGCCATACCAGGCCAGTTTTTTGCTCGTAGGACAGTTGCTTCAGCGCATGGGTGCCCTGCATGGACAGCGTTAAAATACTTGCTGTTTTGATATGGTGTCAGAAAACCCAGACTCACTCCTTGCCTCACTCCTTGACTACAGCTCTGCCTTTAATACCATCCTTCCCCACAAACTGGTGGACAAACTGGGGGACTTGGGACTTCCACACTCCACCTGCATGTGGATAAATAGCTTCCTGTCGGGTCGCAGCCAGAGAGTCAGAGTGGGCCATCACACATCCACGGCCCTCAGCCTCAGTACCGGCTCTCCACAGGGCTGCGTGCTGAGCCCCCTGCTCTACACCATCTACACACATGACTGCATCCCCGCCCACCACAGAAACACCATTGTCAAATTTGCGGATGACACTACGGTGGTGGGACTCATCTCCGGGGGGGACGAGTACGCCTACCGGGATGAGGTGGAGCAGCTGACAGTGTGGTGTGGAGAAAATAACCTGCTCCTTAACACCTTAAAGACCAAGGAGATAATAATAGACTTCAGGAAGAATAAAACGGACATGGTACCATTAATTATCAGAGGGGACTGTGTGGAGAGGGTGGCGGATTTCCGCTTCCTGGGAATCCATATTGAGGAGGACCTGACGTGGAGCGTGAACACCTCTGCGCTGCTGAAAAAGGTCCAGCAGAGACTGTACTTCCTGAGGGTGCTCAGGAAGAATAACATCACTCAGAGACTGCTGCTGTCCTTTTATCGGTGCTCCATTGAGAGCCTCCTAACATACTGTGTATGCGTATGGCACACCAGCTGCACAGCGGCTCAGAGGAAAGCGCTCCAGAGGGCCATTGACAATGCCCAGAGGATTGTCGGATGCCCTCTCCTTACCTTGGAGGACTTACACAGTTCCCGCTGCATCAAAAAATCCCAGAGTATTATAAAGGACATTTCCCACCCCGGACACTCCCTGTTTGAACTGTTACCGTCAGGCAGACGGTACAGATCTACAAGGACAAGGACAAACAGACTTAAAAACAGTTTTTACCCCACTGCTATAAAGGCACTAAATGTAGCCGCCAAGGAACGCAGGGGCGATACATACATACATGAAATCGACAGAAGGATGTAGGGCTGGGTGTTTATGCGTGCTATTTTTATGATATTTATTTTAGTTGTTTATCTTTTTAAATATTTTACTTTGTATGTATCGTTAGCTTTTAGAAATGTTTGAATGGTGCACTGACTGGCTGACATTTTACAATTTCGTTGTACATGGTTCATGTTACAATGACAATAAAGAAACTATTCTATTCTATTCTTCTAATTCTATTGCTTTTATTTCAGTTTTTTTTTTTTTTCAGCATCTGTTTTACTATGGCTTCTGCTCTCAGAAAACCAGAGATCCTGGTGTTTGATGACGATCTAGCAGAACGGTGGCACATATTTGAAGAAGAGTTCACCATTTACATGGACGCGGCTCACCCGGCTGCTGCTCCAGGTGTTCGTGCCTCAATTATCCTCAACCTAGCAGGCACAGAAGCTGATCGGTGTGCCAGAAGATTTCATTATGAACCAGCAAGGTTTGACCTGGCTGGTGTCCAGATTACTCCCGCTGAATCCATCTGGGACCCAAACTGTTTCCTGAGCAAATTCCAACAGTTACGCGAGTTGCGTACTAACTTAGTCATGGAGAGGCACATATTTTTTTCATGAAGCCAGAGACATGTCGAACCTGTTGAAACGTATGTTAGTGCTTTGAAACACATTGCCAGTAGGTGCACTTTTGGTGATTTATGCGACAGCTTAAACCGTGACCGTCTGGTCAATGGTGTCCGCAATTATAAATTACAAGACGAATTACTACGTGATACTGAACTTACTCTAGAGACTGCTGAAAACCGCTGCCATGTTGCTGAAATGGCTGATGCTCATGCAAAAGTATTGGGACATAGCCCCCACTATGCTCATGATATTAATGTTACCTGTACATTTTATCAAGCCTCTCGCCGCTCTCCTCAAGTGCCCGACAGTACTGTCGCTAAACTCCTAGACAATTGTTTTAACTGTGGGGGTTCGCATGTTGCAGCTTGTGACCGTTGCCCTGTTTATGGGAAATGTTGCCATTTCTGTAAGAAAATGAACCACTTCTTCAAATACTGCCGCTCGTGTAGCAACAGAGTTCAAACAAGACAATCTGTCAATTCACTCGACCATGAGAACATGCTCTCGGAGCACTCCCACACAGCTCCCACGGACTTCCAGTCTGCTAACGAGCATCTTGATTTGGATGTACATTCCTTGTCTGACTTGCCTCATAAGCATCAAGATCCCAAGGTCATTTTGCTCGTTAATGGTAAGACATTTTTTCTGAAAGTTGATACAGGTGCAAGGTGTAATGCAAGGTGTTTATCTGAATTGGAAAAGATATGGAAAACATAGACCATCACTCCTACGGCTGCCTCCCTTCTTCCGTTTGCAGGAGGACCAGTGCACTCTATTGGTCAAGTCGAGTTACACTGCTGTCTTGACTCACGTGTCCACACCCTGAGCTTCTATGCTGTTTATAAAAATGTGCCATCCCTGCTGGGCGTTAAGCCCTGTCACGACCTGGGACTGGTCTCTTTCATTGCTTCTGTTTCTCATCTGACTACATCTTGTGACTTTACTCAACAAATCCTGGCACAATACAAAACTTTGTTTAATCTGCAATTTAAGAGGGAGAAGGTAAAATCGGACATGTCAGTATCATCGTGAGGAATCTGCTGTGGTGGATGTTTATGTTAACTTTTACGTAGCTGTGTGTCTTGTTGCTTTTTTAGTATGGCAGTATGGCAATATGAATATCACTGTACCTTTATTAGTACAAGTGACAATGAAAGACTTTTGAAATCTTTGATATTACCTATTTGCTCTTAATGCATTTACAAAACATCTTTCAATTTCCCTGTATTTGCCAATATTTTTTCACTCTTTGCTTTCTCGATTTCCTTTTAATGTCATCCCTGTATATTCTATACTAATTTTACTCTCTTGATACTCAAGGTTTTAAACTTTTGAGAACACGATGCCAAGACAACTGAATAGCTTGCTGATTCATTTCAAAAGTCAGCTCATCGCCCAAGAATTCACAAATAAATATAAACAGATAATAAACAAAGGGGAGTAGAAAGAGGAATAGGTCATTCACCCCCTCAAGCTAGTTTCTCCATTCATTAAGCTGATGGTTGAAATAGTACCTCAGCACAGTTTTCCTGCTTGTTATATCTTGCCAACATGAAAGAAACAAATGCATGCCAACTCTTTGTCCCAATTTGCCTGCAAATTCGCCATATCAATATATCAAATGAACTGTATTGTTAGCGTTTTGCCCTAAAACATTATGAAAAGCAGCATGACAAAGAGATAAATACAAAGAAGTATAAAGTGCAAAAGTGAGAAAGGGGCAGAATGATGCCTCCATGAGTTCCATTCTGGACACTTTAGAATGTCAGAACTTTGGAAGTCGGAGAGGATGTACAGTAAATGTTCAAGAATGAATCTGTTACAAGGAAATTAGAGACTTAATTACTAGGTAATTTATCTGACAGCTCTCCTGGAATTCATTCTGTGCAATTTGAAGAATTGGTGGCAAATCATTTTCATTTTTGTTCAGATGTAATAGAACCTGTTTATCTGTTAAAGCAGATTATATAATTTTATTTAATAAGAATTAGATAATTCTCTTAAAAGAAACAATGATTTTATTGGGAGTGGCACTACAGCATGGATAGCACAGGTTTGGAGGGATCTGGACTAAATGCTGGTAGGTGGAACTAGTGTAGCTGGGACAAGCTGGCTGGTGTGGGCAAGTTGGGCCTGTTTCCACACAGTATCACCCTATGACTCTATATAACAGTTTTGTTCTGTTAAAAAATAAGTGGACGAACAACACCTCGTAATTTACAACCCAACAGTATCAACATTGAGTTTTCCAAATTTTGGTAACTACAAAAACCCTCCCTCTTCTTCCCTACTCCCAACCTCCATCTCCCCTGTGCCCCTGCTGGACTCATCCATTTCTCTCCTCCCCTTCCTTTCTCTAGTTTCACAATTCACAATTCTTCAATTATTTGTTTGCACTGTCCGTTGTTTCATCTCTGGCCTTTGTCAAACCATCTGCTATTCAACTTTCTCCTCACCTGTATCAACCTATTACCTGCTGGGCTTTGCCCTGCTCCTCCTCTCTTCCAGTTGTATTCACCCCCCCCCCCCCACCAACCCCTACAATCAGTCTGAAGAAGATCCCTAACACAAAATGCAAGCTCTGTAGGTTCACTAGAGATGATGCCTGACCCGCTCAGCCACCTGAGCACTTTTTTTCCATAAACTAGCATCCAATATTGTTTTGTTGCCTCTCTGTTTACATTTAGTTGTTAAGGTGTGGGAAGCACCAGAAATCATGATTCTTGCCTGTAGGAGAGACATTTGACAGGTATTCCTTGTTCTTAACGGTAGAATTTAAAAAAATCAAATTGCTGGTCATAACCAAAATGAAAGTGATAGTTGCTTTAATAAATACAGTGCAGATGAAAGACAAAACTTAAAATTGGCTGAAGCACATTCATTCTATAACTTGGATAGCCTGACACAAAACATCACTTATATGAGCACATGAGTACAGCAATATGTCTCGAATATCTAACACTTGCTCATCCTTTTCATCCAAAAAGCAACCCGTAGAATGCCAATAAAGGATCAATCACAGCGATATTGATATAATTTGACTGAATATAATTAATAAGATTGAAGAACCATAAAGCTACCAGAAATCAAAAGGAATCTTTGCTCCAAATGAAGCAGAAATGCAAACCCAACTTCAATCATGTCGCTGTGAGGGAGTTTATTAACATTTATCTGGTTAAAAATGTTTCAATCAGAACTTTATCCATTAGAAAAGTCATTAATTACAATCAATATTACAAAGGTGGTTTGACCTCAATGCTGCAGTGCTGGAGGACCAGTGAGGAGAGAATCAAGTGGGAGAATTTAATTGATAGGAGTTTGAACAAATCTGGTTTGAACACTGAAGGTGAATGATGGGAAAGTTCACCTTTGAGTATCATATCAACATTTATACAGAACTTCAAAAGTTAAACCTTCACTACATAAATCAAAGATGTAGTCGATTCTATGAATAGGTGCATTATGAAAGGCTTACGGTATCAAGTAACCTCTTTTCCACTGATACCATTTTTATATGCCATCTCTACCTTGCATTGTCACACCAAAATGCAACAGCGATTATTTAACACATCAGATGCTAGAATCTGCGAGTGCCAAGCAACCTTTGGCACTTCATTCAACTGATCTGCTTTAACAGTATCACCCAGTTAATAACTGATCTGTATTATGATACCAACCTGATCTAGCCTTTATCTAACACTTAGAATTTTATTTGTATTCAATACTTTATAATTTTGTCAACACTTTTAATTTTAAAAGCCATCATAAACCATGGATGCTTATTTTTGTGATGCATGTGCAAATTTTGCACTCCTTTTGGGACACTCACAAACCGTAATTTTAACTTACCATTATAAAGAGAGCCTCCCTCTGCATATTCCATAACAAGGCATACCTGGAATTAAAGCATTAAAGTGAGGTTAAACAACATATTTACATCCTCCCACCATGATAATTTATTGGTATATCCAGATTGAGATTTTTTCTGACTTTGGACCTGCATTAAAGTGATGCCGCTATCGAGTTAATGCACCAAAAACACCAAAGGACAATTTTTAGGCACATGTGCACCACACTTTAGTCTATGTTTAAGAAAGAACTGCATATGCTGGAAAAATCGAAGGTAGACAAAGATGCTGGAAAAACTCAGCGGATAAGGCAGCATCTATGGAGCGAAGGAATAGGCGACGTCTCGGGTCGAGACCCTTCTTCAGACCCGAAACGTCGCCTATTCCTTCGCTCCATCGATGCTGTCTCACCCGCTGAATTTCTTCAGCATTTTTGTCTACCTACACTTTAGTTTATGAGCAGTCACTATTTCAATAATATTAGGTCTATGTATCAGTTTATGACAAAAAAAAGTACATTAAAAAATCAGAATTATTCTACCTGTTGCGATTTATCTACTTTAAAACTACTATATTCTTGTTCAGAATTTTGTTTTGGTCCAAATTATCACCTATCAGCTACACTAAGTAGAAATCTATGTTACAAGTAGAAAGCAGCTGTCCTAATTCTGTTGTTTTTCATGCCCACAATAAATTTCATCATCACACTAATCCTGCCATTGCAGCAAACCAAAACAATTTCCCTCTTTGTTTTCCTCTCTGCAAAGAAGGAAACCACGACCAAGAGTTTTAAAGCAGTTAAATACGCTATCAATATCTAAGCTGTTCCACTGTCCAACCTCTGGTACTTTATTCACCTGGTTCTGCATTTCAATGATGCAAGAACGTTTGCAGTATCTCTGGCAAACCATGTGGTTCCTCAAAATCTCTCCCAAGTGCCTCATTTTTATCTGCATGCTGGAGTCTGGCAAATGTTTCGAGAGATCTGGGATGCACTCTCCTTATGCATACTTAGAACCTTCTCAGGTTTGTCAATCCCTCTTCTGCCTCCATTCTGTCAAATTGCCGTCCAACATCCAATCATTCACGAAAGTCATCTCTGTTAGCACTCCTAATAGACTCTATTTTCTGTTATTGATGCCAAATTTTGTTTGTGGCCAAGATAAATGTACAATATAACCCAAGTCCTCTGCTTCTCTGACTATACAATTTATCATGCAAGAATAGTGATCTTAACCAGCAATTTAAGTGCAATATTCTGCTATATTTCCCTTTCTAAGCCTTATTGTTTCCTCTTTGAAGCCATGTTTAGAATCTTCTATCCTCTGTAGGGAAGCTTGAAACTTTTCAATGGTATATTTATTTTAATGGGTAGTAAATGTGAGCAAAACATGAGCAAAATAATTTATCTTTGCTTCCCAGAATAATCTTGCCAGACATTAAGTTAATGTAATGTTCTAAAAATTGGAGTACGTTGTTATGAGTTAACCCAGTTACGAGTTAAGTCCTCTTTATATGAAACAATACAATTTTTCAGAAATATTCAGCACCCTTACTTGATCAAACACCAGTAATGTACAATTAGGTTGCATAGCCTTAAATATTTCTACTAAAATCAATCTACATACTGGATTTAAACAGGCTCCATAGAGTTTCACAATATTCGGGTGCGTCACACGTGACAGTTGACGAAGCTGCAACAACAAAAAAAGAGAAAATCAGTTATAAAAATAATATTAACAAGTCCTGGATCAACCGCCTTAGTTTGGCTGCAGTTTGAGGAAACACTACCACAAGCTGGAAAAAAAAAATAGTAGATAAAAGCTCCTACAAAACAGGATCAGGTGCACGGTACAAATTATCTAAAGTTTTAAAATAGATGAGCAAAATACGTGTTGTACTAAATTCACTCTTCGTTGGTGTTTATGATTAAATTACAGCAAACAGAGCAGATTAGAGTAGGTGGGATATGCAGCAAGGCAAATGGGGGGGAAACACAGATCCCAACTGCTACTTTGGTTTTATGCCATTCTCAAAACAACAAATCTCCTCTATCACATTTACATGAATGACAGATTGTGAAAGCACACTGTTAAAAAACCCAATTCTGGAATCATTTCATATCTTAACAGAATTTTGTACACTGTAGAGCCATTTATAATTTACTTGTTTTCGTGTTATTATCGGAAATCCTAACATAGTTTACACTTATTTGAAGTTTGATTTGACCCCAAATCACTTGGACTTCAGGACAAATTAAAGCTACAGAGCCCTCCATAATTCCTTCTTAAAAACATTGTGAGCCCTCCATAATGTTTGGGATAAAGACCCATCATATATTTATTTGCCTTTGTACTCCACAATTTGAGATTTGTAATAGAAAAAAAAAACACATGCGGTTAAAGTGCACATTGTCAGATTTTAATAAAAGCCATTTTTATACATTTTGGTTATACATGTAGAAATTACAGCATTGTTTATACATAGTCCCCCCATTTCAGGGCACCATAATGTTTGGGGCACAGCAATGTCATGTAAATGAAAGTAGTTATGTTTCGTATTTTGTTGCATATCCTTTGCATGCAATGACTGCTTGAAGTCTGCGATTCATGGACATCACCATTTGCTGGGTGTCTTCTCTGATGATGCTCTGCCAGACCTGTATTGCAGCAATCTTTAGCTTATGCTTGTTTTGGGGGGTAGTCCTCTTCAGTTTTCTCTTCAGCATATAAAAGGCATGCTCAATTGGGTTCAGATCAGGTGATTGACTTGGCCACTCAAGAATTTACCATTTTTTAGCATTGAAAAACTCCTTTGTTGCTTTAGCAGTACGTTTGAGTTCATTGTCTTGCTGCAGAATGAACCGCCGGCCAATGTTTTAAGGCATTTGTTTGAATGAGCAGGTAGGATGTGTTTATACACTTCAGAATTCATTATGCTACTACAGGTGCACAACCTTTTATCCGAAGATCCAAATAACGAAAACCTCCGAATAGCGGCCATTTTTTCGGTTCTTGAAGAAAGGTCCTTGAAAACGTTCACCGAGGGCGGCCCGCAGAGGTGACAGCGGAACCTCCGGTCGGTCCTCGAAGAAAGGGGAACTAAATCCCCATTCATAAAAGAGAAGATGAGGGTATATTGCGCGGGAGGGTTAATTATTGACAATATGCTGCTGCCTGCCCGCTGAATTAAAAAGTTCCCACGGTGGACTCACGATATACAGTGTTTCGTGAGTCTTGCGTGGGAACTTTTTAATTCAGCGGGGCAGGCAGCAGCAGATTGTCGCTCGCTTCAGTATCACCCCACCTACACCCCTCTGCTTCCCGGCCATGTGTGTGATCCCTTCCCTCCCCTCTCCAGCTCCCCGCCCATTGCACCGGCGAGGGGGCTTTGCACTGTCTTCACAGCGGCGATTGCAGCAGGACCGTGTCAGGACCAATTAGACACCGACCACCAGTCCCACCGCAAGCACGGAGATCCCAGAGACCCACAGGCAACAGCAGCCCAGCCCAGCCCCACTCCAACTACAGAGGAACCTGGGTTGCGGATGACGGGGCGCAGCTCGGGGCGTCGTAGGGGCCCATCGGGGAGCGGCCACTCAAAGCCACGCCGGGAGATGTAGGGCCCTGCCCCGGTCTTGATGTTGGAGCCCCCGGCGGGCGCTAGCAAGTCCGCGGCAATTTACAGCCGCGCCGGGCGTTGTAAGCCCCCCCTCCAGGTCACTCTCAACCTCTATGATGTTTGCTCTCAACCCCGTAATTCGGGCAGGAGAAGTCGCCGCTGCCGGTGCCCCGCAAAGCAGTCTCCCACCGGGGACCCGCGAGCTCCCGGTGTCACCATCCACCGGAGTCGGGTCGCAGCAGCTCACCCCCGCAACTCTCCACGCTCCGAAGCTGGCTAGCTCCACGGAGGTAGGTCCGTAGGTCCACAGCTCCCACCGCCGCCCACCGACCCCCAGGCCCACTGCAAGCACGGAGATCCCAGAGACCCACAGCCAGCAGCAACTCCAGCCCAGCCCCGCTCCAACTCCAGAGGAACACGTAGGGGCAGAAGCTGATGGTGTGCAAGGTACGTCTTGTTCTTGGGGTGGCGGATGAGGGGGCGCAGCTCGGGCTGTGGGCGAACTGCCACTTGTCGCTGTAGCGGCCTGGCCCATCGGGGAGCGGATTCCTCTGGAGTTGGAGGGGGAGGGGGGTATTGTGCTGTTTGATCGCCCCCTGCTATCCCAGGGACAGGGAGACACAGCGGCTTTTTAGACTGGTGGGCAATCACTTCCAAAGTTCTGCCCACACAGTCAGTACACCTCTCCTACACTGTATTTCATACAAACATTTATTCTGCAAGAAAAAACGACATTGAAGACTCAAACTCGCGATCGAGTAACTGCCAGGATCAAGGCGCAAACTCGCGACCTTGCGGATATGAGCCGAGCACTCTACCACTGAGCCAGCCATTAAAATCTACGCTAAAAAAATTCCATTCCGAAGACCGACAAATTCTGAATTACGAAAAGTGTCTGGTCCCAAGGCTTTCGGATAAAAGGTTGTGCACCTGTACCATCAGCAGTTGTATCATCAATGAAGATAAGTGAGCCAGTACCTTCAGCAGCCATGCATGCCCAGGCCATAACACCCCCACCACTGTGTTTCACAGATGAGGTGGTTTGGATCTTGGGCAGTTCCTTCTCTCCTCCATACTTTGCTCTTGCCATCACAATGATATAATAAGTTAATCTTCGTTTTATCTGTCCACAATACTTTTTTCCAGAACTATGGTTGCTCTTTTAAGTACTTCTTGGCAAACTGTAACCTGGCCATCCTATTTTTGCAGTTAATCAGTGGTTTGCATCTTGCAGTGTAGCCTCTGTATTTCTGTTCATGAAGTCTTCTGCGGACATTGGCCATTGACAAATCCACACCTGACTCCTGAAGAGTGTTTCTGATCTGTCGGACAGGTGTTTGGGGATTTTTCTTTATTATAGGGTGAATTATTTTGTCATCAGCTGTGGAGGTCTTCCTTGGCCTGCCAGTCCCTTTGTGATTAGCAAGCTCACCAGTGCTTTCTTTCTTAATGATGTTCCAAACAGTAAGCCTAATGTTTGGCTGATGTCTCTAACAGTTTTATTCTTTTTGCTCAGTTTCATAATGGCTTCTTTGACTTTCATTGGAACAACCTTGGTCCTCATGTTGATAAACAGCAATAAACATTTCCAAAGGCGATGGAAAGACTGGAGAAAAGTCTGGGTGCTGAGAGCTATCTTATACCTGCATTAAGAAGGCAAATAAACACACATGAGCAATAGCAAACTCCTGTGAGGCCATGTGTCCCAAACATTATGGTGCCCTGAAATGGGGGGACTAAACACAGCTGTATTTTCTACATGGTGAAACCAAAATGTATACCAATTCCCTTTAATAACATCTAGTACAAATCTCAAATTGTGGAGTACAGAGGCAAATAAATAAAGGACGGGTCCCTGTCCCAAACATTATGGAGGGCACTGTAATTAGCAACCAACAGTTAGTCTTCCTATTTACATGGGTAAAAAGCAATGTCCGTACATGAATTGGAACTTCCAGCATCGCACAACCTTGCAAATCCTTCTCAATAAACATTTCCAGAGATTCTTCCAACGAAAGCAAAAATTAGAATACCAAGTTTCAAAGAAGACAGTCCTGGCACAAATCCAAAGATGATATTTTCTGCTTATTTGCAACTGTTAGCAAGCAAGCTTCTCTCTTCTTATGGCTCACAGCTAATAGAAGTTGCTTTAATCAACAAGGTATGTTGACATGGTTCCACAATAGACATAATTAGTTTTAAAAAAGTGCATTTTGAGATACAGGTGAGTATAAAGCAGGGATCGGCAACCTGTGGCCCACGGGCCATAACCCAAAATCATCTGGCCCGCACGCGTAACATAAAACACACATTTATCCGAGAGTAGTTCTCACACACAAACACACACACAGCCAAGTCCATATCACAACACCTGTCGACTTACTCTCTCTCTCCGACCCGACCCTCCCACCCTCCCGACCTCGTGAAAGCTCCTCCCACCTCGGTGCCGCGACTTAAGCGGGCTGAGAGAGGCTTCAGCGAGGCGGTGCTGGAGAGGCTTCCTCGGGAGCCCAGCGGCGGGCGGGCTGGAGGAAAGCGAAGCATCAGCTGGGTCGGTGATGAATTCTGCTCCGGCCACAGTGTGCACTTTAGTTGTAGTTTGTCGTGGGGGTAATTGTCATTATGTCACATTTTTGGTGAGATTTAAAAAAACTGATCATTAATTATTTATTAACTATGGCGATAGACGTAGCCCGCCATTTGCTCACAGACATGGGTCCTTGCTCCTTTGCAGAACAAGGTTGCCGACCCCTGGTATATAGAGTACATAAAACATACGGAACATAATTTTGAGATATACTTATTTTTTGTAGCCTGGCTGTTATTATAGGACGAGGCACTTTAGCTAAAACTAATAGACAGATATGTCAAATCTATTACCAACAAGTTGTATTATTAATTATGGGGAAAGAAACCAGTGTGGCCAATGTAAATATGTGATTGGTGATCAATGAAGATTCAGCACAAAAACATGCTAAATCCACATTGACCATCAACTACCCATTTACACTCATCTACATTAATCTCATATTTAATCTCAACACATTCTCACCACCAGCCACCAATTTCTACCAAGGGTTCGTTAGCATATATTTGGAGAGAACTAGAATATAAAAACAGGGATGTAATGCTGAAGCTTCATAAGGCACTAGTCAGACTGCATTTGTTGTGAGCAGTTGCGGGCCCCAGATCTGAAGAAGGATGTGTTGGCATTGGAGAGGGTCCAGAGGAGGTTTACGAGAATGATCCCTGGAATGATTGGGTTAACGTATGATGAGCATTTGATGGCACTGGGGAAGTACTCGGTGGTGTTTAGAAGGATGAGGGGAACCTCATTGAAACTTACCGAATATTAAAAGAGTGGATGTGGAGAGGATGTTTCCACTAGTGGGAGAGTCGAGAGTCAAAGGGAATAGGTTCAGAAAAAAAAGGATGTACATTTAGAAAGTAGATGCAGAAGAATTTCTTTAGTCAGAGGGTGGTGAATCCATGGTATTCATTGCCAGACGGCTGCAGAGGCCAAGTCATTAGGTGTTTTTAAATGTGGAGATTGACAGATACTTGATTGGTGAGGGTGGCAAGGGTTATAGGGGGAAGGCAGTAGAATGGGGTTGAGAGGGAAAGATGGATCAGCGATGATTGAATGGCGAAGTAGACTTGATGGGCCAATGACCTTTTTCTGCCCCCATGATTTATGAACTCACCGGTTCTCTGGATACTTTCAAGAGAGAGCTAGATAGGGCTCTTAAAGATGACGGAGTCAGGGGACATGGGAAGAAGGCAGAAATGGGGTACTGATGATCAGTCATGATCACATTGACTGGCGGTGCTGGCTCGAAGGGCCGAATGGCCTACTCCTGCACCTATTGTCTATTGAACTGGGAACAAGTTACCGCGGTCAATTATCGTACTAACCTTCATGTCTTTTGGATTTGGGAGGAAAATCAATAGTCAGTCACAGTCAAACTTCCTGCAGACAGTACCAGACTGAATTGGACTGAACCAGAAGTCTGGATTGAAAGCATGTCTCCGGTACTTTGAGGGCAGTGGTTCTACTGGTACTTGTGCTACTGTGCCACCCTAGATTTGCGGCTTTGCAACCAGTTCTCAAAAAGACAGACATCCATATGTGTCTACATCTTTGCTATTTGCATGCAACTCTCCTTTAACCATTTACTGGCATAGAAAAGCAATTATTACCGTTATAACTAACGTGCAGCACAGAAACCGGCCCTTCGGTCCACCATGCCTCTGATGATCTTCCAGCATCAATCTACACTAATCCCATTTACCACACTTGGTATGTAGCCGTCTATGCCTTGGCAAAGTACATGCCCCAATGTGCCAGACTGCACGTAGTAGTCAGAGAAATTATTGTTCTAAAAATCTGTGATTAGTTCCAAGATAAGGAATTACCTCCACAATGAATGCTTTTCTCTCCGATTCACTTTCAATTTGCTTTATAGCTATATCTTTTCCACGCCATTTTGCTTTGCAAACAACTCCAAAGGCTCCTCTCCCAACAACCTGCAGGATACAACAAAGAGAAAAAAAAATGTAAGATAGCACGAGTTTTCTTAATCGATCTTCATTGTTTTTTGTTTGGCATTTAATTTATCAAAGGTTTCAAAGGTCTTTTACTGTCACATGTACCAATTAAGGTATAATGATATGCAAATTATCATACAGCCATACTTTAAAAAAAAGCAACAAGACACACAACTGCCTAAAAGTTAACATAAACATCCATAGAACACAACACAGGAAGAGGCCCTTTAGGCCACAATGTCTTGTGCCGAACACGATGCCAAGCTTAACTAATCTCATCTGCCTGGACACATGACCCATACCACTCCATGCCCACCATATCCACAGCCTATCAAAAAAAACTCTTAAATGCACTACCATATCTGCCTCAACCATCACCCCTGGCAATGCGTTCCAGACATCCACCATTCTCCGTTAAAAAAAAAACTTCCCCCGAACATCTACTTCAAAATTCACTCCCCTCAACGTCAAACTGGGCCCCGTATAGTCTATAGGGCAAGATAGAATATCTGTACTTTCAATGCCTCTGATAACTGTAAACACTTCAATTAGTTCTCTCCTTAGCCTTTGTCAAAACTCTCCTTTTAGCTGGACAGCTTGCCGAAGATTTCCCAACGTTAAATCTCTCATGGATCCGGTAAAGGTCATTCTTCTTAGATAGCGTCTTGGTGATAACCTGGCAACTCCCAGCTAACAGGAGCCACAAAACACCCCCAACAACTGGATTGTCCTGAAGACCACCATAATTAACATTTGTATAGAAACCGTTGCCTCTACCACAACTGGTGATGAGGATTACTCAGAAACCCAAAGCTAATTAACTACTTTTTTTTTAAAAACAGGGTAACATCAGAAATAACTTGACAGATGAAATTCACCATTGTTTTCAGTGCACCAGAGCATGATCTGGCCACCTGAGCTAAACTGTTGGTGCAGGTTTGCAAGATTATAGAGATCATTGAATCTATTAGGGTGAAAGATGAGGACAACAGCAACCCATTTGTGGTTCCGAGATAACAGATGTGTGGGAAATAAAATAGCTACAGGTTACAACACTGTCAACTATATTGGTACTTATGCACGAGGAGCAATTGAAATGAATAACCTTGCAATTTTTATGATACTCAAATTTCTAACTATTTTAGTAAATGTCAACGTACTGAAAAGATACACATAATTCAGTTATATTTGCTATGTTCAAAAGAAAAAAGGCTACATTTGTCATATGGCATCATAATTTATGCCTAGCCACTCTGTGATGCTGGGAAGACACAGAACAATTATAGACCAGACATTAGAGCTATAGCGTGTAAACAGGTCTCTCGACCCACCGAGTCCACGCCGACCAGCGATCAACCCGCACTTCTGAATGAGTAAACAAACCATCTTAATTCATGCTCATCAGCACTTTCTATCCCAGGATATGGAAAGATATAGCTTTTAATCAACTATCGTCAAATTTAAAACACCACCTTTAATTATTAATATTGTCAAACGAAGAAATGTACATCACATTTAAAAAAAAAATAACTACTTTAGTTATTTTAAAAATATTTTATACACCCATATTCTTCACAAAACAAATTGCTGAATATTGGGGTTATGGAAATTATTTTAACAGATGTGTACGTGTACCAAAATCTCTTTAAAAGGATTTGTGCCTGCTCAATTGCTTAATTCGAGTCTTAATTTAAATGACAAGAGTTCATTTCATGATTTTTGTCAAATAATTTAATGAATGAAACATCATAAAAATAATTGACATATTTTACAATGCCCTTTTACCTGCTTGAAGGTATAGTCTTTAAGGTCCTCTATTAGAACATTCAAATTCATGATAATTTTACAAGATATTTTGCAGCTAAATGCCATCTGCTATTTCTGTATGAAAATTTCAGCAATAAAAAGATTAAATGGGCTGAATCTATAAGCCAAGTACCTTTATTGTATGTTGAGAGAGGCAAAGGTTTTACCTCACATTATATCTCCAAGTGATTGGTACCTGTGATCATTTGAACTCCATCACTATATCCAATTTAACATCCTGCAAGAACACCCCATATTCCTAAATTAGAGAGCAAAGATACACTTAATTTAAATAGCTCATCTGAAAGCAGCCTCGCCACTCCCACAAAAAAGTTGTTTATTTAGTCTATTGTCACGTGTACCAAGGTGCAATGAAAACTTTTTTTGTTGCTTGCTATCCAGTCATCTGAAAGACAATGCATAATTACATTCAAACCGTCCACAACATACAAGATAAAGGGAATAACGCTTAGTGCATGATAGTTAAGTTAAATTAAAGATAGTCTGAGGGTCTCCAATGATATGATAGGTAGGACCGTTCTCAAATTAGTGATAGGATGGTTCAGTTGCCTGATAACAGCCGGGGCCGGGGCAGGGGGATGGCTTCAGGCGGGGGCTGTCGGGTGCCGGTGGGGGTATCCTGCAGCCGGGGGAGAGGGGACAGCTTCGGGCAGGGGCTGTCAGGGAACGGTGGGGAGGAGGGAGCCTACGGCAGCTGGGGAGGGGGATGGCTTCAGGCGGGGGCCGTCGGGGCTGGTGGCGAGCGTTTTGCAGCTGGGGGGAAGGGACGGCTTCAGACAGGGCCTGTTGGGGGATGGGGAAAGAGGGCGACGGCCTCAGGTAGCTGCCTGTGCGGGGGGGGGGGAGCGCAACCGTGGCCTACCGCTGGGGGAGTGTGCGAGGGGAGGGGGGTGTGGGCGGGAGGGGATGTGTGGGCGCGAGGGGATGTGTGGGCGGGAGGGGATGTGTGGGCGGGAGGGGATGTGCTCTGCCAACGCAAAGCCCCGCCAGTCCCCGGCCCCGCCAGGCTCCCTCAATTCCCCCACACTCACTCACTTCCCCAGGATCTCGAGGTTGCAGGAGTTGGCCTCGCAGTCAGCCACACTCCAGGCCACTCCGCACTCTAGCCTCCCTAACTCGGCGCCGCTTTCAGGGCTGACGTACTCGGGGCAGCTTCGGTACTCGGGGCAGCTTCAGTACTCGGGACAGCTTCGGTACTCGGGACAGCTTCGGTACTCGGGGCAGCTTCTGGACTCACTGACTCTGGACGGCTTCGGGACTCAGCCTGGCCTCCGGGGCTTTATTCCTCTCGCCCCGGTGATTGACAGCAGGTGCGGGAAGGGTCATTACCATCACGGTGACAGACAGGAGAGAAGACCAATCTGCTGATCTTACGATTTTTAAACCTCCATAACTTTTGTAATATTCCACCGATCGGGACAAAACTTGATGCGCTTCTAACACAGGGGAACAGTAAGATGGCGAAAAATTGCAGAGCTATCGGGTACCGTTTTAGCGCAAATGTAAAAACAACACAAACCGGAAGAGGACAAGATGAGAGTTTTAGTTAAACGTGGGGAGGGGGGAGGGGGGAGGGGAGGGGTGTGAGTGTGTGGGGGAGGGGGGTGTGTGTGGGGGAGGAGGAGGGTGTGTGTGGGGGAGGGTGTGTATGTGGTAGGAGGGGTGTGTGTGTGTGGTAGGGGGGTGAGTAGGGAAGGGGGTGTGTGGGCTCAACAGCTCCCGGGTCCGACCGCACTCACCGGCTCCAGGGCCTAGATCTGGACTCACTCAGTGGCTCCCGTCCCAGAGCCTGTCGCACTCAACAGCTCCCATCCCCGGCTGCACTCATCGGCACCCGGCTCGTCATGGTGGCCGCCGCCAGCAAACAACAGCCCCTACCCGCACTCTGCTCACCCCGCTCCTTCAGCTTTATTCTCGCCGCTGGTGATTGACAGCGAGTGCCGGAAAGGGCGTTGCTGTCCAGGCAAATGACAGACGACTATCTTTTGTAATATTTCACCGATCGCAATAAAACTTGATGCACTTGCAGCACAGGAGAATGGCGAGTAAGGTGGCAAAAAAACGTATCGCTATCGGGTACCGTTTTTGTGCAAATTTAAAAACAACGCAAACCAGAAGAGGACAATATGAGAATTTTATAAGTATACTAGACCAAGTGCAGACCCGTTGGGTCTGTTTCCCCAACGGCGTTTGCGGAGGGGGGGGGGGCTGAGGCATCACACTCACATTAACCACCCCCCAAACACACAGGTGGGGGGAGGGGGGTGTGAGAAGAGGGGAGGGAGGGGTGCGGAGGAGGAGGAAACGGGACAGATTTGGGAGGGAAAGGAGAGCGGGGCAGGGGGTGAGAGAGGGGGATGGGGAGAGAGATGTGGGTGAGGGGGGGGGGGTTGGGGAGGGAGGGGAGGAGGGAGGGAAGGGGAGAGGGGTGGGTGGAGAGAGGGGAAAGAGTGGGGAGGGAGAGTGGAGGGGGAAGGGGGGAGAGGTGAAGTGGAAGAGAGGGAGGAGAGAGGGATGGGGAAGGGGAGGGGAGAGAGATGTGGGGGGGAGGGATGGGGACGGAGAGGAGGAGGGAGGGGTAAGAGTGTGGAGGGCAGGGGGAAGAGTGTGGAGGGAGGGGGGAGAGGTGGGGGGACAGGGGGGAAAGAGTGGGGAGGGATAGTGGGAGGGGGGAGAGGTGGAAGAGTGGGGAGGGTCAGAGGGGTAGTGGTGGACGGAAAGGGGTGGGGTGAGGGAGAGAAGTGGAAGAGTGGGGAGGGAGGGTGGAAGAGGGACAGAGGGGTAGGGGGAAGGGGGCGGGGGGAGAGAGGGAAGGGGATAGGATAGAGAGTGAAGGGGGGTTGGGGAGAGAGGGATGGGTGGGTGAGGGAGAGGGGTGAGAAGAGGGAAACTTAGAAACATAGAAATTAGGTGCAGGAGTAGGCCATTCGGCCCTTCGAGCCTGCATCTCCAGTCAATATGATCATGGCTGATCATCCAACTCAGTATCCTGTACCTGCCTTCTCTCCACACCCCCTGATCCCTTTAGCCACAAGGGCCACATCTAACTCCCTCTTAAATATAGCCAATGAACAGGCCTCAACTACCTTCTGTGGCAGTGAATTCCAGAGATTCACTACTCTGTGTGAAAAATGTTTTTCTCATCTCGGTCCTAGAAGATTTCCCCCTTATCCTTAAACTGTGACCCCTTGTTCTGGACTTCCCCAACATCGGTTTCTATAAGATCCCCCCTCAATCTTCTAAAATCTAGCGAGTACAAGCCGAGTCTATCCAGTCTTTCTTCATATGAAAGTTCTGACATCTCAGGAATCAGTCTGGTGAACCTTCTCTGTACTCCCTCTATGGCAAGAATGTCTTTGAGCATTGGGCATTGTGACATCACACAATGGAATGTTCACCATGGGCTGGGGCTCCTGCAAAGGCATATCCATTCCGATTGGACATATGTGAACATTGGGCATTGTGACATCACACGATGGAACGAATCAAAAGGAAGAAAGGCAGCCTGCAGCAGGACGGACGGACGGCAGGCGGCAGCCACAGACTTTTATATAATAACTAGACCAATGGCAGACCCGTTGGGTCTGCTCCCCCAACGCAGCCGTTCCCTACCTGTAGCCCCCACGGGAGAGGTGGTCCTCGAAGTCGGGTCGGTTTCCCCAACGTGCGATTGTGGGGGGGGGGGGGGGGGCGGCATCACACACACCAAGCACCCCCACACACAGAGTTTTTAAAAGTATAATCCCCCAACGCAGCCGTTCCCTACCCGTAGCCCCCACGGGAGACGTGGTCCTCGAAGTAAAGCCGTTCCCGAAAGGCCGTTTTTAAATGGCGTCACTCGAGGTTGAGATGCGGGCGCCAGCAGCCTTTATGGTCGCTGACCAGCAGGAGGCGGCAACATGAGTGAGTGGGGGGGGGGGGGGGAAGAAGGAATCAATGAAAAACGGGTACTTAAAGACGACGAAATGTAATGAGGAGCGGACACTTAGAAAGAAAAGCGAAATCTCTACCGAAATGGAAATGATGTCGGAGATTGAGTGTCTGGATTCGGCGCGGCAATGAATCAAAGGAAGAAATGCAGCCGGCAGATTCCGATTGGACGCCTGCGAGCATCGGCCATTCCGATTGGACATCTGCGAGCATCGGCCATTCCGATTGGACATCCGCGAGTACTGGGAACGTATCAAAAGGCAGAAAGGCAGCCAGACGGCAGAGATAGATAGCTAGCTAGCTAGCTAGCTAGCTAGCTAGATAGCTAGATAGCTAGATAGCTAGATAGCTAGATAGCTAGATAGCTAGATAGATAGAATAGTAAACCAATTATTCCAATAATTTAGCTATTTATGAGGCTGGTTTAATGTCATGTATTAGGAACATAAGGAATAGATGCAGGAGTTACCCATTCAGTGCCACATGACTGCTTCATCGTTCAATAAGTGAATGGCTGAACTCCTAAGACAAAAACGCTACAAATAATCTGATCATCAGGTAGCATCTACAGGAAGAGAATTAACATTTCAGGTCCAGGAGTGCCAACAGTTCTTCAGGGGAAAGAATTCAAAAGAATTTCACTACACTTTGCACAAATACATTTATTCTCATTGCAATCCTGAATGGCTAACTCATTATTCTGAGACTGTGTTCACTGGTTTTAGACACCCCAGCCGGAGGAAACAATATTTCTCCATGTAGTTTGTCATTCCTGACATAAGGGGCATCAACCCAAAATGTTACCTATTCCATTTCTCCAGAGATGCTGCCTGTTCCGCCGAATTATTCCAACTTTATGTTAAAAAAATCTTTAACACAATTTTCTAAACTCCACAGAACAAAGGCCTAGCCGTTCTCATATAGGCTGTGGGCCGAGGAGCTTTATTCTGCAGTTTCGTGACCCAAGTCACCAAACTACATGAAATTTTCACATATTGTGTAAAAATATTTATATAAATCACCCCTGAAACTCGATATGAAGATGACTTGCACATTTTAATTAAATTAGAGAAAAACCGGAAAAATGTCGGGAATTTTTTAGTCCAATCAAAGCACGTTTAACATTGAGTTGTCTGCCAGTTGGCCAATCACGCGCTTTGTTTCAGGCTAGCACACAAAATGGCTGAGGGGGCTTCACAGATTCCTGTTTTACTGGAGATTCCGATTTGTTGTTCTGTGGAATAAATGTCGTGGAAACTTGCAGCAGGTTAATTGTATTTAGTGGGAAAAGCATTAAAAAGGCTGAAGAAAGTGCTGCGAAGTGGATTAAAGTGCAAGAAAGCCTTCAAAGTCCCTGCTGATGTGCTGGAACACAAAGAAGGCCCCCATGAATCAACTCTAACTGAAAGGTAAGACTAAAGTCTGAATTTATGAAAATCTATCTGTATGGACTTTAATTAATTTAATTGCACCCTTTTATAATGTGAATAAATTAATTAATTCATTCATTCATTCCTTATTCATTCATTCACTCACTCACTTACTCATTCATTCATTCATTCATTCATGAAATTGAGGGCCTAAACTATAACATAGTCAATTAAACATTGTCACTAATGCCAGCCTGTTGTAGAGTAATAAGTCTTTAACAGCTAATCTCAGAGCTGCCTGCGAAAACCTACCGGGAAAAAGTGCTCCGATCGCGGGGCCTAGGTACTCGCAGTAAAGTGAAGCCGCGGTCTCAATTAATAAGCGGCCGATTCGCGAACTCGGAGCCGCGGATCATCTCCGCGGGCGGGGGCGGGGAGGCTGTACATAGTGCCGTCTGTAGCGGTCGTTTTCAGACCCCGATAACGGGAGAAAAACGGAGGGATATCGATCATTATTTACCGCGAGTACCTAGGTCCCGAGATTAGTTGTTAAAGACTTATTACTCTACAACAGGCTGGCATTAGTGACAATGTTTAATTGACTATGTTATAGTTTAGGCCCTCAATTTCATGAATGAATGAATGAATAAGTGAGTCAGTGAATGAATGAATAAGGAATGAATGAATGAATTTATTCACATTATAAAAGGGTGCAATTAAATTAATTAAAGTCCATACCGATCGATTTTCATAAATTCAGACTTTAGTCTTACCTTTCAGCTAGAGTTGATTCATGGGGGCCTTCTTTGTGTTCCAGCACATCAGCAGGGACTTTGAAGGCTTTCTTGCACTTTAATCCACCGCAGCACTTTCTTCAGCCTTTTTAATGCTTTTCCCACTAAATACAATTAACCTGCTGCAAGTTTCCACGACATTTATTCCACAGAACAACAAATCGGAATCTCCAGTAAAACAGGCATCTGTGAAGCCCCCTCAGCCATTTTGTGTGCTAGCCTGAAACAAAGCGCGTGATTGGCCAACTGGCAGACAACTCGATGTTAAACGTGCTTTGATTGGACTAAAAAATTCCCGACATTTTTCCGGTTTTTCTCTAATTTAATAAAAATGTGCAAATCTTCTTCATATCGAGTTTCAGGGGTGATTTATATAAATATTTTTACACAATATGTGAAAATTTCATGTAGTTTGGTGACGGGTCACAAAATCCTATTTCTAGACACATTTTTGATGCTCGGCCCACAGCCTAATAGGATAATTCAATCATCCTCCTCTACCCATCATTTCAGACATGGTAAACTGCTGCACTTCCTTTTTCCTCCTTTATAGTAGTAATCTTCACAGAATATATGCATACTGTTTACTAGTGAAAAAAGAGCTGACTAGAGCTGGAATACAATAACAAGAACTCTCTTTTGCTTCAGAGTTCCGATTTTGAAGCAGAAAGATCTATAGTAATTTCGTCCAATAATTTTCCAGTGACTTTGCTATGAAAATGTGTGCGGCGTTTAGTTTCAAAATCATCTCACATTTCAATCCCTTGCTAATATCTAATGGATCAAAAATTAACATAAGCGTGTGTCTCATGGAAAGCCTTAAAACCATAAAGACTGCAAGTGTAAATACCTCCAGTTATGGAAAATCCCAGTACAAATTTCATAAGACTTTCTTAAATGTTAATATCTAAATTACACTCACATGCTCTTCAATAGAAAAAAAATAAAAAGAGGAAGTTCACACATCCAGTGTGTGTATGAATAGAATGCCTGGAACAGTTGCAGTGATGCAGAAAATACTGTTAGACAGCCTACCTGTGCAAGGGGAATGGAGTACAAGAGTGATCTTTGACACTTTCCTGCTTGATCCCTTGATACCCCTGTGGTCCAAAAGAAAACTCTCTCAGCATTGCATGTGCTTAATGGCTCAATATGCATATCAATAGCTGGGGCAGAGAATTCTGCAGGTTTCAACACCCAGGAGATGAAATTCCACGTTCTCCGAGCAAGAAATACCTAGCATCCATCTTGTCAACCTGCCACAGAATATAATATCATTCTGATACGATCTCAGAATACCTCAGATTTCAGAAAAGATTGTTGAGAAAAGAAAGCCCATCATCTCACAAATCAATTTAGTAAACCTGAGCTATATTCCCATTAAAGGAAAATATATTTTCGTTAAAAAACGATGAAACAGCACAAAGTTCTTGAATGTGGTTTCTGTAATGCAGTATCAAGACTTATTTTCGCTTGGACTCTCTCCTTTACACGGGCAATAATTGAAAAGAAGAATGCTGCTGATGATCAAAGTTCTGATAAAAACGTACAAATTTGTAGCATTTGGATAAGAAGAATGCCTACGGAGAGGCAACTTTTTCCATGTCGCCTCCCTCGCAGCCTAACATCATGGATTGGAGCGGCCTTTCCTGGAGTGGGGCCCGGAGCATCGGCAGCAGGCACAGCGTGGACTTTCCATTGCGGAGTGGGCGCACCCTTGCTGGGGGTCGCCAGAGAGGAGTGCTCTGATCGCTGGCTTTGTGACTTTGGCACCGTGGGGACTGTGAACTTATCACCCAGAGCCTGGGATCTCTTGCTGGGGATCGCCGAGAAGAGCTCCAACCGCCGGCCGCGGTCTGCAGAGCTTCTAGCCGCGGGCGGGACGTGGACTCCGGTAGGAAAGTGCCGATTCGGGACCTCCAAGCCGTGGAGTGTGTTCCACCGCCTGTACATCAGGCCTTCTGCAGCGGCGATTACGGAGGGTCCCGCCCACGGGGGAATGAAGGAGGACTGGCTGAACTTTGTTGCCTTCCACCACAGTGAAGAATGCTGTAGTGGATGTTTGTGTTAAATTTCTATTGTGCATTGTGTGTTCTTTTTAAGTGTATTGCTGCTGGCAAATTTATTTCATTGCATGTGATGATGTGCATGTGACAAATAAAATTTACTTCATCACCACGGGCATTAGTGCCACCGGTCGATAGTCGTTGAGGCACGTCACCTTACTCTTCTTGGGTATCAGTATTATTGATGCCCTCTTAAAGCAGGTGTGAACCTCAGACCTCAGTAATGAGAGGTTGAAAATGCAGGCAAAAACTCCTGCCAGTTGGTCTGCACAGTATTGGAGAACTCGACCGGGTATATCAGGTCCAGACGCTTTCCGAGGGTTCACACCCCTGAAGGATCTTCTGATATCAGCCTCTGTAACTGTGACTGTAATACCATCAGGGCATATGGGGGCTCGGGAAGACACATCCATGTTCTCCCTATCAAAGCGTGCATTGAGCTCGTCAGGGAGTGATGCTTCGCTGTCACTTGAGCTGCCTCCTGATTTTACCTTGTCGGAAGTGATGGCATTCAAGCCCTGCCACGGTTGCCAAACATCCGCCTCATTTTCCAGCTTAGAGCGAAAGTCCCTTTTGGCCTTTTAAATGGCCTTATCAAGGTCATATCTGGACTTCTATTTCACCTCTGAGAAGTCAGACCTGAATGCCCGGGATCTGGTCCTCAGAAAAATATGGATCTCCTGGTTTATCCAAGGCTTCTGGTTAGGACTCACTCGGATGTTTTTGTAACAACACAGTCCTCCACACATTTCCTCAGGAAGTCAGTAACAACTGTGGCGTATTCATTCAGGTCAGTTGCCGAGTCCTTGAACATTGCTGTCTACTGACACCAAGCAATCCCCTGGTTGCTTCTCTGACCAGCTCGGTGCAGTCCTCACTGCTGGGGGCACGCTCTTACATCCTCTGTTTAATCCTCTGGTACTGTAGGAGACATGTTGGTGGTAGTTCGGGAGTGATTTTTTCAGGTTGGCTTTGTTGAAATCCCCGACTATGATGGTGAAGGCTTCGGGATACGCTGAATGGTGCTTGTTGACCACGGCGTGCAGCTCCTCCAGTGCTAGGCAGACATCTGCCTGGGGTGGGATGTAGACCGTGGTCAGGATGAGGGAGGTGAATACCCTCAGGAGGTAGAAGGAGCAACACTTCACCATCAGATGTTCCAGGTGTGCTTCATCCACAATTCTCTCCAATTTCTTGCGGTCAGAGGTATTCCCAAACCAAGCTGCGATGCAAGCCAACAGTATTTTTTACTCTTTCTTGATACACATGACAAAAATAAACCAATACCAAGTTTTAGCTATTCCTCTCAATGTACTCTGAGACCAGCGTTGTAATGCACATCCTTCACATTGGTACAGATGAACTTCAAATCTTTTCCTGATGACACCAGGAATGACCACTTTGCCAAGAACTTCACCTTGCAACTGCTGACCAGGAAGCTATCTTGAATGGTAGCTTCTGAAGACCAAGCCCCATCCTCTCCCTCTCCTCACCCCCCCTCTATTTTGCATCTATCCATTTCAAAAGTTAGCCATTTTATAAAGGGAGCTTAATATTTAATATCTATTTGCACCAGGTTGCATATAATAAATATTAATACACAAAATAATCGTGCAATAAAAATGGCCTTTAAGGTAAATAAAGCAAAGAATGGAAAAAAAAACAGCTGTCACTTTATGCTGTCAATAACTTGCCTTCTAATTGATAAAAATGCTATTTGGGAAGACTAAGCAATTAAAATTAAACATCTGATACATTGTTTTCTGATACATCTGAAAACATTGTTTTCGAAGAAGATAGGGTTCAATAATGGTAACATTCAAACACTCTCCAGAGATGCTGTCTGTCCCGCTGAGTTACGCCAACATTGTGTGTATACCTTCATGGTGACATTCAAAGTTCTACATGGGTAGAATAAGGAAATTTTTCAGCAACATTAAGCCCTCTCTATCCACGAGGGAGAAGGGGCATGGATGGACCTTCCGTGGATGACAAATATTATCCATTTAATTCCATTAAAGACCTCTACTTTGTTCCTAGTACACCCTCACTCACCATTCTCCTGTGCTGCAAGTGCAACAAGTTTTGTTCCGATCAATGGTATATCTTAAAAGTTATTAAGGTTTAAAAATCTTAAAAACCGCGCATGAGGTGACTGGTCTCCTCTCCTGTCAGTCAACGCCACGGCCGGGACAGCGACGCCCCTACCTGCACCACGGCCTCACCCGATTCACACAAACTCCTCTCTCCCCTCTTCACAGTAACTTGTCTACCAGTAACAATTTGATACCAGTTAATAATTTAGCAGCGGGCGGTGTGGGCAGAGGGAGAGTAGGGTTGCAGCAAAGATTATAGAGGAGCAAGATAAACCACTCCTCGAAAAACGCGTAGTATGACGTGTGTGATTGTCGACGCCATTTTATTGAGCATTTTATTGGGCTGTCATGGCGTCCTCATCTAAATCTTCATCTTACTGCTCCGCTATCAATTGTTCTAATCGTAAATCTAAACGACCAGACCTGTCATTCTTTAGGTTCCCCGATAAAAAAGAAAGGTTAGAAAATATTATTATTATTTTTTGTCGATATTCTGTCGTGAAAATGTTATTTTCTGTTCTCCCATCAACGGCCATTGTGAAACTAGGTTTGTCGGTACATTAGAAAGTTAGTAGACTTATTTTTAATAGATCTTTACTTACCCCTATAATAAAGACAATTTTAACACTTCTGTACGTTTTTGGTTTTGTTCTTGTAAGGGATTGGTCTCCAAAATATGGCCCGCGGGACACATTAGGCCCAGTGACCACGAGATTTTTCGAGCTCAGATTCAAGTCCGAGAACGCGGCGGCTGTTACCCGTTATAGCCCTCGAATTGTCGAGACATCACAAGCAAAGATCACAAGCCCGCCGTGAAGAAGGGTGCAATCAAAGATTATACAACTCTGCTCTATCATCTTTGGGTGCAATGGTGGGCTGGGGGGTTCGGCGGCGGCGGTTGCAATCAAAAATACTAGAGGAGCTCTGCTCTATAATCTTTGGTCGGAATGGGACGGCTGAACGTTATAACATGCTATCGTTCCACCCTCCCTCTCCCTCTCCCTCTTCCCCTTCTCCCTCTTCCCCCTTCTCCCCTTCTCCCTCTCGATCCCTCTCCCCTCTCGATCCCTCTCTCCCCGCGTGTCGCTTAAAGAAATGGCGGCCGTGACGTTCCGTCACGTACTACACGTCAGTCCATTGGATTTCGGAGGAGTGGTCTATCTTGCTCTGCTATAAGATCTTTGGGTTGCAGGGTGGCCGAGCAGTTTACATGCACGCACACAATCACGATGAAACTGGTCTAATCGTCGTCAATGGGATCTAAACCACAGCTAACAATGAATGACCTGTGGGGGAAGGAACTGCATATGCTGCTTTTTATGGAGGGAGGGAGAGAGAGACTGAGGGTAGGGAAAAGGAGAGGTAGAGGTGAGGAAGGGATTGGGGGGGGGGGGAAGGGGAGGAGAGGGGAAAGATCCTGGGGAGGTGAGGAGGGAGAGTGGGGGGGGGGGTCAAGGGAAAGGAGGGGGTAGGGATGGAGAGGGGGGGAAGTAGGGAGGTGAGGAGGGAGAGTGGGGGAGGACGGGGAATAGAGGGAGAGGAAGGCAGTGGGAGAGGTCAGGAGGGATAGTGGGGGGGATAGGGGGAGGTGAAGTGTGGGAGATAGAGGGATAGGAGGGGGTAAGGAGGGGAGGGGTGAGGAGTTATGGAGGGAGGGAGTGGGGGAAAGGAGATGGAGGGAGAGGTGAGGGATTGAGGAGGGGAGGAGAAAGAAGAGGGAGGGTGAAGAGGAAGGGGAGGGAGTGCAGGGGGATGAGGGGAAATGAGCCGCGCCTGTGCAGTTGGGAGCTATGCGTGAGTGGTGGAATATTGCGTTGGTGGAACAGGTTGCTTTAGGGGAACGGGTGAGCGGTGGAATATTGCCTGGGGAATATTGCACTTAGTCTAGTATGTTCTAAAATCATTTAACAAAACACACTAAATATTAAAATACCTAGAAGCAAATGATACCAGTTAACAATTCAACTGAATGTCTTGATGCTAACAGCTACAGGTTTGGAAATCGCAAGGGATAGCTGCCTAAACAAATTGGAGCAGCCAGCAACAGGACGCCTCTTGACACAAGGAGTCTGCTAACAGTCTGAAGAAGGGTCTCGACCCGAAACGTCGCCCATTTCTTCTCTCTAGAGCTACTGCCTCACCCGCTGAGTTACTCCAGCATTTTGTGTCTACCCAGGAGTCTGGATAATGAATATTGAGACCATGATTATATATAATGTATATAAATGCATATAATGAGACTCAAATGCATGTGTAAGTAGATGAATTTGTTCAAAAAGTTTCAACATGGGGACTGAGGGTGGGTGACCAGGCAAGAATGTCAGTCCAGAGAGAGCAATTCAGCTAATGTCATGGATGGAGTGTAACCATTAAATATTACAATTGTCACATATAAACAGATAAAGATTATAAATGTATTTACATCTTTGGACGTGGTAAACTTCATTTTGATGAGTGGATTAAGGGTTTATAACAAAGTCAGTTGACATAACTCAGCGGGATAGGCAGCATCTCTGTAGAGAAGGAATGGATGACAATTTGGTTGACGAGCGACTATTCTGCACCTGAAAGAGGGAGGTCAGAGGAGATGGTGAAAACACAACACAGGGTGAAAGCTAGGGTCGGAGGGGAAATCGTATGTAGATCTGTCTGTAGTCACCCAAGATTTTATTCTTGGTCTATTCTTATTGCTGAGGGATATCATTTAACAGATAAATTGGGGAGGCAGGAAACATGTTCCCAATGTTGGGAGAGTCCAGAACCAGACAGAGTCCACACTTTTTCACATAGAGTTGTGAGTCTGTGGAATACTCTGCCTCAGAGGGTGGTGGAGGCCGATTATCTGGAAACTTTCAGGAGAGCTAGATAAGTCTCTTGAAAATAGCGGAGTCAGGGAATATGGGGAGAAGGCTGAAACGGGGTACTGATTATGGCTGATCAGCCATGATTATATTGACTGGCTTGAAGGGCCATAAGGACTACTGCACCTATTGTCTATTGTCTCTAGCCTCTCATCTGATCACAAACTTTTAACAAGCTTAATTTTCTATCTGATCTTAAACTGTTTCCAACTTCATCTTGATTCCTTATGTGTCCTAGCTTTTGTTCTATTGAACTGAAGAAAACAACTAGGTGGCCTGATAGGAGGGGAAAAACTTCCAATCTTTGACATTTGCTAGGATCTGATGGTTTGCATCAAAGGTTTTAAAGGAAGTGGCTGCAGACAATAAAGCCATTGGCTGAAGCTTTGCAAAACTCACCGAGTTCCATGAGCATTGCAACGGATGGGAAAACTGTAAACACGGTTCCCTTCTTCAAAAAGAGAGGGAGGCAAAAAGGAAGACAAAAAAAGGAAACTATTAGCCAGTTAAGCTTAATATTTGTTGTTAAAAAAATCTGGAGTACATAATCCAGGAAGAAATTGCTAATTATTTAGAAATGCTTACCACAATCAAATTAAGTGAAAGGAAAATAAAAATTGACAAATTTGCTTAAAGTCTTTGAGGATTTTGAGAAAATAAGAATTTGACGAGTTGGCTCACAATAAAAAGCTGTTGCATTAGCTAAAAGGTCATGATGTTGGGTAGTGTGTTAACATGGATTGAAGACTAGTTATCGCATAAAGCTTGGTAATCTGAAAAAAATATTATCAATGAAGTGGCCCAAGAATTAATTCTTGGCCCTTAATTATTTACTATCTATTATTATCTATATTAATACTTAAAGGTTAAGTGCTCCCAATTTTCTTATTCTATGTTTCCATCTATGTCATTAATATATAGTGAGGTTCTGAGAATTGATCTTTGGTTTCTCAGTAGGTCAAAATTAAAAACTTGTGTTTATTTGTACTTTTGTGTGATCTTCAACCAGTCCATTATCAATGCTAATCTGTCATTCCCCATCTCCATTGGCTCTTACATACAAGTACTTTAATCGAATACCATAAAATATACACAAACAAGTTTGTCCTAAGCCACTTCTGCCTACTCCCAAGTCTTCAAAGCAAGTACATGTGCAGGATTGTCTTCCCCATTCAAAAACACCACACAAATACAAAATAACAGCAGGGAACTATTTTTGGAAAATTCCCATTCCAATTAAAATTAGACTTGAAATTCTGCACAAAAGACATTCATATTTTCCCTTTTTTATAATGCATGCATGGTCACATACAAGTTTGAACAATACCAAACTTACTGAAACTTGATTCAAAATAAATAGAATTGTTTGTGGAGCTCATTTGCTTTGTGGAGCTCATTTGAAATCAGCATGAAGGACTGATCATAATGCATTGTGATAGCAAAATATTCCAATTCAAACGTACGATAAGTCGAAAGATTAGCTTTCTTTTCCCATCGTTGTTGAACAGCATCATAGATTACAACAGTAATGAGGAAAGGGATTTTGTTCATTAGGTTTTACTTAAAGCAACTTTAAATTACCTCAGTAATTTTTTCTCATTTATTTCCTGTGTCAGTAATATGAACTGGTATAAAAAGCCCAACACGAAACAGGACCCATGTCAGTTTGTTTTTACAGTACAGAGCAATTTTCAGTTTAGCTTTTGAATGACTTAGCATAACCTACTCATTTGTATATGAATCATTCTAAAAACAACATATCCTACAGAGTAAAATGAAGTACTCAAAAATAAATCCAGACTGAAAAAAGTCAACTATTAGCACAAGGCAGACAACATTCAACCGATTCTGGAGGAATATGGCTAACAAATTACGAGACTACGCAGCACTAAAAACAGGACTTGTCCATGAATAATGTGCAAGAATTATACAATTACTGAGTTAAATACTCTTTCATGACAGCTGATCACGATAGCTGTTTGAATTATTTGTTGTGAAATTGATCTATTTGAACGTTTGAATTAAATATTTGTCCACTGATTTACTAATATTAACAAGTACATCTACTTTAAATAGGTTAATGCCTCCATTACATTGCCAGATGAATATTTAACCTCGCTTCACTTTGTTCAAGTAGCTCAGTCTAGTAGCATAGTCTATTTCATCCAAGTGGAGAAGCCACATCAAAGAAAGTTTGGCAACAATGAGAGTGAAGAAAATACAACCCTACAAACAAAATTCTCAGGTCAGAAACAGGATTGGGCTTTAGGCACAGCTGGTATGGTGCTGTCTCACATCTCCAGAGACCCGGGTTTTGTCGCAACCTTGGGTGCTGTATGTGTGGAGTTTGCACGTGGTCTCTGTTACTCTGTGGGTTTCATCGTGGTGCTGTGGTTTCCTTTCACATCCCAAAGACTTGCGAGTTTGTAGGTCAATTGGCCTCTGCAAATTGCCCGCATGGGGTTCAGTATTGATGTGGATAGAGAAACTGGCTGGCAAACAGGAAGCAAAGAGTAGGAGTAAACGGGTCCTTTTCACAATGGCAGGCAGACCTACATAGAAACATAGAAACATAGAAAATAGGTGCAGGAGTAGCCCATTCGGCCCTTCGAGCCTGCACTGCCATTCAATATGATCATGGCTGATCATCCAACTCAGTATCCTGTACCTGCCTTCTCTCCATACCCCCTGATCCCTTTAGCCACAAGGGCCACATCTAACTCCCTCTTAAATATAGCGAAGGGCCTGCTATATCTCTAAACTCTAAAGTTTATTCCTCGACAACACCCTACTTCTTCTCACTCTTATCACCACAATCCCCCTCGTTATTTTAAAATTATGCTTGTATCAGACGCAAGTGCTGACATAACTTGCTTGACAGGGACAATGAGCTGTGGCAATGGATGAATGAAATACAAACAAAATATAGAGCCTCAAATATATCTTAGAAATATTACTTACATGCGATAGAGATTAGCTACACCATGTTGACACTGATTTGATGGCTGAAATGGTTTTGATATTATTGTAGAAAACAGAAAAAAATCCTTTCACGATTTGAATTTTAAGAAATTATACACTGGGATCTGAAAGAATATTGCTATTTACAATGCTTCAGGTACTAAAAACAACGGTGATGGTGTGTCACATATCAAATTAAAGTCTGCTCAGAAAATGCTCGGCAATGACCAATGTGATTGTGACCATTTACTTTTGACATTCAACAGTTTGATCAATACTAAGTTAACAAGGCTGGCTAAAAATCTAAAAGAGCAAGTAGAGGCCAAATACTTTGCAGTAAGTGACTAATCTCATTGCACAAAGCCTTTCCATTGTGCACAGATTAGGAATGTAATGGAATACTTACTACTTGCTTGGAAAAGTGCAGCTCCAAATACAACTCAAAGCTTCACATCACAAAGAATGAGACAGCCCATTCAACTGGTGCCCGACACATCTTAATTACTTACTCCCTCTGCCCCAAGATATTGTGGGTGCTCCCCAGAGTGACTAAAAACATGCTGCTACAACTTGCTCTGCCTTCTTCAATAGCATCTCCAAATGACTTATGAAATCAAAGAGCATGGAAGCACCAGGAATCACAGACCTCAGATGAAGGCACCTGGAGATGTAGCACCATCTCTCCTGCGCTATCACCTTCTGTACCCATCACCATTGTGGATAGAAACAAATACAAATACATTTACACGCACTGAATGTGCAAGGATAGAGAGAAGAAATGGGACAGGTGCGCAATGGACATGGTGGACTGAAGGGTTCATTTCAGCATTGTACAACTCTATAGCCACTAGACTGTGGTATTTCTAGAAGACAAACCAAAATCATCAAGGATAATTAGGGAGGGAATTAAGTCCTGGCCTTGCCAATGACACCTACATCATGTAAATAAAAATAAAGCCCAGCAACATTTAATTCATTCTGATTACCACAGTTTCCCAATTTATTGAATGTTGCCCCAAAACATCCACAGATTTATAGATTAACTAATAGATAGAATTAGTTGACAAGATTAGTTCACAAAATTAGTTCAGAGGTGTTTAGGAGAGTTTTCTACAGCAATATGTAGAGGGCCCCACGCGAAAGAGGGCAACACTTGATCTAGTCTTGGGTAATGGGAAAGGTAAGTGAATGAAGTGTTCATGGAGGAGCCTTTTGAGACCAATGATCACCATTCAATTAGGTTTTAGTTATAGTTAAGGACAGAGAGGGCCCATGTGTTAAAATGCTAAATTGGGGTAAGGCCAACTTTGAGGGTATAACAGAAAGTTTCACTCAAGTTGATTGGGGAAGATAGTTTTACGGGAAAGGTGGATCAGCCAAGTGGGGTGTTTTTAAAAGTTTGCGGACAAAAGCTCAGGATATGCATGTCCCTTTTAGAGTAAAGGGCAAGGCAGGGAAACGCAAGGAAGCTTGGCTGACGAGAGAAATTGAGACATTGGTAGGACGCATGGGATGCGTAGGACGCATGGGACAGATATAGGCAGCTGGGATCAAGTGTATCCCTGGAGGAGTTTTGGGAACTAAGGAGCAAAGTAAAAAAATAAATCAGAAGGGCAAAAAGGAGCCAGGAGATAGCTCTGGCAGATAGCATTAAGGGCAATCCCAAGAAATTTTATAAATACATAAGGGGGGAAAAGGTAACTAGAGAATGAGGAATCAAAGTGGTCAATTAAATGCAGAGCCACAAGAGATGGGCAAGGTCCTCAATGAGTATTTCTTCTCTGAGAAGGAGAAAGACAGGAGAGCAGAGGAACATGGGGCAGTCAATGGAAGTGTCTTGAGATCAGTCAGTGTTACGGTTGAAGGGGTGCTGAAGGTGCTATTGTGCATGAGGGTGGGAAACCAGAGAGGAAATTGCAGGAGCCCTGGTTGAAATTTACGATTCGTCTTTAAATACAGGAGAGGTGACGGAAGTCTGGAGGGTGGCAAATGTTGTGCCACTTTTCAAGAAGGGCTGCAGGGAAAATGCTGGGAACTATAGGCCAGTGAGCTTAACATCTATAGTTTGAAAGTTACTCAAGAGTATTGTGGGAGATAGAATATACAGGCATTCAGATGGACAAGGGCTGATTAGGGATAGTCAGCATGGGTTTGTCCGTGAGAGGTTGTGTCTTACAGATCCGATTGAGTTTTTTGAAGACGTGACCAAAAAGGTCGATGAGGGCAGAGCTGTAGATGTTGCATATATAAACTTCAACAAAGCATTCGACAAAGTTTCGTATGGTAGGCTGCTCTGGAAGGTAAGATCGCATGGGATCCAAGGATATATAGCTGAATGGATCGAAAATTGGCTTCATCGAAGGAAGCATAGAGGAAGTTTGCTTCTCGGACTTAAGGCCTGCGTCTAGTGGTGTGCCTCAGGGCTCAGTGCTGGCCCACTGTTTGTCATCTCTATTAATGATCTGGATGAGAAAAATTGCAGCAGGATCTTGATCGATTAGCCAGGTGGGCTGTGGAATGGTTGATGGAATTTAATACAGAGAAATCTGAGGTGATGCATTTTGGGAAGTCTAAAAAGGGCAGGACCTATGCAGTGAATGGAGGGCTCTGGCGAATGTTATGGAGCAAAGGGATCTAGGAGTGCAGGTGCATGGTTCCTTGAAGGTGGAGTCGCAGGTAGATAGGGTGGTCAAAAAGGCATTTGGCACATTGGCCTTCATCGGTCAGAGTATTGTGTATAGAAGTTGGGAGGTCATGTTGCAGTTGCATCAGACGTTGGTGAGGTGCATTTAGAGTATCGTATTCAGTTATGGGCACCATGTTATAGGAAAGATGTTATCAAGCTCGAAAGGGCACAGAGACGATTTACAAGGATTTTGCCTGGGTTAGAGGATCTGAGCTATAGGGAGACATTGAATAGGCTAGGACATTATTCCTTGGAGTGTTGGAGGATAAGGGGCGATCTTATTTAAGTGTACAAAAATCATGAGGAATAGATCGGGTAGAAAGATAGTCTCTTGCACAGAGTAAGTGGATCAAGGACCAGAGGACATAGGTTTAAGGTGAAGGGGAATAGATTTGAGGAATCTCAGGAGTAACATTTTCACACAAAGGGCGATGGGTGTATGGAACAAGCTGCCCGAGGAGGTGGTTGACGCAGGGACTGCCAACATTTAAGAAGCAGTTAGACAGGTACACGGATAGGACAGGTTTGGAGGGATATGGACCCAGCGCAGGCAGGTGGGACTAATGTAGCTGGGACATGTTGGCCTGTGTGGGCAAGTTGGGCCGAAGGGCCTGTTTCCACACTGTATCACTCCATGACTCGATAAGATCAGAAACCAATGGACATCAAGAGTTTGACGAAGATTTGCAAACATTTGAATCACAGAGGAGATTATGTTGGGAAAGAAGTTACATTTTACATTTATGGAAACCAAAACACAAAGACACCAATGCTTTTACTGCAGTATGTTAGTCTACTTTTAAATTCTTGGATACTTTCAAAAAGGTATGAAAACTTGACAAGAAATGTTGCTATAAAACAACTGCATCTTTCCTTCTTTCCAAATTTAAAAGCTAGAGTTGCTCCAGCATTTTGTGTTTATCCTCGGTGTAAACCAGCATCTGCAGTTCCTTCACACAAGGCGGAACAGTGGCATAGTAGTAGAGCTACTGCCTTACAGTGCCAAAGACCCTGACTATGGATGCTATTTGTACGTTCTCGCCGAGACCTGCGTTGGCCTGTTTCCGCACTGTATCTCTAAACTAAACTAGAGCTTCTAAACTGTGTTTTTCTAAACAATACCTAAACAAGTCATCTTCCTTTTTTTAATCCAGAAAAGCCAATTTTTAAACGCTGGGTAAATTTCAATATCTTAAGACAATGTACAATGATCAAAATTAATGCATAAAGTGTTATGAGCTTAAAAATGATTTTTGCTATGCTGATTTTCCAATCAACAACATACTTGAATGTCACACTACAACAAACCACAAGGCGGTGTACAAAAGATACATAGATACAGAGACAATAGATGCAAGAGTAGGCCATTCGAGCCAGCACTGCCATTCAAAGTGATCATGGCTGATCATCCACAATCGGTACCCCCGTTCCTGTCTTTTTCCCCCATACCCCTTGAGTACCCAGGGATGCAGACCATCAGGCCCTGGGAATTTATCAGCCTTCAGTCCCAATCAGTCTACCCAACACAATTTCCTGACTAATGTGAATTTCCTTCAACTTTATGTTCAACTTCGCTAAGATGCAGCATATTTGAGAACCAACATTCCAAAGCTAATTTGATTAAAAGCCAGAGAAAAATGGAAAAAAAAACAAGTATACGTTTTAGACATTATGCACAATGTTTTAAAAATTGACAGAGCTGCTCAAGAAAGATAAAAAATAAAACAGGGCAAGAATAAAATTATATTTGAACAAATACCAACACAAGTGTCATAATATTGAAGAATGATTGAAAGTCACTTTTCGATTACTGTACATTGGAATTGGACTTCAATAACATATCATAAGAAAGTGGCTTAAGGGTCACTTTAGTTTAGTTTATTGTCATGTGTACCGAGGTTTTGAAAAGCTTTTGTTGCATGCTAATCAGTCAGCAGTAAGATAAAACATGATTACAATCGAGACATTTACAATGTATAAATACATGATAAGGTAATAACGTTTAGTGCAAGGTACAGTGCCCTCCATAAAGTTTGGGACAAAGATCCATCATTTATTTATGTGCCTGTACTCCACAATTTGAGATTTATAATAGAAAAAAATCACGTGGTTAAAGTGCACATTGCCAGATTTTAATAAATGCCAATTTTATACATTTTGGTTTCACCATGTAAAAATTATAGCAGTGTTTATACATAGTCCCCCCCCCCCCCCCCCCCCTTTTCAGGGCACCATAATGTTTGGGACACAGCAACGTCATGTAAATGAAAGTAGTCATGTTTATTATTTTGTTGCATATCCTTTGCATGCAATGACTGCTTGAAGTCTGCGATTCAAGGACATCACCAGTTGCTGGGTGTCTTCTCTGGTGATGCTCTGCCAGACCTGTATTGCAGCCATATTTAGCTTATGCTTGTTTTGGGGGCTAAGCCCCTTCAGTTTTCTCTTCAGCATATAAAAGTCATGCTCAATTGGGTTCAGATCGGGTGATTGACTTGGCCACTCAAGAATTGACCATCAGCAGTTGTATCATCAATGAAGATAAGTGAGCCAGTACCTTCAGCAGCCATACATGCCCAGGCCAGAACACCTCCACCAACGTGTTTCACCATGAGGTGGTATGCTTTGGATCTTGGATCCTTCTCTCCTCCATCCTTTGCTCTTGCCATCACTCTGTTAATCAAAGATGTTAATCTTTGACATCTGTCCACAAGACCTTTTTCCAGAACTGTGGTTGCTCTTTTAAGGACTTCTTGGCAAACTGTAACCTGGACATCCTATTTTTGCAGCTAACCAGTGGTTTTAATCTTGCAGTGTAGCCTCTGTATTTCTGTTCATGGTCTTCTGCGGACAGTGATCATTGACAAATCCACACTTGAATTATTTTGTGATTAGTAAGCTCACCAGTGCTCTCTTTCTTCTAAACAGTTGATTTTGGTAAGCCTAAGGTTTGGCTGATGTCTCTAACAGTTTTATTCTTGTTCCTCAGTCTCATAATGGCTTCTTTGACTTTCATTGGCACAACTTTGGTTCTCGTGTTGATAAACTGGAGGAAAGACTAGGTGTTGAGGGCTCTCTTATACCTGCATTAGGGTGCTTCTGGAGCCCTCATAGGAAGCAATTAACTTCTACCTAGTCCCAAAATGTTCCATTAGTGAAAATAATAACCTCTGTGGTATTTAAATTAAATCGGGGGTCCACTGGTAGCCTGAAGTTGGAGGGCTATTTCCTCTACTATGTGCATACGGCAGCTATTCGAATTGGATCCATTAATGAATGCTGCCTTTAGTGTGTATTGTACATATCAGTGCTATGTTCTAGTGTCCTTTTTGTTCAGATAATATGTTTAAAACAACATAAGGCAGCTTGTTTTGGCATTTACCCAGTTTGATCTTTCCCACTTCAGTGAAGACATTAAGAAGATGATGGAAGGATGTTGAGCTAGTGTGCTGAATACAGTTAGATCTTCACATAGATGATTATCATGAGTTTGTAGAGCTGTGTCTTGTGTTTTTGGGTGGTAAAGACACAATATAGTAAGCGACCTGAAGCTCTTCACAAAGCCCAATGGATGGCAAAGCTGTTGTAATCCACCAAGATTTGTCTGTTGGAAGCTGAAATTAACCAACTCCCCCCAGGAACAATTACAACAAAACACGAGCTGCCAAAAGTGAAGGACCTTGTGACTTTTGCTCCCATTGTCTACTGCTCCTGGTGGATTACATTTAATTCTGCTGTTGATGCACCTTGGAATGACTTAAAGCTATATCACACTCTGCTAATGTGTGAAGCTGTTAAGCCCAAGGTTTCCAGAAGTGCAGTCAGAGTTTCAACACCATCTCTGATACCTCACTGCAGAGATGGTACCTCTTGCATTCTTCAGTAACAAAGTACCACAAGAGTAGAAATGGGCACCAGCTGATAAGACTCTTGACTGTTAAACCTCCAGAGGTTATACACACGCCATTTGACCATTTTGGCACAGGGTTTGGTAAGCCCAAGTTCCCTACAGGTATCAATCAGTCCACTAGTCGTGGGAGGAATGAGCGACCGCAAGTTAAGAGCCGAATTGCTGCGGAACGCTGATCTGACTTTGGAGCAAGCAATTCATGCTTGTCGGATGGCTGAGACTGTGGCACCACCCGCAAACTTTGATAGTGGTAACCCTAATCAACAACTTAATGTGAATCTGGCTAGCTATTCTCCACAAAGATTTCTCAATGCGTCCCGCAAAGATCAGATGTGCCTGCTATGAGGTGCCCTAACTAACTATTTCCACCTCAGGGGGCGCCAGTTTTGTGTAGCTCATGGGAAAATATGTCATAAGTGCAAGAAACTCAACCACTTTGCTAATTGTTGCGATCTAGTGGGAGTACAGCTTCAAGGACGAAGCTGCACCTGATTTAATAAGACCTGTCCGATTCTGATTCCCATGAACAGGACGAATCTTCCCACGGGAACGACTCTGATAACTCAGACGCTGAGTCTACCGTACTTTCCCTAAACCTGCGCACCTCAAACATAGTAACTGATCCTGCTGTGACCATGATAATCAATAACAAACCTTTGATCGCCAAAGTCAATACCGGCGTCTGGGTGATCGTCATGTCACTCAAAGCGTTCAACAAGACAAGAACCACTGAGCGCATGGAAAAGGACTCCTCCACCTTACATGCCTACGAAGGGAAATTCACATGCCTACGGAGGGAATTTGGCAAAACTTTCACTGTGGAGACTGATCACCAACCACTTGTCACCATCCTGAGCAAACCGATTCATGCTGCCCCAGCCAGGCTTCAACGCATGATGATGCAGCTGCAACGGTTCGACTTTCGCATCGTCTACAAAAAAGGTAAAAACATGCACATCGCGGACATGCACCACCAGCGAACAACACCCATTTGAATAGGGCAAATTCTCCGTTCTGAAAGTCTCGTTTGTTCCCACTGACCGCTTGCGCCGCCTCGCCGAACACACCGCCGCAGATAAAACTTCCCAACTGCTGACTTCCATCATCAAAGGCGGGTGGCCAAACAAACAATCTAACACGCCTGCTGAATTACGACCTTACTTCATGGTGCGTGACAAACTAGTACGACAGGATGGAGTGATTGTTAAAGGTCACAAGACGGTCATCCCGTGCAGGCTACCTTACAGCGTGCGAATGATATGATTTATTGGCCCGGAATGACCAAGTACATTCGGGAGAAAACAGAATCATGCACGATCTGTAATAGACAGGCACCACACCAGCAAAAACAGCCCCAACTGTCTCTACCCTGGTCATCGATGGCTGCCGATATCTTTGACTGGCACGGGAAGCATTATCTTGTGTTAGTGGACTCGTACTCTAACTGGTTTGAAATTGACTTTCTGCCAACCATCTCCTCAGAGATAGTTGTCCAAAAGCTTAGGATCCATCTCGCTGCACCTTGAATTCCAGCTTGTCTCCAGACTGACAACGGGACCCAGTTCACCAGTCAAAAGTTCAAAGACTTTGCTAAGCGGTGGAACTTGCAACATGTCACCAGCAGCCCAGAATATCCACAGTCCAATGGACTTGCAGAGCGTGCTGTCTGGAGCACCAAACAACTCATGGAGCGTTCCTATCTAGCTAAATCTGATGTTAACCGGGACCTGTTAAACCTGCAAAATATTGCTAGAGATAACATTCCAGGATCTCCAGTCCAGCGCCTGATGTCCCGCAGAACGAGACCTCCTCTACCCATCGTTCACGATCAACTAAAACCTAAAGTTGTCAACCCCGCTGCAGTACAAGAACGCGTACAGTTTAAACGCGACGTGCCGAAACTAAGTTACGACAAGACCAGCAGACCACTTAAGGTACACAAAAATGCACAAGTAGCCCGATTACAAACAGATAAAGGACATACCAAACTGGGGTACATTTATGCAGGGCTCGAAATTAACGGTTGCCCGGGTACCATTGACCACTCAAAGCGCTGCCGGATACCTAAACACCGAGTCATTTTGCCCGGCTTGGCAACCAGATACTGGTTTGTACCGAAGATAGACACAAAAAACTGGAGTAACTCCGCGGGTCAGGCAGCATCTTAGGAGAAAAGGAACGCAACGTTTTGTGTCGGCGGTGACGGCTGTATTGCGCGGGAAAGATACTAGGTGCGGGGTGACGAAGGGTCGCAGCGAATGACGGCCTCCGAACAGCGGCTCCATCTCCTCCTCCTCCCGCACCCCGCTCACCCTGATAAGGGCCGCTGCTTGCAAACCCGCTAACGGCGCTTTAAAAAAAACCCTCCCGCACGCTGAGACCGAGAGGGAGGGGCCTCGGCGTGCGGGAGGGTTTGTTTTTAAAGTGGTTATCGCCGTTAGCGGGTTTGCAAGCAGCGGCCGCTATCAGGGAGGAGGAGGAGATGGAGCTGCTGCCGCGGCCGCTGCTGTTCGGGGCCCGTCATTCGCTCCGACACTTCTGAAGCAGCTGCACCATAGATCCTATAGCTTTAGGATCTTTGAGCTGCACCGCTCGGCCCCGCACCTTGCTTGTGGCTGGCGGAGGAGGGAGGCGGAGGCGAGGAGTTCCCAACAGCCAAGGCAGCAGGGCGATGTTGTCCGAGGAGCGCTGACCTTCCTTCCTCCATACCTCGCCCCCCTTCTCTCTCTCTCTTGTACGCCCCCTCCACCCCCCCCCCCCCTTATCCTGGGACCCTCCTGTCCATCCCGCACTGATCCCCATTCCCGCCTCTATTCAGTCCTCACTGACATCCCCTGTGCTCCCCTCCCCATCTCCCCCCCCCCCACCCCATCTCTTCATCCTACGCTGATCACCCTATCCACCTCGCATTGATTCTCCTGCCCCCCCCCCCCCCCCCATCCATCCTACACTGGTTCCCCAATTCACCCTGTAGTTACCCCTTTCCCATCCATCCTGCACTTCTCCTCCATCCATCCTGTATTGATCCCCCATCCATCCATCCTGTACTAATCCACGCATTCATCCCGTACTGACCCACCTTCAATTTACCCTGCACCTTCCCCTCATTCATCCTGTAGTGATCCTCCATTCATCCTGCACAGACCCTCCGATCCACACTGTACTGACCCCTCCCATTCATCCTGCACTGATCTCCCCCCCCCCATCCATCCTGTACTGATCCTCCCATTCAAGAAGAATGTGGGGAACAGTCTGAAGAAGGGTCTCGACCCAAAACGTTGTCTATTTCCTTCGCTCCATAGATGCTGCCTCAGCCGCTGAATTTCTCAAGCACTTTTGTCTACCCCCATCCATCCCAACTGAACCCCCCCATTCAACACCACTGACATCCCCCGTGCTCTCCCCTCACAATTTTACTTACTCCAACCAACACGTACGAATTCACCTGCCTCAATCCATCCATTCTGCACCGACTGCCTTCTAACCCCCCCCCATCCCCCACCCCTGCCATCTATTCACCCCGCACTGATTCACACCCCCCCCCCCCCCCGACCCTATTGTCCTGGAAATGTCTTCAGAGCAAACATTGACTATGTTTGATAACGGAATGCAATCAAATGTGTTTTAATTCCCAATGTTAATATTTGTTTTAATCTATAAAGATGGATTAATTATATTGTGAACACGTGAAACATTAAAACTGCAGTGTTCGATTGTCACTGCTACCGTTGATACGTTATTACAGAATTCATTTTAACGGCAAATCAATGCTCTTAATATGGAGTATCAGTACTGTAGTTATTTAATGAGAAACATTCACAACTATACATACGCATATATGTTACCATGGTCCAGGATTTATTGTGACACAGGTTGATCATACGCTGAATAATCCATCCACATTTTTGTTTGGAAGTGGAAAGAACTAATAGAAATTGCATTCATTGCAATGTGTAAAAAGAGTTGAGATACTGTCTTATAATTTTGCTGCATGTCATTGTGGGACATATCATTTCTTGATTGGTGAATGTTTAGTTTGTGACTTTATTTGAAGCAGAAATAATATGCGAATGCTTCTTTGAGCATAATTCCGACTGGTAACTATGCACTTTGTCCGAGCACATTATCGCACGCGTCATGCAAGCCATCTTAAATGACCAACTAAACTGTCATTTGGCAACCTTAAAAGCTGCCAAGGTTGCCCGGCTGGCAACAGGGAAAAAAAGGTTAAGCGAGAGCCCGGTTTATGGCCCCTCAAAGGAACCGCGTTCCCACCTGGTCGATGTCGGCGGCACTATCTATAGACGCAACCGTCAACACCTCCTTCCTGTGAAGGAACGGCGTCCGGCGCTCCAGGGTCCTGATGCCCCACCACTCAACTTTAAAGTGATTGCTGTTCCAGTTGTTCCAGCATCTGCCGCCGCCAGTCCAAATCACTCCCAGTGTCGGTCTGCCCCCACCTCCCCTGTTGTATCCGGTTCCCCGGTTTCCCCGCGACGGTCTTCCTTGGGTTCCCCTACGGTGCCCCCCCCAGAGCCAGCTGGGCTCACCAAACCGCGTCCTCACCTTTTCGGAGGAAAAGGTTGATGAGGCAGCTCCATACCGTAAGAGGAACGGGCAGGTTAGCAAGCCACCTGTTAGATATGGTGATTATGTTTAAGCCCATTATTATTAGATGTGGCGATTTGCGTTTAACATTTTATTTACTCGTTGCAGTAGTAATGCTTTATTTGTTTCTCATTTATACAAGATGAGATGTAGATTGGCTATTGCATGTTAGCCAACTAGAATGCTTATTAATTATAACTCCGCCTAATTATAACATTCATAGTGTAGACTCCTCCACTGACTGCCAGTAACAGCAGCAGTGTGAAAGTGATATGACCTGCTTGCAAGATCATGGCCTGAATAATAAAGATGCTTGTGCTTCAACCTGTGCGAGTTTGAGCTCTTTACAGTAACCTTAAATAGGGCAAATATGCTGAATGATTATCCAGGAGCTATTATTTTTCAGAGTAACTCATTGCATAAATATCTGCCTTTTGCATAAAATGATAAACTTGCGATACAATTTTGATTGGCTCTTGGACCCCCTAGACAATAATTGATTTCAACCAAATTTTGTTTGAGTGGTCCAATTAGGAAGTGGAACAAACTGAGGGTAGGTTGAAGTTCAATGCAAACATTTTAAAAATCATGGGGGTCCAGAAGCTCCCTAACCTGCATTAAGGAGGCAATTAAACACACTTGACCAATTACAAACACATGTGAAGCCATGTGTCCCAAACATTATGGTGCCCTGAAATGGGGGACTATGTATAAACACAGCTGTATTTTCTACATGGTGAAACCAAAATGTATAAAAATACCCTTTAATAAAATCTGACAATGTGCACTTTAACCACATTTTCTATTACAAATCTCTAATTGTGGAGTACAGAGGCAAATAAATAAATGATGGGCCTTTGTCCCAAACATTATGGAGGGCACTGTAAAGCCAGCAAAGTCCGATCAAGGATAGTCCAAGAGTCACCAATGAGGTAGATAATAGTTCAGCACTGCTCTCTGGTTGTCGTAAGATGATTCAATTGCCTGATAATAGCTGGGAAGAAACTGTCCCTGAATCTGGAGGGGCACATTATCACACTTTTATACCTTTTGCCTGATGGGAGAACGTAGAAGAATGAGTGGCCAGTGTGCGACTCATCCTTGATTACGCTGCTGGCCTTGCCGAGGCAGCGCGAGGTATAAATGGAATCAATAGAAGGGAAACACAAAATGCTGGAGTAACTCAGCGGGTCAGGCAGCATCTCTGGAGAGAAGGAATGGGTGACATATCAGGTCGAGATCTTCATCAATAGAGGGGAGTTTTCTTGTGGTCTTGGATGCAGCTGTTCCCAAACTAAGCTATGATGCATCCTGATAAAAGTTTTGTTTTTTTCTAAAAAATATACTTTCTTAAAGGGGACAGAGGTTTTAAAAACATGTTTTTTTGGTTTATATTTTTTGGTTAATATTTGGCTTTGGTTAAATATGTAAATGCAAAGATAAATTTCTTCAATTGAAAATTTTAATTTTCCATGTAAACAGATGACTGTTCTTTATGTATCTTAACCTGTCCATTGATTTTAATAAATCGCAATTTTGGAATGACCGCAAAGACAATCTGAACACATTGGAAAAAAAGATTATGAATTGGCACTGGTAGAAATTAATGGCTTTTAGCTAAAAGTACAAAGTGGAGTCACAAATACGATACTTTTTGTAATCAATTAGCAATATTATGAATAAAAAGTACCCCATCCCCGACTTCTTCTCGCATTCAAATTGTGTAATTTTAAAAGAACAATGTCAATATGGTAACAGAATCTACCACATGGTTTAAATGGTATTGAACAGAGAAAGTCAACAGACATGGAAGAAAAGGAACAGCAGATGCTGGAATCTTCAGCAAAGCACAAAACACTGAAAGAACTCCATTCACAGATGCTGCCTGATCTGCTGAATTCCAGGAGCACTTTGCATTTTAGTCACAAAAAAGACAAGTGTTAAATCTTACTAAGATCTATTCTACTTCAAATTAGTCGCGTTTTACTTTAGGAAATTATACTTAAACAGCCTCTGTTCTGGAACTTTATTATCATCTAAAATGACACAATATAAACATGGAAATTCTACTGGCTGTCTTAAACTCATTTATTCATCCAGGTTATTTTGCACCTCTTTTGTTCTACTGCAAATTTTAACCTCTAGATGGACAAAAGTACATGGGAATCAACATTACGTCTTCTGCCGTAGTCGACCATGTTTTTCTGACATTGGACTATTTGTGTATTTTGTATATATTTAATCAACATAAACTCTATAAACATACTAATTTGTTATATAAATTTACTATAGAATTAAGGAATTAGATAATTACTTTCTTGAACCAATTCATACTTCATTTTGCTCTGAGATACAGGACACTTCTGAAATTAATGATGAGATTGTATTCTTGTATATTGCAGTTCCTCATACTTAAAGTAGTATCAATATTGGTTAATATATATTTTGTATACTGAGAATACAGTTTGTGTAACATTGCACAATCTCTACCCTTCAATTCTATGCAGTCAGTTTGAAGAATAAAGTATCATATAACAATAACACAATGATGAGGCCATATTGCCCCTCAAACTGACTCATCACTCAAAAGACAGACTCAAATTCAGTTCCTTGTCCAATCCCTCTAATTTTCAATTCCCTTGTAATTAAAATTTACATCAACCTTGAATATGCATAATTATTCAGCATTCATGATCCTCTAGGTAGAGCACGGGAAACATTCAGAACCCTCAGTGAATTGCCTCCCGATCTCAGTATTGGTTAGGTAACTTTTTAATCCTGTGACTATATCCCTCAATTCTAACTTTTCCCTCCAAAGGAAACATCCTCGCTGCACCTACAACCCCAGTAAGTTTTCAATTAAATCCTCACTCACTCTTCCAAACTACAGAAACGATGGTCACAATCCCTTTCATCTTTCCTCATAGGACAATGTGTGGGATATCCCTCCCTCTGTCTCTACATCACACTCTTCTTCTTTCTTTCTCCCATCTTTTTGTCTCCTTTTCTCATCTACTCTTCGTCACTATCTCGACATGCTACGAACACCCCACCTCCCCTGCATCAGAAGAGATTTTGAAGATTATAGACCAAACGCACGCAAATGGGATTAGCTTACAGCCAAAGGGCCCATTTCCATGCTGCAGATCTTTATGACTATGAATCACTTGGCAGGCTTTGCACAACCTCTAAATCTTGTTTCCAGCTTTCTCCTTCTACGCCATCATCTGAGGAAATGTTCCAATCCAAAATATAATCTGCCCGTTCCACCTCAAATACTGCATGACCTGAGGAATTATTTCAGCGTTTTGTTTTTTGCTTAAGTTTCCAGCATCTGCAGCTCTTGTGTTTCAAGAAAGGTTCTCCATTTATGTCATTATCATATCAGAATGTTAGGATGATGCTAGAAAGGGAACGTTATATAAAAAGTCTACTTTGGCCAAACAATTATGAGACATTAATGAGGTGCGACTCTTCTAAAAATCTCTTGGTGAATATTAATGATTATATGTTAACTCAGCCAAATACAAAAAGGGAAAATTGGCTTTTCAAATAAGTACAGTTTTATGGGACATCAAGCCATTAAAATGCATTCAAAAAATGAATACCTGTGTATAAAAAGACCAAATGTTTAATCTTACCAGATGTTTGATTGAGAGTCAATGTTTCAGAATCAACTAGGATAATGGATTAGGGATAGGAAGTGAAACAGTCCAGGGCTCCTTTTCCCGATTGCAGTGCAGAGACCTCTACTGGAAGTCCTTATCAGATAAGCATTGGATTAGCCTTTGTAATATATTGCAGCAATACTAATTTTTAGATTAAGGCACCTCACCTCAGATTTGAAACTGTTGGAATCTTCAGATGTTTATTTGGCTCTCATATTTTTACTGGGTCAATTATATGTTAAGTTTTATCTAGGTGTTATAACATAAAAATATAGAACATAGAACTTTGTAGCACAGGAACAGACTATTTGGCACAACATGATGCCAATTAAACTAAACTCCTCAGTCTACACGCGATCCATTCCCTGTATATCCAAATTTCTATCTACAAGCCTCGCAAATGTCACAATCATATTTGCCTCCACCACCACCTTTGGTAGTGTATTCCAGGCACCTACCATATCTCGTGTGAAATAAACTTGTCCTGCACTTCTCGTTCAAGGTTTGCCCTCTGAACTTGCCCTCTAGTCTTTGACATTCCCACCGTGGGAAAATTGTTTTGACTGTCTATGGACTTGGACCCCAAGATCCTTATGTACATCAATGTTGGCGTTTCAGGGAAAACAATCGAAGTTTATCCAATCTCTCCCGATAACAACCTCTAATCCAGGCAGTTTTCTGATAAACCTCTTCTATATTCTCTCCAAAGTTGCCACATCCTTCCTTCACTATTATTTTCACTAGGTCACAATAGACAGTTCTCTGCAAAAAACTGAAGCATAGTTCAAAATTTGGTATTGATCGTTACACCCAAATGATAAAGTACCACGATTCAGTTAGATGCCTCCTTTATTTTATTTAACCCAATTAATAAATGTAGTGCCTGAGGCGCATGCTGATACATTCTAAATATACAATAAAGGTGCAATTTACAGAGGCTAAGTGCACTTGATGCTCTCATTACCCTAGAAGGAATTAAACTAGGGTTCATTTACAAGTACCAAACTTAATCATAACAATAATACATTTCTAACTACACATTCAATATACTATACTGCATTCCAAATACAGGTATAATAACATCACATGAAAAGGACAACTTTAAAGCATTAAAAATAAATAAACTTGCAGCTGCTAAAAACCTCAAATAAAAACAGAGAGGAGGAGATGCTCAACAGGTCAGATGTTATCCAAGGATCGAGATTCTAAGTAAATGCCTTAGCTTGATGACTTATTGCTCAACTTGTTCTGGCCCTAAACATTGACACTGGTTGTCACAATAGATGCTGCTTGACCTCAGTAAGTCAAGGCTTCTTGGGCTTTATTTCATACAATTTAGATATTTACATATCACTTCTTCAATTATTTAAACAAGGTAAAAATGTTAATAAGATGATTTGATTTAACAGTTGATACTGAACATTTTTGGATACCTCTAAGTTATTAGAATGTATCCAACTTTAAAACTAAAGTTTACGACTTCTTGACAAGTCTTTTGTCTTGCATACAGCTTAATGACAACGCACATAAAACACATCATTACTATATAAACTTTTGGCTTGGACAACCAATAGTTACAAAATAGTTTTGAAATCATATTGGAAACACTTGAACATAATGATAATTATTCCCGTGATAAAAAGCGTGGAAGAAAATACAGCAAAATAAAGTGTGCCCCACCAGGCCAGTTCCAACTTTAAAGATACTTATATACCTTATTAATGACGTGGGGATGAAAACAACCATTAAAACAAAAACACTGCTTAAAACAACGGCCATACAATGAAACTCTTCCAACTATTGCAGTGCACTGTAATGGAATGAGATGACCAGATCAAGCAACACAAAATTACACAAGGACAGGATGTACCTTTCCAACCTGTTTACAAACTGATTAAAATGTTCATCGCTGGACTTTACCCGTTTCCTTATTCTCCTCAAAAGGACAGGCCAGGGGCTGGGACGGGCGTGCAGCAGGGGTTGCCCTGGCCTGCCCACCTCCGTTGCCTGCCTGCCTGTCTGTGGCCCTCACTGTGTCCCCGGACTCTCTTACCTCCTCCACATCGATCTCGTTGTAGTCGATCTCCTCGAAATGCAACGCCTGCGGGGCATCGATGATCTCGGCCGACATCCCTGCTTGGGGAGACGGGGATCGGGTCGGGGCGCAGGCCGCCCGCCAGCCCGGCCGCCCTCCCACCTGCCCTGCCTGCCTGCCCCTGGTGCTGCCGCACTCAGCTGCGCGGGCCCGGCGCCGCTGCGAGTGGCGGTGGTTGTCGACACCGGATGGCGGTTGCTGCGGTTGCTGCAGCGCTCCGGTCGCTCCCACCGGCTTCACCCGGCATTTCCGGGGTTAATCCGGCTCGCAAACATCCGGGCACCGCCGCCGGCTGCCGGAACTGACGTACTTCGCTCGGGCACAGGTCGAACCAGTCAGAGCGAGGGAGATGCGCCTGCGCCGGGTTGCCGACCGATGGAGGGAGGTGCGCACGCGCCGGAGTTAGTCGCCGGCAGGTGGAGGGAGGCGCGCACGCGCCGGATGCCGGCAGGGGTTGTTGGTGCGCGTGCGCCGGCTCGGTGCGTGTGGAGTCTGAGTGAGTGAGGCGTGTCTGCGCCTGCGCCGGGTGCGCTTGCGCCTGCGCCGGGCGCCGGCAGGCGGAATAAGGTGCGCCTGCGCCAGTGCGGTTTGAATTTTGCGCGGCAACTGAACGGGAGCCGGCGGAATCCGGGAGCTGCTCGCTGGTAATTTGATGGTGGAAACATTCTGCAGGTCGGGCAGCGTCTGGGGCATCGAACGGACCGATACGTTTTGGATTGGGACCGTTTAGATTTATTATTATCCCTGTACTGAGATACTGTGAAAAGCTTTGTTTTGTGTACTACCCAACCAGATGTACAATAAAGTCAAACTCAAACAATGTAGCACATCGTTTTCCAAAGACAAAGTCCAACGTGGAAGGACCATTGTGAAACTGTTCCTGAGTCTGGTGGTATGCGTTTCCATGCTTCTATATTTTGTGCCGGATGGGAGCAGGGATAAGAAAGAATGACTATTTCTGGCAGCCTTGGGAAGAGCTGCTTCCAAACCAAGTTCTCATGCAACCCAACAGTATGCTTTCTATGACACAGAGATTTGTAAAACAAACTGGATACATGACAAATTTCCTCAGTCTCCTCAACAAGTTGCATCAACGTGGTTGGTCCACAACAGATCGGTGGTAATAATGCGAAGGAACTTGAAGTTCTCAACGATTTTCACTTTGACACCATTGATGCTGAATGAATGAATGAATACGTTTATTGGCCAAGTATATTCACGTACAAGGAATTTGCCTTCGTGCTCTGCCCGCAAGTGACAACATGACATACAGTGACTGTTAGGAATGACACATAAAACATGAAACATTAATAATAAAACATCGATTAAGCATGTGAATTAAATAAAATACCAGAGCAAAAGGAGGCTACAGATTTTTTGTTATTGAATAGAGCTACTACTCGTGGCAAAACGCTCTTTTTATGCCTGGCTGTGGCAGCTTTGACAGTCCGGAATTGCCTTCCAAAGGGAAGATTCAAAGAGTTTGGGGCCAGGGTGAGAGGGGACAGAGATGATCTTACCCGCTCGCTTCCTGGCCCTTGCAGTGTACAGTTTGTCAATGGAGGGAAGGTTGCAGCCAATAACCTCAGCTGCTCGGACAATTTGCTTGGATGTCGTGCTTGGTGGCTGAGCCAAACCAGACCATGATGGAGAAGGTGAGGACAGACTCTATAATGGCCTTATAGAAATGGACCATCATTGCCTGTGGTAGATTGTGCTTCCTCAGTTGCCGCAGGAAGTACATCCAAATAATGCATTTACAACACCTTGGTGTTTCTCTGCAGAGTCTAGCAATGTAACAAAATTTTGAGATTTTAAAAATCAAGTCTGCAATTTATCCCATCAGATAAAGCATAAAAAGAAGTTTAATTTGACACCTAATTCACTTTCATATCTTCAGTATTAAAAAAGTTATGTCCATTTTCATACTCGGAAATTAGCATCTTGTTCCCTATTGATTTTCCATTGACAACACAAAAGCTGTGATCGAGGACAGTCTAAAGCCCATAACTTTATTAAATATTAAGAGAACTGAAAGAAATTTTCAGTTATTATAGATTGAAGCATTCTGAGACAAATATTAAACAATCTTACTTGGATGACCTGAAATTAAAGCATATAATTAGTTAGTTACCCAATTGTAGCTAATTCCAAAATTCAATTACTAGATCTAAACATCTATCCATTTCTTAAGGAAAGATTAACATTTTTATATAGCCTAAGTGTCCAAAGAACATTCAGACAAGAATTCACAATAAAACATGATTTTTAAATCTCATTGACATTAATTTATAGGCCAAATGGAAGGAATTTAGTGTTCAATTGCTGTAAATTAATGGCCATTTAAATCAGCTTTCGAGTGGGCTCGTGTGGAACGCGATGGTTTGGAATGTTCCCATTGCGGTGAATTTGTACCCCATATGCCCAGAAAAATACTGCAGGATTTAATGGGCCCCCAAATCAGCTACTCGCAACATAAAATGTTGTATAAAGGGATCTTAAGAAGCGCTTTTTAACGTAAAAATAAACAGCCTACCTTGCATTGTCCCCTACAAGAGATCCGGCCCGTTGGCGGCGGTCGCGGGTTTAGAGGATGATTTTTAACCTACTATAACAATTAAATAAACCAATATAGTTTAAAAATAGCTGCAGCGAACTAATGTCGCAGCGATTTTTCGTCAGCAACTAAGTAGGCTGAACAACCTCGATTTGAATAGCCGAGAGAAAATCGCGTTTTAAACCCGCCCCCCTCTCAAAGGCGCCAAAATCGCTCACACGGGCAGCGACAGACCTGCAGCGACGCTGAAGGTATGTTTTGCAACATACCTACAGAGTCCCCATACATTTTATCAATTGGGAGGACATCTGGACCTCACCTTATCTGATGTATTGATCTGGGACCTAGACTTCCTGTCACCAGCTCGCAGCTTGGGGCTTCTTACAGAAAAAGGCTAACAGGCCTTGTAGATGCATAAATCCTTTACTTTATTGTAACTCTGTTTTGGCCAAGATTTACATTCCCCCCTTTTATCATATGATAATCCATCATCAATGATAATCAAAGTACAATAGTGACTGTTTCATTCTAACAAATATCTTAACAAAAAGATGCTGATGTATTTCCCAGAATCTCATCAAGCTTCCCGCGTTTTCGTGGGCATAGCTTCATGATTTCCGTCGGATGAGTTTTCATGGGCGCAAATCCCCTCCATTCATATTGATGTAATCTGTGCTTGATCCAAAGCAGGGCTCTCGCTTAAATTTTTTTCCCTGTTGCCAGCCGGGCAACCTTGGCAGCTTTTTAGGTTGCCAAATGACAGTTTAGGTGGTCATTTAAGATGGCTTCCATGACGCGTGCTCGGACGAAGTGCGTAGTTACCAGTCGGAATTATGCTCAATGAAGCATTCACATATTATTTCTGCTTCAAATAAAGTCACAAACTAACATATTCACCAATCAAGACATGATATATACCACAATGACATGCAGCAAAATTATAATACAGTATCGCAACTCTTTATATACATTGCAATTAATGCAATTTTTATTATTTCTTTCCACTTCCAAACAAAAATGTGGTTGGATTATTCAGCGTATGATTAACCTGTGTCAATAAATCCTGGACCTTGATAATATATATGCTTAACCATGCACACTACAGATTGATGCAAACATGTTTTCTGTGAAGGACCAAATATTATCATAACATGGCCATAGCATGGATCGTTATTGCTTATGGTACAGAAACACTCTCGCTTCCCACATACAATACAATACAATACAATACAATACCGTTTATTTGTCATTTGAACCTCACATGAAGTTCAAACAAAATTTGGTTTCTGCAGTCATACAACAAGAAAAGAACCAAGATACACACTAACACAATTTGCACAAACATCCATCACAGTGAATCTCCTCCTCACTGTGATGGAAGGCAAAGTCTTGTCTCTCCCCTGCTCTCCATTCTTCTCCCGATGTCAAAGTCAAATTCAAAGCACCCGGCGGGCGCTAGCAAGTCCCGCGGCCATTTAAAGCCGCGCCGGGCGATGTAAGGCCCTGCTCCGGGTCTTGATGTTGGAGCCCCTGGTGGGCGCTAGCAAGTCCCACGGCTGTTTAAGCCGCGCCGGGCGATGTATGGCCCCGCTCCAGGTCACTTTCAACCCCGCAATTCAGGCGGGAGAAGTTGCTGTTGCTGGTGTTCCGCAAAGTGGTCTCCCACCAGGGACCCGCGAGCTCCCGGTGTCACCATCCACCGGAGTCAGGTCGCAGCAGCGCGCCACCACAGCTCTCCACGCTCCAAAGCCGGCCAGCTCCACGATGGTAGGTCCGCAGCTCCGCCGGCTCCGTGACTTGAGCCCCCAGGTCGTTCCGGTTGGAGGCCGCTCCACGGTGCTAGGCCCCAACGGCAACGGAGACCCGACAGGGAAAAGGTCGGGTCCACGTACTGGGAAGAGATTTAAAAGTTTCTCCCACCCACCCCCCCGCCCCCCACACATACACAGTTAAAAACCCACTACAGACTATACCCTCAACGGGACAAAAAAATAAATAAAATACAGACGGACTGCAGAGGCCGCTGCGACGTCGGTCGCGCCGCCCACTATGGTGTAGAGATAGTTAACCAGAATGGTTTAAAAACAATGAACTGCACATACTTGTTTACAAAAAAGGACACAAAGTGCTGGAGTTATTCAGTGGGACAGGCAGCATCTCATGGAGAAGGAATGGGTGACGTTTCGCGTCGAGACTGAAGAAGGGTCTCGACCTGAAACGTTACCCATTCCTTCCATGTCTACTTCTCCATGTCGCAGCCTTGCCACAGGACGGGCAGGGGAAGGGACGCTCACCGTTGTGGGTACGCCGGTGCTGCCACAGGCTGGACATGCGGGCGAAACCCTTGCCACACTCAGCGCACACAAAGGGTCTCTCTCTCGTGTGTATCTGCTGGTGCTCCTGCAGCCCCCGTGCGCTCTAGAAACGCTTGCCGCAGTGGGAGCAGCTGATCACCCGCGTGGATCCGCCGGTGCTGCCGCAACCCCCGCGAGCTGTCAAACGCCTCACCGCAGTACGGGCAGTCGTAGGGCTGGCCACTAGTGTGCACGTGCTCGTGAGACAGGGCGTGGGAGGCCATTGCAAATTGCTCTTCACACACCAGGCTGGGGACAGGATGGTCGTCGGCGTGCCACCGCTGGTGGGACAGCAGCCTGGAGGAGCGGGTGACGCCCTTGCCGCACTGGTCTCAGGTGAAGGGGCGCTCACTGATGTGAGTGTGCTGGTGCTCCACTAGCCTGTCGGAGCGGGCGAAGCCCTTGCCGCCGTCGCTGCAGATGTAGGGCAGCTCCCCGGTGTGCAGGCGCCTGTGCACATTCAGTTCCGTGAACGACTTGAAGCCTTTGCCGCAGTCCGAGCAGGTGAAGGGCCGCTCACTGCTGTGCACCCGCCGGTGGTTCTTCAGCTCATGCGTCGTCTTGAAGCTCTTGCCGCAGTCGGAGCAGGTGAAGGGTCGCTCATCGCTGTGCACCCACCGGTGGTTCTTCAGCTGGTCTGCCCTCTTGAAGTCCTTGCCGCAGTCAGAGCAACCGAAGGGCCTGTGGAAAGGACGGTCGCCAGTATGCACCCGCTGGTGGGACAGCAGAAAGGTGGAGCAGGTAAAGCCCTTGCCGCACTGGGCGCAAGTGTAGGGGCGCTCGTTGGTGTGGGTGAGCTGGTGCGCCTGCAGATTGTTGGAGCGGGTGAAGCCCTTGCCGCAGTCGCTGCAGGTGTAGGGCCGCTCCCCGGTGTGCAGGCGCCTGTGCATCAACAAGTCCAGCGACGACTTGAAGCCTTTGCCGCAGTCGGAGCAGGTGAAGGGCCGCTCACTGCTGTGCACCCGCTGGTGCCGCTGTAGCCCCGACAAGCAGGCAAAGCCCTTGCCGCAGGTGGAGCAGACATAGGGCTTCTCGCCCGTGTGCACCCGCCGGTGCTGCCGTAGCCCAGACAACCAGGCAAAGTTCTTGCCACAGGTGGAGCAGCCATAGGGCTTCTCGCCCGTGTGCACGCGCCGGTGGCTCTTCACCTCATGCGCCGTCGTGAAGTTCTTGCCGCAGTCGGAGCAGTCCACAATTTATCCACAACTAAATATACAGGTTGCAAGGAATTTTCTAAAGGCATTTTATGATAATAGCTGCCGCATCCTGAACGCTGATCATTTCTCCAGCTTTGAACATCAACTAATTATAGTTGGTCTAATCTGTCCACTTTTGATTGTTCTTGTGTATCGCCCACCAAAAATGTATAAGGACTTTATCACACAATTTGCTGATCTTATCGCTAGCTTGTTGCCCAAATTTGACCAGGTCCTGATTCTTGGTGATTTTAACATTCATGTCTGCTCTCTCACTAAGCCTCTTGTGAGTGAATTAATAAACCTGGTTGAGTCCTTCAATCTGACTCTACTTACCACTGGACGCACGCACAAGCTTGGCCATACACTCGACCTGGTGCTATCGTCTGGTCTCACAATTTGTAACATAAAAATTATTGATGCCTGTCTATCAGATCATAGTGCAATTATATTCGATGCATCTCTCCCTTTCTCTCTCAAAATCCCATCTCCCTGCACGCAACTCCCGCTACGTAAACTCTTTGACTGTCAGTAAGTTCTCTGATAGCCAGCATCCTCTCTATCATCAACAGTTCTCTGGCCACTAACACTGTTCCAACCTGCTTCAAGCACGCGGTGGTCCAGCCCCTCCTGAAAAAACCTAACCTAGACCCCACCTTGTCTAGCAACTACAGACCTATTTCCAAACTGCCTTTCCTTTCAAAAGTCCTTGAAAAGGTAATTTTAAATCAACTAATGCCTTACCTACACCAAAATACCATCCAGGAAATTTTCCAATCAGGTTTCAGGGCCCACCACAGCACAGAGTCTGCCTTGTTGAAGGCACATAACGGCCTGCTTCTCGCCATTGACTCCGGCCACTGTGCAATCCTGCTCCTTCTCGACCTCAGCGCAGCATTTAATACAGTGGACCACACCATCCTAATTGACCATCTCCGGTACGGGGTTGGTATTGATGGCACTGCCCTGAGCTGGTTCGTCTCCTACCCCAAAGATAGGAGTTTCTCTAAACATAGGCAACTCTTTCTCCTCCCCAGCTAGCCTTTGCTGCGGGGTTCCTCAAGGCTCCATCCTAGGCCCCATTCTCTTCTCCCTGTATATGTTCCCCTAAGGCCAAGTCATTCAAAGACACGGCATTTCCTTCCACTACTATGCAGATGATACACAGCTCTATCTCCCCCTGAAACCCAACAACCGATCAAACCCTACTCGGCCCCTCGGACTCCATCAAAACGATAGCAGGCAGCCTTGGAAGCCTTACCCCCTTACTCAAACCTCACGTCAAAAACCTTGGCGTGGTATTTGACTCCGCATTGAAGTTTGACAAACAAGTCAATGCCGTGGTAAATGCTAGCTTCTTCCAGCTTTGCACGATAGCGAAAATAAAACCATTCCTCTAATTTGATGACCTTGAAAAGATCATTCACTCATTTATCTCCTCCCGCCTTGATTACTGCAACTCCCTCTACACTGGCATCAGCAAATCATCCCTGTCCTGCCTGCAATTGGTCCAAAACGCCGCAGCGAGACTTCTGACGGGCACCCGAAAAAGGGACCACATCACCCTGATTCTGGCCTCTCTCCACTGGCTCCCTGTGCGGTTCAGAATCAATTTCAAGCTCCCCCTTTATGTATACAAAGCCCTTAACGGGCTTGCCCCCACCTACATCAAAAATCTACTAACCCACCATACTACCTCCAGGTCCCTCAGGTCGGCCGACTTGGTATAAGCTCAGGGACAACCGCGCTTTTGCGGTTGCAGCACCTGGACTATGGAACAGCATCCCTCTTCCCATCAGAACTGCCCCCTCCATCAACTCTTTTAAGTCTAGACTTAAAACTTATTTCTACTCACAAGCGTTTCTTGAGGTCCTCTGAGGGAGCGCTGTATGTATGTATTTATGTATGTATTGTTAGATCTATGTACGTACCACGTTAGTACCTGCACTGATGTAAAACACTTTGGTCAACAAAAGTTGTTTTTAAATGTGCTATAGAAATAAAATTGACTTGACTTGACTTATTCTTAAACAGTGGCCCCTGGTTCGGGACTCCCCCAACATCGTGAACATTTATTACACTTTTATAGATCATCGGGAGAAGGGATGTGATTGGAGTGTCGCTGGTCAAGTCGAGGAAGGGATGTTCATTTTGGAGATAGTGACCATAACTATATTTAAGTGGCTAAGGAAAAGGAAACGCAATGGAGGTAAAATGGGGAAGGCCAATGTAATGAGAGTGTTGGCAAAGGAATGTTGGAAGCATCTATCTGCACTGTAGGAAACATTCAAAGGAGAATAACAGGATCAGAGAATAATGCAGTACAAGGAAAGGCCCTTTGGTCCACCATGTCTGTGCCAACTATGATACCAAACTAAAGTAATCCCATCTGTCCGCACATGATATATATCCCTGAAACCCCGCATACTCATGTGCCTGCGTAAGGCCTTATTAATATCACTACGATATCTGCTTCTACCAATCTCACCAGTGCACACCAACCACTCTCTGTAAAAAGAAACGAAAGTTGCCTCATAGATATCCTTTAAGCCTTCCTCCGCTCACTCTAAAGCTATGGCCCTTGGTATGTGGTATTTTCATCGTCGGGAGAAAGACTCTGACCATCTACCATATCTGTCTGTTGACCATCCAGATCGGTGATGTCAGTTGTGCAATCGTCGTTGGTAAGGATGTGCAATCCATCCTCTCCGTCCCAGGGCTCAAAGTCCAATGACACAAAACATTATGACTCATACCTCTGTCTGCAGCAGATGGCCAGGTCTTTCATGCATTGCTGAACTGCCCACATTGCACTGCTGAACTGCCTTAATGGTCACCGTATCACCCTGTTATTTTCCTTTTCCCAGTCTTCCAGAGCTGGTCAAAGTCACAGGGTGTGGCTGCTTTTGGGTGCAAATGGCTTTTTGAGCCACCCTATATATAAATCTACCCAATCCATGCCTCTCACTTTCTAAACTTCTATCAAATATAATCAGAAAACTAATAAACCTACAATATCATGAAGGCAGGGTCTCAAAGAACAAAGGGACCTTGGATTACAAGTCAATAGATCCTTAAATGTAGCAAGCCAGGTAAATAATGTGGTTTAGAAGGCATATTGGATTCTGACCTTCATTAGTCATGGCATTGATACAGAAATAGAAAGTGTTATGTTCCAAGTTTATAAAACCTATTCAAACTTCCAACTAAAGTATTGCATGCAGTCCTGGTCAACAAGGTACAGGATGGGTTTGATGTTATTGGAGAGGGTACAAAGGAGATATACAAGGTCGTTGCTTGAGATGGTGCAGTTCAATTCTGAAGAGATTTTGGAGAAGCTAGTGTCTGTCTTCCTTGGAGTGAGGAGGTTAAAAGGGGGCGTGTATGAGGTATATAAAATTGAAGGCTATAAATATGGTACACTGCAAGAAACAATTCCTTATGTCAGAGATAGGTAAAATTAGCGGACATGGTTATAAGGTAAAAGTGAAGCTTAGAGTTCTGACCTTCATCACCCATAAAGTGGTAAGTACCTGTATTGCCCTGCCTGAAAGTGTGATTAAAGCTGGATTAATGACTGCAATTACGTATCAAGATGAGCACATGAACTGCCTAGGCATAGAGGGCTATGGACCAAGTATTGGGAGTTGGGATTTATATGAAGGGTGCCCACTGATCAGTGTGGACAAATTGGGCTGTATAATTCTAACTAGTAAAGTGGCAAAATTGGATAAATTGGGACAAGCAGAAAGATCACATTGCTTTCTTGCAACTCTCATCTCAAAGTTACACATAGTGCGTCGGTCATTGGGGTTATCTTGATTTTCTTTCTCCAAACCAAAATGGCTGTAACTTAAGAGAGAACTTATACATATTTCTGTTATGAAATATTTAGTTGCATATTTACCAGTTGCAAGCTGCTACCCTGGCTGATTTTATTCGGGATGCTTTGGTGGAAAATAATGCTTTGTGATGGTCTTCTCATTGTCCATCATCAAAAGGCATGGTTCCTTCCACTGGTGGTTATACTGCTATTGGTTTACTTGGTGAATAACAAAAAGGAGGATCAAAAGTCAGATTGCTAGCCTCCAGCTGTCCCTCCCATCCATTCTCTCATCATTGATAAACTGACAATCTGTACTTCCTTCAGCCTGATCCAAACCACAATCAGTGAAGGATTATCTCCAGAACCTCTCAATGTCGACCAATATAGATTTTATGGCAGACAGACTTAACTCAGCCATCACAGAGTAGAAGGGTGGACAGTGTATATTTCTTTAACAGACATTTGGAAGTTCCCAAATACAAAGATGGTTAATGTTCTGTTAAATTCTGAGAATGAGCAAGAAGATTGATAGTGCCTAAATTGAAAGAGTCAATCTCCAAGTCACAGGATTCTTAAATCAAGAGTTGTTTTGAGAAGCCACAGGTGGAAATTCAGGTTCTGTGAAATACACATAACTGCATAGTAGAATGACACTGGCATGAGATAAGGGACAAATCTGTATTATAAATTGCATGCATTACAATCAATAATGTGGTGCTAGTGGAAGGAGTGAATTATTAAGATGAAAGGTATTGGGGCTGATTGAGCAGGGAGTTTTGGGCTGTATGGTGTTACGCTTTGAATGTTGTTGGCGCTCTGGTCATCCAGGCATTTGGAGGGCCTTGCATCATATTCCTGACTTGGATTTGCATATCTTAAAAAGGCTTGGTGTAATTAGAATTAGAAGATAGGTTATTTGCCGAAAGTTGTGGAGTCTCTGATCACCTTTTGTCGTCATACAACTTTGTGTCTATTCTAGTTAAGTTGCTTGTCAGTATTGATCTTCAGGATGTTGACGTTTGAAAACTTGTCATTCACTGGCATTACTGCAAGCCAAGTCCATGTGGTTAGACTGTCTCATTGGAGTTGGTAATTTCAAAACTTGTTACTTGGCACATAAATGTCCAAATCATAATATTGCCCAGGTCATACAGTCATAGAGTGATACAGTGTGGAAACAGGCCCTTCGCCCCAACTTGCCCACACCAGCCAACGATGTCCCAGCTTCACTAGTCCCACTAGCCTGCACTTGGTCCATATCCCTCCAAACCTGTCCTATCCGTGTACCTGTCTAACAGTTTCTTAAACTATGGGATAGTCACAGCCTCAACTACCTCCTCTGGCAGCTTGTTCCATACACCCACCACCCTTTGTGTGGAAATGTTACCCCTTGGATTCCTACTAAATCTTTTCCCCTTCACCTTGAACCTATGTCCTCTGGTCCTCGATTCCCCTACTCTGGGCAAGAAAATCTGCATCTACCCGATCTATTCCTCTCATGATTTTGCACACCTCTATAAGAATCCCGCTCGTCCTCCTGCGCTCCATAGAATAGAGACCTAGCCGACATAACCTTTCCCTATAGCTCACACCCTCTAGTCCTGGCAACATCCTCATAAATCTTTTCTAAACCCTTTCAAACTTGACAATATCTTTCTTATAACATGGTGCCCAGAACTGAACCCAATATTCTAAATGCGGTCTCACCAACGTCGTATACAACTGCAACATGACCTCCCAACCTCTAGCCTCTCATGTGCCTCTGTCTTGTACGAGATCCCACCCCCTTGCCAATCTAGTTTAAACCTTCCTGTGTAGCATTAGCAAACCTGCCCGCTAGGATGATGGTCCTCCACCAGTTAAGGTGCCACCCGTCCCTTTTGTACAGGTCATCTCTGCCCCAGAAGAGATCCCAATGATCCAGAAATCAAAATCCCTGCCCCATCTCCTCAGCCACACATTAATTTCACCAATCTTCCTGTTCTTACCTTCACTAGCACGAGGTACTGGAAGCAATCCTGAGATCACTACTTATTTATAGATATTGTTTATGACACTTTATAAATATTTGTGTTTTGTTTTTTGTATGCTGTTTCACATTTGCTTTTTATTCTTTTATTCTGTCCGAAATAAATAACTAATAAATAAATAAATAAATAAATAAACTACCCTGAAGGTCCTGCTTTTCATTCTTTTACCCAATGCTGTAAACTCGTGTTGCAGAACCTCCTTCCTCTTCAGACCTATATCGTTTGTGCCAACATGCACAACAACCTCCGGCTGCTCCCCCTCATTCTTGAGGATGCCGTGCAGCCAGTCCGAGACGTCCTGGACCCTGGCACCAGGGAGGCAACACACCATCCTGAAGTCTCTGACTATTGAGTCCCCCACCACTACGGCTCTGCCTGCCGTCACTCTTCCTCGTTGAGCCTCAGCACTAGGGTTGGAGTCACAGCCCTGGCTGCCACTCAAACATGTCGTGTCTTCCGCTGCGACAGCTCCCTAGAAGGCGCACCTGTTTTCAATAGGTATAGCCACCGGGGGTTCATACACTCCGTGTTTACTTCTTTTCCTCGTTGTCCACCACCTTTTGCTCTTCCTGTATCCTTGGTGTGACAACCTCCCTGTAGGTCCAATCCAGGAAACTCGGTTTCGCGGATGGTCCCAAGGTCATCCAGCTGCTACTCCAGTTCCCTAACATGGTCCTTCAGGAGCTGTACCTGGACACAATTTCTGCAGGTGTAGTTTCAGAAGCACCTGACTTCCCACATCCTGCAGGAGAGACACTGTAACAACTTGCCTGCCATTACTTCCGTGGACCAAATCACAAAATACAAATGAAACACACTCAGGGTTGAGTGAAACCTATTCCCTTCTCTGTTGGCGATAGCCTCCTTCTGCACTGCAATATGTCACAAGTTTAAATATCGGACATGCAGAACTGATTCAAGTGTAGCCAAAGACTCACACTTTACCTCAACAAGGCTGCTCCCCTAGAGCGAACCCTACTTTTATTTGCTGATCAACTAACTGATTTACTAATTAACTAACTTACCAAGTCAAGTCAAGTCACATTTATTTATATAGCACATTTAAAAAACAACTCTCGTTGGCCAAAGTGCTTTACATTTGTTATAAGAATAGCACAACAAAACAAACGACATACATATGTGTTATGCCGTGAAGAGAGAGTGGACGCTGGCACGATTTGGTTGCCGCTGCTCCCTCTTCACACTGTGTTTTTGATTTTCTGTTTTTGGATTGAATCCTGTTTTTAATTTGTGTCTCTGTGATGTCTTTATTACTTGTTATATTCCGATTATATGTTATTCCGATATACTATGTAAGGTGTCCTTGAGATGTTTGAAAGGCGCCCATTAAATAAAATTTATTATTATTATTATTATACATATATACATGTAGCCCTCACTCAGAGGACGTCAGGAAAGGCTTGGGAGTATAGATAAGTCTTTAGTCTTGACTTAAAAGAGTCGATGGAGGGGGCAGTTCTGATGGGAAAGGGGATGCTGTTCCACAGTCTAGGGGCTGCAACCGCAAAGGCACGGTCGCCCCTGAGCTTATGCCTAGACCGTGGGATATTCAGCAACCCTAAGTCGGCCGATCTGAGGGGCCTGGAGGTGGAGTGGTGGGTGAGAAGACTTTTTATGTAGGTGGGGGCAAGCCCTTTGTAGGAGTATTTTGAAGTTTATACGGATCCGCACAGGGAGCCAGTGGAGAGAGGCCAGGATCGGGGTGATGTGGTCCCTTTTTCGGGTGCCCGTCAGGAGTCTCGCTGCGGCGTTTTGGACCAGTTGCAGGCGGGACAGGGAAGATTGGCTGATGCCAGTGTAAATGGAGTTGCAGTAATCTAGGCGGGAGGAGATGAATGTGTGGATGATCTTTTCCGGGTCATCAAACTGGAGGAATTGTTTTATTTTAGCTATCATCCGAAGCTGAAAGAAGCTAGCTTTTACCACGGCATTGATTTGTTTGTCAAATTTCAGTGCTAAGTCAAATATCACGCCAAGGTTTTTGACGTGAGGTTTGAGTAGTGGGGTAAGGCTTCCAAGGCTGCCTGCTATCATTTTGATTGAGTCCGAGGGGCCGAGCAGGATGACCTCAGACTTACTCTCGTTTAGTTGGAGGAAGTTCTGGGCCATCCAACACTTTATATCCTCGAGGCAGTGGGTAAGGTTAAACAAATTAGATTGGTTTTTGGGCTTCAGGGGGAGATAGAGATGGGTATCGTCTGCGTAGCAATGGAAGGAAATGCCATGCCTTTGAATGACTTGGCCTAAGGGGAGCATATACAGGGAGAAGAGAATGGGGCCAAGGATAGAACCTTGTGGAACCCCACAGCAGAGATTAGCTGGGGAGGAGAATGAGTTGCCTATGTTAGTCGAGAAACTCCTACCTTTGAGGTAGGAGATGAACCAGCTCAGGGCAGTGCCATCAATACCAACCCCATACCGGAGACGGTCAATTAGGATGGTGTGGTCGACAGTATCAAATGCTGTACTGAGGTCAAGAAGGAGCAGGATTGCACAGTCGCCGGAGTCAACGGTGAGGAGTAGGTCATTGTGTACCTTCAACAAGGCAGACTGCTATGGTGAGCCCTGAAACCTGATTGGAAAGTTTCCAAGATAGTGTTTTGGTGAAGGTAAGGTATGTTGACTTAAAATTACCTCTTCAAGGGCTTTTGAGAGGAAAGGCAGTTTAGAAATGGGTCTGTAGTTACCTGGCAAGGTGGGGTCGAGGTTAGGTTTTTTCAGGAGTGGTTGGACCACCGCATGCTTGAAGCAGGTAGGTACAGTGCCAGTGGCCAGAGAGCTGTTGAAGATGGCGAGGATGCTGGGACCAGCTGTTGTAATGACGTCCTTTAGGACCAATTAACAAATTTAGATTTGGCAGCCAATTCCCACACTCGCTCCTTCAACTGCCTTGAAGGTAAGTGTTGCAGGCTGGCCCTGACTGGTTTTTAAATGTCCTGCACTGAAAAACAGTGAAAAAAATCACCAAGGGCTTACATTTCTGCAGCCAATCCTTGCACTCGCTCCTTCAACTGCCGCTCCTCTGCCGACCTTGAAGGTATTGCTACATGTAGGCACACACTGTTTCATTGCCTGAAGAGTTTCAAATGGAATTGAACATTTTTCAGTCAGAAATGAACATCTGCATTTTTGATCTGATGGAGGGAAGGTCATTGACAAGCCATCTTAAATAATTGGACCCACAATACGTGTGAAGATTTTTTGCAAATATATCCTGAGGCTGAAATGATTGGACTTGAGCAGTTGCAACCATATTCCTTTGAGATATGTGTGATGCAAGGAGGATTTTCCTCTATTCTAAGTTTAACCACAGTTCATTAATAGGTTTTTTGTGTACCTTCGATTTTCCAGCATCTGCAGTTCCTTCTTAAATACAGTTCATTAATGTTGCTTTGTTGTTAAGGACATTGGCGTCACTCTCAGCTCAGATGCAGAAATCAGCTTTTTTGTCTATGTTAGCTTAAGCTCCGAATCGCCTTGACAATCCAAATCAAGCATCAGTAAGAATTTATTGGTGAGAGAATGCTACATGATAGCACCATCAATTGCATTTTGATATTCATATGCTGACTATGGAAGGAGTGCTACATTGAACACCACAATGTAAACTAAATATATCTATTTCAAAATTCAAAGTACTGTATATGTGAAATGAGAAGGCTAGTGAAAATTAATGATACACGATAATGTATCTTCAGTCTTGAACATCAAGGCTACCAAAAAAATGTTTTCTGTTTTTGACAGTGGATTATACAGAGCAGCATATTATTAAAAATGCATTTTTTTCAATTTTTTGGGTCATTAAAATATGAAAGGCCATGGAAAAGATAAATTAAATTGTTGATGTGTTCCATATTAACACGCAAAGCAATGTTGGACTTGAAGAAGACTTCAGGTAAAGCCCAGTTCAGCAATTCAACCTTTCCTTTGCTTTGTAGGAAGGACAGGTTTAGAGGGATATGGACCAAACGTGGCCAGTTAGGACTAGTGTAGATGGGGGATCTTGGTTGGCATGGGCAACTTGGCCTGTTTCATGCTGTATGACTCTATGACTTAAAAAAATGTGTGTAACACGGGTTCACTTTGCGAACAAGGTTTCCAATTAAAAGATTTGAGAAATTAGCGCTTTCATTTATCAGTTGAGAAGATCAGTGGTGTCCTGATACAAGTCTTCAAACATGTGATGAATTATTTACAGTGGTAATAAATTATTTGCAAAATGCAGCAATATAGTAAACCAAAGAAAAGGAATATAAATAATCACAAAAATAAAATAAATGAGAGAGTTTGTTAAAACAAAAGTGTTAGACATTGTGGAATTCTGTTATAAACCACTCTGGCTACAAAGTCTATAAATTCTTTCAAAAGTTAGCCAAGTAGTTGTTTGAGAGTGAGAATGAGAAATAGGAAGGATAGACTAATTCAGATGAACAGATTATACAAAGAAACATTTACCCTGGCTTAATAAAACGACTGATCACCTTCTGTGCTGCTGCTGTGATCTTACCAAAAGATATTCAGCGTCCCAGCTGAATATTGTGCTGAGAAGCATGCAGTAGTGTCAGATAACAATAGAATTTGGAATGGCCCAACCTTAATATACTGGATTGCTGCTATCTTTTCAGATATGCTTGACACAAAAAAAAGAACAATTTCACCAGTTTGTCAACTGCCAGCCCACCAGCCGTGAGTGGGTGAGCTGCCAGCACAACAGGCTTGAGTGACTGAGCCGCCAACCCAAGAATCCATTTGGCCCACAATGTCCATACTAGCCCTCTGGAAACCAGTCCCTTCAGCCCGCAACACCCATACTAGCGCTCCAGAACGCCCCCCCCCCCCAATTGGCCACCAATATTGGAATTGGTGGAGAGGTGGAATATTGCGTTGGGGGTCCAGCCCTCCCGTGTGATGCTGGGATCCAACGGTTCCCACTTAGTCTAGTTTATTTGTATATGTTACAGGGCAAAGTCATGCGCATTTGTGCAGTTTTGGGCTGTGGGCGCAGCACGTATCACCTGAATAAGTGGATGCAGAATGTATGTGACAGCCATAACTGTAAATTTTCAACGGGAAACTGTTTCTGCCCACCTCCCTTCAAACTCTACCCATTTCCGATAGAGAAGAGGGATGGAGCAGCCCAGTTGCGTTGGACCAAACTGGTCAACCGAACGGACAAGAATTGGCAGCCTGACCCCAAAGGCAGACCCCATGTGCTCTAAGCATTTTGTGGCCAGTGGGCCAACAATGCTCAATCCAGACCCGGTCCTGAATCTTGGTTATTTGTTATCGAACTCCCCAAGGTCCCCACGTGCTCTCCCTCGCAGAGATGGAAAACCTTCAAGTAAAAGGAGAAAGTCGGTGACAGCAACGCAAACCAATGTTGACCAACATGTTGACGATGGACCAGACAACAAGTGTTTACGAGTGTACACAAAATTGCTGGGGAAACTCAGCGGGTGCAGCAGCATCTATGGAGCGAAGGAAATAGGCGACGTTTCGGGCCGAAACCCTTCTTCAGACTGATGGGGGGTGGGGGGGGGAGAAGGAAGGGAAAGGGGAGGAGGAGGAGGAGCCCGAGGGCGGGCTGATGGGAGGGTGGGAGGAGACAGCTAGAGGGTTGAGGAAGGGGAGGAGACAGCAAGGGCTAGCAAAATTGGGAGAATTCAATGTTAATGCCATCCGGACGCAAGGTCCCCAGACGGAATATGAGGTGCTGTTCCTCCAATTTCCGCTGTTGCTCACTCTGGCAATGGAGGAGACCCAGGACAGAGAGGTCGGATTGGGAATGGGAGGGGGAGTTGAAGTGCTGAGCCACCGGGAGTTCAGGTAGGTTATTGCGGACTGAGCGGAGGTGTTCGGCGAAACGATCGCCCAACCTACGCTTGCCGAAACGTCGCCTATTTCCTTCGCTCCATAGATGCTGCTGCACCCGCTGAGTTTCCCCAGCAATTTTGTGTACCTTCGATATTCCAGCATCTGCAGTTCCTTTTTGAACACAAGTGTTTACGAGTGTTTGCTGTAGATCATGCTTACGTGTACAAATGCAGCTGTAATTGCACGGGATGCATCTAAAAACAGAAGGACATCTGTACAAGTATTCGATAAATGAAAACATTACAAATATTGCTCATTTCACAAACGAGTATTACCAGTACTAGTACTAGCTGTTATTACCACTCGTGTTAAATCGCAAGTTATCCTATTTTATTTGAGAATTTAGTGATCAATAGACACATTTAGATATGCTACGACAAATAAAACTGTATGACACTACCACCAGTGAATGAAAACGTAAGTTTAGCAATTTACCCGGCAAGACAGCTGCAGTAAGCAGAATGAATAATCCCAGATGACTTCTTGATGCACACCCATGGCTTATGGGGGGTTTACCGTACTTTCAGAAGGTGTACAGTCTGCTTTCAAAATACACATTGCCGAATCATCAGATATGGGATGAAAGAAGACTTCATTCGGCCATCTAGCATCAAAATGCCCCCCACATTGGATCCCTATCAGTTTGACTACCGCAAGAATAGGAGTACGGAGGATGCCATCTCAACGGCACTTCACTCCGCCCTCTCCCACCTCGACAACAGAGACACTTACGTAAGAATGCTGTTCATCGATTACAGCTCAACATTCAACACCATTATACCCTCTAAACTGATCACCAAACTCGGTAACCTGGGCATCGACCCCTCCCTCTGCAACTGGATACTGGACTTTCTAACCAACAGACCCCAGTCTGTTAGGTTAGACAAGCACACCTCTTCAACCCTCACCCTGAACACCGGCGTTCCACAGGGCTGTGTGCTGAGCCCCCTCCTCTACTCCCTCTTCACCTACGACTGCACACCTGTACATGGTACTAACACCATCATCAAGTATGCAGATGATACAACGGTGATTGGCCTCATCAGCAACAACGATGAGTCGGCCTATAGGGAGGAGGTCCAGCTCCTAGCAGCATGGTGCGCTGACAACAACCTGGCCCTTAACTCCAAGAAGACCAAGGAGCTCATTGTAGACTTCAGGAAGTCTAGGGGCGGCACGCACACCCCCATCCACATCAACGGGACGGAGGTGGAACGTGTTTCCAGCTTCAGGTTCCTGGGGGGTCAACATCTCCGATGACCTCTCTTGGACCCACAATACCTCAACTCTTGTCAAGAAGGCTCACCAGCGTCTCTTCTTCCTGAGGTGACTGAAGAAGGTCCATCTGTCTCCTCAGATTCTGGTGAACTTCTACCGCTGCCCTATCGAGAGCATCCTTACCAACTGTATCACAGTATGGTATGGCAACTGCTCTGTCTCCGACTGGAAAGCACTGCAGAGGGTGGTGAAAATTGCCCAACGCATCACCGGTTCCTCGCTCCCCTCCATTGAGTCTGTCAAAAGCAAGTGTTGTCTGCGGAGGGCGCTCAGCATCGCCAAGGACTGCTCTCACCCCAACCCTGGACTGTTTACCCTCCTACCATCCGGGAGGCGCTACAGGTCTCTCCGTTGCCGGACCAGCAGGTCCAGGAACAGCTTCTTCCCTACGGCTGTCACACTACTCAACAATGTACCTCGGTGACTGCCAATCACCCCCCCCCCCCCCCCGGACACTCCTCTCACAGGAAAAGTCTGTATACATGTAAATAGTTTTATTTATTGAAACCATATTCTATGTCGCTCTTCCAGGGAGATGCTAACTGCATTTCGTTGTCTCTGTATTGTACACTGACAATGACAATTAAAGTTGAATCTAAATCTGAAAATAGCTATAGGCCTTACCTTCTTTGTAGTCACCAAGCAGGCGAGACTTCAGTGAAGGAGCTGGCTGGTTAGTGTCATCACAGCTGGCAAGATGAATTGACAGCTCAACGATGGATGTGGAAGGCGAGAAGTTTAATCCTTTCGATTCTCCAAGCCACCCATCTTTCAGTTCGCTCATCGGATCGGGAATACTTTTTTCTGCACATTTCCAGAGTATTGATCAGCATGACGACATTTTTCTTCACTGGCAGTCGGTAGCACGTGCTTCTTCATGTACGATGCAGCGTAAGCAAGAGCAACGAGTTCGTCTTTTATACTGTCTTTTTCAACCCCCTGTCCGCTAAAAAATGCTTCAAAGCTTCGACTTTCCATCGCAGAAAATCATTCATTGTCATATCATCATCATTTGGGTCAGCCATATCCAATATAATATACAAAGATGAAGAAAAATCGGACCGAAAATGTTATTTTTACACAGAGTTCCTACGTACACACAGTTTACACAGCGCTGCATCCGCAATCACTAGCTACACTCTTTGTTTATCACAAATGACCTTTGACAAATCCCATGATTCATTGCGCGTGCGAGATACCAAACTCGCTTATTATGTGAGTGGTTCCATTACATTATTACATCCTTGTAACAAAATCCCCACTTGCACGTACAAATGGGGTTTCTGTGGCAAACTGAGGGGGAGAGGGAGCATAAAATAGGGAAGATCAAAGGCTTTTTATAGAGAAATATACTGGAACTTGCAACAATGCAAGGGTGGAACTGAAAATAAGGCATTTGCATTGTTCTGATGGCTTTGGAAAGGTCATTACAAAAGGAGAATAGCTTCCTTTTGACAGTTGAGAATCTTACATAGTTGTGAAATCAGTTGTGAGCAAATTTAATGTTCATGCTATGTGGGCTAACTGCAATAATAGTTTGCATGTTATAGAAGCAGCTGGCAGGTGGTATTTCTACACTTATAAAACAGTGATGGAAATGCTGTGCATAGTTGGCATAAAACAGGAGGTCAGAAGCCCAGAGCCAGGTAGTTTGCCAAGAGGTACCACTGTGCACTGACGTAGACCAAATGAGTCACAAAACCAATTTTATCTCTACCAGAAATTTTCATTGGGCCCAGGAGCTGAACAGAGAATTGTTGAATTAGTCCCAAGTCAGTAAAATATGATCCCTGGATCAGAATTTTTTTTTCTGTTGACGTTGAAGCTGCTCAGCAAGCACATGGTTTCTTCCTCATGAGTGAAACAGACTTTAACAGGTTTGTAATTGATAGTGTGAATCATGTGCCGCTATGAGAATAAGCCAGACTGGCAGTTCTTATTTATCTAAAACTTTTATATTATTGGCCCAATGTTTTCAGAATCAAACCAATTCTTGCTTCCCTCTAACAAAAAATGGGCAATATTAGAATTAGCATTTAATCTGTGGAGAGAGAATTGTAGCTTTACATTGATTGCTTACAGTATATCTCTCTGTAGAAATTAGCAATGTGACCTGCATACCTTTCTGTTTGTCCATCAATAATATACAGTGTAAAGATACTGGAAGACAATCTGGTTTCTCAGTCACATCCAATGAGAGCTCACTGCAGCTATGTGACTGAAAGTTGGTGTCAGTTTTCCCAAACGTTCCTTGAAAAAGACTAGAAACAACTCAGTTTTTCCCTTGAAGAAGAATTTGGAGATGAAATCTAGATATTCACATCAAAATTAAGTGGCAGTCATTGATCAATAAGAAGGACATGCATTACCTCTTTTGCTGGAATAAACACTTTAAAGCTGGTTCTGTTTGGGTCTTGCTAAAATCTGCATAAAAGAATGCAGTTGAAATGCTTGGCATACCATTATGGTACATGTCTTTTATTTAGTGTTTTATTAGCTTCTAATCTTATTTCAGCATTTATAATTCTTCTGATAAAGTTTAACAAAGACAGAAAGGCACCGGTATGATTATTGTAATACTGGTTCATAAAAATATTTATGTGGTACAATCTATTTAAAGTTCAATTTAGCCAGCATGCTTTTTAAAAGCAAGTCTGGTGTCCAGGCATAGAATTGTGATGGTTGAAGCATGTGCAACCCTCACATTACAGCCATTCAGATTATGGCAATTCACCTTTATGGAAATTTCGCAAATCAGTACTCAAAAATCCAAGATATGAAATAAAATTTGTATTTACAGAACTTTTGGGGAAAAACAATTTAAAAAACCCCCAAAAGAAATGCAAATTGTCATTTATTTTATTCAACTCGTATTTCTTGGCACATGGACAGCTAATATGGCTGTTTGTTTTAAGAGTCATATGTTCCTTTTGCTGTCTAGCAGTTTTTTTAACCTTCCCCTTCCCCGAAAGCCTTTTCCATATTATTTACTCTCAATATGTCTGAAACAAGGCCACCAAGTTTAAGTGTATGTTGTAAACTTCAATTTCAATGGGAAATAGGGTCACATGAAATCACAATACGGACGGTTTTCCAGAAACACAATCCCTTCTAATGCGGGGGCGCCTGCATACAAAGCCGTGACTCAGTTACAGCACAGGACCAAGGCCATAATATCTATGGCCCGCAATGATGCCAAGTTAAACTAATCTCTGCCTACATGTGATCCATAACCCTCCATTCCTTGCATATCTATATGCCTATCTAAAAAGCTTATTAAATGCCACTATCATATCTGCCTCCGTCACCTGTGTACTAGATCAGATGGCCGGCTCTTCAACCTCACCCACCTCAGAGCAAAGACAAAAGTACGCAAAGCTCTCATCAGGGACATGTTGTTTGCTGACGACGCCGCAGTTGTGTCCCACACCCAGCAGTAACTACAGTCACTGATGGACCACTTCTATCGGGCATGTAAGGACTTCGGGCTGACCGTCAGCCTAAAGAAGACGAACATCTTGGGGCAGGATACAGAGGCGCTGCCTGTCATCACCATCGACGACTACGAACTTGATGCCATCCATCAGTTCATGTACCTCGGCTCCACCATCACCGACAACCTCTCCTTGGAAACAGAGATTGATAGGAGGATCGGGAAGGCAGCTACAACTCTCACTCGCCTCATAACTCGAGTGTGGTCCAACCCAAAGCTGACAGTGAAGACAAAGATAGCAGTCTACAACGCCTGTGTCATCAGCACGCCGCTATACGGCAGTGAGACATGGACTACATATGCCAGGCAGGAGAGAAGGCTCAACACCATCCACCTGAGAAGCATCCGCCGTATCCTGGGCATATCCTGGCAAGACAGAGTGTCCAAGGCCGAGATCCTGTCTCGCGCTGGCGTTCCCAGTATGTACACTCTACTGCGGTGGCTGGGCCTTGTCCACCACATGGAGGATGGCCGTATTCCAAAAGACACCCTCTTTGGAGAACTGACATCTGGGAGGAGAACCATCGGCCGCCCCCAGCTACGTTACAAGGATGTCTGCAAGAGAGATATGAAGGCGCTCGACATCGATGTAGAGTCCTGGGAGAGCCTTGTAGCTGACCGCACGAGGTGGAGAGGTACCCTGAACCAACATCTCAAAACGGAGGAAGAGAATCTGAGGAATGCAGCGGCAGACAAGTGGGCACGCAGAAAGGAGCGCAGCAACTTCAACAAACCAGAGACCACACACAAATGTGACCTTTGCCACAGAGACCGTCACTCCCGCATTGGTCTCTTCAGCCACAAGCGACGCTGCTCCAGCCGAGGTTTGGAGCAAGCATCCCACAACTAGGATGCATCACCCATGGTCAGTCATCATGACTGAGGGGAGCCTACGATACTATACACCACCCTTGGCAGTGCGTTCCAGGCACCCATCTGACTCGGAGTAAAAAAATGTGCCTACACATCCCCCTTAAACCTTGCCCACATTGACTTTAAAGCTATGCCCTCTAGGCTTTGATAATACCGTCCTTTGACAATCCTTTCCTTATTGTCTACCCTATGTGTGCCTCTCATTATTTTATGTTCTCCATCAGGTTGCTCCTCAACCTTCGGCACTCCAGAAAAACAATCCAGGTTTATCCAACCTCCTTATAATGAATACCCTCTCGGCAACAATTTGGTTAATCTCTTCTTCGCCACCTCATCGTTCGTCGGGGCCTCTGTTGAAGGCCTGTCGGTCGGCGCAACAGTGGACCCGTCCAAAGGCCCGTCAGTCGTCAGGACTGGGAGGGAGCTGGAGATGTAGAATGCGAGGATCAGGCTGCAAGGAGGATGAACCGGGGTAATTCTTCTAGCCGTAGGAGATGCCCCTGGGATACAAGGATGGCCGGTGAGTTTGTTAATCCTATTGGCCTCTGCAGCCTTCGCCCTGCTGCCCCAGCACACGGCAGCGAAGAAGATGGCACCAATGGAGCACAGGAGGATGAGAGGTGATCTTACAGAGGTGTACAAAATCATGAGAGGAATAGATTGGGTAGATGCACAGAGTCTCTTGCCCAGAGTAGGGGAATCGAGGACTGGAGGATATAGGTTCAAGGTGAAGGGGAGAAGATTTAATAGGAATCCGAGGGGTAACTTTTTCACACAAAGGGTGGTGGGTGTATGGAACAAGCGCTGCAGGAGGTAGTTGAGGCTGGGACTATCACATTCTTTAAGAAACAGACAGGTACATGGAAAGGACAGGTTTGGAGGGATATGGACCAAGCGCAGGCAGGTGGGACTAGTGTAGCTGGGATATGTTGGCCGGTGTGGGCAAGTTTTGCTGAAGGGCCTGTTTTCACACTATCACTCTATGACTATGACTCTAATTGCAGAGTCATCTGAAAACTTCTGCAGGTGGCAGGAGACGGAGTTATATTTGAAGTCCGAGATGTAGATGGTAATCAGGAAGGAGAGAGGACCGTCCCCTGTGGGGCCCCTGTGTTGCTCAGCACCATGTACGAGACACAATTCTATAACCTGACATATTGTGGTCGTCTAGTCAGATAGTTTGTGATCCAGGAAACTAACGGAGCATCCACCCGCATTTTCGTCAGTTTGCTCCGAAGCAGTGCGGGCCGGATCATGTTAAAAGCACTGGGGAAGTGAAAAAACATGACTCTCACAATGCTTCCCGGCTTGTCCAGGTGAGCATAAGAATGATGGAGCAGGTGGATGAAGACCTCCATCTTTGTTTGGTAAGCGAACTGCAGGGGGTCCAGGTAGGGTTTAACCAGGTGAGTCCAGGCACTTCAGGGTGTGTGAATCAGCGCCAAAGTCTGTAATCATTGGAGGAGCTGGGGCGCATCCTCTGGTACAGGAACCAGGCAGGATGCCTTCCACATCACTGGAACCCTCTCCAGGTTCAGGTTGAAGATATGGCAGATTACTCCACACAAGTGGCTGGCACATGCCTTGAGTATCCTAGGACTGACACTATCGGGACCCGTGGCTTTGCCTGGGCAGAGTCTGCTCAGCTCCTTCCTCACCTGCTCAGCGTTGATGGTTAAGCGCGACACAGAAAGGGCAGATGAAGTGGACCGGGGGGATTGAGGCGGAAAATCTGTCGGGGAGCAGGGGTGAGGGTGGGCAGAGGCCCCGCCACCTCTGGAAGTTTAAATCACATGGGATCCTGGAAGAGGTAAATAACAATACATATTTGGCCTGATGATAGAGTGCAATGGTGGAAAGTTGTTTCTCAGACTGCAGATTGCGATGAGAGGTGTGGCTCAGGAGTCAGCGCTGAGTGCGTTGTTATTTCTCAACTAAAGCCACGATTTTGGATGAAGATGTAAAAGGCATGGTAAGTAAGTTTGCAGATGACACTAAAATATGTGATAGTGAAGAAGCTTATCAAAAATTACAGTACAGTATATTGGCCAAAAGTGAGCAAATGAGACCAGCTTGGATGGGGTATCTTTGACAGCATGGGAGTTGGGCTGAAGAGCCTTTCCCCACACAGTATGATTCTATGACTGTGCTTTATTTTTATTTTCCCTTTGTAACTTTTATTTTAATTGATTGTTAATAGCTTTGTAATGTTTCTGAATGCCAGGGACATTCATAATCTTAACAGAAGGCAGCCTGAGAGTTTAGTCATTTTTGATTAGTCAAAATGTTTTTCAGCTACTTCAAGGATCGAGCTTGTTCTGACACATGCACATGTCACTGCCTCACACCCATTTAAGGTTAGGACAACTTTGTAAACAGCACTCATTCTAGAAAAGTGAAGTCTGATTCACGTTGTGTTTCAATAGTGAGCGAATGCAGCTTGTTGGCAGTTGTTTCCTCCACAAAAAGATAGAACATGGTAATCCTTCCCACAAGGTGGCGCCGTCTTGCTGCTGCAATATCTCTCTTTATCCAGATCTAGAACACTAACATCCTGGACAACAATATCAAAAGACATTAGAGCAGAAATTATACTAATTCTGACCTATTGCTTCTTCAAAGGGAAGACAATAATCCAGGTCTTTCTCTTGATATCATCACACATGCCAGTAATTAACAATTTTTCTCCCATCAGGAAGATCCAATTGATTTTCCCAGTATAAGGTTTACATTTTGCTGCTCTCTTTTACCATTAACACAACCTTTTGTGATTTTATTTATTCTGGATAGTACAGGCTCTCATTTATAATAGAAATGCTCAAAATTTAGATGGTTATTTTATACACATTTGGAAATATTTACATCCATATTGAAACAGAAAATAGGTGCAGGAGTGGGCCATTCGGCCCTTCGAGCCTGCCATTCAATATGATCATGGCTGATCATCCAACTCAGTATCCCATACCTGCCTTCTCTCCATACGCCCTGATCCCTTTAGCCACAAGGGCCACATCTAACTCCCTCTTAAATATAGCCAATGAACTGGCCTCAACTACCATCTGTGGCAGAGAATTCCACAGATTCACCACTCTCTGTCTAAAAAATGATTTTCTCATCTCGGTCCTAAAAGACTTCCCTTTTATCCTTAAGTGGCCTTTTCACGGGGTGACTTGACGCAAGAGTGAACCAGAGTTTAACATCGTGGGAACCTCGTGCGATAACAGTACGGCATTCGTGGACCACCGTGGATCACCGTGGCGCTAACGGCAGGTAATCGTGTAACTTGGTCACTCGGGAGAAAATTAAAGAAAGTTTGAATTTCTCCAAGAGTGACTTGTACACTTGTGGTTGAGCATTGCAACATTGTATGAACAAGTGGCCAGTGCGATTTCCGTGCGATATCCGTAATAACTCTTGCGGGTACCGTGGGAACTCCTGCGAATGGTGAGTAACTGAGCAGTTTGATTGTCAGTGCTTGTTTTACCTCATTGTTAAATAAATATATTTTTTACTATCAGATTGATGTCTGCAATTCTTCATTAACACATCACTACAAGATGAATGTTTCTAATGTTATAATCCCTCTCATGCTGAAACACAAAATAGTTGAAGGGAGGTGAAATAATCACATTTTCATTCTTTTTCATTTTTGAGTGTTCAGGTACCTCACTTGCTGAGCTATTTTACTCCAGCAGTTTGTGTCTCTTTTTGTCTAAAGCAGTTTCTAAGACTGTAGGAACTCCGCGGGCCAGGCAGCATCTACGGAGGGAAATGGACAGGCGACCCTTTCTTCAGGCTGCCTTATCTCTCTCCCCCCCCACCCCCTCCCCCCTACTCCCACCCACACACACAAATGCTGGAGAAACTCAGCGGGTGCAGCAGCATCTATGGAACGAAGGAAATAGGCAACGTTGCCTACTACCCTCTGTGTAAAGAAGCTGCTCCTCAGCTTTCTATTAAATCTTGCCCTCTCACCTTAAACCCGTGTTCTCTACTTTTTGATGCCCCGACCCTGAGTAAAAGTCTGTGCATTTCCCCTCGGTTATACACCTCCATTAGATCACCCTTCAGCCTCCTGCACTCCAAGTAACATAATCCTCGCCTGCCCAACCTCAGCGGGAGAAACTCAGCGGGCGCAGCAGCATCTATGGAACGAAGGAAATAGGCATGGACGGATAGGCATTATCCTGCATGGATAACAGGAGTCCCAGCCAACACGACAATCGCCCGCTGCAGTCTCGGAGCTTCCACTGCGAAAACGGTGCCTACATTTGAGCACTTATGTAACTGAACCATCCTAACACCAACCACAGACCATTCCTGAACTACTACCTACCTCATTCGAGACCCTCGGACTATCTTAGATCGTATACTCACTGGCGTTATCGAGTTACAGTGTGGAAACCGGCCCTTCGGCTCAACTTGCCCATACCGGCCAAAATGTCCCATCGAAACTAGTCCCATCTGCCTGCGTCTGGTCCATATCCCTCCCAACCTGTCTTATCCATGTACCTGTCTAAATGTTTCTTAAATGTATGGATGGACCCAGCCTCAACTACCTCCTCTGGCAGCTTGTTCCATACACACACCACCCTTTGTGCGAAAATGTTACCCCTCACTCAGATTTCTATTAGATCTTCCCCCCTCACCTTGAACCTATGCCCTCTGGTCCTCGAATCCCCTCTGTGGGCAAAGGACATATATTACCCTGGACTCTGTCTATTTCCCTGCCTGTTCGTCTCATGGTTTTGTACACCTCTCAGCCTCTGTCCCCAGTGTGGAGTTAAGGGCTTGTTTATGGGCGCCCTGGGCTGAGAACTCTGGAGGATGGGTTTTAGACTTTATCGGGAATCGAGATAGACCCCGTAATGCAGGAGCAAAGAATCGCAGACGCTAATCTGCATTGGAAAGACACAATATGCAGGAGTAACTCAGCGCTGAAGAAGAGTCCCGACCCGAAACATCATCTATCCATGTTGTCTAGCGATGCTGGCTGACCCGCTGAGTTGCTCCAGCGCTTTGTGTCTTTCCACTAGACCTGTAATAAGTCTCGGCTGGGTGTTTACTGGGATCTCTGGTGTTTAATAGACGTCCTGATGTTGTTTTTGATCGGGTTTACTACTGACAGTATTTAATCAGATCCATATTAAATCATTTCCCCTTCACCTTAAACCTATGTAATCTGGTCCTCGATTCGCCTACTCCGGGCAAGAGATTGTGCATCTACCCGATCGATTCCTCGCATGATTTTAAACATTATCTTGCACACAGCGTTGTTCCCTTCACCATGTATACACCATTTATGGCTCGATTGTTACTATTTATTGTCTGTCTACTGACTGGTTAAACGTTTGAAAGTTTCACCTCTCAGTAGATAATAAAATAAGACAACCATCACGGTCAATGTGAGACAAAGTCTTTATTCCTATTTGACAAAATAAAAAGACGACTTCTTGCACATATTGAGAGAAGGTGCATCACACCTAACAACATTTGTCTAAAAAAAACAGATTATTCTTCAGCTCATTAAAGAGCTCGGGTGAAATTCTGACAAAGTTTGTGAATGCACTTTTATCCTCTTCGCACAGCACATTAAGCAGCTGATCATATTGTCCAAATTGAGGTCTCCGTTGAAAGATGGGCTTCACCCAGTGAGACTTCCTCTTAATTCTCTTTTTAATTAATCTCACCCTTCTGCCTTCACGCAAGCGTTCTCGATGCACATAGTTAGTATAGGCATGTCTCCAAATGAGCCAATTCAACCAAGGGAGGAATATAGTGTGTGAAAAAAACCAATATAGTGTGTGAAAACAAAGTAACATCATTTGTGCCACGTGATTAACAACACTACAGTTCACGATGTTCATTCAAGATTAACGGGAAAGCTCGGGAGACGGACAAGTCACTCGCACAAATAACAGAAATGCCGAGTACCGTGGGAACTCTTTATCTACCCCCCGTTATATCATGCGAAACTCGTGCTGGACCACGACCACTTCACTCTGGTGACATCTTGCGTCAACTCGCCCCGTGAAAAAGCCCCATTAAACTGTGACCCCTTGTCCTGGACTTCCCCAACATCGGGAATAATCTTCCTGCATCTAGCCTGTCCAACCCCTTAAGAATTTTGTAAGTTTTTGAAAGAAAAATACATTTCAAATACTGAGTCAAGATATCTGGAACTGTGAGCATTAGAGCTACAGTAACACTAGAAGGTTTGATTGTTCAAAAATACCAATAAAGAAGCATCTGGCAAACTCTAGAATGTGACCTGTAAATCCAGAGTGTTTAGTCTAGATTGGAGATATAGCATGGATATAGCCCACTGCGTCTGCGCAGACCAGTGAGAATCCGCACACTTGTTCCATGTTATTCCAGTTTCGTATCCCACACACTTGTGGCGATTTACAGAAGCCAGTTAACGTACAAACCTGTGTAAAAAGGAACCACAAATGCTGCTATATACCAAAGATGGACGGACACAAAGTCTTGGAGTAACTCAGCGGGTCAGGCAGCATTTCTGGAGGAAAAGGATGGGTGACGTTCTGGGTCAGGCCGTTTCGTGTCTAAAGAAGGGTTGAGAACTGAAACGTCACCCACCCTTTTTCTCCAGAGATACTGCCTGATCCATTGTAACACCAACACCTTGTATATAACCTGCACTTCTTGGAATATGTGAGGAAACTGGAGCACACGAAGAAAACCCATGCGGTCGCAGGAAGAACGTACAAACTCCGTACAGACAGTACTCATAGTCGGGAACAGACTGTAAGGTGGCAACTCTACAGCTGCAACACTCTGCAAGCTGGGATTGTTCTGAACTGTGGGCCAGGTGTAAGGCTGGAACCAGGAATTTTGGAACATCAAGTGTTAGGAACATGGGCAGGTTTGTGGCTGGAGCTGTAGTTCATAGTGCTTATATATTGCTTGCTCCCTTCAAAACTCATTGAGTCAAACGAAAAAAAGATTTCACTGCTGTGAACTCTTATAAAAACATAGTGAAATAGAATATGGAACATAGAACAGTACTGCACAGAAACAGGGCACGGCCCACTCTTAGCAAAGTCCACCCCAAATGCATTAGTTTTCTGGTTGTAGTTATGTTTTTATCTGTTTTTGACAATGTGGGTATCACTGGCAAAGCCAACATCTATTGCCTGTCACTAAATGCATTTGAGAATATGATGGTGAGCAGCATTCTTCACCTGCTGCAGTCCTTCTGTTGAAAGTGCTCCAAAGGTACTATTAAGTAGGGAATTCAAGGATTTAGACCCACACATGTTGATGCTGTACGATTTTGAAGAGAAAGTGGAGGTGGTGATGTTCCTCTGCACCTGCTTCCCTTATCTCTGGTTTTAGAAGTTGCTGGTTTGCATAATGCTGTTAGAGTAATCTAGGTAAGTAACCCCAATCTGTTTTATAGATGGAACACTGCAGTCGTGGGGTGTCTGTGAAGAAGGGAATAATAATTACTAGACTAAGTGGGACCCGTTGGGTCCCAGCATCAAACGGGAGGTCCAAGCCAAGGCAAACAATTTGGCTGCAGCCACCCAACAACCAAAATTCATTTTGTGAACACAAGCTTGTTAAAAAGGCGAGGCAAACAATTGGGCAGCAGCCACCTCAAGTCAAGTCAAGTCAAGTTTATTCGTCACATACACATACGAGATGTGCAGTGAAATGAAAGTGGCAATGCTCGCGGACTTTGTGCAAAAAGACAAACAAACAAACAACCAAACAAACTATAAACACAATCATAAACACACACATATTCTTTTACATATTAAATATTGGAAGGAAAAACGTAGTAAAGTTAGTCCCTGGTGAGATGGGAGTTTACAGTCCGAATGGCCTCTGGGAAGAAACTCCTTCTCAACCTCTCCGTTCTCACAGCATGGCAACGGAGGCGTTTGCCTGACCGTAGCAGCTGGAACAGTCCGTTGCATGGGTGGAAGGGGTCTCCCATGATTTTATTTGCTCTGGAGTTGCACCTCCTGTTGTATAGTTCCTGCAGGGGGGCGAGTGAAGTTCCCATAGTGCGTTCAGCTGAACGTACTACTCTCTGCAGAGCCTTCTTGTCCTGGGCAGAGCAATTCCCAAACCAGATGGTAATATTTCCGGACAAGATGCTTTCCACAGCCGCAGAGTAGAAGCACTCGAGGATCCTCGGACACTCTGAATTTCCTCAATTGCCTGAGGTGGTAAAGGCGCTGCCTTGCCTTACTCACGAGTGCTGCGGCGTGTGATGTCCGTGTCATATCTTCAGAGATGTGGACTCCCAGATATTTAAAACAGCTCACCCTATCCACAGTATCCCCATTTATCCTCAATGGAGTGTACGTCCTCGGATGATGTGCCCTCCTAAAGTCCACGATCAGCTCCTTAGTTTTTTTGATGTTCAAGAGGAGGCTGTTGTCCTGACACCAGAGTGCTCCCGGTAGGCCTTCTCATCGTTGTCTGAGATCAGGCCCACCACCACAGTGTCATCAGCAAACTTAATTATTGAGTTGGAGCTGAACCTAGCCACACAGTCATATGTGTACAGGGAGTACAATAGGGGGCTGAGGACGCAACCCTGGGGCGATCCTGTGCTCAGGATGAGGGACTTTGATGTATTCCCTCCCATCTTGACTACCTGGGGCCTGGCGGTGAGAAAGTCCAGGGCCCAGGCACACAGGGGGGTGTTGAGCCCTAATTCCAGTAGCTTCCCGGCCAGTCTGGTTGGGACTATCGTGTTGAAGGCTGAACTGAAGTCTATGAACAGCATCCTCACGTAGCCCCCCTTCTGGCTGTCAAGATGAGAGAGAGCGGTGTGCAAAACCTGGGAGACCGCATCGTCCATGGATCTGTTCGGACGGTATGCGAACTGCAACGGGTCCATGTTGCGAGGGAGGAAGGCGCAGATGTGTTTCTTCACCAGTCTCTCAAAGCATTTCATAACTACCGAGGTAAGGGCCACCAGACGGTAGTCATTCAGACAGGCTGGGGAGGCATTTTTTTTGGTACCGGTACAATGATGGATTTTTTGAAGCAGGCAGGGACTACGGACTTGTCCAGGGAGAGGTTGAATATTGTAGTGAGCGCCGGAGCTAGCTGCGTAGCACAGGACTTGAGTACTCGCCCCGAGATGCCATCGGGGCCTGCAGCTTTCCTCGTGTTCGCCCGTGTCAGAGCCCTCCTCACGTCGTGCTCGGACAGTGAGAATGTGTGCACATTCCTCCCTTCAGCTTCGGTAGCCAGCCCGCTGGCGGTATTGTCGATAGCCGGCAGACCTGGGGTGGTGTTGCCCATCTCGAAACGAGCATAAAAGGTCTTCAGGTCATCAGCTATGGAGGTGCCGGCACTTGCGGATGAGGGTGGATGCTCCGGTAGTTGGTTACAGTCCGTAGCCCCTGCCACATGCTTCTGGTGTCCTGCTGCTCCATCTGTAACTCCATCTTGTCTCTGTACCTCCTCTTTGCGTCCTTCACCGCCCTTCGCAGTAGGTAGGACTCTACCTTGTAGACGTCCATGTTTCCTGATGCCAGGCCCGAGTTGTAGGCAGCGGTGCGAGCATTCAAGGCAACACGAACGGACCTGTCCACCCAGGGTTTTTGATTCGGAAAGGTGCTTACCCTTACCGTGGGGTCAATGTTATCGGTTATTGTTGCGATGAAGTCCGTGACTGCTTCTGCGAACTCACTGACGTCACTGGAACTTGCTTGGAACATATTCCAGTCGACATCGCACAGTGTATCTTGCAGCATGGCCTCTGACTGGTCTGATCACCGCTTTACGTCCCTCGTCTCTACCGCTTCCCGAACTATCCTCTGTTTATACTCCGGTAGCAGGAAAACCTGACAACCAAAATTCATTTTGTGAACACAAACTTTTTTAAAAGGCGAGGCAAACAATTGAGCAGCAGCCACCTGACAACCAAAATTCATTTTGTGAACACAAACTTTTAAAAAAGGCGAGGCAAACAATTGGGCAGCAGCCACTTTAGAGCCGCATCGAGGGGACTCACCGTGGAGTGAGCGTGCGTTCAGTGTTATTCACAGCTAAGAGAGCCGTGACCCTCTCGCTTCCTGGGTCTGGCAGAGACTGAGCGAGGGACTACACTTCAGGGTTTTATAGTCCCTCCCCCCTGCCGCCAGCGGGGGCAGCAGAGAGAATGGGGATTTTAAAAAACCCATTAATATCTCTGATTCTTCATCGATGGGAAAAATCCTCCGGTCCCGGAAGGCAGAGGGGGACTCTGAGCGAGGTGGCCAAAAATGACGGCCGTAGGTGGCGGCGTTCTCTCGGAAATCGCAGCACAGTGGGCCAAAAGCGGTCAAGATCAGACTTTTAGTAATATAGATTGTGGTAGATTGGCTACCAATCAAGTGATATGTTTTGTCTTGGATAATATTGCGTTTCTTCAGTGTTGTTGGTTTGGTACTTATCTGAGCTTGTTCTTCACATTTATTCTGTCAATGATAATAAAGCTTTGAGGTGTCAGGTGGTGAATCACTTGTTGAAAAATAAAATATGCCCCTAAGCGAGGTGTCTAAAGCAGAGGGCATCATTTTAAAGTAAGGGATCGGAGGAGTAGAAGGGATGTGCATGTTGTTTGGAACTTGGAACAGACTACCTGAGGGGTTGATGGAGCCAGGGACTCTCAGCCAGTCTTTGAATCATCAAGACAAATTTTTTTTTTCAATCTTTGGTTCAGGATGAGTTGTCCATTCATGCTGAGGGCACAATTGATGACAGCTCTTCAGTAACAAAAACACTAGTCAACTATTACCCATTATTTCAAAAATAATTGCAGGTGCTGGAAATATTAAAAAAATAATGGATGTAATTTCTGAAAATATTCATCAGAAGATTTCACTCACTTTTAGATGTCTGCCTTTAACCTCTTATACTGTTTGAACAAAGTCCAATGAAGCTCCAGGAATGGTATTTCATCTTTAAACTTGCCACATTGCTGTCATTGGGAGTCGAAGTTCATCAAATTCAACAGTGTCAAGGGCCTGTCCCACTTGGCCAACCTAATCCACCAGTTTAGAAGACCCTAGACGAAATGTCAATGTCGTGTTGACTCGCCGAAGTAAAAGACCTCCTACGACTATGTCTACGACCTCCTACGACTATGTCTATGACCTCCTACGACCCCCTCGACCTCAGCCTTCCACACCTAAGACCAACTACGACTAGCTACGAGTGGAAAATTATCACATGATAAAATGATGTCATGTTTGCATTTTTTTTCTCGGGCCAGTTACCGACATACGACTACCCATGACTATCTACGACTACCTACGACTACCATCACGACCTACTACGACCTACCTACGAGTAAAAAGTATCAATTTTTACCATGCCAACCTTTTTTTTTACTCGTGGACATTTTTTATCAGGCTGGAAAAAACGCCGCCACCTACTTGAGGCCACGAGTACGCGGGCACCACTCATGAGCATGAGGAAGAATTACGAAGACCTCCTATGACCTCGTGGCGACAATGCTGCGAGTATGAATCAAGGGCAAACTCGGCAGAAGTCGCCAATTAGGTCGTGAAAGTGGGACAGGGTCTAAGTAAAAATGTTTATTTGGCCCATAAACTAAAAAGGACTTTGATGAATTGGGTTCCTAGTTTGTTGAATATGACATCTGGTTCTAATGCTCTGAGTTATTTTGTACAGTGGGTTCCTGTTAATCTTTCTAAACTCCCTTCCTGGATTAAATAGTACAAATAACGAGCAAGATTGAATTGCAGTGTTAAAATGTGTGATCCCTCTCAACTTAGAACAGTGCATTGTGGAACATATTTGATGTGGAAAGAGACCATTGAGTCCATCAGTTCTGTACCAGTAAAAAAAAAGAGCTGCCCAGATCATTCCATCTCCCAGCAGAAAATCTTCTGGCACTGGTAAACCTCTCTGAATATGTTAATTCTGGAGGAAAAACATTAAGTTTTCAGATTGTGCTCCTTACGAGAACTGCAGATTAATTTACAATATGCAACTGTCTTCTATTGTGCGTTATTCCTTAACAATTGTCTTGACCAATATTTAGAAGATTAAAAACTATGGATTTTTTTGTCTTCTCTGACTATCCATTTTTCTGTTTACAATGATAAGCAGCAGTGATTTATCATCAACCTGACATGTGTGAACAGCCTAATAAAGAAGAATTTTTTTCCATGAATTTGTTTGTGTGGCTAATAGAAATCTGATCGAACACGGTGCAATAAAAACATTTATCATTTGAGAAGCCGTTGAATGATGGCACCAGGGAAAATGTTATTGATTTGGCTGGTCATTGCAAAACCTCCAGAGAATCTGCACATGCCTTTTCTCTCAAAGCCAAGTGATGGCGCCAGAAGACAAACCTTTTGTCGTGAGCAAGTATTCATTCAGTTAGTGAAGACATAATAGATACTAAATGACAACTAAGGTTGGGTGAGAGACATTTCAAAGAATAGAGCTGCAGACACAGAAAAAAATAAAATGCATGACTGAAACATTCATTGTCTCAATTAGCTAGCAAGAATTACAAGAAGCGTCAGAAAACATACTATCATCAATTTCAGAATATTCTGCTTGTCAATCAGCAAAATATGTTTTACCCCTTCTATACAGCTCCTTTAATGTTAAAAAAAAATGTGAGGGAACATGAGAATTATGGACACAGATCCAAAGAGTGAAAATGAAGCAAAAAACCCTAAAACCTGATCAAGTGGACACATTATTGTGAGCACCTTAAATGCGGAGGAATTGGTAAAGATTTTCTGGGAGTGGATTGTTAATGACCAAATGTTCAGATATTAAATTTGGGGTGAAGTGAAGGCATTAAAGAAGGCTGTGGGATATTAAAAAGGCAAGATTTTATTTATTTATGAGGTGGGCATCACTTACAAGGTACGAATTAATTGCCTAGTTAATTGAAAGATCATGACATGCCAACCTCTTAAACCATTGCAGGCCTTTGGTGAAGATGTTTTTCTAAAGAAAGTTGGGAAGGAGGGTTAGAAGTTCCAGGATTTAGCATGAAGGAATATGAAGGTACGACAATATATTTCTATATCTAAATGGAAGAGAACTTTCAGATATATCTGCTGATCGTTTTCTTTGTTATAGAGGCTACAGGTTTTGGAAGCAATACTGAAGAAGCCTTGGTAAGTAACTGCCATTTAATGTGAATTACGATGGGGGGGGGGGATAAATAATTAGGATAGTGACTGGCCTCTCAGTCTATTGGGTTATTTTATGCTGGAGTGTGTTGAACCTTTACAAATCAGTGGAGTTGTACTCATCCAGGCAATTGGAAATGTTTCCACGACTCTCCTGTTTAATGGCCTATGGATGGTAGAAAGACGTGTGGATTAAGTCGTGGAATCACTTGCCATAGGATACAATAGTAGAGAAGATATGACACTTAGGGATTTAAGCAGAATAAAATCTTTCAAAATGGTGGTCGGGGATGAAGTATTTGAAAGGAGAATAAAGAAGACAGGGACATAAATAGTACTGAGGTAAAGAAGAATTTGGAAACCAGCTTGGATGGACAGGTGAAATATATGGTTGTCAAAGATGGATTTGGAATACATGTGTAAATGATAACAAAGAGAAATGAACCACAGGCATATCACCATATTGCTCCACGATATATCTCAATTACGGAGGCTTGACTCAAGAAAGGGAATTTAATGTTTCTGGCTACCAAGTACTCTGAAAGAAAAGGTTAAAGGAAGGAAAGGTTTGACAGCATTGATCAACCTATCACAGCACTGGAAAGATTGATGCGACTTATGGGTTATTGACAGAAATATATAAATTTATCATTGTTCTTGCAAGAATATTGGCTGCCGGTTGTACCTAGCTCAATATATTCAATTCAATTGACTTATTGCGTGTGTCATATAAGACAGGTGTTTGTAGTGGAAGGGTGTTATTCTGGCTGGAGGTTTGTGACCAGCGGAGTTCCACAGGGATCTGTGCTGAGACCCCTGTTGTTTGCGATATATATAAATGTCGGACATAATTGTAGATGGGTTCATTAGTAAGTTTGCGAATGATGCCAAAATTGGTGGAGTTGCAGACAGCGAGGAAGGTTGTCAATGTTTACAGTGAGATATGTCACCTACATAAATGAGTGGAGAAATGGAGTTTAATCCAAACAAGTGTGAGAAGGTACACAAAATTGCTGTGAGAGGTTGAAGTTTGGGAGGTTGATTGTAAAGCAAAAGTACATATTTAATGGCAAGAACCTAAACATCTTTGATGTAAAGAGGGCTCATGTGGTCCTACTCCATGGCTGCCTGAAAGTGACAACACAAGTAGATATAGTAGGAAAGAAGGTGTATGGTACACATGCCTTCATAATTCGAGGCATTGAGCATGAGTTAGCCGCAGTCATATTGCAGCTTTACAGGACTTGGTATACGACAACCGTAGATTATTTTCTCTGGAGCTTTGGTGTTTGAGGTGTGACCTGATAGAAGCATATAAAATTATGAGAGGGTAGATATCCAGAACATTTTTCACAAGGTAGAAATGTCAAAGGTTAGAGGGCATAGCTTTAAGTTGAGAGGCAATGTTTAGAGGAGATGTATGGGACAAGATGTTTTACACAAAGAGTGGTGCTGCCTGAAACACATTGTGAAGGGTGGTGGTGGAGGCAGATAGAGTCTGCAGGCAGAGAATCAGAGATATGGATCATCTGCAGGCAGAGGAGATTAGTTTAACAACATCATCTTCAGCACAGACATTGTTGGCTGAAGGACCTGTTCCTGTGCTGTATTGATTTATGTTTTATGTTTAGGACCAGCCGTCAAAGACTAATTTGTCCTGTCAAATCTATTGGAACAGAATTGACCAAACTGTCTGACATTATGAAGACAATTGAGAGAAATTGGAGAGAGGATGTTCTGAGGGTCTTCAGTATTTGTATGTAAGGTGACATCATAGCTACAAATGAAATTTAAAAAATATATAGGCCCTTGACTCACTATCTTGACATAGTGTCAATATATATATGAAAGAACCAAAGTACCCAAAAATATGACTCATGGTGCAGAAATTGTTTATCATTGACCCTGAAAATTTGTTCACTGAAATGTTGGTTTTATTCATTAAAATTATGACATTTGGACCTCTAGGCAGTGCGTGACTAACTGCAGTACCACACTAATATTGGGTCAGACAAGGAAACAGCTATTTATTTGATGGCGGTAACATGAGAATATTAGTCAGCTTCAACAAAAACATCAGAATGGGTGATATGTGACTGGACACTCAGGCACTCGAGGAAAGAAAATATGTCCCAGTGCCAAAACCTTCAAAACAGTAACAACGTATATTTTACTAAGAATTCTGGGAACAGTTGTTCACGTAAAAGCAATAAATTAGCTGCACTAGGAAGGTAGTACTGTGCTTGGGTAATATTGATTTTTTTTTTTACAAAATCAATATATTCTTAACAGAATTACAGCTACCTGTCAAAACAAAAAGAACATATAGTACATGTGAATGTGGCAAAGGGCAAGTCAATCAAATACTGTTTCCTGGGGCCTACTGTCAGGGTTCTTCCTATAGTCATGCCCTTTCTGGGATGTGAACAGATTTGCCAAAGTAAATATGTGAGAGCTGAAGCAGTTATTTTCATTTCTCAGACTGGCCTCATAATGACTCAATAGTTTTCAGCAAAAGCTAGTACGCTGATTTTTAATTATGCTGCAGACAGTATACATTTGTCCAGCATTTGTAGTGGAATCATCAATTCTCTGCTTTAGTGAACATTATATGACAATCAAAACAGAATTCCTATTTTCAAGGGTTTGGTAGGCTGTTAAAATTGTAACTTTCAAATGTTTATGTCCTGAACAGGAAAGTGTTGGACAAAGTGTCACACCTTTGAATGCCAGTGATTCTTCATCACTTACTTATTGATTTTGCTTGTGCTCCACGAAGGAGGGAAATTATTGAGGAAGATTCTTAGGGAATAGGATTTACCTATATTTGGAAAAGCATGGACTTATTAAGGATAGTCAGCATGGTTTTGTGCAGCATTGGTCATATCTCACAAATGTAATTGTGTTTTTTGAGGAAGTGATGAAGATTATTGATGATGATAGGGTGGTAGATCTTGCTGCATATACTGTAGCTATACATGCTTCCATGTATTACTAGTCACATTCTGTATATTATTGCAGGGTATACATGCACAACATAAAGAAATTCTAATTGAAAAAAAACATTATTTAAACCTAGATCAGGACAAGTCCTTCACGGTGAATGGTAGAGCCATGGGGAGTGTTGGAGAGCAGAGGGAACTAGGTGTACAGGTGCATAGTTCCTTGAAAGTGGCTTTCTGGTTGATCGGTGCTAAAGAAGGCTTCTGATACACAGGCCTTCACCAGTCAGGGTATTGAGTATAGAGGTTGGGACGTTATGTTACAGATTGTACAAGATGTTGCTGAGGTTACATTGCAGTATTGTGTTCAGTTTTTATCACCCTGCTATAGGAAATATATCATTAAGTTGGAAAGATTACAGAGAAGATTTACAAGGATGTTGCCAGGACTCAAAGGCCTCAGTTGTAGGGAGAGATTGGGACTTTATTTCTTATAATATCAGAGTCTGAGTGGTGATCTTACAGAGGTGTATATATCATGAGGGGAATAAATAGGATGAATGCACAGTCTCTTACCCAGACTAGGGGAATCCAGAGGACGTAGCTTTAACGTGAGAGGAGAAAAATTGTAATAGGAAACTGAGGAGCAACTTTTTCCACTCAGGGGAGGTTGGTATATGGAACAAGCTGCCAGAGGCAGGTACTATAACAGCCTATAAAAGGCATTTGGACATTTACATGGGAAGGGAAGGTTCAGACTGATATGGGCCAATTGCAGGCAAATGGGACCAGGTTAGATGGGGCATTCAGGTCAGCATGGGCTAGTTGGGCCGAAGGGCCTGATTCTGTACTCGATGACTGCATGATTCCAACATTATTTTTTTAACACAAAATGTTTGAAGGTGGCATATTTTTTCTCTGATATTCTATTGACTTTCAATCCTCTACAAAACACCTCTCTTCTCCTAGGTAGACAAAAATGCTGGAGAAACTCAGCGGGTGAGACAGCATCTATGGAGCAAAGGAAATAGGCAACGTTTCGGGTCGAAGCCCTTTCCTTTTTCCTATCTGGCTAGTTTATCAGATCATTAACCCTACAATGTAAAGTATATAATAAAAATACAATGAGAAAAGACCATTTATTTAATCAAGCTTCATAGATGCATGGCAGAATAGGCCTCTCTTGATTTATCACCATGTAGTCAACCAAAAGTTCATATGTCACAGGAGCAGAATTAGGCCATTCAGCCCATTGAGCCCATTGGCTGATCTATCTTTCCCTCTCAATCCTATTCTCCTGTCTTCTTCTGTAAACTTTGGCACCTTTACTAATCAAGAACCTATCAATGCACCTTTACTAATCAAGAACCTATCAATCTCCGCTTTAAAGACATGGCCTCCACAGCCATCTGTGGCAATGAATTCCACAGATACTTCAGCCTCTGGCTGAAAAATTCCTCCTCATCTCCATTCTAAAGGTATGTCCCTTTATTGTACTAGCGATTCAACCTGCAAATTATTTATTTGGGAATCCTACAGCAGCACTCCCAAGTCCCTTTGCACCTGTGATTTCTGAATCCTCTCCCCATTTAGAAAATAGTCTACACCTATATTCCCATTAACAAAGTACATGACTGCACACTTTGCTCTGCTGTATTCCATCTGCCACTTCTTTGCACACCCTACCAACCTGTCCAAATCCATCTGCAGTCTCCCTGTTTCCACTATACTTACTGCTCTCCATCTATTTTCATATCATCTGCCAGCTAGGCCACAAAGCCATCAATTCCATCATCCAAATCATTAATATACAATGTTTACTTTAGTTCTTATTATTATCATGTATACTGAGGTACAGTGAAAAGCTGCATTACGATCAAGAAAAGCTGTATTACAATTATAAATATTAAAATCAAGCTGTATAAAGTGGACAGATGTGATAAAGGGAATAATGTTTAGTGCAAGGTAAAGTCTAATTAAATATAGTCCGAGAGTCTCCCATGAGATAGATGGTCGATGATAGGAGGTGGATCCAACACCAACCCCTGCCAAACCCCACAAGCCACTGGCAGCCAACCAGAAAAAGCCCCCTTCATTCACATTCTTTGCCCTCTGCCATTCAGCCAACCTTCTAACCATTCTAGTATCTTCCCTCGAAGACCATGGGATTTCATATCCAGTTAACTTCTGAAAATATAAAACTGTGTGAAGAGTTTAGCAAAATGTTATCAAGTTACATTTTTAAATGCAGGTCAATCTAGATATTTCTTACAGATGGCATTGCTTTTCTCCTCACAGTAGGACATTAGTAATCCATGCGGGAAGTACATCTGTTCCCCAAGTGGAAAAGCCAGAAGTGCATCTGTTCCCTCAGTGGTTAAAGCTGAATATCTATCATTGAGGAAATAAGTCAAGTCGAGTTTACTGTCATATGTACTAGTGTGGAAGGGTACAGATCCAATGAAAATCGTGTTTGTAGCAACAACATGACACATAAGGGTCTCGACCCGAATTGTCACCCTTTCCTTCTCTCTCAGCCTGTCCCGCTGAGTTACTCCAGCTTTTTGTGTCTATCTTAGATTTTAATGGTAGTGGGCTTCGCAGTTTTGCAAGAAACCCAGACAGCACAGTGGCACAGCTGGTAGAGCCGGTGCTTCATATCGCCAGAGACCCGGGTTCCATCCTGACCTTGGATGCTGTCTGGGTGGAGTCATTACTTTAACAGCATTAGAGCGAGAATGGAGGAGGGGTGATCGGGAAAGAGATGGAAGGAAAAACTGATGAGGGAGAACGCCCTCTCACTGAGCATTAAGGGACTGGCAGATAAAATAGTGTGTTCAATGATGGGATCCCTGAATCTAATTCATTTAATGAAGTTAATGAAATCTAATTAAGTTAATGAAGCAGAATGTTTTTGTATGTAGGAATATCTGGAAAATTTCCAGGTTTTAGTTGATAAAGGCAAAGTAGCATTTGCACCACACCAATGCAAGTTAATGATCACTTGCAACTGGGGAGTCTGTTCATCTCTTCTTGACATTCAATGACTTCACCTTTGCTGAATCCTCCACTATCAATATCCTAGGGAATATCTTTGCCCAGAAACTTAATGGGACGAGCCATGTAAATACTCTAGCTTTAAGAACAGATTGAAGAGTAGGTATTATGCAGTGAATACTTCCTAGCATTTGTTGTTATTTGTTCTTATTAGCGATTTTACCACTTTGTTGACCAATGCTTACAGAACTTCCTCTTGAAACTGTGATGACCACTCTCCAGGTTTTTGAATAAGCTACTGAGTGACTTTCATTACTACTTGCATCATAAAACACTTCACTTTTACGAAGTTTACTTACGGTTTTAATGACTGTGAACAACTGTTGGCCAATCCTGGAATTAATTTCTGTGATTGTGCTTTTAGACCAGTAATATCATGGTTAACACTGGGTGAGTGCTGAAATGATGTGGTTGATTGATACTTTATTGTCTTTTAGTCTAGTTTAGAGATACAGCGTGGAAACAGGCCCTTCGGCCCACCGAGTGCGCTGACCAGCGATCCCCGCACATTAACACTATTCTACACACACTAGGGACAATTTATACATACACCAAGCCAATTAACCTACATACCTGTACATCTTTGGAGTGTGGGAGGAAACCGAAGATCTCGGAGAAAACCCACGCGGTCACGGGGAGAGCGTACAAACTCCGTACAGACAGCATCCGTATTCGGATTGAACCCGAGTTTCCGGCGCTGCAAGTACTGTAAGACAGCAACTCTATCATTGCGCCACCGTGCTACCCTTTAAAATCCACGCAGATCACGGGGAGAACGTACGAATTCCGTACAGACAGCACCCATAGTCAGGATCAAACCGGGTCTGGCGATACACAGTATGCAAAGAGTGGCTGCATATAGGGTGCCCCTGAGAGGATGTTAATCAGCTTTACATATAATCTGCATTATGTCACAGAATATGCATCCTGATTTCCACACTCATTTTCAACATCCATTTCTATGAACCCCCACGACGAAAATGTTTTTAGCTTGTGATGGCCTTACAAATATGTCCATTCTTAATGTTTTTTGAACAGGTAATGGCAGATAGGAACCTCGATAGAGAAAAATAGGTGCAGGAGTAGGCCATTCGGCCCATCGAGCCAGCACCGCCATTCAATATGATCATAGCTGATCATCCAAAATCAGTACCCAGTTCCTGCTTTTTCCCCACATCCCTTGATTCTTTTAGCCCTAAGAGCTAAATCGAACTCAATTTTTGAGGGATCATTGTGATGAGTGATGCATGTTGAGAAATATATGTGCGATGAGGAGTTTTGCAATTTCACTTCTGTGTTAATTAAGGCTACGTTTAGAGATAAAGTGCGAAAACAGGCCCTTCGGCCCACCGAGTCTACTTCGACCAACAATCACCCATACGCTAGTTTTAACTTACAGGGACAATTTATAGAAGCCAATTAACCTACAAACCTGCACATCTTTGGGATGTGTGAGGAAACCGGAAACCAGATAAAATCCACATGGCCCAGGGAGAACGTACAAGCTCCAAATGTAGACCGCACCTGTAGTCAGGATGGAATCCGGATCTCTGGCACTGTAAGGCAGCAACTCTACCATTGCGCCACTGTTTTTTTCGCAAGTTCGCAGATGAAACCACCATTGTGGGCCGGATATCAAATAATGATGAGATGGAGCTTAGGAAGGAGATTGAGAACCTCGTGTCCTGGTGTAGAGACAACAACCGTTCTCTCCATGTCAACAAGACAAAGACGATAGTGATCGACTTCAGGAAGTGAAGCAGTGCACATATCCCAGTTTGCATTGACCATGCCGAAGTAGAGATGGTTAAAAACTTCAAATTCCCAGGAGTCAATATCACCAACAATTTCTCCTGGACCACCCATATTGAAGCAATGACCAAGAAAGTACAAACGTCTCTACTTTCTTAGAAGGCTTAGGAAGTTTGGAATGTTCCCTACAACTCTCACCAACTTCTACAGATGCACCATAGAAAGCATTTTATTAGGATGCATCACAGCTTGGTTTGGGAACAGCTCCATCTAAGACCGTCAGAAATTGTAGCGAATTGTGGATGCAGCCCAGAACATCACACCAACCTCCCTTTTGTTGACTCAATTTATACCTCACGCTGCCTCTGCAAGGCCAGCAGTCACAGTGGCACAGCGGTAGAGTTGCTTCCTTACAGTGAATGCAGCCCCGGAGACCCGGGTTCGATCCCGACTACGGGTGTTGTCTGTACATAATTTGTCCCCGTGACCTGCGTGGGTTTCCTCTTAGATCTTCGGTTTTCTCCCTCATTCTAAAGATGTACAAGTTTGTGGGTTAATTGGCTTGGTAAATGTAAAAATTGTCCCTAGTGTGTGTAGGATAGTGTTAATGTGCGGGGATCGCTGGTCGGCGCGGACCTGGTGGGCCGAAGGGCCTATTTCCGTGCTGTATCTCTAAACTAAAGGATAATCAAGGACGAGTCACATTCTGGCCACTCCTCCCCTCTCCCATCAGGCAAAATATATAGAAGTGTGAAAATGCACACCACCAGATTCGGGGCCAGTTTCTTTCCAGCAGTTTCTTCCCAGCTGCTATCAGGCAACTGAATCATCTTACCACAACCAGAGAGCAGTGCTGAACTACTATTACCTCTTTGGTGATCCTCAGACTATCCTTAATCGGACTTTGATGGTTTTTAATTTTACATTGCACTGTCTACATTGGTCAATAGATGTAACTTGAGTACCATCTGTTATGCCTTCTGTTATGAGGCAAATGAAAAATTCTAATTTACTTAAACTTTATTTAAGCTTCAAGCAACTCATTTCTGTAATACACATCTTCAAAGCGCCTGGAAATTATCGCTGATTCCGCAGGCCTCGCCGGACCGAGACCCTGCACATGCGCACACTTCACCTTCATTTAAATCTGGCTTGAACCAATTCTGAGTAGTTCTATAGCCAAGTTATGACTAGTTTTGATACAAAACTTGAGACATCAGTCCTCAATGTCAACAGATAATTCCTGTTCTTAATTTTTTCTCCTATTTTTATTCTTGCTCAAGGAATCCCTTTTGAATATTCAGCAAAATTCAATTAATCTCCTATGGCAGGTCTACACACTTAAATTCTCATTTTCTCTCTCATACACATTATATTAACTTAACTAACACTAAGCTGTTAATGTCTTAAATGTTATGTTGATTTATCTGGAAACGAAGATTATTACAATGCAGGTAAGGCTTAAAATGTAAAAATTGATGATTGTTCTTGTATTGAATCATCCATTATTGCAGAATATGTTAATAATCTGTGAATCTGCAGAGTCACGGGTGGCTTCTTGTGTGAGGTTTTGACATTTGTCAGAACCATCTAAAACATACACTAGGTAGACACAAAATGCTGGAGTATCTCAGCGGGTGAGGCAGCATCCATGGAGAGAAGGAATGGTGATGTAGCAGTAGATCTACTGCCTTACAGCGCCAGAGACCCGAGTTTGGTCCTGACAACCGGTGCTTGTCTGCTCGGAGTTTGTATGTTCTCCCCATGACCTACGTGGGTTTTCTCCGAGGTCGGTAAGTTGATCAAGAAGCAATTTTTAAAAATCATAAGAGGGGAGAGTGGGATTAAAGATGTCTGTATGAGGCAGTGAAAATCTTGTTGTCATATGTCGAAAACAGGAAACAAACTTTTCTGCCTCACCGCGCCAAAGACCCAGACTACGGTGAGTCTGTATGGCATTTGTCTGTTCTCTCCGAGACCACATGGGTTTTCTCCGGGTGCTCTGGTTCCTCATATGTTCAAAGACGTACAGGTTTGTAGGTTCAATGGCTTGGTATAAGGGTAAAATTGTCCCTAGTGTGTGTAGGGTAGTGTTAATGTGTGGGGATCGCTGGTCGGCACGGACTCAGTGAGTCGAAGGGCCTGTTTCTGCGCTGTATCTCTAAACTAATCTAACACCCTGCTTCCTGTGAGGACTCTATCCCCCTACTCCCAATTCCTCTACTATGACGCATCTGCACCCATGATGAGGTGTTCCAGACCAGGGCATCGGAGATGTCCTCATTCTTTAGGAAACGTGGGTTCCCCTCTTCTATTATAGATGAGGCTCTCACCATGATCTCCTCTATATCCCACAGCTCTGCTCTCACTCCCCATCCGCCTACTCGTAACAAGGACAGAGTCCCCCTTGTCCTCACCTTCCACCCCATCAGCCGGCGCATACAATATATAATGCTCCGACATTTTCCCCACCTCCATCGAGATCCCACCATTGGCCACATCTTCCCATCTCCTCCCCTTTCTGCTTTCTGTAGAGACCGTTCCCTCCGTAACTCCCTGGTTAATTCGTCCCTTCCCACCCAGACCACCACCTCCCCTGATACTTTCCCATGCAACCACAGGAAATGCTACACTTGTCGCTTTACCTCCCCCCTCAACTCCATCCAAGGACCCAACCAGTCTTTCCAGGTGAGGCAGAGGTTCGCCTGCACCTCCTCCAACCTCATCTACTGCATCCGCTGTTGTAGGTGTCACCTTTTCTACATCAGCGAGACCAAGCGTAGGCCGACAACCGCTTCGCCCAACACCTCCGCTCAGTTCGTACTAACCAACGTGATCTCCCAGTTGCCCAGCACTTCAATCCCCCCTACAGATAATTTCCCCTATCTGAACTTTCTGTCCTGGGCCTCCTCCATGGCCAGAGTGAGGCCCAGTGCAAATTGGAGGAACAGCACCTCATATTTCAGCAGTATGAACATTGACTTCTCTAATTTCAGGTAGTCCTTGCTTTCTCCCTCCTTCCTCTCCCCCTTCCCAGCTCTCCCACATAGCCTACTGTCTCCGCTTCTTCCTTTCTTCCCCCCCCCCCCCACGACATCAGTCTGAAGAAGGGTCTCGACCCGAAACGTCGCCCACTCCTTTTCTCCATTGATGCTGCCTCACCCGCTGGGTTTCTCCAGCATTTTTGTCTACTTTCGATTTTTCCAGCATCTGCAGTTCCTTCTTAGTGGGATTGCACTATAGGTCCTCTAATAGCCAGCAGGAGATAAAGGCACAGATATGTAGATAGGTTTTGGAGAGATGTAAAAGCAACAGGATTATTGTAGAGAGTGGCTTTAACTTTCTCAATATTGACTGGGACGTACTTAGATTTAAGGGTGAGATGAGGAAGAGTATGTGAGGTGTTGTGAAGAGGGCCTCCTAAAGGGAACTGGAGGAGGGACTATACAGGACCTGGTACTGGGAAACAAGACTTGCCAGGTGACTGGTGTTTCAGTGGAAGAGCCTCGTGCCGGAGGTTGCGGGGAAACTTGATAGAAGAATATAAAATTACGAAAAGCAGAGATAGGGTAGACAGTCAGAACCCTTTTTTTCCAAGGTGGAAATGTCAAAGACTAGAGGGCTCAGCTCAAAGAAGATGTGCGGGGCAAGTTTTTTTGCACAGAGAGCAGTGGGTGCCTGGAAGAGATTGTCAGGTGGCGGCAGATGTGATAGTGGCATTTAACAGGCTTTTGCGTAGATAGGCATGTGGTTAGGCAGGGAATGGATGGGTATGAATCATATGTAGGCAGGTAGTTCGTTTATCTTTACATTATGGAGCAAAGGGTCTGTTCCTGTACTGTATGCTATGGAATGGTATTTCTATGTTCTATGATGGCAGGACTGGAGAACTAGAGCTAGGATGAAATTATGAATAGGTGGCATTATTTTCTCTAGAACAGAGAAGGGTGATTTAATAGAGGTGTATAAAGTTATGAGACACCTAAATTGGCTGAATAAAAAGGATAGTTTCCTTCAATGGAAAGGACTGCAATAAGCGTATAAAGTGATGGAAGGACGAAAGGGGATAGAGATATTTTTACCATCCAAGGATCAGCATTGCTAGGAAACGGAAACCTATCATATTTCAAAGAGTACTTGGATGAGCACTTGATGTGCTGTAGCTGTCAAGGGTGTCGATTGAGAGCTGGGAAATGTGATTAGTGTGAATAGCTTTTTTGGACTGTGTGGATATTATGGCTATAATTGCTTCATGTACCATAAATTTCTAATATTCTATAATATCAATTAATATTCACATTAGTACTAACGAGGCTGTTGTGTGGCTGTATTCCTAGGAGAGGCCCAATTGTAGGTATGATTTAGCTCAGCTCTTCAATTACGCCATGTTCTCTATGAAGGGGAAGATTCTTTAAGGGATTATTCTTTAATGGCCTCTGCTGCAATGCAGTTAAAGTTTGCATGTTAAACAGGCCAAGGTTGGTCTTGAATTTCTGTCATCTATCATTAAATTATGTGCACTATTTAAAGCTAATACACACTGAAAGCCAAACTGCATGTCAAAGTTAAGTTGCATTGTCTTCAATAGATACTGTCAGGCATTCAATAAGTGAACCTGAGTTGGGAAATTCTGAAGAATGGCACACAATGGTAAGGGATAGGTTGCAAGGTTTTCAGATTTTGTAGTGAAAGCTTCAGTAGAGGAAGTAAAACGTAGGAGTAGTGTGGTGTATAGTGTGTAGTATGGTGTCTGCAAAATCTGAAAACCTTTCAACCTCTTCCATATCATTTTGTGCCATTCTTCAGAAGCAAAAATAGGAATAAGGTATGGTGTCTGCAGTAGCCCAGAGCAGGCCATTTAAACCGGTGTGGGGGGACTGCCATGAGGGAGGGGGGAGAACAATGGACAGTGGGGGAAATGGGGAGAGAACAAATGAGGTGCTGGCTCCTTTGTAACTTTGTCAGCGCCGTTTATGTGGCGACTATTTGCACACCTTGGGTATGCAAGCAAAGAGTTTCACTGTGCGTCGTCACATGTGACAATAAAGTATCCATTCCATTACAACCTGTAAATTTCGAGTCTAGACCCTTCTTCAGACTGAGAGTCGGGAGAGGGAAACGTCACCCATTCCTTCTATCCAGAGATGCTGCACGTCCCGTTGAGTTACTCTAGCATTTTGCGTCTATCTTCCGTGTGAACCAGCATCTGCAGTTCCTTCCTACACACTTTTAAACATATATACAGGAGGCATTCACATGACCACAGCTGCAATTTCTATCATCATCCAGGATTGCTTACTCTTGCCTGTCTTGCCTTCACACAAACAGGAACATGCGTATCTTGAGCTCTCATTGTCACATTTTTAAATGCATTTCACTTTTTAGATGTTCCTTTGCCTCAAATTTTGCAAGTTCCTGTCTAATACTATCAATTATCCAAATTTTGAACTTTAATTTGTGGACCAGCCTCGACTTTACGCATTTCGTTGTCTCTGTATTGTACACTGACAATGACAATTAAAATTAAAATTGAATCTGAATCTGAACTATTTTAAAGCTAATAGAACTGTGGTCACTGGTTCACCCACTGACACCTCAGTTACTCACCATGCCAACTTCCTTGGTAGGTCAAGATCTGCCCTCTCCCTTGTAGGACCCTACATGTATTGCCTGAGGAAACCTTCTTGAACACACTTGACAAATTCCATGGAGACAGAAAGCTTAGTAACATGGTGCAAGACACCAACCTCTCCCTCAACATCATCAAGAAGAAGGAGCTTGTTATTGACTTTGGGAAACGAGGTAGTTTACAATCCCGTCAGTATCGATGGTACCAAAGCGGAGATGACCAAGAGCCTCGCTTTCAGAGGCATAAATATTACTGACAGTTTGTCCTGGACCAACCACAGTGAAGCATTTGGTCAAGAAAGCACACCAATGTCTCTACTTCCTCAGAAGACTATGGAAGTTCAGTATGTCTTGAATACCACCATCGTCAGATGCACCTTAGAAAGCATCTTTGTTGGGATGTATTACAGGTTGGTTTGGTACGGGTCTGCCCAAGACTGCAAGAAATTTAAGTTGATCATATAAACCACCTAACCCCTCCTCCTCCTCTGCCTCCAACCCAATCCATCTACACCATCTGTATTTCACCCTGCCAAGGGAAAGCAGCCAACATAATCAAGAACTATTTATACCCTCGATAGATGCAAAATGCTAGAGTAACTCAGCGGGTCAGGCAGCATCTCTGGAGAAAAAGGATGGGTGACGTTTCGAGTCTGGACCCTTCTTCAGACTGAAGAAGGGTCCCGACCTAAATCATCACCCATCCTTTTTCTCCAGAGATGCTGCCTGACCCGCTGAGTTACTCTAGTATTTTGTGTCTATCTAGGGTATAAACCAGCATCTTTGTTTCTGCCATTGATACCCTGATCAATTCGTCTTCTCCCCTCTCTCATTGGACAGAAAATATAAAAATGTGATAGGTTCTACACCCAGATTCAGGAATAGCTTCTCTCCTGCTCCTATTAGACTATTGACGGTTCTCTCATAAGCTAAGGGTGTTGTCCCAGTTTCTCCACATCCCTCATTGTGGTCCTTACACTTTTTTTAAAATCTGCATTTCTCTGCAACTGCAACACTATGATGCTGTAACACTAAAGTCTCCACTCTGGTACTACCTGTTGTACTTGAGTAATGGCTCGATTGTACTCACGTATAGTATGATTTGACTGCATAGCACACAAAGTTTTTCACTGTATCTCAGTACATAGGATAATGATAAACCAATACCAATTCCTGGTATTAAATCCAGATAGATCAGATTGCTGATGAAGTCAATGACAAGAGTGCAGCTGATGCCAGAATTCAATACGGACGTTTACATTGAAGTGTAGTGCATCAAAGATTACTGCTTGCTGCGGCTGAAGAATGAATATTCCCTGAACACCCTGATAAGATGCAACCTCCTCCTGAGGGCCCAGGTCCCTGTCATTCTCCTCCCACTTCTTACAACTTGTTCTGCACTGGTTGTACTTCAAAGGCATGCCCACTAACACAGCCATGAATAGAAACAGCATTTGTACAGCAGCCATGCCAAAATCCAGCAACAGCTGCAATCTCACATCCTGAACATTCTTTAAACAACTCTAGACAATTTCAAACACTGGAAATATGTATCAACTCACAATCCACTAACTACTAAACAGAAAGTAGTTGATTTCCCCTTTAAATTAGACTAACGGCAGGGTCTTTCATGTTGTTGAATGTGTGTTGAGATATTTAATTTAAAAGAGGGTTATGCTGAGGGATGAGCTACATAATAGCAGTGCTGGCATTAAATCACGATTACATCCTAGCTACCCTACCAACACCCTCCTCAAGGGGGGAAGGGTGGTGGTTGGTTGTGCAACTTGTACTATAAGCATGCATGAGTGTGTTGCACATCATTCTAGAATCAAAATGGCAGCAATACTCCCCAAATGCAGCATACTAAAATTACATTTTTTTTAGCTGGTATCTTCTGGAAACAAGGAAAGAATTTGGAAGAAGTTATTTACAAGTAAATGCTGAGTGCTAATGTCTGGGTGTAGCATGGGCAGTGTGTGGGAAGCCAGCTGTTTGTCGACTCAATGAAATCAAATAACTTCTGTGATTTTTTCATTCTGGAATAAAATTGTAATGCAAATGAAATATAAAATACAGAAAGACTGCCACCTAAAACAATTCATAATTAAACATGTAAAATAATCCCAGTTTTAATGTCTGTGATCAAAGACCTGAATTCTACTTGAATTCTGCAGCTGTTTCTATGGAGTGAGTCTGACTTTACAACATGTACTTAAACGGTTCCTTTCATATTCTCAGTACATCCCAAAACACTTCACAGTTAAGGAATTGTTTTGAAAACTGGAGCCTTATATCTATAAATTATCACACCTGAGTAATTAAAGACTATAATTTATCAACATAACATTTGAAAATCCTGATAATTTGACAATGTTGTCCAATTATACATGCTGGGAATAGGCAAAAATATTTATCCAATTAATAATTTAAATTTAACTGACTTATTATGTTCTTGATCCCTTAGTACTGAATGTTTATCTATATTACTAAAACTCTGTTCTTGACTGGTTTTGGCTTTCTGTGCTGTGGTTTCCGAGAGTACGCCGCTACCTACGGCCGTCATTTTTGGCCACCTCGCTCAGAGCCCCCCTCCGCCGCATGTGTGCCGAGGATTTTTCCCGTCGATGAAAATTGACAGAGATATTAATGTTTTTACAACATTCCCCATTCTCTCTGCTGCCCCTGCTGGAGGGATGGGGAGGGACTATAAAACCAGGAAGTGGTGTGCCTCAATCAGTCTCTGCAAGTGGTGTGCCTCAATCAGTCTCTGCAAGTGGTGTGCCTCAATCAGAGCTTTGAATGACACTGACAAATGTCTACAGCACTGTGAGTACCCTTAATTTGGTTTGAAAATGAAAATATGGTTAGAGGTAAAAAAGCACTGCCTGCAAATGGTTGTTTGGGTTTGGGTTGAAGTAAAAAGGCACTCTCTCTCCCCCCCCCCCTCCCTCTCCTCCCCCCCCCCCTCCCTCTCCCCCCCTCCCTCTCCTCTCCCCCCTCCTCCATCTCCTCTCCCCCCTCCTCTCCTCTCCTCCCTCCCTCACCTCTCCCCCCTCTCCTCCTCTCCTCTCCCCCCCTCCTCTCCCCCCCTCTCTTTCCCCCCCCTCTCCTCCCCCCCTCTCCTTCCCCCCCTCTCCCCCCCCTCTCATCTCCCCCCCTCTCTTCCCCCCCCTCTCTTCCCCCCCCTCTCCTCCCCCCCCCCTCTCCTCTCCCCCCCTCTCCTCTCCCCCCCTCTCCTCTCCCCCCTCTCCTCTCCCCCCTCTCCTCTCCCCCCTCTCCTCTCCCCCCTCTACTCGCACCCCTCTCCTCTCCCCCCTCTCCTCTCCCCCCCTCTCCTCTCCCCCACTCTCCTCTCCCCCCCCTCTCCTCCCCGCCCCTCCCTCTCCTCTCCCCTCCCTCTCCTCTCCCCCCTCCCCCCTCCCTCTCCTCTCCCCTCCCCTCTCCTCTCCCCCCTCTCCTCCTCTCCTCATCTCCTCTCCCCCTCTCCTCTCCTCTCCTCCCCTCCTCTCCTCTCCTCCCCTCCTCTCCTCCCCCTCCTCTCCTCCCCCTCCTCTCCTCCCCCTCCTCCCCCCCTCCTCCCCCCCATCCTCCCTCCCTCCTCCCCCCCTCCTCCCTCCCTCTCCTCTCCCCCCTCTCCTCTCCCCCCCTCTCTCCCCCCTTCTCTCCCCCCCTCTCTCCCCCTCTCTCCCCCCCTCTCTCCCCCGCTCTCTCCTCCACCCACCTCTCTCTCTCTCTCTCTCTCCCCCCTCCTCCCCTCCATTAGCGTGAGTGCGGGAGGGGGAGGGTAGTTAGTGTGTGATGCTGCATGCCGCCTCCCCCCCCCCCATAACTGCACGTTGGGGGAACAGACCCTACGGGTCTTCACTTGGTCTAGTATCCTTTATAGACTTAAGCTATGGTAAGCCGAAGGAGGAGTATGTAGATAACAAAGTTAGTGAATCAATTAAACCAATTATTTTGTTGCTATTGGAGTGTAGCTTCTTGACTTTTGTTGTACGTGAATCTACTGGAAAATATTTAATTGCACCCTGACTTGCAACCTTTGGAGATGAGTCCAACTTGGTTTATTATTGTATAATAGTTCAGTGTAAAACTCTGTTTACATGCTAACCAAACAAATCATACCACACATAAGTACTGCAAGGTAGTGCAACTGAGAAAAAAAACAACACAATTATGTTGTTACAGCTACAGAAAAATTGCAGATCAAAAAATCAAAAGAGTCACAGTGAGGTTGATTGTTTGAATAGGAAATCAGGAATTCATCCTGAGCATATGAGTCTGAAGAACGGTCTCGACCCGAAACATCACCCATTCCTTCTCCTCAGAGATGCTGCCTGACCCACTGAGATACCCCAGCATTTTGTGTCCATCTTTGTGTAAATCAGCATCTGCCGTTTCTTCCTACACTTAGCATTTGAGAGGTCCGTTAAAGAATCAAATAACAGCAGGAAGAAACTGTTCCTGAATCTTGTGATATGTGCTTTGTAGCTTTGCATCTTCTGCCCTCGGAAGAAGGGAGTAAAGAGATTGTCTGGGGTGTATGTGGTCCTCGACATGTTGGCTGCTTTCCTAAAACAGTGAAGTGTAAAGGGAGTTGATTAGGGTTGGGGTATACTGGTTTGCATGATGGGCTGAATTGCATTCACAACTTTCTGCAATTTCTTGCTGTCTTGTGGATACTGTGCAGATAATGCTGCATTTTCTTCCCGAAACAGATCTACAAGCAAGGGTTAAAGTACTTGCCAAGGTTTAGGTAAAAATACAGGGTCTGAATAGACAGCTCCTATATCAACAATTGGGAATATGGAAAACAATGAGTGCTACTGGAAAGCTGCCCCTCTGGTTCCTATTAAATCTTTCCCCTCTCACCTCAACTCTGTTGATGTTAAAAGTTAACAGCAGTAAAAAGTCCAACGTTAGTTGTCTGAGAAAATTGGATTTTGATGACTTAGAAATGACTAATTTAATCACACCATCATATCATATAATATCTATATACTATTAAAACTCTGTGTGTGTGTGTGTTTATTTGTGGATGTCAGATTCGGCCTTTGATTCCTTGGTCCGCCAAAACCACACGCTGAAAGTCCGTGATTTTTTCCATTTCGCTAGCTCATTCGCTTTTACATTCACTCATGCACTCCTCAAAACATTTGGACATTTTTGTGTACACATTTTTTAATAAAATCCTCCCCCCCTCACTCACTCATTTTGTCGCCGCCTGCTGGCCACCCACGATAACTCAGTACTCGGGGTCTGAAGCATTTTGTCGCCTCCTGCTGGCCAGCGACCATAACGGCTGCTGACGCCCGGCTCTGCTCGAAAAACGTAAACAGTTTTCCCAACCGCTGGTGCCCAGACCGGCTCTATCACGCTGCCTCAAGCCAAACATCGGATGTTCAACCGCTGCTTTTCGCCCTTGGGTGAAAAGCAGCGGGGGAACAGCCAGCATGACAGAGCCGGCATGTCAGAAGTGCCGAGGATGCGAGGCCTCACAGTCTCTGATGGGGCCGCTTTCACAGACTTTACCATCAGCGGCAGGGACAACTTTGGATCCAGCAGCAGGCTCCGTTAATGCATTCATTCCACAGTGAGTTCATGATATCAATGCAAAGGCAAAAGAGGATATGTTTTATGTTTATTTCTTCATTGAGTGTAATGTGCCGAGGAATCTTTCCATTTTCCACAAACAGGCAACCTTAAAATAGCTCCAAATAGCACTTTATTGATGTCAATCATTACCCAGAGTTAGCATAATTAGCTGACTTTCTAGAGCGTGGAGTACTGTACATCACATGTGTAAAGTAAAGCAATAAAAAGCAGCAAAGGGAGAGAAAAACTAATGGTTATTAAATCATGTTACAACTTACAACAGAAGTGAAGCTACCTGTCACCTGGACACAACAGCTCAAATTATTGCCATGGTCGTGAACTGAACTGGCTAGAAGTGCAGGAGGAGTTTGAATAATATCTTCTGGAGGGTAAAAAGATAAAAAAGAAATAAAAATAAACTCACTCAGTGTACTAAAATAAAAATAAATAGAAATGCATGCATGGCATTAAAAAGCACAAAATACATAATCTAAAGACGTGTAGATGGCTTATGCTTCTTTGAAAAGGGCAGCTCATTTGGCCTTCCTTTTTGCAAGATTTCTCTGCATTTCATAACATTCATTTTTACATTCCACTAATTTATTTGACAAATATATGCTTAATTGGCTAGTACTTTGCTGCCATGAGTTACCAACAATAGCAATGAGAACATACCTTCTTCAGAGGAATTGGGGTAGGTGAAAAGCAAAACAAAAGGATTGCATGCCCTATATTTTTGAAATGTTTTTTATGAGTCAACAATCAGCACTTTTTAAGCTTGTAAGTTTACTAATTGGGAGCATAACTTCATATTGTGAGACCTTTAAAGATCATGATTTAGCAAAATGTTGTTAATGATACTATTTTTGGCTCCTGTGATGCGTAATGATTTTTTTCTAGAAAAGATGGAGGAGGATGGGAATATAAGGCACGATATTCCTTATTTTGTGCTATATTCCGTTGGCCGAGTAAAGTTAATACTGGATAGTCAATGCGTTGATATATTTGCTTGCATGACTGTAGTGATGATACTTTGAACGTTCAGAGGTGGTTATTGTCTTATTTCCAGAGCTAGACCTATCTCTTTGGAAAAATAACCCAATCGCAGGATGCCTGACAGCCAGCAGGGATTCTAAGATAACTTTTTACTGGGTATTGCAAGAATCAGCTCTCTCATTAACAGAATTCTCATAGACAACGTCTGAAATTCTCTCTCCAATAAATACTGGTGCCTTCCCAACCTTCACAATCCATTATACCACGTTTACTCCATTGGTAGCTCAGAAGGCATAAGAAACAAATATTCTGAAGTATATTTGGTAAATTTGCTGCTTGAACAATCGAATTCTTGACAAAGATAGACACAAAATGCTGGAGTAATTCAGCGGGTCAGGCAGCATCATTGGAGAAAGGAATAAGTGACTTTTCAGGTCGGAACCCTGGTTCAGACTGAAAGATAGAGAAGACCTTGACCGCTAATTCGACTACTTTCAGTGGGATAACTTTGATAACTTTGGGATTTCTGATCCAATACTTTACATTTGCATTGATCTCATTGTTATACACGTGGCAAGTGGAACAGAAGTCTTGAGACTGATGGAGGCCATAAAAAGGCAAATCTGGAATTTGATAACTAATAATAAACCTCAGCGGGTAGATGACTGGAAAGTGAGCTATTGAACACCAGCGCAATGGCCATTCAGGCTACAGCAATTCAACCTAACCAAATTCACAAATTATTACCCAGAAATTTGAAATATAGTATAAAAGTACCTCTCACAGAAATTGTATAAATAAATATATACAAACATTTTTTTTTAAATTCACAATTCTTGATGCCTACACTGATGACACCAATTCAACTTACAGAAAATCATGCTATGGCCCAGGTACTATGGATGCCACCCACCCAGCCCCCCTTTCCCCCCATTATAATTTAGGGGGCGATACATTGGTAGGCAAAACAATGGCCCAGAATTGCAGTCAACAGTGAACCAACAGCACTTGCTTTCATCAAGATCAACAATTCCTCCTCAAAGATTTAGTGTTTTCTTGTGAAAGCTTTTCTATTTCCAACTTCTATTACTGTCTCAGGTCAATCCAAAGGAATCTTGGGTCCTATCTGTGGTACACATACTTAGATGTCTAAAATTAATCACTTAAATTAGTTAAAGTGATTCTTCTGATTATGGTTAGTGTTGAATATCCCAT